>NC_142462.1:43475067-44100067 GCF_049115385.1 Moschus berezovskii
AGCAGGAAGCAGAATGTCTCACGTGTGCTTCCTGTAGTCCTTTCACAATCTTGGAAATCATTTCAATCCTTTATTCTGCCCATCTTTGCATGAAATGTTCCCTTGGTATCTCTAATTTTCTTGAAGAGATCTCTTGTCTTTCCTATTCTGTTGTTTTCCTCTATTTCTTTGCATTGATCACTGAGAAAGTCTTATCTCTCCTTGCTATTCTTTGGAACTCTGCATTCAAATGGGTATATCTTTCCCTTTCTCCTTTGCCTTTAGATTCTCTTCTTTTCTCAGCTATTTGTAAGGCCTCCTCAGACAACCATTTTACCTTATTGCATTTATTTTTCTTGGGGATGGTCTTGATCACTGCCTCCTGTATAATATCCTGAACCTCCATCCATGGTTCTTCAGGCACTCTATCTATCAGATCTAATCCCTTGAATCTATTTGTCATTTCCACTGTATAATGGTAAGGGATTTGATTTAGGCCATACTTGAATAGTCTACTGGTTTGCCCTACTTTCTTCAATTTTAGTCTGAATTTGGCAATAAGGAGTTCATGATCTGAGCCACAGTCAGCTCCTGGTCTTGTTTTTGCTGACTATATAGAGCTTCTCCATCTTTGGCTTCAAGGAATATAATCAGTCTGATTTCAGTATTGACCATCTGGTGATGTCCATGTGTAGAGTCTTCTCTTGTGTTGTTGAAAGAGGGTGTTTGCTATGACCAGTGTGTTCTCTTGGCAGAATTCTGCTAACCTTTGACCTGCTTTGTTTTGTACTCCAAAGCCAAATTTGCCTGTTACTCCAGGTAGCTCTTGACTTCCTACTTTTGCATTCCAGTCCTTATAGTGAAGAGGACATCTTTTGGGGGTGTTAGTTCTAGAAGGTCTTGTAGGTCTTCATAGAACTATTCAACTTCAGCTTCTTCAGCATTACTAGTTGGGATATAGACTTGGATTATGGTGATATTGAATGGTTTGCCTTGGAAATGAACAGAGACCATTCTGTCATTTTTGAGATTGCATCCAGCTACTGCATTTTGAAATCTTTTGTTGACTAAGATGGCTACTCCATTTCTCCTAAGGGATTCTTGCCCACAGCAGTAGATATAATGGTCATCTGAGTTAAATATACTCATTCCAGTCCATTTTAGTTCATTGATTCCTAAAATGCCATCTCCTCTTTGATTTTGACCACTTCCAATTTACCTTGATTCATGGACCTAACATTCCAGGTTCCTATGCAATATTGCCCTTTACAGCATCAGACCTTGCTTCCATCACCCATCACATCCACAACTGGGTGTTTTTTGTTTTTGCTTTGGCTCCATCCCTTCATTCTTCCTGGATTTATTTCCCCACTGATCTCCAGTAGCATATTGTGCGCCAACCTGGGGAGTTCATCTTTCAGTGTCTTATCTTTTTGCCTTTTCATACTCTCCATGAGGTTTTCAAGGCAAGAATACTGAAGTGGTTTGCCATTCTCTTCTCCAGTGGACCACATTTTGTCAGAAATCTAAGATCAACATACAGAAAACAAAATCATAGCATCCAGTCCCATCACTTCATGGCAAATAGATGGGGAAACTATGGAAACAGTGAGAGAATTTATTTATTCATTTATTTGGCTCCAAAATCACTGCAGATGGTGATTGCAGCCATGAAATTAAAAGACACTTGTCTCTTGGAAGAAAAGCTATGACTAACCTAGACAGCATATTAAAAAGCAGAGACATTACTTTGCAACAAAGTTTGTCTATTCAAATCTATGGTTTTTCCAGTAGTCATGTATGGATGTGAAAGTTGGACTATAAAGAAAGCTGAGGGCTGAAGAATTGATGCTTTTGAACTGTGGTACTGGAGAAGACTTCTGAGAGTCCCTTGGGCTGCAAGGAGATCTAACCAGTCAATCCTAAAGGAAATCAGTCATGAATATTCATTGGAAGGATTGATGCTGAAGCTGAAACTCCAATACTTTGGTCACCTGATTCGAAGAACTGACTCACTAGAAAAGACCCTGATGCTGCGAGAGATTGAAGGTGGGAAGAGAAAGGGGTGATAGAGGATGAGGTGGTTGGATGGCATCACTGACACGATGGACATGAATTTGAGTAGGTTCCAGGAAATGGTGATCAATAGGGAAGCCTGGTGGGCTGCAGTCCATGGGGTCGCAGAGAGTAGGACACTACTGAGCGACTGAAACAGCTTTAGCTTCACTTGTCTCAATGATTGCCTTTACTGTACAGAAATGCCCTGTTAGTGCAGTTTCTGCATGGTGCTATTTTTGGCATATGCACAATTTGTATCTTTCATCTATTTTTTTTTTTTTCATTTAAAATATGGGAAGGCTGTTTCTCTTAGCAAGGAAAGTTCAGGTTTAGCTCATTTTTTTTTTTTAATTATATCATTTTTGATACCACATTATAGTCAGAAAAATCTGAAAGAAACTTTTTTCTAGGGCCAAGAGGGAAGGAAAGAGAAAGGGTTAGGACTTTCCCTCTTGCTAACAGATGAGACTGAGTGCCATTGTTGCAATGATGTAACATACACAGCTTTGTCAGGTGTTGAACTGTACCAGGTCTTCAATAAGATCAGGAACTGTGAGTTTCAGGCATCTGGATTCTTCCTTCAATATAGGTGTGGAAAATAGAAGTATGATTCATTCCTGCCTTAGTATAGTGTTTTTAATTATGTTTTTCTTTTTAATTTTTTTAATGTAAAAATTTCCTCTTAGAACCAGTGTTTTAAGATAATTCTCATAGTATTAGGGCTCTCATTTATTAATTTAAATGCTTTCCTTAGTGTCTTCACTGACTGAATGATTGGATATTTTTATCCATCCATTTTCATGGTAATTACAACATGTATTATATTTGACAAATATATAATACTAAGATTTATTCATGGATGGCATTTTAATGTTTTCCATTTCCTTTGTTCCTATAATCTTATTCTTTGTAAGTTAAAATTATAGAAAATAAAGTGATTACACATAGAAATATTAAAACTTTCAAAGGGAGTAAGAGGGAGGGAACATATTTAATTAGTAGGTATTGGGTACTCTGTTTAACTCTGTATATAGTTTGGTAATGTAATCTTTGTGTGTGTCTGCATAGTTTCTTTTTTGTTGTTGTTGTTATTGTTTTTGTTTTAAACCCAAGCAGTATCTTCATGAAGAAAACATACATGATGATTCAAAAAGACTAAGTTAAGTTATTTAGGTTCGTGTCTAGAGTTAGTGGCAGAGCTGAGATTCAAACCCAGACCTGTCTAACTCCAAAGGCCAGTTTTGCAGCACTGATAAACCATATACGATATCCTCTTTACTGCCACTCTCACCGTCATTGGGTGTGTTGCCAAGGAGATGTGCATCACTCTGAACTTACAGCAATTTTAAACGCTGTCACTAATTATATTATCTGCTGTTTAGGGTTGGAGTACTACTTTACTTTGTGAATGTCCGTTTTACTGTATTTGAGATCTCCCTTTTACAGTCTTAAAACCTACTGACATGACTTTATCTGTAGCCTTGGTTTAGTGTGCTGATATTCCCCTGAAATAATGTGGTGAAGTTCATTGTGGTAAAAGTTTTAAGAGCAGAATACTGATTTACCCCTTACTATATTATGAGATCTGTTTTGGCACATGGATTTGTTTTTGAAAGATTTTTGTTTAGCTCTAATGAATGTAAAGTTATTTTGTTTGACAAACATTGAATGTCTTATCTGGTAAAAATGGAGGGGTAGTTTTATCTGAAAAAGATGAGAATTTGATGGGATAAAAGACAAGCAAAATATAGATTAAAAAACAGAACAAACACCAGTGGTTAATGACCAGTAAAAATGCAATGAGTTTGAACCTATTTCTCAAATAATTAAGATGTTTCCTAATATTTCCTCGCCTTTAGTGTCTACATGTTTACTTTAACTCCTCCTTATCCCAGATTCAAATCGCATCTAAGTCCAAAGGCTTCCTCAAATTTCTGCCTGTTCCTGAAACATGTTGGTATAGGATAATAGGACAGTAAAACTTGTGTTTTTCTTTGTAATTGACTTTTTGACTCTCAGCTACTGTTTCTTCAATTTTGAAATATGTTCCATTTCTCTTGATTTTACTTCCATGGATATATAAGCACACATATATATCCACATTTTACTTTTTATCTAGTACAGCTATAAATATTAATATTTTTTTGTATACTGGGCACTCAATTTGAAGTGAAGTAATCCCCAGAGGCACCTACTACTGTTCATGGAGTTAGTCTCTTAAAATTCTATTAAATTTAGTTAGCAATCAGTGTCAAGTCAGTGCAATTAATAATGATCCTGGGCATTAACCTAAGCTACTGAGGGAACAAAAAATTGTGAGTCAGATGATTTGAAGGACCAGTATCCTAATGTGTTGTTCACAATTAGAAGCAGCACATTTTTATTGGAACCAGAGATCTAAAAAAAGGATTTCCCAAGTCAGCTGTAGGTATAAAAGCATGTTTCCCTAGAAACCAGGGTGGAAAAAAAAATGCTCAGAAATATGGATAGTTTAGACTATCTCTTTTTGGCTGCGGGAATTGGGGATTTTGTTGCACTCTAGCAATTCCAGGTCTAGGTTTCATAACATGTTCATTCTCTCTCTCTCCCATGAGGATATAAAGCCTTTGGGATAGGTTGCTAACACAATCTATTTTTATCCCTCAAAAGACTGGAATTACTGTCCTACAAATCTAAGCTTTGCTTTTTTAACATTACTATAGATGTCAAGGTCTTTTGATTCTTCCTGCATCTATTTATTCCTTTGTGCCGTGGAAAAATGAGATATATTGAGCAACTAGTCCAACATTTTATTAAAAATCTCATACAGAAAAAGACACCTAAAGATCCTCCTTTGGGGATTTCCTTGCACTCCTTTAAAACTTTATATATCTGTTTAATAAAGGAGATATAAATTTGTTGAGTCAGAAAAATGTTATTCTTTTAAAATGGTATTGTGTCAAGAAGTCACTCTGATTGCTAAAAAGAAATACTTCTGGGAAAAAAACACGCACCCATACAGTTTAATATTATTTTGCTTGCAAGGCCACTCACAAGTGTTAACATTTTATGGCTCGGGACAGAAAAGAAACATCACGAAAGATAGGGAAAATGGTTTCATCCCAGTGTCTATTGAGCTTAAGGAAGTTTTTTTGTGTGTGCGTATTGCTGGTTTTGAACTTCAGAGATTTTGCTGGAAAACATGATTAACATATCATAATTTCCCATTTTAGTGTCTCTACTTGTTGGACGGCCTGTTAAACAAGAGATTTCTCTCTCTTTTTTTTTTCTTCCTCTGTCTGCTCTCAGTGTTCCTATCTTTACTGTTAACCAGTAGAAAATCATAATCTGTTTTTCCCACTGACCCAAATAATTTTATATATGAAAGCCAATTACTTAAAAAAAAAGATATCAAGTACAGTCTTGAAGGAGAAATAATTCAAATCTCACTCAGGCAGCCATATGGGTGAATGGGGGCAAGATTGGGACAGGCCTACTTTTATCCCTATAGCACTCCTTTTAGAGTTTCTGCTAAGGAATATTGCTAAGTAAGAAGCATCAAAAAATTAAAAGATAACTGAAGAAGGAGTTCTGGGATTTGTGTACAAACTTTGCTCTATACTATACATAAGTAACTGTTAACTCTTAGCTGTATGTAAGGTTTTTAGCAATAGCTGACAGTCTCATTTCTAAATTCATTGTACTTTTTCCTTAAGTTAACTCACTGTCTCACGGCAAGGTATGGCCCACCCACCAAGGCCTAGTATGTATTCTTCCATGTTCTCACCTTCTGTAGTGGTTTTTTTTTTTAATTTTTTATTATTATTTTATTTTCTAGTAATATTTCATAATTCTTACTATCTTCTATTGACTACAAGATCATTTATTTCTCCTCGAACACTTTATCACATATCCTAGTTATAATATAGAATAAAATGTAGTTTTGATTAGGAACACAAGTTTAGCAAATTAAAGAAAAATAAAAAAGAGGATTGTTAAGGACTTTGTTTATAAGAAAAGCACTTCTCCTTAGTTAATTTTGACCTTGAAACTTCTGATAACAGAAAGAATAGAGGATTTATGAACTCTTTATGAATTATAACCATACAGGAATCCAAAGCACTTAAGGAATCTCTGAATGATTTTTTTCTCTTCTTCCCATTCTTTATTAGATTAAATTAATCTAGCAGTAAATTTAGTAATTGGTGAATATTTGGTCATTGCGCTAGTCTAAAACATAATGAAAGATTTTATGCTTTAATTTTTATTTAAACTATTAAATGTTTTTGCTTCATTTTACTCTTTTTATTTCATTAACAATTTTTTGAAAAGATTAATAGCACAGGTAACCGTTATTTCCAATTATTTTTAAGTTCATATTTTTCTTTAGTCTATATTCTTCATGAATAGAACACATATCAGCATGGTTGGGAAATAAAATTAGTTACTGTGATTATATGAAGAACTTGCCTCTTGGTAATAACAACAGATTTATCACTAAGACATCTCATTTTACATAAGTAGTTAAACTACCATATAAAAGCCATGTGGAAAGTCATACAAATTGAACCAAGTTACAGCTATATTTATAAGAATGCTTTTACATCTTTCAAAAGCACTTTTCACACATACCCCATTTATCACATGTGGACAATCATTTAGATTAACAACAACAAAAGACTTTCCTAATAATCACCAGTTAGCATATAAAAGCACAAAAACCTTCCTTATGTTTGGGGACACAAAAGAAGGAAGTAAGGTAACCTGTACTTTATTATTTTGTATCAGATGCAAAGCTTTTTCTAAACTTTAAATCCAACTGAAAGCAGCTGCTGGAAAAATATTACCCTGTACCTTAAGCTACAAAAACCAATTTAATGGTGACATTTTATTTTGTTCAGATGGTCTATTCTTTTCTTCTGTTTAAACCAGTAAATCCTATGGAAACTGTATCTGGATGAAATCACTGGAAGGTGAAGGCCCATGACCAAAAACATTCTTTAAAGATTACAGGGATGTAGTAGAATGGGATAGCAGCACTAACAAGAGCAAAGGTCTCCCAAAGACAGGAAGTAATATTACATCATTCAGATACACCACCACATTTTCCGTTTCCTAGAGGGGATAGAAAGTTTATTATTCAAAATATCAATACATAAACCATATAATTACTTTTAAAACACATGTGTTGTGCTTTTCAGCTCAGCCTATTTGTATTTGAAATTTTATAATAATTACTTCTATCCTGCCCAGGTTAAAGCTTTTTCATAAGTATTTCTTCACTTTTGACCATTTTATTTGCTTTTACTGAATTAAAATGAAAAAATAAAATAAAATCACCACTCTCTCTTTGCACATGCACACACGCACATATGTATAGAAAGTCACAATCAAAATTTGAAAGTCAAGCAAAATTTAACACTAAGACTGACCTAACTTTTTCAAAAATAAATGTATTTTTACTACAGAGAGACAGCTTTAGTAAAAAGAAAACAAAAACTACTCTATATGAATCTAATAGTCACCTTTTAAAAAGTTTTTTTAGTTGGAGGAAAATTGCTTTACAATGTTGTGTTGGTTTCTAATGTACAACAGTGTGAATCAGTGATAATTATGCATATATTTCCTCCCTCTTGAGCCTGCCTTTCCCTCCCTCATCCTAGCCCTCTGGGTCATCACAGAACTCCAGGATGGGCTCCCTGTAATAAATCTTTATTAGAAAAACCTCAGAACCAGATTGTTTAATCTAGCACCAACTTTCACTGAAAATGATAGTGAGCAGTGTCTCTACTTCTTTCACTGATTTTTGTTTTTAATTCATTCTTCTTAACTGGTAGCATGCGTTTGTTCATTCATTTACTCATTCATAATTTATAGCTTATCCCTGGAAAGGACTTAAAATAAATGTTGTAGATAACAAAAGGCGTTTGACTTAAATAGTTGATAAAAAAAAACAAAGAGAGGGAGTAATTCTGGTTAACACTGTTACATTGATATGAGCATGAAATAAAGATCCAAGTTTCATTGCATATAAGAACCTAGCCAAGTGCTTTTGTAATGACCCTAAATGCAGTACACTGAGCACCTGCTGTGGATTGTAGTTATAACCTTTACATAAGTGAGATAGCTTTGCCACTTCGGAATGGCTCCCAGGTGGTCCTGGCACAGCCTGGTCACATCTGCTGGGTCTTAAAAAGATGAGGGTAAAGGTTCTGTATTCTGGCTTTGTGCCATATGACCTTGATGAAAGTTTTGTGCAAGCAAGGAAACCAAAAGTTCCCATTATATGGAAGAAGAGAGAGTTCCAAATTAAAAATGCTGTATTGGGTGCCTCCAATGGG
Organism: Moschus berezovskii; assembly: GCF_049115385.1. Classification (NCBI taxonomy): domain Eukaryota; kingdom Metazoa; phylum Chordata; class Mammalia; order Artiodactyla; family Moschidae; genus Moschus; species Moschus berezovskii. The sequence continues at coordinate 43,483,425 of NC_142462.1, forward strand.
TAACTTTTCCTTTCTGGCCCTAAATTTTTCTAACTCTTAAGTGAGTTTGTTGTGAGAGATCATTTCCAAGGACATTCTCTTCTGTCAGAGTTCTTAGCAAGCATTTCATCTCACTAGCGATGGCTTGGAGCTTCCCAGGTAGCACAGTGGTAAAGAATCTGCTTGCCAATGACCGAGAGTCAAGAGACTCAGGTTCAGTCCCTAGGTTGGAAAGATCCCTTGGAGTAGGAAAAGGCAACTCACTCCAGTATTCTTGCTGGTAAAATTCCATGGACAGATGGAGATGGAGCCTGATGGGCTACAGCCCATGGGGTCACAATAGCTGAACATGACTGAGCATGCATGTAGTCATAGTTATATTGATGGCTTACACTGAGTCTTTCAGTTTGTTCATTCAACAAATATTTCATATAGGGCTTGATAAATTATGGTTTTATCTGCTTTGGGCTTAGACTTTTAGCAGGAGAAACAGAAATGTAAACAGATTATTAAAGTATAGAAAATGGTACTATAATATTGTTACTTGCAGTTATGTTGAAGGAAGCATGTAACTCGTCTTTTGAGCTCAGGAAAGCAGCTGTCTTGAATAAGAGTGCAGTATGTAATCACTATCAAGGAAAGAGGGAATGCCATTTCTGGAAGAGAAATGGTCTATGTGAAAGGCAGATGGTGAGGAAAGGTTGAGAAATGAAAAAGAATTCTTAGAAGGTCAGTGTTGTTGGAATGCACTGGAAATGTGAAAGTGGCTTTAAAAATAGATAGAGGCCAGATCATAAAAGGAATGTCATGAAAATTTTGTGTGGTTCAGTGCTTAGGTCATGGACCCAGAGTCCAGTGCCTGGAATGGATTTCTGACTTAGTCATTACGTGGTCTGCATCTTACAAAAATGTATTTAACACCTCTTAACCTCAGTTTCCACATGTGAACATGTGATTAGATTTCTCTCTTATAGAATATGCTAAGGAATAAATTAACTCATACTAAAACTGAAACTTGAAGTACACAACAAAAACTGAAAAATGCAAAATTGCTCTTTGAGACACCAAATCACCACATGTAGATTTTTAAAGGGAGTTCTTGAGCACTGATAATTCTTTGAAACACCTTTCACTTTCAAACTGTTTATTGGCTGAATACAAAGAGAGAGGAGAAGGGTTCATGAAGTTCAACAAACTGTGGAAAATTCTTAAAGAGATGGGAATACCAGACCACCTGATCTGCCTCCGGAGAAATGTGCGTGCAGGTCAATAAGCAACGGTTAGAACTGGACATGAAACAACAGACTGGTTCCAAATAGGGAAAGGAGTACGTCAAGGCTGTATATTGTCACCCTGCTTGTTTAACTTATATGCAGAGTACATCATGAGAAATGCTGGACTGGATGAAACACAAGCTGGAATCAGGATTGCCAGGAGAAATATCAATAACCTCAGATATGCAGATGACACCACCCTTATGGCAGAAAATGAAGAACTAAAGTGCTTCTTGATGAAAGTGAAACAGGAGAGTGAAAAACTTGGTTTAAAACTCAACATTCAGAGAACTAAGATCACAGCATCCAGTCCCATCAATTCATGGCAAATAGATGGGGAAACAATGGAAACAATGACAGAGTTTGGTTTTTTGGGGCTCCAAAATCACTGCAGATGGTGACTGCAGCCATGAAATTAAAAGATGTTTGCTCCTTGGAAGGAAAGTTATGACCAACCTAGATAGCTAATTAAAAAGTAGAGACATTACTTTGCCAACAAAGGTCCATCTAGTCAAGGCTATGGTTTTTCCAGTAGTCATGCATGGATGTGAGAGTTGGACTATAAAAAAAGCTGAGTGCTAAAGAAGTGATGCTTTTGAACTGTGGTGTTGGAGAAGACTCTTGAGAGTCCCTTGGACTGCAAGGAGATCCAATCAGTCCATCCTAAAGGAAATCAGTCATGAATATTCATTGGAAGGGCTGCAATAGCTGTAAAAGCTGAAACTGCAATACTTTGGCCACCTGATGTGAAGAACTGACTCACTGGAAAATATCCAGGTACTGGGAAAGATTGAAGGCAGGAGTAGAAGGGGACAACAGAGGATGAAATGGTTGGATGGCATCACCGACTCAGTGGATATGAGTTAGAGCGAGCTCCAGGAGTTGGTGATGAACAAGGAAGCCTGGGTGTGCTTCAGTGGGGTCATAAAGAGTCAGACATGACTGAGTGAACAGAACTGAACTGAACCTGTGGGCATCCATTCTCATGGAATGAGGGGTGATGTGGTACCACCTGCATCACTTCATACCTAGAGAAGGGAGCTGCAGATGGGAGGGTCCCAGCTGCGAACATCTGAACCACTCCCAAAGGTGCTTCAGTAAAGGTGGTCACCTTCTACCACCTTCCAGATCCAAAGTACCACCAGCCCTCCAGCCTGGGGTGAACAGGCAGTTGGAAGATCTATTGCTGAGTCTGGTTCATCTAAGTTGGATATGCATGTTCTAATACTAAAAGGAGGCTGACTTAAGGTGATCAAATAGTTATCTTTTAAGGGCAGAGAATTCTCATGAGCTTGTCAGAGTTTTCTTTCATGTTTTATTTCCACAGGAAAATAAAACCTTCCTTAACAGTTTTTGAAAGATAAAAATGAAGTTTCATTTTGATATCATAAATGAATTTGTTCTGCTTACCAGTTTAACATTAAGGCACCAAAATGAGTGATTGGTACATAGTGATTAAGTTTTGTGGTGTTAGCAGCTATGCCAAGCTATGAAGTATGTCCTGGATAAACTGGAAAGCCATTATGAGGATAGAAATATGATCAGAAAGTTTTGAGATAGTTTTGAGCTGAGGTTTGAACAAGTGTGTTGGGGGAGGAGGAAGGAATTAGAGGAGGTCATTTAAGAAACTAATATCTTCCAAAAGAAATGTTAATGCTTACAATGAAAGCAGTAGCCAAAGTGGATGGAGTAGATTTGGTAGATATTTAAGAGGTAGGATATAGGACTCAAGAATGTATAATGGAATGTGAAAAATGAGGAATCAATGACTTTTCTGGTTTTCTGACTTGAGTGATAAGACATAAATGAAGAGGAATTGGTATTTTAGTTTTAGTTTCTTAAGTTTGGCATCTTTCTGAGAGTTTCAGATAAACATATAGTTGGAAATCATCCGTGACCATGAGTCAAGGCTGTATTAGAAATAAAAAATGAAAATTATACTTATCTATATAGCAATAGCCGGAGAAGGCAATGGCAAGCCACTCCAGTACTATTGCCTAGAAAATCCCATGGATGGAGGAGCCTGGTTGGCTGTAGTCCGTGGGGTTGCTAAGGGTCGGACACAACTGAGCGATTTTACTTTCACTTTTCACTTTCACACATTGGAGAAGGAAATGGCAACCCACTCCAGTGTTCTTGCCTGGAGAATCCCAGGGATGGGGGAGCCTGGTGGGCTTCCGTCTATGGGGTCCACAGAGTCGGACACGACTGAAGTGACTTAGCAGCAGCATATAGCAATAGCATGCATGAGAACACCTATGAATAATATCTATCAAGGAGAAAAGAAAGTCAGTGGTAGATCATATGATACTGTATCTGAAAGAAGCCTCAGAGATACTTTAACAATGATTTTCAATATGCTTTAGCTTTATTCAACTGAAACAGTACAAATCTAACATATGCAATAAAAAATACAGAGCAAGTTAATTGTGGAGGGAGACATGGAGAAGTCCTTACCTGTACAGTCAACTTTCACCCATTTAGAAGACCCCTCCATTCCTTCAGGATCAGTCAGGGCTAACAGGAACAACTTGAAAATCACTGGTATCCGATAATCTTCCCATATTTTTGTGCTATAATTGATATTAACCCCCCCCAAAAAAAAACTTGACACATTAATGTGTACAATGTGATGAGTTTGGAATATGCATACAATGCCTATTAAACCAATACAACAATCAAGGTAAGAAAAATATTTACCAATTTCAAAAGTTTTCTTCTGCCTTTTTGGTTCTTTTTGTTTGTTTCTTTATTTTTTATATGTTTGTTTTATGGTAAGAGCACTTAACATGAGATCTAGCCTCTTAACAAATATTTATGTCTATAGTACTGAATTGTTAACTATAGACACTATGTTGCATGGTAGGTTTCTTGAACTTATTCATCTTTCACAGCCCAAACATTACACCCATTGAATACAAGCTCCACATTTTCCCTTCCCTTGCCTCATCATCTTTCCATGTAATATACAAAGAACTGATCATAAAATAAACTAGGTGATTTAAAGGTGGACACAATCCAGATGCATTTATGTGTGTTATAGAATTCAATAATGGTAGGGTCAAAACTTAAATCTTTACCTCTCAAAACCATACAGTAGATGACTTTCACAAGACACTCTGTGAGTCTCCATGTTTACTCCTCAAATAGCTCAGGTCCATGGTAAAATTTAAGGGGAAATGTCTGTTTAATCAGTTGGCTTTGAAATAGCTCTCCCTACTTCAAACCTCTCTTTATTTTGCTAATAGTAATGAATGCTCCTGCTTCAAAAAATTCTAATGGATTTTTATTGGAGTATAGTTGATTTACAATGTGGTATTAGTTTCTGCTATACAACAAAGTGAATCAGTTATACATATACATATATCCACTCTTTTTAAGGTTCTTTTCTCATATAGATCATTATAGATTATTGAGTAGATTTCACTATGCTTTATAACAGGTTCTTATTAGTTATCTATTTTACATATATGTGTGTGTGTTCAGTCACTCAGTCATGTCTGACTCTTTGTAACCCCATGGACTGTAGCCTGCCAGGCTCTTCTGTTTGTGGAATTTTCCAGGCAAAAATCCTGGGTTGAGTTATTGTTCCCTACTTCAGGTGATTTTCCCGACCCAGGGATTGAACTCACATCTCTTGAGTCTCCTAATTGGAAGGTGAATTCTTTACCACTGGGCCACCTGGGAATATATTTATAGTAGTGTGTATATGTCAATCCCAATCTTCTAATTTATTCCTCCTCTTCCTTTCCCCCTTTGTAACTATACATTTGTTTTCTACATATGTGACTCTATTTTCGTTTTGTAAATAAGTTCATTTGTACCTTTTTAAGATTCTACATATAAGTGATATATTTGTCTTTCTCTGACTTCAGAATTTAAAAATATATAGATTTATATGTCTTCCACTACCTCTGGGCATCAAAGGCAACTAAATGAAACTCTCTTCAGTATCATTCTTTTGTAACTTTCCCCATTCTTGCTACCTTTTTTATAGTCTAATCTTTATGCATCAATTACAGTGACTTTTTTAAAAATGAAAGATCATATCATCAGTCCATACCACCACTCCATTATAATGAATTCCTATTACAATGAGGCAGAAGCAACTTTTACCCTGACTCTTAAGGCCTTATATGGCTTATATCTTTCTATTTCTTTGTCATTATCTCACTTTATGAAACCCCTCATTCACTACTTTTATTAAACCTATCAAAAGTGCTGTTTTGGCTTAAGACATTGTAGTGCTACTACCTTCTTACTAAATGTTCTTCCCCCTATCTGAGAAGATAAAAGTCCTTCAGAAATCAGCTTAAATGTTCACTCCTCAGAGGACAGTTTTATTTGTTTGTTTTTCTGTCTTCCCTCTATTGTAACTTTAGTACACAACTTTGGAGAAAGAGATTTGAGTTCTGCTCTGAACTCATTTGCCTCTGGCCCATGATTTTTCTGGTCCTTTTTAAAGATAAAAATAGGGATATCATTGGTATTATTGTCAGAGTTGTTGTGAGATTAAGAATTCAATAAGTTGAAACTCTTATTTATGTTAATCTCTGTCTCTTTTAACTAAAAAAGAATTTAAGTTGAATTTCTTTTATTAGAGTTTAAAATAAGAAAAACTAGGAATATGAGTATCTCAATGGAAAATGATATTAAAGGGAGATTAAACTTTTTAGCTTACCAGACATGCCCAAGATTTGGCATTAATTAATTAATTATCCATTAATGTTTACTATATATCGGGTACTGACTTTAGTCCCTGTAAAACAGGAACACACGTATACTCTGTAAAAGAAGTAGGTATGCAGTTATGTTGTAATATATTGATACAGTAGTATAGACAAGTGCAAAATTTAATCAAAACAGAGTAAGGAAGAGAAGGATATATATAAAGGTTGAGTTTGATTTGATTCTCAGATGTTGAACAGGTGTTCAGCACAGAGGAAACATCATTCCAAGCAGAAAATCATGGGTAGAATATCAGCCAGTTCTAACACTTAGGAGAATGCAGTGAGAAGTTTCAGAAGGAATTTTTTTTAGGAACAGTTTTAAGGAATGGGAGTCAATGAAGTCTAATGAAGTCTTGGTGTTAGTCTTAGACTTCTAATGAAGTCTAATGAAGTTTTAAGGAATAGGGGTCAATGAAGTCTAATGCTTCCGAGGTTAAACAGTTTAAAATTTTTGAAGTGGTTATAAAATTTGAATATGTGGAGATCACTAGTAAATTTTTCAAGAATGATTGCCTAACACTAGTGCAGGCAAAATGCAGATTCTGTGTATTGAGGAATGAATGAAGTTTAAAATGGAAAACAAAGGGTTAAACTACTGTTTCAAAAAGGTTGATATCTATCCAAAGGAGAGATTGAGTGACAGTTGTAGGAATTGGAATATTGATGGAAAAATGTGTTAAAATGGAGGAAGTTCAAACTATAAGGGAAGAAGAAAAGTTAGTATAAAGAGGACATTTGAAAATAAAAGCAACACAGTTAATAACCTAGGTAGATGAGCTCAGAGACACTTCTTTTGTCTCTGGAAAGAAAGGAAGATGCCAATTTTAATTTGGGAGGTTATGAATTGAATAGCTCGTATGGAAACATACAAGGAAGACTCTCACTTGTCTTTTCTCTAGAGCCCTCCTGTCCTTTTTCTTTGGGTCCATTCCGATTGTGTGCTATAAACATAAACTCTTCTACTAAAGTGGAGTAGGTGTCTACACATGGTAACTTGCTTCTGCATTAGAAGAGGCCATTATTATTACAAACCCATTCAAAATAAAGATCTGAGAAACATGAAAAATCAAGAATGCCAGACTGTGAGGAAGAATAAATGTTACTTAAAGGAAGCCAGCCAGACAAAAAAACAGACCGTAGCTATTCTAACTTCAATAGGAGTCTTTAATGATCCTATGGAGCTAGTGTCAGTATCAATGATCATGGAAAATTAGTTCCTCACATTCTTCAGGGATACTTTGGCTTCTTTACATAAAATTCCTTGGGAAGACTCCAGAAGTCACAGTTGCTATATGTAAAATTTTGTCATTTCCTCTTGCCTGATTAATATGAACCCCTGAATTATATGTTGCAATATAAAATATTGCAGCAGTGGTATCCTGAAAATGTAATACAAGCCAAAAATCAGGCCATACATCTTTTGTTAATTCCTCAGAATGCTTCAGTAATAAGCATTTTTGTGAGAAAAAAAGAATTATTCAGTGTGTAACATGTCAATGCTTAATGCTGCATGGGAAAATGGCTTATAAGTTTTAAGGTGCTAGTCATTATATAAGAGGCATTATATACTAATGGAGACATAGCCACAATTAAGATATATTGACTATCACCAGTACTTTAAAAAAATAAAAGCTCACTTAAAAGACAACTTATCATCAAAAGAAATCCAAATGACTGAACATCACAAAATTTTAACAGTATTGCTAAGGTAATAGAATGTTCAAACCTCTAAATCCTGCCATTGAAGCAGTGAGACTGTAAATGTATAAATATGAGAGAATTGAACAACACAGAATTAGATGAGAAATTAGAATAAGAAAAGTAAAATTAATCATAAATTTGTCTTTTATAAACATGAAACAAGTTCATTTAATCTATGTGGTTTGGTTTTCTTCCATTTAAATTGATTCCATCCTAAAGGTAGTCAGATTCAGTTCAGTTCAGTCGCTCAGTCGTGTCCGACTCTCCACGACCCCATGAATCACAGCACGCCAGGCCTCCCTGTCCATCACCAACTCCCGGAGTACACTCAAACTCATGTCCACAGAGTCGGTGATGCCATCCAGCCATCTCATTCTCCGTCGTCCCCTTCTCCTCCCACCCCCAACCTTTCCCAGCACCAGAGTCTTTTCCAGTGAGTCAACTCGTCGCATGAGGTGGCCAAAGTATTGCAGTTTCAGCTTTAGCATCAGTCCCTCCAATGAACACCCAGGATTGATCTCCTTTAGAATGGACTGGTTGGATCTCCTTGCAGTATAAGGGACTCTCAAGAGTCTTCTCCAACACCACAGTTCAAAAGCATCGATTCTTCAGCGATCGGCTTTCTTCACAGTCCAACTCTCACATCCATACATGACCACGGGAAAAACCATTGCCTTGACTAGACGGACCTTGGTTGGCAAAGTAATGTCTCTGCTTTTTAATATACTATCAAGGTTAGTCAGATTAGCTAAGCATTAACAGTTAGGTATTCTAAACTGGATTAAACCCTTCTCAGAATGTCTGTTTGTTTTGGTCCCAAAAGATCTATACAAAATTTAAAGGAAGATGGAGAAGGTACATATCTCCACTATTTGTCCATGGCCTGTACTTGATTATAATATACATAATATTATCTCTTCATACACAAGTGCCCTAAATTATGCATCCAAAGTTTGCCTTATTTAAAAGACGTGAAGACAGCTGTAAAAAAAGAGCTTTCCAAGTATTTGTGCGCCAAAAATACATATTCATGATGGAAAATTACCCACCCAAAATGTGTTCTTTGCAAGGAGAAATATTATAATTTAGCAAAAGTTAAATTCTGTCTTCTTCATAACTCTTTAATTGTGTCACTCCTGGTGTGACACAGCAGGGCATTCAGTGGAGATCCTTGAAATTTTGCTCTGTTTGAATGTTTAAACATACTGAACTTAAGATCCAAATTCTAAGGATATAAATGACTGAAACATAAGGTAGCTTCAGACTGCTCACTAAGAATATTTATCAACATATTTAATCTGCAATTCATTTCACATCCTATGTATAGAATGTCATGTCTATTACATGTCATTTAGAATGGAATATACTTAAAAAACATTATGTTTTCTTAAATAAAAAAAAATGACATATACCCTGTGAATTTTAAGGTTCTATTTAGAATGTGAATATAATCTTACAAAAAGAAAGTTATTTTGAAAGTATAGGAATGAATAAGTTTGCTTTTCAATTGCTGTCTTGGGAATTCTCTTACATTGAATGTAAGGCAATTTGAATGTGTAGGCCCTGCAATGAAGCTGATGTGACTCAGTTTTGTACTTCGGTATATTTGGGTTTCAGTTGCTGAGTCACAAATAACACCTGAAACCAAGAGTCTAAAGCCCTGGCTTCGCCACTTTCTACATGTACTTCCTTTTTGCTTTCTTAATCTTGAATGGGAAAATTGATCCATATCTAGTCACAGAGTTTAGTGTGTCTTAAAGGAGATAGCATACAATAAAGCTTTGGGTAAACTGTGAAACACTGATCAAATGGGACAGCATATTATCATTCAAATTGCTGGTATTCAAAACAACAAACTGGGAAAAGTGTAAAGGCTATGAGACCTTTAGAAAGTGAAAGTGAAGTCATTCAGTTATGTCCGACTCTGCAACCCCATGGGCTATACAATCCATGAAATTTTCCAGGCTGAAATACTGGACTCGGTAGCCTTTCCCTTCTCCAGGGTATCTTCAACCCAGGGATTGAACCCAGATCTCCCACACTGCAGGCAGATTCTTTACCAGCTGAGCCACAAGGAAAGCCCAAGAATGTTGAATTGGGTAGCCTATCCCTTCTTCAGGGGATCTTCCCAACCCAGGAATCAAACCGGGGTCTCCTGCATTGCAGGCGGATTCATTATCAACTGAGCTATGAGACCTTTCAATTCAGTTCAGTAGCTCAGTTGTGTCCGACTCTTTGCAACCCCATGAATCAGAGCACGCCAGGCCTCCCTGTCCATCACCAACTCCCGGAGTTCACTCAAACTCATGTCCATCGAGTCGGTGATGCCATCTAGCCACCTCATTCTCTGTCATCCCCTTCTCATCCAGCCCCCAATCCCTCCCAGCATCAGAGTCTTTTCCAGTGAGTCAACTTGTCCCATGAGGTGGCCAAAGTATTGGAGTTTCAGCTTTAGCATCAGTCCTTCTAATGAACACCCAGGACTGATCTCCTTTAGAATGGACTGGTTGGATCTCCTTGCAGTCCAAGGGACTCTCAAGAGTCTTCTCCAGCACCACAGTTCAAAAGCATCAATTCTTCAGCGATCAGCTTTCTTCACAGTCCAACTCTCACATCCATACATGACCACGGGAAAAGCCATAGCCTTGACTAGACGGACCTTTGTTGGCAAAGTAATGTCTCTGCTTTTTAATATGATATCTAGGTTGGTAATAACTTTCCTTCCAAGGAGTAAGTGTCTTCTAATTTCATGGCTGCAATCAGCATCCGCAGTGATTTTGGAGTCCCAAAAAAATAAACTCTGACACTGTTTCCACTGTTTCCCCATCTATTTCCCATGAAGTAATGGAACCAGATTCCATGATCTTTGTTTTCTGAATGTTGAGCTTCAAGCCAACCTTTTCACTCTCCTCTTTCACTTTCCTCAAGAGGCTTTTGAGTTCCTCTTCACTTTCTGCCATAAGGGTAGTGTCATCTGCATATCTGAGGTTATGATATTTCTCCCGGCAATCTTGACTCCAGCTTGTGCTTCTTCCAGCCCAGCGTTCCTCATGATGTACTCTGCATATAAGTTAAATAAGCAAGGTGACAATATACAGCCTTGACGTACTCCTTTTCCTATTTGGAACCAGTCCATTGTTCCATGTCCAGTTCTAACTGTTGCTTCCTGACCTGCATACAGGTTTCTCAAGAGGCAGGTCAGGTGGTCTGGTATTCCCATCTCTTTCAGAATTTTCCACAGTTTATTGTGATCCACACAGTCAAAGGCTTTGCCATAGTCAATGAAGCAGAAATAGATTTTTTTCTGGAACTCTCTTGCTTTCTCCATGATCCAGCGGATGTTGGCAATTTGATCTCTGGTGCCTCTGCATTTTCTAAAACCTGCCTGAACATCTGGAAGTTCACGGTTCATGTATTGCTGAATCCTGGCTTGGAGAATTTTGAGCATGACTTTACTAGCGTGTGAGATAGTGCAATTGTGCGGTAGTTTGAGCATTCTTCGGCATTGCCTTTCTTTGGGTTTGGAATGAAGACTGACCTTTTCCAGTCCTGTGGCCACTGCTGAGTTTTCCAAATTTGCTGGCATATTGAGTGTAGCACTTTCACAGCATCATCTTTCAGGATTTGAAATAGCTCAACTGGAATTATGGCAAATAATTATTTGCCTCAATTTTACCCAATGGCTAGATTTGAGGGTTATGGTGATTTAGTCCCTCAGTCTTGTTATACTCGTGCGACTCCATGGACTGTAGCCCACCAGGCTCCTTATCCATAGGACTTTCCAGAAAAGAATACTGGAGTGGGTTGCCATTTCCTTCTCCAAGATTTGAGGGTAAATGCATTTATATTCTTTGCTTCATAGCTAGATGAAAGAGGAATAGAGGCTGGAAGTTTTTTGTTTTGTTTTTTATTTTAATGCAACTTTTGCAAGTTGCATAAAATTCATCCCAACTGATTGGTACTGTTGTTATTCATCCTCCACATGTTTATTTTTTCTGATAATTGATCGAAACTTACAACTTCCTATGCTTCATTGTATTTTTGAAAAAATTTCCCAAAACTTAAGTTTTGACACAAAAATAGCACTGTATTACTAACTTCTGTATCTGCTGAGTTAAGGAAACAAAGCCAAACTTGTATTCCATAGCTTTGTTGCCTTTTAATCTTCATTTGTGATTATCATACATTTCTTTAACTTAATTTTAAAATCTCTAATGTCAAGAATTCTTGACATTTTGAAAGTGAGAATTCCTAGCATTGTTGAGTTGATTAAAACCCTCTCTGATGCCTCTGAAAAGTTACATGTAACAGTGAATTAAATTTTATTAAATAAATTAATTTGGTGAAGATTTTTTTCCTTAAGATTTATTGGATTTATATGAGGGAATTTGAAACCTGATATTTAATGCAAAGATTGTTTTTCAAAGTGTCAAGAAAATCTTTAGAAATTTCTTAATTCAGACCCTAGCTTTCTTTATAGTCCTCTGCTGGCATGTCATGAATATCTTCACACCATTGTCTTGAATTATATCTAGTTTCATCTTGTCTAGACTTGATAATATTTACTGTCTACCTGCTACAAGGTTACTGAAGTTATTTTTATTTGTTTGAAAGACTACTTGAATTTTTAGAGTTTTAAGACATTGCATCTTATCATTACTATGCTTGTTTATCATAAAGAGATAAAGCACAAATGAAGTGTAATGATCAGCATTCTACAGAGAATTTCATTTGTATTAAGATCCAGTGGGAATTCTCAGTCTTACGGTTCAGTAGTAGCTACACTCTCTTTTTCAATACTTGACAGAGGGTGTTTAGAAATATGGATGTGTATTTTTAACTGCAACTAATTTTACATCTTACATGACCTTTTTTCCCTGAAACCACAACTTTCTACAACATGACAGGAGAGTCAATGTTAGATATGCAATGGGTCTTTAGAGGATTTTTATAGAGAGCAAAGATGAAATTGTATATATATGTATGTGTAAAACAAAAAAAGTAGGTGTTGGGAGGATGATGGTATTAGTGCTACACACTCCAAGAATTTTTTTTAAGAGCTAGGAGATGTCAAGTGAAAATGTGAGATCTGAGGGACAGCCAGCAGAGAGTTGGGAGGACTCCTGTAACCACAAAGCCCACAGGATAGGCTCTTTCCTCAAGAAAATTCTAGGCAAAAACCAAAAATTCTGTGCTCTCATGTGGGCAATTGCAGTTCACAAATTGAAAAAACGAATAATTTTGTTAGAATATTTTAGAGAATGCAATCAAAATTAACAAGTAAAATATTTATCCCATTTATATGTTTTCATGATTTGCATAGCCACAAAGAGCTTGACTAATTACTATTTTCTCTGAAATAATGACATCAATATGTTAAATAGTAATTAAATAAAATGTTTTTTTAAATATTCATTTCTTCTCCTTGAAAAATGAAAGTGAAAGTCACTCAGTTGTGTCTGACTCTTTGTGACCCCTTTGGACTCCGTGGAATTCTCCAGGCCAGAATACTGGAGTGGGTAGCCTTTCTCTTCTCCAGGGGATCTTCCCAACCCAGGTCTCCCGCATTTCAGTTGGATTTTTTACCAGCTGAGCTACACGGAAAGCCCAAGAATACAAAATAAAAACCGCTTCATACGTTAAATGAACAAGACAAGTTTCTTTTACCAAAAAAGCTGTAGAGGAAAAATCACTCTCTTGGTATAAATGCAAAGTATTGATTTCTCATTTCATAGACTCAATCTTCCTGGGTGTGTAATGCTTCTATGTTGAGAAGATGAATAGTTATTCATATAATTTAAATTGTCATCTTCCAACATTAGTCAATGGAAGAATTAGGACTAAAAGTCAAGTGCCTTTAGGCCCACACCACTCACCAAGATGATTTCCCTCATTGCATTTACATTCCTTTCTATGTATGTGTCTATTTATTTCCTATCAATATAGAACATAAGTGGGTTATTGACTCAATAATTGTTTTCCCCCAATGACATTTGCTAATATATTTGAGAAGAAAGTGAGAACTAGCTGGAAACATGTTTTTTCATATTTATAATCAAATATCTTGGTATTCTCAAGTTGGAACACCTCAAATGGACCTTCTACAATTTATGATGTTAACTAACATTTATATCAATCAGTCATTCAAATAGGAACACTTGAGATTATTGCTTTATTTAGAAGAAATGACTCATTTAAGCAAACTATATTCTACCTTTATTTTTAAAGATTGTTGCAAAACCATTCAATTAGAATTTTTTTTAGTAATTAGGAAAAAATCAAAAGTAGTGTTTACTTACAAAATTTCAAGTTATTTGAATATGTGTGTGTGTGCACCCACATGTGCATATTTAAATTACTTGAAATTTTGTAAACACTACGTTTGATTTTCCATAGTTACTAAAACAAATTTCCTTCTCTAAATATTAAGTATTTCATGATCTCTGAGGTCCATTAACTAATATCAGCATGTGCCCTAGACTTTACCCTATTCTCAAATTTTGATCACCCATAATAGAACAGAAAAGCTGCAGACCTGAAATTAACAAATTGCCATACATTCTTAAGTATGGATATGGAATGTATTTGTATGTAATGGAAAAGGAATATTATTCTGTACTTAAAGGATAAATGATTCAAGAAAATATGAAAAATTGCCACCTTTCTATTATCCAGCCTTTCTGATATTTCATTCCACAGTGGTGATGGCATTTGTTCATCATATTTATTTAATGATATTAGGTGTTCATTTGTGAAACTGAGATTAGAGCCCACTTATTTTATACCAAAATTCATGCCTATTTACATAAGATGCACAGATCAGTATAACTGGTATCTGGAGACCTGAGTTTTGATTGTCCCAGTTTTACTCCTTAGACCTGGCATTAGACAAGTCACGTAGGTCCATTAGCCTCAGGTTTTTATCATCAGAGTGGGTAGGAAATAAGTCTTTCTAACACATTGTATAAATGAGGATCGGTTTGTTTGTATAACTCTACAAAACACTGAAGTGACAATATAGATATCAAATGTAAGTAAAGCCAAATACATCATGGTTATAAGTTGTATGAAAAAACAAATTTTTTGTTTTTAACTGAATTTTATTCCATGAAGTGATTTTTAAAAGCTTTACTATAAAAACCCAACTATGCAGGTATATATATATATATATATATATTAGTATTTATTAAACAGTAAGCATTTATATATATATTAGTATTTATATATGTATATATATTAGTATTTATTAAACAGTAAGCATTTGGAAAATTTAAATCTTTCTACTTGGTTGACATTAGGTTCTTGGTTTTCCATGGTACAATTTTTATTATTTTTATATCTAGCCAAATAAAAGTTAGTCATCATAGTAAACAAAAGAGTCTGAAATGCAATCTCAAAAATGACAGAATGATCTCTGTTCATTTCCAAGGCAAATCATTCAATATCATGGTAATCCAAGTCTATGCCCTGACCAGTAATGCTGAAGAAGCTGGAGTTGAACAGTTCTATGAAGACCTACAAGACCTTCTAGAATTAACACCCAAAAAAGATGTCCTTTTCTTTATAGGGGACTAGAATGCAAAAGTAGGAAGTCAAGAAACACCTGGAATAACAGGCAAATTTGGCCTTGGGGTATGGAATGAAGCAGAGCAAAGGCTAATAGGGTTTTGTCAAGAGCAGGAACTGGTCATAGCAAACATCCTCTTCCAACAACACAAAAGACTCTACGCATGGACATCACCAGATGGTCTAACCTGAAATCAGACTGATTATATTCTTTGAGCCAAAGATGGAGAAGCTCTATACAGTCAGCAAAAACAAGACTAGGAGCTGACTGTGGCTCAGAGCATGAACCCCTTATTGCCAAATTCAGACTTAAATTGAAGAAAGTAGGGAAAATCACTAGACCATTCAGATATGACCTAAATCAAATCCCTTATGATTATACAGTGGAAGTGAGAAATAGATTTAAGGGACTAGATCTGATAGAGTGCCTGATGAACTATGGACGGAGGTTTGTGATATTGTACAGCAGATAGGGATCAAGACCATGGCCAAAAAGAAATGCAAAAAAGCAAAATGGCTGTCTGAAGAGGCTTACAAATAGATGTGAAAAGAAGAGAAGTGAAAAGCAAAGGAGAAAGGGAAAGATATACCCATTTGAATGCAGAGTTCCAAAGAATAGCAAGGAGAGATAAGAGGCCTTTCTCAGGGATCAGTGCCAATAAATATAGGAAAACAATAGAATGGGAAAAACTAGAGATCTCTTCAAGAAAATTAGAGATATTAAGGGGACATTTCATGCAAAGATGAGCACAATAAAGCACAGAAAATGTAGGGACATAACAGAAGCAGAAGATATTAAGAAGAAGTGGCAAGAATACACAGAAGAATTGTACAAAAAAGATCTTCACGAAACAGATAATCATGATGGTGTGATCACTCACCTAGAGCCAGACATCCTGGAATGCAAAGTCAAGTGTGCCTTAGGAAGGATCACTAGGAGCAAAGCTAGTGGAGGTGATGAAATTCCAGTTGATCTGTTTCAAATCCTGAAAGATGATGCTGTGAAAGTGCTGTACTCAATATGCCAGCAAATTTAGAAAATGCAGCAGTGGCAACAGAACTGGAAAAGATCAGTTTTCATTCAAATCCCAGAGAAAGGCAATGCCAAAGATTGCTCAACCTACCGCACAATTGTACTCATCTCATAGGCATGCAAAGTGATGCTCAAAATTCTCCAAACCAGGCTTCAACAGTATGCGAACTGTGAACTTCCAGCTGTTCAAGCTGGCTTTAAAAAAGGCAGAGGAACCAGAGATCAAATTGCCAACATCCGTTGAATCACCAAAAAAGCAAGAGTTCTAGAAAAACATAAATTTCTGCTTTATTGACTATGCCAAAGCTTTTTACTGTATGTATTACCACAAGCTTTGGAAAATTCTGAAAGAGATGGGAATACCAGACCACCTGACCTGCCTCTTGAGAAATCTATGTGCAGATCAGGAAGCAATAGTTAGAACTGGACTTGGAACAATGGACTGGTTCCAAATCGGGAAAGGAGTACCTCAAGGCTGTATATTGTCACCCTGCTTATTTAACCTATATGTAGAGTACATCATGAGAAACGCTGGACTGGATGAAGCAGAAGTGGGAATCAAGATTACCGGGAGAAATATCAATAACCTCAGATATGCAGATGATACCACCCTTATGTCAGAAAGTGAAGAAGAATTAAAGAGCCTCTTGATGAAAGTGAAAGAGGAGAGTGAAAAAGTTGGCTTAAAGCTCAACATTTAGAAAACTAAGGTCATGGCATCTGGTCCCATTACTTCATGGCAAATAGATGGGGAAACAGTGGAAACAGTGGCTGACTTTATTTTGGGGGGCTCCTAAATCACTGCAGATGGTGACTGAAGCCATGAAATTAAAAGACTCTTGCTCCTTGTAAGGAAAGTTATTACCAACCTAGATAGCATATTAAAAAGCAGAGACATTACTTGGCCAACAAAGGTTCATCTAGTCAAAGCTATGTTTTTTCCAGTAGTCATGTATGGATGTGAGAATTGGACTGTAAAGAAAGCTGAGCACTGAAGAACTGATGCTTTTGAACTGTGCTGTTGGAGAAGACTCTTGAGAGTCCCTTGGACTGCAAGGAGATCTACCAGTCCATCCTAAAGAAAATCAGTCCTGAATATTCATTGGAAGGACTGATGCTGAAGCTGAAACTGCAGTACTTTGGCCACCTGATGCAAAGAACTGACTCATTGGAAAAGACCCTGATGCTGGAAAAGATTGAAGGCAGGAGGACAAGTGGACGACCGAGGATGAGATGGTTGGATGGTATCACTGACTCAATGGACATGAGTTTGAGTAAACTCCAGGAGTCGGTGATGGACAGGGAGACCTGGCTTGCTGCAGTTCATGGGTTCACAAAGAGTCGGAGACGTCTGAGCATGTGAACTGAACTGAAATCAAAGTTAAATGATTAAGAGTTGATAGTTCTTCCTTAGTCATTTATTTAATCACAGTGTATGGCACATAAATACTCAAAAAAGTTGATGAATGCCTTCTGTATTATTATAGAACATCTTTGGGCCTTCAAAATGGTGTAGTATAATAGATATGTACCATATTGAGAGTTTATCCATGTTCCCGTTCTCAAGTTGACTTGACTCAAAAATTCTAGATGTCTGAGTATCTAATTTACTTTCGTAGCTATATTTTTATAAGCATAAGTAAGTAAATGAAGTTGTTCAGTCATGTCTGACTCTCTGCGATCCCTTGGGCTGTACCCTACCAGTTTCCTCCATCCATGGAATTTTCCAGGCAAGAGTACTGGAGTGGGTTGCCATTTCCTTCTCCAGGGGATCTTCCTGAGCCAGGGATCTAACCCAAGTCTCCCATATTTTAGGCAGACGCTTTATTGTCTGAGCCACAAGGGAGACTTTTATAAGTACAGGTGATTAAAAATAAGAAAGGGGAATATTTTCTGCTTTTTTAAGTACTTTTCCCCCCATAGGAGAACTTAACAAGTTGTGAAGTACATTAAATAATTTTAGAATATCATCTCAAACATCCTTACATTTAAGCATCTCATTCACAAGTGTTAAATCTACTTTAAGACCTGAATTGTCAAGGATCACATAAATTGGGTAGCTGCCAAATTTCCACTTCAGTTTATGCTGTATAGACAGGACATGTTTCCAAATGACCTGCATGAATCAGCATTCAGCTGTCTCACAATCTATTTCAGCTATTGCCCATTGCCAATTAGGTAAGAAAGGATACTCACTAGAATGAAAGTTGGAGTATATTTTGGTTATAACATTGCTGCAAATCTTTTTCTAATCCTTCCTTCTACTATATACAAAAGAGAAGGTTTGGTCTTGGAATTCATAAAAGTATAACATAACATTTTAAAGTTGTTTATAGTTATCATTTTTAAAAGCAAATTCTCAAAGTTTAGTTCTAAACTCTAAGTAGTAAACTTAAGATTGTTCTTTTAAATTATATACAAATATACTGATAAGAAGCCTCAGACTAATTTGTAAAGAAAAATGCTCACCATGCAAGTTCAGAGATTATATCTTAAAAAAAAAAAAAAAAAACTGTCCTCCTGTGGGGAAACTGTCCTCAAGTGGGGAACTGATTTTCTGTTGCTATCATTAACTCAGATTGCCTAACTGAACTCAACATTTAGTGTATGACACCATCTTTTATACCTTTAAGTTTCTGTAAAGAGGTTATAAGAGTCTGTTATTTCAAATATATTTGTTCAATAAGATGTAAAATATTAAATGAAATGGTTATTTTAAGATACATTTTGTAACCTCCTTTGAAAGGATTGCATTCAAAGTAATTATTGTAGCCAATGTTTATATAAAAATATATTTATTTTTATCTTGAAATTCATGTTGGAATTTTTAAGTATCTTCAGAAAAAGATATTTGTCACAACCCACCATAAACATTTAAGAAATTAAGAATAAAAGTTCTTATATTTCTAACATACTCTTACTTTAAAAATATCTTTCATTTTTTAATCAAATTTATTTCTCTATCAAAAGGAATTAATATATTATCATACTGTCCACTAAACTTGTAGTGAATATTCAGTGTGATAAAATGAAAAGTATTATCAACATATGGATATGATGCCAGCTAAATTGTTAATTTTTGAGAAAGTCTTATTAACTGTATTGTAATAGTTTCAAAGATCATGTGCTATTTGTTAATATAATTAAAGTCACTTTTTATTTGGTTTATGCATATAATTGCTCAGTATTGAATCCACTACTGGGATCATATAAAATTAATTTGAGCATACTCTGACAGTGGTAAAAGATTTAAAGATTTCATTGTTTATATGGTGAATATATATTGTCTGAGTTTTGATCTTGCCACCAGATGGCAGGAAAAATCAGAGTCAAATAATTCTGTTACAGTGTGAGTAAATGATTTTTTTTTTTTCCATTGTGTGTGTTTTCTATTATTGATGTTTCGTACAAAACCTAAGACTTTTTAAGTACAATGTGAATAAATATGATACCTGACAATTACTGGTGAAAAGTTTTCTGATTTTTCAATGCAATCATGCTATAAATAATTTTTAATATAATCATGTTATCATTGATACGATGAGTTTAAAAATTACAATTAATATTATTATTTTAGGAACATTCAGCTTGCTGTAATAGCTGAAGCTGTCAGGCCCTAGAATCCCCAAAGTAAAACAACTGGTTCTTACTTCCTTTACGCATACATCTTTACTTAAAAGAATGATATGACAATTAAGCTTATAATTAATACTCAACAAACAGATGATGGTAAAGAAAGCTAAACTGTCACCTGAAAGTTAGTATCTTTCAGGTCAAGGCCAAGTAGAAACTTATCTATGGCTGATATATGTCTGACTATTTCACAGAGTAAACATTTTCAAGTCTTAGTGTAATGGCATTTGACATCTTCTGTAAATAAAACCTAACATAATTATAACACAGAATAAAGGCAGAAAGAGAATGTGTTCCCCAAACTGCAGTAAGTCTCCACTGTTCCCTTTATGCTTTTTACAAGTATGCTTTTTTAGCTTTTATTTTTTCAGAAAAAGTTCAAGATCATCTTCACCTTAAATATATGTGGAGAGAATTCATGTAAACTTTAGAAAGAATTAAGTCAAATAACTGGTGCACATGTATTGTGGATACATTTTTCCTTGTTCCTGTGCTCATGTATGGATGTGAGAGTTGGACTGTGAAGAAGGGTGATCACCAAAATTTGATGCTTTTGAACTGTGGTGCTGGAGAAGAATCTTGAGAGTCCCTTGGACTGCAAGGAGATCCAACCAGTCCATTCTAAAGGAGATCAATCCTGGGTGTTCATTGGAAGGACTGATGCTAAAGCTGAAACTCCAATACTTTGGCCACCTCATGCGACGAGTTGACTCACTGGAAAAGACTCTGATGCTGGGAAAGGTTGAGGGCGGGAGGAGAAGGGGACGACCAAGAATGAGATGGCTGGATGGCATCACTGACTCTATGGACATGAGTTTGAGTGAACTCCGGGAGTTGGTGATGGACAGGGAGGCCTGGCGTGCTGTGATTCATGGGGTCATGGAGAGTCGGACACGACTGAGCGACTGAACTGAACTGAATGATCATAACAATTGCTTCAATACATCTGCTTCACTTTTGTTATGGTGGTTTTCTTATCGTGCCTTACAGTGTCACTATAATATCAAGAAGGACAAGTATTGTTTTCTCCCTCTTATTCTTTTTTTTTTAATAATTTTGTTTGATTATTTATTTTTGACTATACTGGGTCTTTGCTGCTGCGCAGTCTTTCTCTAGTTGTGGAGAGCAGGAGCTACTCTCTAGTTGCAATGCCCAGGCCTCTCATTGCAGTGGCTTCTCTTGGCGCAGAGCACAGGCTCTAGGGCGTGCAGACTTCAGTAGCTGTAACACACAGGCTCAGTAGCTGTGGCTCCTAGGCTCTAGACCACAGGCTCAATAGTTGTGGCCCATGGGCTGAGTTGCTCTGCGGCATGTGGGATCTTCCTGGATCAGGTATCGAACCCGTGTTTCCTTCAGTGGCAGGCAGATTCTTTACCATTGAGTCACCAGGGCAGCCCTCCCTCTTCTAAAACAAAAATGGTTAACTGGAACTGAGTCCTCTAATCAGGTCAAGTTTAATTCATTGATGGGATCCTTTCTTTGGCATATTAGCAAATCCACTATTACACTTTTTTCTTTCTCTTTGCAAAGAAAGGCAAACAGCTCTTCTTGATAAATTCTAGATTACTCCTTACTGTGATAATGTTAACAATGGAAGACTATTTAATACAGAGAGTGTGGCCTTTAGGGAAAGATGAATGTTTCTTTCAGGTGGCTCCATTGTATGCCACTTCCTGACCTTGCACAGAAGATTCTAGCGTTGCACTGTGTGGATTAGAATGAGGTCCACCTGTCATTCAAACCAAAACAGTCTCACCAACCCTAATATCCTCTGAAACCAGATCTAGAAGCTCTCTTTCTTCCAGGGTTCTCACTGTTTAATTTGTATAACAGTAGGTATTCAGTGTGTATAAAGGGACATTCTGTATTTTCTCCCCAGATTTGTTTGCCTTTTATAAAGATAAGGCAAAAATTGGGGAGTTTTGGAGAAGGTTAACATAAAGATTTTAAGCTATCACTCATAAAATGATATGCTACAAATCTATAAGGATGTTACCATGCAAACTTCCAAAATTAACAAGAGATTGTTAAGAGATTGAAGTGATTTCAACAGTTTATATAGATTTACTTCTGGAAAATAGACCCCTGTTTACTTGTACAAATGGTCACAGAGAGTGACAATGTGACCTAGTATACCTAGTTCAAGCAGGTTGCAAATGAAAAAGAAAAATGACCCCTGTGTCAGTGACAGATGAACTTTGCATCCATCATGCTGCTGTAGGGAAAACAGGTAGGTGAATTGCTGTTGTCTACAAGTCTTTCATCAGCAGCACTCTGTGAAGCAGTGCCAGGGGCAAAATGCATAGTTGACCTGTGAGTGTCCTACTACAAACTTTGGTTTTTAAAGACTTTTTAAACTAATTCTTAATGAATAGTTCACCTAGCATTATTTATGTTTCATGCTGAGGGTCAATTATGGAGTTTAACAAAGGGTTTCTTGGGTTTTTTCCATACAGTGTCGTGTGGAAAAACCTGAACAAACTTTTTGCCAATCCAATATAATGGAAGCACTAGGTTTAGAGAAAAGTAATGGGATAGAGATTATCATGAAATTTACCAGGGCCAGGAGAACACCAGATTAAGATTATTAAATATGCCACAACAAGATACCTTTATGAATGCTTCTGGGAATAACACTCAAATGCTTTTAGATGGCCACAACATTATTCACAAGGTGTAAGACACCTATCTGGATTGTAGACATCATCAACTCTCAAACGATAGAATTCATTTCTCTGTAATGATTCTCATAAATTTCTCTTTCATTGTTTTACAAAATAAGTATTGTGACAGATCACTAACACAGAGTAACATACATCCTAGTGAATTTGTGTTAGACAATTATTTCAGTTACTATTTCTTAAAATCTGGCCTTAAAATAACAATCTTATGTTGACTTAGTAAGTCCTTGTTCTGTTTTGCCAAACATTGAACTTGTAAGCTTTACAAAGGGAAGGAACATAAGTGTGGTCCTAATATGAATCTCTTTATTCAGACTCAAGCCAGACAGTGGGGGGAGGGGGAGGTTAAAAGTAGGTTTAAAACTGTAAAGATAAAGGTAGAAAATTTTAGATAATTTGCAAGTGTCAAGTTCAGTTCAGTTCAGTTCTACTAAATTTATTTAGAAATTAGGAATATTAAGAAGAGGAACAGAAATTACAAATTTCTCTCATGTAACTGCTGTAACTGCTTCTTTATTTTAGAAAAAAATAATGGTACTGAATACACTTGTAGTGGTGTTTGTTTAGTCACTAAGTTGTGTCCAACTCTTGTTGACCCCATGGACTGTAGTCTACCAGGCTCCTCTGTCTATGAAATTTCCCAGCAAGAATACTGGAGTAGGTTGCCATTTCCTTCTCCAAAGATCTTCACAACCCAGGGACTGAACCCATGTCTCCTGCATTGCAGGCAGATTCATTACCACTGAGTCACCAGGGAAGCCCACTGAATATAGTTATGTAAACCAAAAAGGAAGGAAAAAACCCCAAGATTTCCAACTTCTTAATATTGCCTAACTTGGAAGAGAAGAAGTTAGAGGGACAGTGCACGTTAAAACTATGTACTTGTTTCTATTTCCAATGAGCTATTTATTGAAATATGACCTCAGCATACAACTGAATCCTCAATGATTTTCAAACATGAATTTTGCCAAGGCAAATGTGCTCTGAATTTGCTTTAAATTTTCAAACCATGTCACTTTTGAAGCAGTACTGAATTTCAGGGACTTTGAAGACTTAAACAGAAGATCTTAGCTACTTCTGTGTTAAATAATTATATATAAAGCACATTTTTATCTATTTTATAATGTATATACTCTATAAAAATCACTACTACCTTTGAAAAGTAGTCTGAATCTCAGGTTAATGATTTAGTTTCATCCATTCAACAATAATTTATGGCTCTAAACATCTGTAGTCAATTTAAGAGTTATTTGTGATAACTGGGCAAATTTGTTCCAGAATGATTCAGAAATGATGACAGGGGCTTTTCTTCATGACTTTGATTATCCATGGACCTGATTTTAAATATCACCCAAAGGATATATTTGGCTTTGAAAGGAAAGCAAAATAGTTTATGCATTGGTCTAGGAGAAATGTTATTTGTATTGTATATATTTTTAACCCAGTAATTTTGTTTCTGATAATTTAAGTGTATACTCTAATCAATTAGCAAAAATACATGTACCAGGGTATTCATATTTAAGGGGCTTCCCTGATGGCCCAATGGTAAAGAATCTACCTGCCAATGCAGGAAATGGAATGCGGGTTCAATCCCTGGATCAGGAAGATCCTCTGAAGAAGGAAATGGCAACCCACTCCAGTATTCTTGCCTGGGAAATCCCATGAATAGAAGAGTCCAGCAGGCTACAGTCCATGGGGGTCACAAAAGAGTCAGACGTGACTTTGCAACTGAACAACACTCATGTTTAAAACAGATTTTCCATCTACTCCATCCCTAAACCCACTCAGTTTGTGGAAGTAGAGAAGGCTGCATTCATTCTGACTAGTCTCTCTTTAATTTTTTTAAAACATAGTTGATTTGCAATGTTGCGTTAGTTTCAGGTGTACAGCAAACTGAATCTGTTATACATATACATATACCCACTCATTTTTTCTTATTTAGTCTTTTCCCCATATATCTCATTATAGAGTGTAGTTATAGTACCCTGTGCTGTGCTTTACAGTAGGTTCTTGTTAGTTATCTATTTTATATATTGTAGTATGTATATGTCAATTCTAATCTCCCAATTAATCCCTCTCTCCCTTATCCCCTAGTAACATAAGTAACATCCTCATTCTACTTCTATTTTGTAAATAAGTTCATTTGAACTCTTCTCCTTAGATTCCACATATAAGTAACATCATATGATATTTGTCTTTCAGTGTTTGACTTCATGTAGTATGACAACCTCTAGGTCCGTCCATGTTGCTGAAAATGGCATTATTTTTTCTTTTTTGTGGCTGAATATCATTCCACCGTATACGTGTACCACATCTTTATTCCTCTGTTGATGGACATTGAGATTGCTTCCATGTTAGTCATGCTGAGCAGTTTTCCATGTGCTTTTAAGTCATCTCTATGTCTTCTTTAGAGAGATGCTTGTTTAGATCTTCTGTCCATTTAGACTAGGTCTTCTTGAGGGGACATAGAGCTGCATGAGATGTTTACATATTTTGGAGATTAATCCCTTTCCAATGGCTTCATTTGCAAATATTTTCCCCATTCTTTGGGTTGTCTTTGCATTTTGTTTATGATTTTCTTTCTGTACCAAAGCTTTAAGCTTAATTAGATCTCGTTTGTTTATTTTTGTTTTTATTTTCATTACTCTAGGAGGTGTATCAAGAAACATCTACTATTTATGACAAACAGTGTTCTACCTATGTTTTCCTCTGTGTTTTATAGTGTCTGGCCTTATATTTAGCTCTTTAATCTGTTTTGAGTTTATTTTTGTATATGGTATTAGGGAATTTTCTAATTTCTTTCTTTTACATGTAGCTGTCCAGTTTTCCCAGTGCTGCTTATTGAAGAGGCTGTCTTTCCTCCATTGTATATTCTTGCCTGCTTTGTCATGAATTGGGTGACTATAGGCATATGGGTCTCTCTCTAGGCTTTCTATCCTATTCTGTTGATTTATATTTCTGTTTTTGTGCCAGTACCATACTGTTTTGATTACTGTAACTTTGTGGTATAGTCTGAAGTCAGGAATGAGCCTTCCAGCTTTTCTTCTTTCTAAAGATTGCTTTGCCCATTTGTTGTCTTTTTACAATTTGTAATGAAATGCAAATTTTTTTGTTCTAATTCTGTAAAAAGTGCCACTGGTAATTTGACAGAGATTCATTGAATCTGTAGATTGCTTCAGGTAGTATAGTCATTTTGACAATATTGATTCTTCCAATTCAAGAATATGGTATGCTTCTTCACCTGTTTGTGCCATTTTTTATTTCTTTCATCAGTATCTTCTAGTTTTCTGAGTACAGGTCTTTTGCCTCCTTAGCTTAGCTTAGCTTAAGTCACTCAGTCGTGTCCGACTCTTTGCGACCCCATGGACTCTAGCCTACCAGGCTCCTACGTCCGTGGGATTCTCCAGGCAAGAGTACTTAGATAGATTTATTTCCAGGTGTTTTATTCATCTTGGTGCAATGATAAATGGATTGTTTCCTTAATTTCTCTTTCTGAATCTTTTGTTGTTAGTGTATAGGAATGCAAGAGGTTTTTATGTATTAGTTTTGTATCCTGCAACTTTACCAAATCTATTAATAAGCTCTAATAGTTTTCTGGTAGCATCTTTAGTATTTTCTGTGTATAGTATCTGCAAACAGTGACAGTAATACTCTTTTCCAATCTGGATGCCTTTTATTTCTTTTTCTCCCCTGATTGATATTGTTGGGACTTCCAAAACTATGCTGAATAATAGTGATGAAAGTGGACATCCTTCTCATTTTCCTGATCTTAAAGGAAATGCTTTCAGTTTTTCACCACTGAGGATATTTGCTGTGGATTTGTCATCTATGACCTTTATTATGTTGAGGTATGTTTTTATTATGTTCCTCTATGCCCACTTTCTGGAGGGTTTTTTTTTTATCATAAACAGAAGTTAAATTTTGTCAAGTTTTTTCTGCATCTATTGAGATAATCATATAGTTTTTACTCTTTAATTTGTTGATATGGTGTACCACATTGATTGATTTGCATATACCAAAGGATCCTTGCATTCCTGGGATAAATCCCACTTTGTCATGATTTATGATCCTTTTAATGCATTGTTAGGTTCTGTTTGCTAATATTTTCTTGAGAATGTTTGCATCTATATTTGAAATCACCAGTCTTTTAAAAATTAGCCTTTTTGATGGATGTATAGCAGTATCTCACTGTGTTTTTAATTTGCATTTTCTTGATGATTTCCGTTCCGTTCCGTGGCTCAGTCGTGTCGGACTCTATGCGACCCCGTGGACTGTAGCCTACCAGGCTTGTCCGTCCCTGGGATTCTCCAGGCAAGAATACTGGAGTGGGTTACCGTTTCCTTCTCCAGGGGATCTTCCCAACCCAGGGATCGAACCCGGGTCTCCCGCATTGGAGGCAGACGCTTTAACCTCTGAGCCACCAGGGATTTATGATGTTAAAAATCACTTCAAATATGCATTGGTTAACCTTACATTTTGTTTCACTACGTGGAACTTCAAGTCATTTTCTCATTTTTAATAAGTTGTCTTCAGTTTATTCCTTGGAACTTACTATGTATGCTGCTGCTAAGTCACGTCAGTCGTGTCTGACTCTGTGCGACCCCATAGACGGCAGTACACCAGACTCCCATCCCCAGGATTCTCCAGGCAAGAATACCGGAGTGGGTTGCCATTTCATATGTATATGTAAATATACATATGTATATTGGATAAGAATGTTTTGTCAGATGTTTGGAAATATTTTCCTTCCAGTGTGTGACTTCTTAGTCCTTATTTTCCAGTGGTGTATTTTGGATGAACAGAAATTTCTAATTTTGATCAAGTGCAGGTAATTAATTTTTTATAATTCATTTATTTTTATTTTATCTAAAATTATTTGTGTCTCAGATTTGCAAATATCTTCCTATATTTTTTTGCTTTTGCATGTAGTTGTATCTTACATCTCAAATTATTTATTTTGTATATTCTGAGGTAAGGGTCATGGTTCATTTTTTGAATATAAACTTACCTGTTTTAACACAGTATATTAAATAAACTTTGATTTTAGCATTGAACTCTCCTGATGCCTTAGTGGACATTTGAACATACACACTTCCTTAGCTGGAACTCTTTTCTCTTTTCTCACATAGATATGCATGTGTGTGTGTGTGTGTGTGTGTGTGTGTAACCTTCGATCCTCACCACACTGCACTGATGAGCACTACTTTACATAAGCCTTTTAATCAGATAGTTTAGATACTTCAAAGTGTTCTTCTCTTTTAGAGTCTCATTTTGTTTGTTTTGTTTCTGTATAAATGCCTATTTCTTCAAAAAAGCTTTAAGATTTTGATTTGGAGGACAGGGAAGCCTGACATGTTGCTGTCCATGGGATCACAAAGAGTTGGGTATGACTGAGTGACTGAACAGCAACAACAGTTAATCTGTAGGTCAGTTTGATGAGATTGGATATTTTAACAATACTGAATTTCAGTTCATTTAGATCTCCTTTAATTTTTTTTTTTTCAGCAATCCTTGGTAGTTTTCAGTGAAGAGGAATTGACAGCTTTAATTAACTGCTAAATATTTTTATGATTAATGTTGCAATTTTAACAATTTATTTTTAAATCAGTTTTTGCTAGTATGTAGAGTCTAGTTGATTTTTATCTATTTAACTTGAATCCTGCCACCTATGCTAAGTTTATGTGGTAGTCTAGTTGTTCTCTTTTAAAGCTTTCATAAAGCTTTCTAACTACACAATCCTATTTCCTGCAAATAAAAATGGTATTACTAGTTTTTTCCACTTTTTATTGTTATTAATACTATTTTTTCTTTGGCTTAAAATTTCAATGTAATGTTGTTGGTGAATGGTTCATGATGATAATGATCATGATCATGATGAATATATTTGGAAAGAGTGGACATCATTTTATTGTCCCTAATCACAGAGGATAAATATTCAATACTTCACTGGTATTTTGATGCTGATTATAGGATTTTCACGCACTTGATACTACACTTGATCTTAGCCATTGACTATGCCAAAGACTTTGACTATATGGATCATAATAAACTGTGGAAAATTCTGAAAGAGATGGGAATACCAGACCACCTGACCTGCCTCTTGAGAAACCTATATGCAGGTCAGGAAGCAACAGTTCGAACTGGACATGGAACAACAGACTGGTTCCAAATAGGAAAAGGAGTACGTCAAGGCTGTATATTGTCACCCTGTTTATTTAGCTTATCTGCAGAATACATCATGAGAAACGCTGGGCTGGAAGAAGCACACACTGGAATCAAGATTGCCATGAGAAATATCAATAACCTCAGATATGCAGATGACACCGCCCTTATGGCAGAAATTGAAGAGGAACTAAAAAACCTATTGATGAAAGTGAAACGGGAGAGTGAAAAAGTTGGGTTAAAGCTTAACATTCAGAAAACTAAGATCATGGCATCTGGTCCCATCACTTCATGAGAAATAAATGGGAAAACAGTGGAAACAGTGTCACTTTATTTTTCTGGGCTCCAAAATGACTGCAGATGTTGATTGCAGCCATGAAATTAAAAGACGCTTACTCCTTGGAAGGAACATTATGACCACCCTAGATAGCATATTAAAAAGCAGAGACTTGACTTTGCCAACAAAGGTCTGTCTAGTCAAGGCTATGGTTTTTCCCGTGGTCATGGATGGATGTGAGAGTTGTGAAGAAAGCTGATCGCCGAAGAATTGATGCTTGTGAACTGTGGTGTTAGAGAAGACTCTTGAGAGTCCTTCGGACTGCAAGGAGATCCAACCAGTCCATCCTAAAGGAGATCAGTCCTGTGTGTTCATTGGAAGGACTGATGCTGAAGCTGAAACTCCAATACTTTGGCGATCTCATGAGAAGAGTTGACTCATTGGAAAAGACCCTGATGCTGAGAGGGATTGGGAGCAGGAAGAGAAGGGGTGACAGAGGATGAGATGGCTGGATGGCATCACCAAGTTGATGCGTATGAGTTTGGGTGAACTCCGGGAGTTGGTGATGGACAGGGAGGCCTGGTGTATTGCGATTCTTGAGTCGCAGAGTCGGACATGACTGAGTCACTGAACTGAACTGATAGGATTTACATAAGTGGTCTTTATAATATTAATAAACATTGTTCTCACCATAATTTGAGAGTTTTGATCAATGAGAGTACTGCATTTTATCAAAATCTTTTTAAGGCTCTATAGATATGATCATAAAATTTTTTTCTATTATTATACTAATTGGTGAATTGAATTAATTGATTTTTGAATGTTGCACAGTTTTGCATAATAGAGTTTGTTGGATTGCATATACCGTTTTACGTGTTGTTACCTTAGATTTGTTAATGCCTTTCTTGGATGTTTTCTATGTTTATGATATCAATCTATATGCAATACTTTTCTTTCTGTCCTTGTCAGGTTTTAATATCTGGTATGTTGACCTCATAAAATAAATTTGATTGTGTTCTGTTTCCTATTTTATAAAAGAGGTTCTATAGATAGATATCATTTCTTCCTTGGTTTGAAAATACTCACTGGTGTATCCATATGGTCCTGGAGTTTTCTTTGTGTGAAGGCTTTTCTAATGAAGTCGATTATTTTAGTTGAATTGGACTATTCAGCTTTATTTTCTTTTGTCAGTTTTGGTAAATTATGCTTTACACGAATTCACCTATTTCATCTAAGTTGCAAAAGTGTTAGTATAACCCTCTTCACTAAATCTTCTTATAAACCCTCCTTTTTTTAATGTATGATCCATAGCAATCTCTCTTCTTTCGGTCCTGTTGTTTATGAATGTGTGACTTTTTCTGATCAGTCTAGCTGAGAAGTTTAACAACTTTAGTAACTATTCATTAATTTACTAATTGTGTTAACTTGCAGTTCAGTTCAGTTCAGTTGCTCAGTCGTGTCCAACTCTCTGCGACCCCATGAAGCACAGCACGCCAGGCCTCCCTGTCCATCACCAACTCCCGGAGTTCACTCAAACTCATGTCCACAGTGTTGGTGATGCCATCCAGCCATCTCGTTCTCTGTCGTCCCCTTCTCCTCCCACCCCCAATCCTTCCTAGCATCAGACTCTTTTCCAGTGAGTCAACTTGTCGCATGAGGTGGCCAAAGTATTGAAGTTTCAGCTTTAGCATCAGTCCTTCCAATGAACACCCAGGATTGATCTCCTTTAGAATGGACTGGTTGGATCTCCTTGCAGTCCAAGGGACTCTCAAGAGTCTTCTCGAACACTACAGTTCAAAAGCATCAATTCTCGGCGATCAGCTTTCTTCACAGTCCAACTCTCACATCCATACATGACCACAGGAAAAACCATAGCCTTGACTAGACGGACCTTGGTTGGCAAAGTAATGTCTCTGCCTTTTAATATATTATCTAGGTTGGTCATAACTTTCCTTCTTTGTCATATTTTGCTTCACTGTACTTTTTCCTCTTCTTTCTTCTACTTATTTTGGATGTAATTTACTCTTCTTTCTATAGCCTTCTAAGATGACAGCTTAGGTAAATTGATTTCACCTAAGAAAGTGATTTTATACCTTTCATCTATAAAGTTCATTCAAAGCCCTGCTTCAGCTCTATTTCACACATCTTGGTATATTTCTTGATTCCCTGCTTGAGGAATTTGGGGAATGCTTGGCTGGGCACTTCTGGATGAGATCTTTTATGCAGTTAGAATGTAGCAGAAGCTAGGATAGTGAAATGCTAAAGCTGACCCTCTCCCTCTTCTCTCTCTCTGCAGTCTCAGAGTCTCTTCATGTGGTTTCCCCACCATAGTTTAGAATTGCTCATAGTGTGATGACTTTAAGAGATGCATTCTGTTTATGTAATGGCTCCAGAACACCAAAGGCAAGTGTCCTAAGAACACCAGGTGGAAGCCATACCACTTAGCCTTAATGACCTCGCCTTGGATATCACAAAGTGTTACTTCAGCTGTAGTTACAATCCTCCTGAAATTCAACGAATGGGAGGCTAGACTTCACCTTTTGATGACAGAAAGAGTGGCAAAGTCATATTATAGGGAGAGAATGCCAGGTGAGATATTGTAGCAGGGTTTGGAAAATACAACCTATTACATCAGCATTTTCATGTCTGCTCCAAATGTTAACTTCCTTCAGTTCAATTCAGTTCAGTCGTTCAGTCGTGTCCAACTCTTTGAGACCCCATGAATCACAGCACGCCAGGCCTCCCTGTCCATCACCAACTCCTGGAGTTCACTCAAGCTCGTGTCCATCGAGTCAGTGATGCCATCCAGCCATTTCATTCTCTGTCGTCCCCGTCTCCTACCGCCCCCAATCCCTCCCAGCATCAGACTCTTTTCCAGTGAGTCAACTTGTCACATGAGGTGGCCAAAGTATCGGAGTTTCAGCTTTAGCATCAGTCCTTCCAATGAACACCAAGGATTGATCTCCTCTAGAATGGACTGGTTGGATCTCCTTGCAGTCCAAGGGACTCTCAAGAGTCTTCTCCAGCACCACAGTTCAAAAGCATCAATTCTTTGGCGATCAGCTTTCTTCACAGTCCAACTCTCACATCCACACATGACCATGGGAAAAACCATAGCCTTGACTAGACGGACCTTGGTTGGCAAAGTAATGTCTCTGCTTTTTAATATGCTATCCAGTCTGGTCATAACTTTCCTTCCAAGGAGTAAGCGTCTTTTAATTTCATGGCTGCAATCAGCATCTGCAGTGATTTTGGAGCCCCCCAAAATAAAGTCTGACACTGTTTCCACTGTTTCCCCATCTATTTCCCATGAAGTGATGGGACCAGATGCCATGATCTTTGTTTTCTGAATGTTGAGCTTCAAGCCAACCTTTTCACTCTCCTCTTTCACGTTCATCAAGAGGCTTTTGAGTTCCTCTTCACTTTCTGCCATAAGGGTAGTGTCATCTGCATATCTGAGGTTATTGATATTTCTCCCGGCATTCTTGATTCCAGCTTGTGCTTCTTCCAGCCCAGCGTTCCTCATGATGTACTCTGCATATAAGTTAAATAAGCAAGGTGACAATATACAGCCTTGAAGTACTCCTTTTCCTATTTGGAACCAGTCTGTTGTTCCATGTACAGTTCTGACTGTTGCTTCCTGACCTGCATACAGGCTTCTCAAGAGGCAGGTCAGGTGGTCTGGTATTCCCATCGCTTTCAGAATGTTCCACAGTTTATGGTGATCCACACAGTCAAAGGCTTTGGCATAGTCAATGAAGCAGAAATAGATGTTTTTCTGGAACTCTTTTGCTAAACACATGGTAGGTGCTCCTAAATATTTGTATATATAAATACATTTTTAAAATTTTGTCTCATATGTTACAGATTTCCTAATTTGAATTTTCTACTTGCAAATACTTACTTGCAATTTTTCAACTTTTAAATATTCACATGTATTGTCATCTCAACCCTCTTTGTATTGACAGATTTTAATTCCTTTTACACTTTGTAACAGTTGGTAATTTCACAAGCAAGCTTTATATAGTCTTAATCTAAATCTTCTTTGTAGATGGCTAACCTTTGGTAATCACTGTCTGAAAAGTTTCATCAGAAGTATCTGTTTTCATGGCTCTGTGTCTAATACAGACATAATGCAGAAATTTTCATCTTTGTTGTATTTGTTGTCAAAATAAATTAAGACCACTGTCTTGTGTATGTTCAAGAGAAACACTAAATAAAACCAGCACAGCAGTCAGAAATCTAGATTAACAAAAGAGTTTTGCTTCTTGAAATACAACCTAAAGTTAAGAGAGGCATGAAAATAAGACAAATTTCATCCAAGTTGCCACATGAATTTTCCGTTGTCCAAAACCTTTCCTGTTTTTTTTGTGTATGTGTGTGTGTGCTTCCTGTATCCTCTTCACTGATATGTAGTACTCTTGGTTTTAGAAGGAAAGAGGGAAATGGAAAAGGAGAATTTATGGAAGTATTATATCATCTCTAATTTCTGACCATTTAAGGACAAACAGGAAGAAGAAAAACCATTTGTAATTTCCCTTGAAGTCTTTAAATCACAACTAAGATACAGCTAGTTAATGTTCACTATTCCAAGTCCATCCTAGAGTCAGCAGGTAAGTTATTAAATGTAGAAGTTGTTTAAGTTTTTGATGCTAAGTACTTAGTTTCCTCACCCTTATTAAAAATAAGCATTTTTCTTACCATTGTCTTTCTGAAGCTTTTTAGTAGGGACATATAGAAGGAAAATTACCAATGACAAGAGGGACTTGAACAAGTGTGTTTGCATTGTATCTTCTTAGGTTTCACTTTATCATTGAAGTCTTTCAACTTGGTTACCAGAGCACCATCCTGTTTGTGTCCTGATACAACAGTCTCTGGAGAAAACTCCCTTTCCTTTAGTTTCCTTTGCACAATTGAGATATTGATACTTACAAAGTGTTGCTTTATTGCATATTTAAGGAGCATAAATGATAGTAAGGGAGAAACTTCAATGACTATGTTAGAGTCTGAATTTAAAAAAAAAAAACTTTAAGGGCTACAGTGGAAGTGAAATAGATTTAAGGGACTAGATCTGATAGATAGAGTGCCTGATGAAATATGGATGGAGGTTCGCGACATTGTACAGGAAACAGGGATCAAGACCATCCCCATGGAAAAGAAATGCAAAAAAGCAAAATGGCTGTCTGAGGAGGCCTTAAAAATAGCTGTGAAAAGAAGAGAAGCGGAAAGCAATGGAGAAAAGGAAAGATATAAGCATCTGAATGCAGAGTTCCAAAGAATAGCAAGGAGAAATAAGAAAGACTTCCTCAGCGATCAATGCAAAGAAATAGAGGAAAACAACAGAAAAGGAAAAACAAGAGATCTCTTCAAGAAAATTAGAGATATCAAGGGAACATTTCATGCAAAGATGGGCTCGATAAAGGACAGAAATGGTATGGACCTAACAGAAGCAGAAGATATTAAGAAAAGGTGGCAAGAATACACAGAAGAACTGTACAAAAAAGATCTTCACAGCCCAGATAATCATGATGGTGTGATCACTCACCTGGAGCCAGACATCTTGGAATGTGAAGTCAAGTGGGCCTTAGAAAGCATCACTACAAACAAAGCTAGTGGAGGTGATGAAATTCGAATTGAGCTATTTCAAATCCTGAAAGATGATGCTGTGAAAGTGCTGCACTCAACATGCCAGCAAATTTGGAAACCTCAGCAGTGGACACAGGACTGGAAAAGGTCAGTCTTCATTCCAAACCCAAAGAAAGGCAATGCCAAAGAATGCTCAAACTACCACACAATTGCACTCATCTCACACGCTAGTAAAGTCATGCTCAAAATTCTCCAAGCCAGGCTTCAGCAATATGTGAACCGTGAACTTCCACATGTTCAAGCAGGTTTTAGAAAAGGCACAAACACCAGAGATCAAATTGCCAACATCCGCTGGATCATGGAGAAAGCAAGGGAGTTCCAGAAAAACATCTATTTCTGCTTCATTGACTATGCCAAAGCCTTTGACTATGTGGATCACAATAAACTGTGGAAAATTCTGAAAGAGATGGGAGAACCAAACCACCTGACCTGTCTCTTGACAAATCTGTATGCAGGTCAGCAATCAACAGTTAGAACTGGACATGGAACAACAGACTGGTTCCAAATAGGAAAAGGAGTATGTCAAGGTTGTATGTTGTCACCCTGCTTATTTAACTTATATGCAGAGTACATCATGAGGAACGCTGGGCTTGAAGAAGCTCAAGCTGGAATCAAGATTGCCGGGAGAAATATCAATAACCTCAGATATGCAGATTGACACCACCCTTATGGCAGAAAGTGAAGAGGAACTCAAAAGCCTCTTGATGAACGTGAAAGAGGAGAGTAAAAAGGTTGGCTTGAAGCTCAACATTCAGAAAACTAAGATCATGTCATCTGGTCCCATCACTTCATGGGAAATAGATGGGGAAACAGTGGAAACAGTGTCAGACTTTATTTTGGGGGGCTCCAAAATCACTGCAGATGCTGATTGCAGCCATGAAATTAAAAGATGCTTACTCCTTGGAAGGAAAGTTATGACCAACCTAGACAGCATATTAAAAAGCAGAGACATTACTTTGCATCTAAGGTCCGTCTAGTCAAGGCAATGGTTTTTCCCGTGGTCATGTATGGATGTGAGAGTTGGACTGTGAAGAAAGGTGATCCCTGAAGAATTGATGCTTTTGAACTGTGGTGCTGGAGAAGACTCTTGAGAGTCCCTTGGACTGCAAGGAGATCTAACCAGTCCATTCTAAAGGAGATCAATCCTTGGTGTTCATTGGAAGGACTGATGCTAAAACTGAAACTCCAATACTTTAGCCACCTCATGCGACAAGTTGACTCACTGGAAAAGACCCTGATGCTGGGAGGTATTGGGGGCGGGAGGAGACGGGGACAACAGAGAATTAGATGGCTGGATGGCATTGAGTGAACTCTGGGATTTGGTGATGGACAAGGAGGCCTGGCGTGCTGTGATTCATGGGGTTGCAAAGAGTCAGACAGTACTGAGCGACTGAACTGAACTGAACTGAATTTTGGTTATCCTAATTTATGTCCACAGTAGATTGATGGCCAATACATATTTGTTTACTTCTGTAAGAGTAGCACTTAACCTCCTTTTGATTAACAAAGCAGCCTCCATATTCTGTGGTTTCTAGAAGTCCCTGATAATTTGAAGTATTTACATAGATTGCTTGGTTCGCAAAGATTTTCTTCCGTTATTCATCTGTTAAAAGTCAACTTTCATTTTATATATATATATATATTTTTTTTTTTTTTTTAAATCAGCTGAGTTTAGTAGGAAAGCTGTTAACGCCACATTGGCCTGTGAAAATACGAGTACTGGACTGGTATATAATTAGAGAAATTAATTTGAAAAGTATCATCTTGAGATTTATTGATTATGCCAAATATTTTGGTAGATTCACACATTATACTCTTTTAATGTTCTGTTTGCTTTTATTCTGTCAATCTGATTACTGCATATTTTAAAATACTTTCTTGTTGGCATTTTCTATTTAAAAATTTTGACTGTCTGACATACTCTGTTTTCATTTATCATAATGCAATATCCAGTTTAAAAAATTATTTTCTTCAAGTTTTTTAAAGCAACTTTCCTCATTTTATTAAAAGAAAACTTAGCTAGAATTAGAGAATTAGTGCTATAAGATTATCAGTTAAATTTATAAATTAAAATAATTGAATATGCTCTACTAAAGACAAGTGAAAATTGTATCCAATCCTACAAACATATTGCATAAAATTATCTTAATATCAATTTAAGTAGGCTTTGTTTAAGCTAGACTTTTAACTGGAAAGAAAGATGCCAAGAAGAATGGCCAAAGTATGGAGTTACTGTGAATACTAGAGATAAAAGCTAACTACTAGCACGAATATCACAAGATCTCACCTTCCATTTCTATTTCATTTCATCTTATTTTTGTTAGAGCTGGTCTTCCAGGGAAAATTAGCCACTGAAACTTGCTTGTATTTGGCTGACCGTATGATAGTCTTCATTTGACCCCTTTGGGAATAATCTCAACCTTCCAGAGAGTCTGTTGTAAAACTCCTTGTGATCTTTTATTCTGAAGAATAATTCATAAAAGTATATCGAGCTGAGAAGCAGTTTAGATGACAGTCCCTGGGATTCTGCTTTCTCTATGTTCCTGTCCTGGATTTGCATTATTGGAACTTAACATAAATGCAGTTTAAAACTATTTGGGGAAGCTGAATCACTTTTGGATAAAACAATATCAGTTTCAGAAAAAGTAATTTTTTCTTTGTTTTCACATACAATTTCATGTTTAGCTCCTCAGAGAAATGGAGTAAGTAGATAAAGGAAACTGTGGCCTAAATTCAGTCACAATTAATTGTAAATGTATTAATATTTTCCCAATTTGCATAAGAGAAGCATTCAGAAATAATTTACCTTCTGATTGACTAAAATGAGTATTTTGTCATGTGGCATGTGTAATGTCTATGTTAAGACATTCATTCTCTCCGATTATTATTAAGCTGTATCCAGGCTTACTTACATGGACATCCAGGGATCCGGCTTCTGTTTCCTCTCTACTAAAATCCACCACTAATACATAGAGTATATTTTTCTTATCTATTAATAACACTCTCCTTCATCACTGACAGCACCTGCTTAAGGCAATTTTTTTGGTGTAATTAATCCATAGTCTTCCTTTTCCTACTTGGAAACTTCTATTCACTGTTTAATATACAATTACAGCTACACATTGTCTTGTATAATCTGCTGACTCTAAAAGAGGCAGTCACTTTCTCCCGTGTTGCTCTCTGCATGTAGTTCAGTTTACTTGAAATGTATTTTTCATATATGCACGCTAAGTCATTTCAGTCGTGTCCGAATCTCTGCGACCCCATGGACTGTGGCCTGCCAGGCTCCTCTGTCCATGAGATTCTTCAGGCAAGAATACTGGAGTGGATTGCCATGTGCTTTTCCAGGGGATCTTCCCAAACCAGGGATCCAATCTGGGTCTCATGCCTCCTGTATTTGCAGGCAAGTTCTTTTCACTAGTGCCATCTGGAAAGCCCAAGTATTTGCTTATGTATATTGCTCTGCTACTCAACTGTAAGTGCTTTGAAGGCAGGATACACATAAATCTTTGAATCTTTGTATTGTAAATATCAATGAATACTTGTTAAATTAATGGAATTTACCACCTTCCCTTCTGCTAATAATTCCTGAAGTTGGCCTCATGTATTACTCTGTACTGCTTAGATTAAATTTGTAGAAAAAATATAAACCCAATCTAATCACCAAATTTAGGTAGCATTGCTATTAAAACTGATTTTTAGCTTTTTGTAAATTTGTTGGAATACATTCCATATTTTCTATGTACTAGAATAAATAAATTATAACAAAATACTTTCATTGACTTTAACTCAAATTCGGTGAATTCTGATTATCAAATAAGTGTAAGCTTTTTGAAAACTAGTTAGATTCTAAGCTTGGCAAAATATACTATTGGTTCAGAAAAGAAAAATTTTAAACGGTGAATAGACTCCTAAGACTTAGTGAACATTAAATAGCACATAAAACATTATCTGATGAATTAGCTGTCAGGGAATCATAATTATGGGAACTAAATTTCCCCTCAGGTGCTCATGGGCAGAAAAGGCAAGCTTAAATGCCCTTAGTTTTCTTCTACACACAAAATTTAAATACAATTTCAAAAAAAAAAATTTCCCAATATATATAATTAGGGCTGGCTGTGTAAGATTTTTAGGAGAAATTAATTCTCTAAATAGCTGCATCAAAGTAGCTATGAATGCTAAGTTCCATTATATCATCTGACTCTTTGGAAACTGATATTGAAGGACCAAGCTAAATATGTAGGCCTTTAGCACTTTCCCTTCCATAAGTATCTTAAAAATATTATACAGTTTGCCAAAATGAAATGTTGATTTAAACACACAGTAAAACACACACACACACACACACACACACACACACACACAGAATCTGTGGGCATATATGAGAAATATGGAAAGTTTTGAGACAAATGATCTGTACCTTCAACCAAAGTGATCCACCAATACCTGGTCCTCCTAGCCAATCTATTTCCCGTTTGCATCCTATAAATCCTTTTTATTTAGTAAATCACCAAATAAGAAATCTGATTGCTATTATACATATGAAAAGTTAGAATTACAAATTTCCACACTGATCTGATTAAGTAATAATCCATTTAATTTGAAAAGGACATGCATAATCATTTTTATATACTAATGATAATAACTGGAATTGTAATAATTTTAATCACTGTCCATTATATAAAAGATTTGCCTATTTTTATTATTTTTTTTTATTTTATTGGCGGCAAATTACCTTACATTAATATATTGGTTGGTTTTGCCATACATTGACACGAATCCGCCCCGGGTGTACATGTGTTCCCTTTCTTGAACCCCCCTCCCACTTCCCTCTTCCCCATATCCTCCCTCCAGGTCATCCCCATGCATCAGTCCCAAGCATCCTGTATCATGCGTCGAACCTGGACTGGTGACTCATTTCACATATGATAATATACATGCTACAATGCCATTCTCCCCAATCATCCCACCTTCATCCTCTCCCACAGAGTCCCAAAGACTGTTCTATATACCTATGTCTCTTTTGCAGTCTCATATACAGGGTTAAAGTTACCATCTTTCTAAATTCCATATATATGCTTTAGTATAGTGTATTGATGTTTTTCTTTCTGGCTTACTTCACTCTGTATAATAGGCTCCAATTTAATCCACCTCATTAGAACTGATTCAAATGCATTCTTTTTGATGGCTGAAAAATACCCCATTGTGTATATGTACCAAAGCTTTCTTATCCATTCATCTGCAGATGGACATCTAGGTTGCTTCCATGTCCTGGCTATTATAAACAGTGCTGCAGTGAACATTGCAGTACATGTGTCTCTTTCAATTCTGGTTTCCTCGGTGTGTATGCCCAGGAGTGTGATTGCTGGATCATACGGCAGTTCTATTTCCAGTTTTTTGAGGAATCTCCACACTGTTCTCCATAGTAGCTGTACTAGTTTGCATTCCCACCAACAGTGTCAGAGGGTTCCCTTTTCTGCACACCCTCTCCAGCATTTATTGCATGTAGACTTTTGGATGGCAGCCATTCTGACTGGTGTGAAATGGTATCTCATTGTGGTTTTGATTTGCATTTCTCTGATTATGAGGGATGTTTCATGTGTTTGTTAGCCGTCTTTATGTCTTTATGTCTACTTTGGAGAAATGTCTGTTTAGTTCTTTGGCCCATTTTTTGATTGGGTCATTTATTTTTCTGGAATTGAGCTGCAGGAGCTGCTTGTATATTTTGGAGATTAATCCTTTATCAGTTGCTTCATTTGCTATTATTTTCTCCCATTCTGAAGGCTGTCTTTTCACCTTGCTTATAGTTTCCTTTGCTGTGCAGAAGCTTTTGATTTTAATTAGGTCCCATTTGTTTATTTTTGCTTTTATTTCCAATATTCTTGGAGATGGGTCTTGGAGGATCCTGCTGTGATTTATGTCGGAGACTGTTTTGCCTACGTTCTCCTCTAGGATTTTTATAGATTCTGGTCTTACATTTAGCTCTCTAATCCATTTTGAGTTTATTTTGGTGTATGGTGTTAGGAAGTGTTCTAGTTTCATTCTTTTACAAGTGGCTGACCAGTTTTCCCAGCACCACTTGCTAAAGAGACTGTTTTTACTCCATTTTATATTCTTGCCTCCTTTGTCAAGAAAAGGTGTCCATAGGTGCATGGATTTATCTCTGGGCTTTCTATTTTGTTCCATTGATCTATATTTCTGTCTTTATGCCACTACCATACTGTCTTGATGACTGTGGCTTTGTCGTAGAGCCTGAAGTCTGGCAGGTTAATTCCCCCAGTTCCATTCTTCTTCTTCAAGATTGCTTTGATATTCGAGGTTTTTTTATTTCCATACAAATTGTGAGATTATTTGTTCTAGTTCTGTGAAAAATATCGTTGGTAGCTTGATAGGGATTACATTGAATGTATAAATTACTTTGGGTAGTATACTCATTTTCACAATATTTATTCTTCCAATCCACGAACACGGTATATTTCTCCATCTGTGTCCTCTTTGATTACTTTCACTAGTGTTTTATAGTTTTCTATGTACAAGTCTTTTGTTTCCTTCAGTTCAGTTCAGTTCAGTTGCTCAGTCATGTCCGACTCTCCGCGACCCCATGAATCACAGCATGCCAGACCTCCCTGTACATCACCAACTCCCGGAGTACACTCAAACTCATGTCCATCGAGTCGGTGATGCCATCCAGCCATCTCATTCTCCGTCGTCCCCTTCTCCTCCCGCCCCCAACCTTTCCCAGCATCAGAGTCTTTCCCAGTGAGTCAACTCGTCGCATGAGGTGGCCAAAGTATTGCAGTTTCAGCTTTAGCATCAGTCCTTCTAATGAACACCCAGGATTGATCTCCCTTAGAATGGACTGGTTGGATCTCCTTGCAGTATAAGGGACTCTCAAGAGTCTTCTCCAACACCACAGTTCAAAAGCATCGATTCTTCAGTGATCAGCCTTCTTCACAGTCCAACTCTCACATCCATACATGACCACGGGAAAAACCATTGCCTTGACTAGACGGACCTTGGTTGGCAAAGTAATGTCTCTGCTTTTTAATATACTATCAAGGTTGGTTAGGTAGATATATTCCTAAGTATTTAATTCTTTTCGTTGCAACAGTGAATGGAATAGTTTCCTTAAT
The DNA here is from genome assembly GCF_049115385.1 of Moschus berezovskii. Taxonomy (NCBI): domain Eukaryota; kingdom Metazoa; phylum Chordata; class Mammalia; order Artiodactyla; family Moschidae; genus Moschus; species Moschus berezovskii. The sequence continues at coordinate 43,525,240 of NC_142462.1, forward strand.
TTCTCTTTCTATTTTCTCATTATTAGTGTATAGGAATGCAAGGGATTTCTGTGTGTTGATTTTATATCCTGCAACTTTACTGCAATCATTGATTAGCTCTAGTAGTTTTCTGGTAGAGTCTTTAGGGTTTTCTATGTAGAGGATAATGCCATCAGTGAATAGTGAAAGTTTTACTTCTTCTTTTCCAATTTATATTCCTTTTATGTCTTTTTCTGCTCTGATTGCTGTAGCCAAAACTTCCAGAACTATGTTGAATAGTAGTGGTGAGAGTGGGCACCCTTGTCTTGTTCCTGACTTTAGGGGAAATGCTTTCAGTTTTTCACCATTGAGGATAATGTTTGCTGTGGGTTTGTCATATATAGCTTTTATTATGTTGAGATATGTCCCTTCTAGTCCCACTTTCTGGAGGGTTTTTATCATAAATGGATGTTGAATTTTGTCGAAGGCTTTCTCTGCATCTATTGAGATAATCATATGATTTTTATTTTTCAGTTTGTTAATGTGGTGTATTATGTTGATTGATTTGTGGATATTGAAGAATCCTTGCATTCCTGGGATAAAGCCCTCTTGGTCATGATGTATGATCTTCTTAATGTGTTGTTGGATTCTGATTGCTAGAATTTTGTTAAGGATTTTTGCATCTATGTTCATCAGTGATATTGGCCTGTAGTTTTCTTTTTTTGTGGGATCTTTACCAGGTTTTGGGATTAGGGTGATGGTGGCCTCATAGAATGAGTTTGGAAGTTTCCCTTCCTCAGCAATTTTCTGGAAGAGTTTGAGTAGGATAGGTGTTAGCTCTTTTCTAAATTTTTGGTAGAATTCAGCTGTGAAGCCTTCTGGACCTGGGCTTTTGTTTGCTTGAAGATTTCTGATTATTTCCTCTAGTTCCATGCTTGTGATGGGTCTGTTCAGATTTTCTATTTCTTCCTGATTCAGTTTTGGCAAGGTGTACTTTTCTAGGAATTTGTCCATTTCTTCCAGGTTATTCATTTTATTGCCATATAATTGCTGATAGTATTCTCTAATAATCCTTTGTATTTCTGTGTTGTCGGTTGTGATCTCTCCACTTTCATTTCTAATTTTATTGATTTGGTTCTTCTCCCTTTGTTTCTTGATGAGTCTGGCTAGTGGTTTGTCAATTTTATTTACCTTCTCAAAGAACCAGCTTTTGGCTTTGTTGATTTTTGCTATGGTCTCTTTTGTTTCTTTTGCATTTATCTCTGCCCTAGTTTTTACGATTTCTTTCCTTCTACTGACCCTGGGGTTCTTCATTTCTTCCTTTTCTAGATTCTTTAGATGTAGAGTTAGGTTATTTAGTTGACTTTTTTCTTGTTTCTTGAGGTGTACCTGTATTGCTATGAACTTCCCCTTAGCACTGCTTTTACAGTGTCCCAGACGTTTTGGGTTGTTGTGTTTTCATTTTCATTCATTTCTATGCATATTTTGATTTCTCTTTTGATTTCTACTATGATTTGTTCATTGTTCAGCAGCGTGTTGTACAGCCTCCATATGTTTTATGGCATTTTTAACAGTTTTTCTCCTGTAATTGAGATCTAAAATTACTGCATTGTGGTCAGAAAAGATGCTTGGAATGATTTCAACTTTTTTGAATTTACCAAGGCTAGATTTATGGCCCAGGATGTGATCTATCCAGGAAAAGGTTCCGTGTGCACTTGAGAAAAAGGTGAAATTAATTGTTTTGGGGTGGTATGTCCTATAGCGATCTATTAGGTCTAACTGGTCTATTGTATCATTTAAAGTTTGTGTTTCCTTGTTAATTTTCTGTTTAGTTGATCTATCCATAGGTGTGAGTGGAGTATTAAAGTCTCCCACTATTATTGTGTTATTGTTAATTTCCCCTTTCATACTTGTTAGTAATTGTCTTACATATTATGGTGCGCCTATGTTGGGTGCATAAATATTTATAATTATTATATCTTCTTCTTGGATTGATCCTTTGATCATTATGTAGTTTCCTTCTTTGTCATTTTTCACAACTTTTGTTTTAAACTCTATTTTATCTGATATGAGTATTGCTACTCCTGCTTTCTTTTGGTCTCTATTTGCGTGGAATATCTTTTTCCAGCCCTTCACTTTCAGTCTGTATGTGTCCCTCGTTTTGAGGTGGGTCTCTTGTAGACAACATATATGGGAGTCTTGTTTTTGTATCCATTCAGCCAGCCTTTGTCTTATGTTTAAGGGGATTATTGATAAGTATTATCCCGTTGCCATTTTCTTTACTGTTTTGGGTTCAAGTTTATATACCCTCTCTGTGTTTCCTGTCTAGAGAAGATCCTTTAGTATTTGTTGGAGAGCTGGTTTGGTGATGCTGAATTCTCTCAGCTTTTGCTTGTCTGTAAAGCTTTTGATTTCTCCTTCATATTTGAATGAGATCCTTGCTGGGTACAGTAATCTGGGCTGTAGGTTACTTTCTTTCATCACTTTAAGTATGTCTTGCCATACCCTCCTGGCCTGAAGAGTTTCTGCTGAAAGATCAGCTGTTATCCTTATGGGGATCCCCTTGTGTGTTATTTGTTGTTTTTCCCTTGTTGCTTTTAATATTTGTTCTTTGTGTTTGATCTTTGTTAATTTGATTAATATGTGCCTTGGATATTTTGCCTTGGGTTTATCCTGTTAGGGACGCTCTGTGTTTCTTGGACTTGGGTGATTATTTCCTTCCCCATTTTAGGGAAATTTTCAACTATTATCTCCTCAAGTATTCTCTGATGGTCTTTCTTTTTGTCTTCTTCCTCGGGGACTCCTATGATTCGAATGTTGGGGCGTTTAATATTGTCCCATATGTATCTAATATTGTCCTCATTTCTTTTAATTCTTTTTTCTTTTTCTGTCTGTTTCATTTGTTTCTACAATTCTATCTTCTAGCTCGCTTATCCTGTCTTCTGCCTCTGTTATTCTATTGTTTGTTCCCTCCAGAGTGTTTCTGATCTCATCTATTGCATTATTCATTGTATATTGACTCTTTTTTATTTCTTCTAATTCCTTATTAAACATTTCTTGCATCTTCTCAATCCTTTTCTCCACTTTATCTGTAACTCCATTTTGATTTCCAGATTTTTAATCATTTTCACAATTAAAATTGGAAATTCTTTATCAGGTAGATTCCCTATATCTTCCTCTTTTGTTGTGTTTGTGGGCATTTATCCTGTTCCTTTACTTGCTGGGTATTTCTCTGCCTCTTCATCTTGCTTATATTGCTGTGTTCGGGGTGGCCTTTCCGTCTTCTGGCAGTTTGTGGAGTTCTCTTTATTATGTAGTTACCTCGTTGTGTGTGGGGTTGGATGGGTGACTTGTCAAGGTTCCCTGGTTAGGGAAACTTGCGTCGATGTTCTGGTGGGTGGAGCTGGATTTCTTCTCTCTGGAGTGCAGTGAAGTGTCCAATAATGAGTTTGAGATGTCAGTGGGTTTGGAGTGGCTTTGGGCAGCCCATATATTGAAGCTCAGTGCTATTCTCCTGTGTTGCTGGATAGTTTGCATAGTATGTCTTTCACTGAAATTTGTTGACCCTTGGGTGGTGCCTGGTTTCAGTGTATGTATGGAGGCATTTGATGAGTACCTATCAATTAATGTTCTCTGGAACAGGAGATCTCTGGTGTTCTCAGGATTTGGACTTAAGCCGCTGCCTCTGGTTTTCAGTCTTATTCTTGCAGTAGGCTCAGGCTTCTCTCTCTGTTACTTCCAAGGCAGTTCCTTCTGTTGAAAAAGCTCTTCTGTTTTCTGGTCTCCTCAGTGTCTAATTCCCATCCTGACACCAGGATGTGGTGGTGGACACTTTTTGTTTTTTTTCTCCCGGCTCACCTGTTCAGTCCTGCTGTGGGGAGGGAGGAACGCAGCTAACAAATATCCCTGGCGTCTGTGGGGAGTGCTCGCAGTGTCTCAGCTACACTGGGAATGCTCCCACTTGAGGCGTGTGTGCTTCCCTTGTTTATGCTGCTTAGGCTCTAGATTGCTCTGCCAGGAGCTGTCCATGGCCGGCTCTGGGTTGCATGCACTTCCCAGGTCTGAGCGGCTCAGGTTCAGGTCCTCGGGTACTCCACAAAGGCGCAGACTTGGCTGGGCCTGCATTTTGTGCCTTCCTTGGTCCAAGCAGCTCAGGTGACCAGGCGTTTGGCGAGCGCGGTCGCTGCGACTTATCGCCTTCCCGGTCCCTGCCACTCGGTTTTCTGGGAGTACAACCGGTCCACTTTCTCAGGCAGATATCGACCGGTCCAAACCCAAGAAGTCCTGGCCAGCAAGGAAGCATGCCTGCAGCTTGGCACGGGAAGCCTCTCTGAGGCCGCGGCTGCCCCTTCCAGCACTGGCCGCCCTCCCTACCTGTGTCAGCGAGGGCTGAGGGATGGGCCACCCACTGCCAGCTCGCTCCGCTCAGCGCCCTGTTCTGTGGGCGGAGCTGGTGGAGCCCTAAGTTGGGGCTTTTCGCAGGCTTTTCCTAACCTTTTCGCCTTTTAGCTGCGGCGTCTGCTTCGCTATTTTAAGTTCGCCCCTCAGTTTGCCCTGGGGCATTCAAGCCCGTTCTTCATCTAAGTGCCTCCACTGGTTCTCCCTCTAAGCGCTGCCGCGTGCGCCTCCCTGCCCAGCCCCCGCCTGCTAGTGGGGGGCGCGGGCGTCTGCGCCGCTTCTCCGCTGAGAGTTTCCTATGGGCACTTAGTCTGTGAGTTTTAATTATTTATGTCTTTTGTCTCCCAGTTATGTGGCCCTCTGAGGTTCCACTCGCCAATGTTTCCAGGTGTTTCGAAACTTCTCTTTTTGTTTTTTTTTAAGCCTCCCTCCCTCTTTTGTCTCTCTTTTTATCTTTTATACTATTTCCTACCTCCTTTCCAAGACTGTGGGCTGCTTTTCTGGGTGCCTGATGTCCTCTGCCGGTATTCAGAAGTTGTTTTGTGGGATTTGCTCAGAGTTCAAATGTTCTTTTGCTGATTTTGTGGGGGAGAAAGTGGTCGCCCCATCCTAGTCCTCCGCCATATTCCCGTGCTCCCTCTATTTTTATTCTTTAACAACAGTTTTTACCTAGAAAAATTTACTATCTGTTCTTTTAGCATTATATAAATGTCATAGTTCCTATGCAAAATGTCTCACTGCTTGGAAAGTATCTTAGTTACCTATATTGTTTGGAAAATATATATATATAATTTTGTAGCTGTTCATTTGCTAAGTCATGTCTGACTCTTTCTACCCCAATGGACTACAGCACAACAGGCTCCACTGCCCTCCACTATCTTCCAAAGTTTGCCAAAAGTCTTGTGCATTGAGTTGATATTGACATTGAACAATCTCATCCTCTGTCACCCTCTTCTGTTTTTCCAATGAGTAGGTTGTTGGCATCAGGTGGCCAAAGTAGTTGAGCTTCAGCTTCAGCTCCAGTCCTTCCTTTAGGATTAATTTCCTTTAAACCTGACTGGTTTGATCTCCTTGCAGTCCAAGGCACTCTCAAGAGTTTTCTCTAACACCACAATTCAAAAGCATCAATTCTTCAGCACTCAGCAGTCTTTATGGTCCAGCTGTCATATCTGTACATAACTACTGGGAAAGCCATAGATTTGACTATAGGAATCTTTGTCAGCAAAGCAATGTCCCTGCTTTTTAATGTGTTATATAGGTTTGTCATAGCATTTCTTCCAAGGAACAAGTGTCTTTTAATTTTATGGCTGCATTCACAGTCTTTTTGGGATTTTGGATCCCCAAAAATAAAATCTGTCACTGTTTCTACTTTTCCCCCTTCTGATGCCATGAAGTAATGGGAGCAGATGCTATGATTCAAGACAGCTTTTAAACTCTCCTATTTCATCCATTAGAAGAAATGGAGTTGCCATCTCAGTCAACAAGAATCCGAAATACAGTACTTGGGTCTAATCTCAAAAATGGCATAATGATCCCTGTTCATTTCCAAGGCAAACTATTCAATATCACAGTAATCCAAGTCTATGCCCTGACTGGTAATCCTGAAAAAGCTGAACGACTCTGTGAAGACCTACAAGACTTTCAAGACTAAAACCCAAAAATGTCATTTTCATTGTAGGGGACTGGAATGTAAAAGTAGGAAGTAATGAGATACCTGGTTCAGTTCAGTTCAGTCACTCAGTCGTATCTGACTCACTGATACCCCATGAACTGCAGCACACCAGGCCTCCCTGTCCATCACCAACTCCCGGAGTCCACCCAAATCCATGTACATAGAGTCGATGATGCCATCCAACCGTCTCATCCTGTCGTTCCCTTCTCTTCCTACCCTCAATCTTTCCCAGCATCAGGGTCTTTTCAAATGAGTCAGCTCGTCGCATTAGGGGGCCAAAGTATTGGAGTTTCAGGTTCAGCATCAGTCCTTCCAACGAACACCGAGGACTTATCTCCCTTAGGGTGGACTGGTTGGATCTCCTTGCAGTCCAAGGGACTCTCAAGAGTCTTCTCCAACACCACAGTTCAAAAGCATCAATTCTTCAGCAATCAGCTTTCTTCACAGTCCAACTCTCACATCCACACATGACCACTGGAAAAACCATAGCCTTGACTAGACAGACATTTGTTGGCAAAGTAATGTCTCTGCTTTTTAATATGCTATCTAGGTTGGTCATAACTTTCCTTCCAAGGAGTAAGCGTCTTTTAATTTCATGGCTGCAATCACCATCTGCAGTCATTTTGGAGCCCAGAAACATAAAGTCAGCCACTGTTTCCACTGTTTTCCCATCTATTTGCCATGAAGTGATGGGACCAGATGCCATGATCTTAGTTTTCTGAAGGTTGAGCTTCAAGCCAACTTTTTCACTCTCCTCTTTCACTTTCATCAAGAGGGTCTTTATTTCTTGTTCACTTTCTGCCATAAGGGTGGTGTCGTCTGCATGTCTGAGGTTATTGATATTTCTCCCAGCAATCTTGATTCCAGCGTATGCTTCCTCCAACCCAGCATTTCTCATGATGTACTCTGCATATAAGTTAAATAAGCAGGGTGACACTATACAGCCTTGATGTACTCCTTTTCCAAATTAGAACCAGTATGTTGTTCTATATCCAGTTCTAACTGTTGCTTCCTGACCTGCATACAGGTTTCTCAAGAGGCAGGTCAGGTGGTCTGGTATTCCCATCTCTTTTACAATTTTCTTCAGTTTATTGTGATCCACACAGTCAAACCCTTTGACATAGTCAATAAAGCAGAAATAGATGTTTTTCTGCAACTCTCTTGCTTTTTCGATGACCCAGCATAACAGTTAAATTTGTCGTTGCAGTACAAATCAAAGAAGGTCAGAAGCTAACAGTTTTTCCAAGAGAACGCGCTGATCATAGCAAACAACACAAGAGAAGACTACACTTGGACATCACCAGTTCGTCAATACTGAAATCAGAATGGCTGTATTCTTTGCAGCCAAAGGTGGAGGAACTCTATACAGTCAGCAAAAACAAGACCAGGAAATATCTGTAGCTCAGATCATGAACTCCTTATTGCCAAATTCAGGCTTAAATTGAGAAAGTATGAAAACCACTAGAACGTTCAGGTGTGACCTAAATCAAATCCCTTATGATTATACAGTGGAAATGACAAATAGATTCAAGGTATTAGATCTGATAGACACAGTTCCTGAAGAACTATGGACAGAGGTTCATGACCTTGTACAGGAGGCAGGGATCACGACTATCCCCAAGATAAATAAATGCAAAAAGGCGAAATGATTATCTGAGGAGGCCTTATAAATAGCTAAGAAAAGAAAAAACAAAAAAAACAAAGGAGAAAATGAAAGATATATCCATGTTAATGCAGAGTTCCAAAGAATAGCAAAGAGAGATAAGAAAGCCTTCCTCAGTGATCAATGCAAAGAAATAGAGGAAACAATAGAATGGGAAAGACTAGAGATCTCTCCAAGAAAATTAGAGATACCAGGGGAACTTTTCATGCAAAGATGGGCACAACAAAGGACTGAAATGGTATGGAACTAACAGAAGTAGATGATATTAAGAAGAGGTGGCAAGAATACTCAGAACTATACAAAAAAGGTCTTCATGGCCCAGATAACCATGAATGTGTGTCACCTAGAAGAGACATCCTGGTGTGCTAAGTCAAGTGGGTCTTAGCACTACGAACAAAGCTAGAGGAGGTGGAATTCCAGTTGAGCTATTTCAAATCCTAAAAGTTGATGTTGTGAAAGTGTTGCACTCAATATGCCAGCAAATTTGGAAACCTCAACAGTGGCCACAGGGCTGGAAAAGGTCAGTTTTCATTCCAATCCCAAAGAAAGGCAATGCGAAAGAATGCTCAAACTACTGCACAATTGCACTCATCTCACATGCTAGCAAAGTAATGCTCAAAATTCTTCAAGCCACGCCTTCAACAGTATGTGAACCATGAACTACCAGATGTTCAAACTGGATTTAAAAAGGCAAAGGAACCAAGATCAAATTACCAACATCTGTCAGATCATTGAAAAAGCAAGAGAGTTCCAGAAAAACATCTACTTCTACTTTATTTACTGTGGTCAAGCCTTTGACTGTGTGAACCACAATAAACTGTGGAAAATTCTGAAAGAGATGGTAATACCAGACTATTGACCTGAGACATCTGTATGCAGGTCAAGAAGCAACAGTTAGAACTGGACATGGACCAACAGACTGTTCCAAATCGGGAAAAGAGTATGTCAAGACTGTATATTGTCACCCTGCTTATTTAACTTATATGCAGAGTACATCATGAGGAACACTGGGCTGGAGGAAGCACAAGCTGGAATCGAGATTGCTGGGAGAAATATCAATAACCTCAGATATGCAGATGACACTACCCTTATGGCAGAAAGTGAAGAGGAACTCAAAAGCCTCTTGATGAAAGTGAAAGAGGAGAGTGAAAAAGTTGGCTTGAAGCTCAACATTCAGAAAACTAAGATCATGGCATCTGGTCCCATCACTTCATTTGAAATAGATTGGGAAACAGTGGAAACAGTGTCAGACTTTATTTTTTAGGCTCCAAAATCACGGACACGACTGAGCGACTGAACTGAATTGAACTGAACTGAAAGTCTAGAGTGAAGGATTTTGAGCATAATCTTGTTAGCATGTGAAATGAGCGTAATTGTTCAGTAATATAAGCATTCTTTTTCATTGCCCCTCTTTGGAATACAAAAACCACTGCAGACAGTGACTCCAGCCTTGAAATTAAAAAACACAGACTTTTTCCAATCCTGTGGCCACTGCTGAGTTTTCTAAATTTGCTGGTATATTGAGTACAGCAATTTAATTCAGTTCAGTTCAGTTGCTCAATCATGTCCGACTCTTTGTGACCCCATGGACTGCAGCACACCAGTCCTCCCTGTTCATCACCAACTCCCCAAGTTTACTCAAATTCATGTCCATTGAGTCGGCGATGCCATCCAACCATCTCATTCTCTGTCGTCCCCTTCTCCTCCTGCCTTCAATCTTTCCCAGCATCAGTGTCTTTTCAAATGAGTCAGCTCTTTGCATCAGGTCGCCAAAGTATTGGAGTTTCAGCATCAGTCCTTCCAATGAATATTCAGGACTCAGTTCCTTTAGGATGGACTGGTTGGATCTCCTTGCAGTCCAAGGGACTCTCAAGAGTCTTCTCCAACACCACAGTTCAAAAGCATCAATCTTTGGCGCTCAGTTTTCTTTACAGTCCAGCTCTCATATCCATACATGACTAGTTTCTTGTCCTAATTTCCTTTAGTATGAAAGAATAGTCCTTCCATTTCATCCTGCTGGTTTTGTTTCTCACGATATTGACTTTTTTTTTTAAGAATTCTGCCTATTTTATAGGATATTCCACCATCTGGATTTGTCTAACAGTTATAAAATTAAGTCTAACCTACTTTGCCAAGACGTGATATTGTGTACTTACTATAATGTCAGATTCGCTTAATGATAGTTTGTCTCTTTTTTCACAGTGCTAAGTTTGCTCACAAGGTGGTTAAGGTGATTTCTGTTGAGATTTCTGCATTATAACATTCCATTTTATTGCACATATTTGTACTTAACTGAGGTATTACTCTGAGACTGTAAAGATCAAATTATCCAAAAACATTGTAACCAGTGACTTAGCCTGTTGGGATGATTGTTGCTTGGGCCAATATTACACTGATATTCACCAAACTAATTCTTTATTTTTAAAATGTCAGTATTTTTTACAATGTATTTATTTTTGGCTGTGCTGGGTCTTCATCGCTCTGAGGGCTTTTCTCTAGCTGTGGTGAGCGGGGGCTACTCTCTGGTTGTGGTGCTCAGGCTTCTTGTTGCAGTGGCTTCTCTTGTTGCTGAACACAGGCTCTAGGGTGCATGGGCCTCAACCGTTGTGGCACACAGGCACAGTAGTTGCAGCTCCCAGGATCTAGAGCTCAGGCTCAGTAGTTGTGGCACATGGGCTTACTTGCTCTGCAGCATGTGGATCAGGGATCAAACCCGTGTCTCTTGCACTAGAAGGTGGATTCTTTATGACTCAGCCACCAAGGAAGCCATAAAATGTCAATATTTTTATGAGTGCTAGAATGGTTAAAGGAGCTCAAGACTGGAATCATAGATATACATACCTATGTGCATAGCTTCCAGATTTCAAAAGTGGTAAACACGTGAGTATAAAATATTTTAAAAAATATAAAACAAATAAGTATCCATTTTACATACTTTATAAAATGGTGTCAAAGAATTTACTCAGGTTAACAGTGCAGGGGTTAAGCTATAAATACCATTTTAAGACTCAATAAAGAGCAGTCAGGAATCAGGAATAATAATATCTACTTCAGATAGGTTGTATTGAGGATTAATTGTGATACTAGATGTAAAGCACAGATCATATAGTCTAGAATGTGATAATGGTTTTTAACTCTTAGTTATTGCTTCTGTATTTCATTGTCCTACCCATCATGTGACTCATAATTTTTAATTTTTAAAAATTACTGTAGGATACAAATGAATAGAAGGAATAAAATCTAGGCTGCTGCAGATTTTTTCTCTCTACATATACAGTTTCATTTGATGGATTTACTTTCTACTGTATGTTCTGTTTCTTACCTTAAATCCTTTTATCATTGTTTTGAAATGGCCCACATAAAATCCTTGAAAAATGTGACATTCATTCTTAAAGACATTTAGATAGGAGGTGGAAATAATAACATTATTGTACACATGTGGCAATACATTCTGTGATGTCATAAAAGTATTAGTTATAAGTAGTAAGTTCCTAAATGGAAGTCTGCTGTAGAAAGAAAGGAATATAAAAAAGAGTAGTAGTTCCAGGATCATGGTTGGCAAATTAATTAAATGAAAACTATAAAAATATTTAATCTATTTGTAAAAAGTGGTATTTCTTTCCAAAGATAGAAAAATAACATTTGATAATCAGAAATGGAAGTATGTAAGTGTGTGTATGTAAGTGCATGTGTGTGTGTGTTGGGTGAAAGGTGTGTGCTATCCTTATGCAGCACACTTTTTTAAAATTTTTGACTGGCTTTCTAAACTTTGAATCATTCCTATCAGTAGTATGATTGACTAGGAAAGTGTCAACCATAGTGTTTGCTTTTGTTTATATGTTTAGTTAAAGTGCAAGAAGTCGTGGTGCTAGTTTAGAAACTTTCAAAATTCCTCATAGACAAATAAATGGGCTTGCTTTTAAAATAACCCATTCAGCCTAATCTTTACACTACTTCCAGCACAACTACAAAGACTGCTCATCAGGAAAGGATAAAAGGAATCTAGTGATGTTTCTTTGTAAATGATCTAGCTCTTACTTTATTTGCCTCTTACTTTGAACCATTTCTATATCAAAGTCATGTCTAGTAATGAAAGAGCTTTGGGGGGATTTCTGACTGACAGGTACCATTACTAATAAATTGCCTTAGAATGTAAAAATGTGACCTCTCAGGTGGTTCAACCACATTGTTTGCAAACTGTGACTAAGTATCAAATTCCAGCTTTTTTGCTAAACACTCACCATGGAACAATACAGTTACACTCTTTAAAGCTTTGACACTGATTGTGGAGGTCATAATTAGAGATTCAGCTGGGGTTGACTGGAGAAGAATACAGCCATGCAATTGAGTGTAACCAATTTTGACCCTGCATGATCCTCACTCCTTAAAAACCTGTGACCTCCTGTAGCCTCTTGCATGATCCATGTACGTGGTTAGCACTGCCTCCCTAACAGCCTTTTCATCAGTAGACTTTTCTAGCCATTACTTTGCTTTGTAGCCTTATCAAGGCATTCATTTTGAGCTGTCATAAACAGCATCTAGTGCTTCAAAGTTAGCTCAACACAGTAAGAAAAGTCACAATTGGTTTCTTAGGAAAGAAAGTGAAAAATGTTGTAGAAATCATGTATATTAAATAAATGCACATTGGACTTAGGAAGGAATTACAAAAGAATGGAATAAGGGGGAGAGAGATACATGGTGCCTACTTTATAGAATCCAATCTGTTACCAGGATTCAATTTCACAAGTTTTATTTAATCCATCAAGTTTACAGGTGGTCCATGACCTCTTGGTTAAAGAAAGGAGAAAGAAAATAAGCCTGATCTACAATACTGTCTTTCTTAATCCAGCTGTTTCATGTTGACAGGACAGAAAAAAAAAAAAAAAAAGGAGGAAAATGAGCTACGTTTTAGGGAAAAATTATGATTTTCAATGGAATTTTTACGTATTCTTAATTTTTAAAACTTTAATGAATTTGGGCCTATCCCACTTTATAACATCATACCCAAAGATTGATTTGATGGGTATTTTGGAAATGCCATAAGGGAAGTCACAGTACATTTATCATAATTAGGAAGCAAGCAAGGATAGCATTCTAGTGTCTCTCCAAGATCAGCTATTCCTGACAATAAAATGTCTTAATATGTCCCACTCAAGCTTCTCCTCCAGTGACTATGTTTTCTATTTTGTCTCTTAAATATGTTTAGTTGTTAAAATAGAAATTCATAGTTATAATTTCTCACAACATTATAAAACAGACTCCAAGTAATCTGCTACTATTTTTCTCCTTTTCCAGAAATCAAGTAGAGCTTAGGGAAGAAGCCTGTCTCCATCTTTGTTGATGGTTCTGAAATACAGTTAGCTTTTACTCCTAAACACACACCCACACACAGGCACACAAATGCACATGCATTCAAGCATTTTGAATACACTGACTTACTGCAATCCATATTCTTCTTAAACCTTAATTAAGCTTTGGGGACAACAAAAAGTTACATCCCCTCAAGAAAATCTAGGAGAGGTTGTAGCTAGTAGGTGCCACTGTGTCAATATAGAGCTAGTCCTGTAGATGCACATATCCTGGGAAAATAGTCAAATGGCTTTTAAGAGTCCAAGTGTGGAGAAATATAAATATTTTGAACGTTTTAAAGGCACAGGGTTAAATGCTCCCCCAAGCAATTTGCTATTTCCGTGTTAATTCAGTTTGTAGAAACATATAATTAGAATCTCTAATACCTGCAATGTTTCTTTTCTTTATGAGAAAAACATATGGTAGCACACAGAGCAATGGATACACTGAGACAGAAACCCTTTGTGGGGTGGTTTTATGTCTCTTGTTGAAAGGCCACAACTGCTATATTTCCAACAGTAAACAAAGCAAAATAACACTTTTTTCTTTATTGGAAGCTAGCACCTTTCCTTAAAACTGAAATGAATGCTTTCACGTAACATTAGTAATTTTCTTCTTTACAGGTGTTGAACAAAGTAGCCTGGGGAGTGTGCAGTCTGGGCCGGGAATTAAATCCAGGTTGTTTGCTTAATAGTATAATGTATAACCATATAGGCATGGGTTGACATTAAAAGAATGCCTTTTATCTTTAAAATTATAGAAAAAAAGATGCCCTCTGATGAATAACCACAATCACTACTTGTAAAAGAAAAATATGTTGTGTATGATTTACACACACACACACACACATACATATATATATATATGAATTATATGTGTGTATGCTGCTGCTACTGCTGCTGCTGCTGCTAAATCGCTTCAGTTGTGTCCGACTCTGTGGGACCCCATGGACGGCAGCCGACCAGGCTAGGCTGTCCCTGGGATTCTCCAGGCAAGAACACTGGAGTGGGTTGCCATTTCCTTCTCCATATGTGTGTATATTGGTATATAAAAACACAATGATTCATGTGAATTTATGTTTTCCCATAAATAGCAAATAATTGATCATATAATACAAGAAGACAACATTTATTTACTTTTGTTTATTCTTTTTTTTTTGAATGTAAATGTGGTAAATTATTTTATTATCTCATATCTAAATACAATTTAAAGGGAACAATATTGTTTCATTGATGAGAGTAAAAATTTTAATATCTTAAAAATGTTTATCAGATATGTGTTTCACAAATATTTTACAAAGTCACAGAAAATGCATCCAGTACAAAGAAGTGCTCCATGTCAGTGAGCTCTGGAATCAGAAAATCCTATGGTTAAATCCTCATTTATCATGTAATTCTGGTAAAAATCAATCAACTTCTCAAGATAAATATCTCATTTGTAAAGCAGAAGTAATATTACATACTTACTTCATTGTATTGTTGGAAGGATTAGTTGCAAACACAAGTATAAAGAGTTAAGCAACTGCCTAACCAAGGATAACCACTTAATAAATGTTAGATTTTCTTTTCATCAGAAGGCTTAGAGATAGACATGATAGTAAAATAAGTAAATAAATTCTGACTGCTGCTGCTGCTAAGTCACTTCAGTCGTGTTCGACTCTGTGTGACCCCATAGACAGAAGCCCACCAGGCTCCCCCATCCCTGGGATTCTCCAGGCAAGAACACTGGAGTGGGTTGCCATTTCCTTCTCCAATGTGTGAAAGTGAAAAGTGAAAGTGAAGTCGCTCAGTCATGTCCGACCCATAGCGACCCCACGGACTGCAGCCTACCAGGCTCCTCCATCCATGGGATTTTTTAGGCAAGAGTACTGGAGTGGCTTGCCATTGCCTTCTTCGAAATTCTGACTACAAGACTATTAAGATAATAAAGAGAACTACCAAGGATCTTTTAAAATTTCCTGTGTCTTCCCCAAATAGGTACAACTGTTTCTCTAATAGGCTAGGTATTAACCTTATATCTCAACAGATTCAGTTGCCTCTTTGTTGAACTTCAATTTCCTGTTGCTTCCACATATGATTTAAGCTAGAAGCATTTTGCTTAAGGAAGAAAACAGTTTCTATTTCCAGAGGAGTGAAGAGCTTTCAACTCAAAATTCATGATGTTAATATCAAAATCCTTCACTATTGCTCCATCTTTATCATGTGTATCTCCTGAGCTTATGGTTCAATATATTGGACTCTTTCATATTAATTTCTTGCTGGTTAACTCTTACCAGAATGCAAAACAAAAGAGCATAGGTTTGAAACGAAGAACTTAATTTTAGGTCTTGTCTCCAGCATTGTTCCTGAGCATCAGGCTCTACATTTGTGAAAAAATAACTACTCTTCCTCCATCACAGGAAAAAGTTAATGTTCACATGAAGGAGAAAGTAAAAGACATTGAAGATATGACATGAAAAACATTTTAGACAAAGCTTAGATTGTTAATAGAGAATTCCAGGCAAGCAATCAAGTCAGGGTGAAGGGTACCATGATGAGGGAAGCTTATGCTTTAGTTTTATAGTGCTATAAAACTAATATAGGATATCTCTTCTGCTACTAAGATATTTTTTCCTGTTTTCACTAAAATGTTCTAATTTTAAACTAGGTAAGATCAACAACTAAATAAAATTCAAAACTCACCAATCCCATCTACAAAAGCTTCCATAGGCTCCTTTAACTTTTCTGTGTATGTGTGTGTGTATGTACATACAAATATATCCATTTGTTTATCTAAAGCTATGGCTGATTTTAATTACATGGACATTTTTACTTGTTTATTCTTGTACAGGACTACAGAAATACTTACCATCTTCTGGTAGTCATTTACTTTGTCTTCCTTGGTAGAGAAATTGTCTTTAAGATCAGTTATCACATAACAACTGCTACTTCATAATGTGATCTATATTAATCATTCTTTCCAAGCAGAAAAACTGAAAACTTTTGAGAAATGGATAAGTATTAATATTTATATTTCTTTAATGTATTAACACTCTTGGATTTTATACCTCATAAAAGAAGAAACTTGGAAATCACTGCACAATTCCTGAGAAATGAAATTAGGACACAATTTTTAGAGGTTCTATCTAAACTAATTTATTTTCAAAGATACCTGTTTTCACAAATCATATGCTATCATAGCACAGTTTTTCTCACTTAAATTACTTGGTCCAAAAACGTCAGTGATTCAGAAAACACATTAGCTTTCTCTTTCTAATTTGGGAACACTTAAATCAATCACAAATAAGTTAGATTTTGTCTTTTAACTCGAGAATAATTTAAAAGTAAGTTTTTTTCTATTCATGAATAAGAAAATGAATTTCAAGAAAGTGAGCAATCTTCAGCTGTGAGTCTCTAGTAAATGCTAAGAAAGAAAGTGAAGTTGCTCAGTCATGTCCGACTCTTACAACCCCATGGACTGCATCACACCAGGCCTTCCTGTCTCTCACCATCTCCCAGAGTTTGCCCAAGTTTATGTACGGTGCATTGGTAATGCCATCCAGCCATCTCATCCTCCGATGCCCTCTTGTCCTTCTACCCTCAATCTTTCCCATCATCAGGATCTTTTCCAATGAGTCGGATGTTCACATCAGGTGACCAAAATATTGGAGCTTCAGCGTCAGCATCAGTCCTTCCAGTGAATATTCAGGATTGATTTCCTTTAAGAGTGACTAGTTTGATTTCCTTGTTGTCCAAGGAACCCTTCAAGAGTCTTCTTCAGCATCACAATTCAGAGGCATCAATTCTTCGGTGCTCTACCTTCTTAATGGTCCAGCACTCACAACAATAGGTGACCACTGGAAAGACCATAGTCATGACTATACAGACCTTTGGAGGCAAAGAGATATCTTTGATTTTCAACACACTGTCTAGCTTTGTCATAGCTTTCCTGCTATGAAGCAGTCATCTTCTGATTTCCTGGACACAGTCACCATCTGCTGTGATTTTAGAGCCCGAGAAGAGGAAATCTGTCACTGCTTCTACCTTTTCCCCTTCTATTTGCCCTGAAGTGACGGGGCTGGATTCCTTGAAGGGGAGACTTATATTCAGTTCAGTTCAGTTCAGTTCAGTCGCTCAGTCATGTCCGACTCTCCGCGACCCCATGAATCACAGCACGCCAGGCCTCCCTGTCCATCACAAACTCCCGGGGTACACTCAAACTCATGTCCACAGAGTTGGTGATGCCATCCAGCCATCTCATTCTCCATCGTCCCCTTCTCCTCCCGCCCCCAACCTTTCCCAGCATCAGAGTCTTTTTCCAGTGAGTCAACTCGTCGCATGAAGTGGCCAAAGTATTGCAGTTTCAGCTTCAGCATCAGTCCTTCCAATGAACACCCAGGGTTGATCTCCTTTAGAATGGACTGGTTGGATCTCCTTCCTCAATTTACTTTCTGTGTCTCATACCACTATTTGATATTTTAACTTCTCTTTGTGGATTGTCTCATGAATATTTTCTTTAGTTTATCTTCCAGCTCTTGCTTTCACCTTGATGCACTGAAGTTTTTACTTTACTGTCTCCATTTCTAAAACTTCAAGATTTCTTTTTAAGTCTCTACAGAAACTTTAGAATCCCTTGATGTTCACTCAGATTTTCATGCTTGCTTCTAATTTTTGAAATAGGTGAAACATGAATATTTAAATTATTGTCTTATGCATCTAATACATGATATCTCTGCACAGGTACTTCTGCTAATTTTCACTAATGATACATTTCCACCATGTGTTTCTTGGGTTTTGTCTGTGTATGAGAGTTTGAAACTGAAGGTAAGACTTACTAGTGTAGATTCTACATTTTCTTGTTTTGGTTGCCTCGGGGTGCCCCCAACCCCTGCCAACTAAGTTGTATAAAGCTGAGAAAATAATCCGCATGAAGACCAAGTTATGGTTATGAATTCTAAAAGGATATTATTTTTCCCTCACACAGAACCAGTGACATAAGGAAGTTTATTTATTGTCCCTTCTGCTATGGGTTTACTGCAGGTGTAATCCTTTGGGAATTCAGCTTTATAGAGCAATCTCCTATCATATTGTCTACTTTAATCATACTAGGGACTTTATCTCTTGTCTTGCACACCCAGAACAGCCATCAAAATAGAAAATTAACGTCCCATGGGTTTGGTTCATCAATGTAAAGTAAAAACTAGCTTTTAAGCACACCTAATTCCTCGGCTTTCATTCTCACTGTTTTTAGCCTCTATGGATTTTTAAATTTATTATCATTACAAGAAGGCATTGAAAAGATGCCTGCTGCATTTTATTTGTAAAATGTAAAAATCAGATAAAAAGAAACATATTCTCTTACATATTCTTATTGAGATGTCCATTAAGTTTTGTCTACATGTTTCATGGAAAATCCTATTTTCAAAACTTGAATTATATATGCCTTTTCTTGTTATTATTTGTTAAAGTTGTATATTTTAGTTTTTAGAATTTTTGTTTGTTGTTTCAATCAGCTGTCAACTATGAATCTTACTAACACTGGGTTCTTTGTTAGATGTGATACAAAAGACAAATGAATGTTGATATAACATATGTATGAAATTAGCCTCTAGAGAATGAGAATCCTATGAATTATACCTCAGAAATAACATCCCAGTTTTACCTTAACTTCTTCGAAGATTAGCAAACAATATACAGAATGCCATTACCTATTGATTTTATACGAAAATCTTTCTTAAAATGACAGTTTATAAATTCTTGATTTTTTAAAGCACATGGTACACACTGGGATGAAGTTGATTTAATGATCTGTCAGTATTTATCAGTTAAACTCTGAGTAACAAAATACCTGACCAACAGTGGCCTCACAATATAGTATCATTTATTGTTTGTTTAGAAACGGTCTAGAGGTAGATAGTTTCATAAATGATTCAGTGATTAAAGAACAGTAACACCTGACCTATTTTCTTTCTTTCTTAGCATGCTGATTATTTGTCCTAATCATTCTTGCATCTTGGCTATAGAGATGGTTTCCATAGCTCTAAGAATCACATTAGCAAGGCAGAAACAAAGAGGATGGAGGGATACCAGCAGGCTATTTTCTTTTATTTCTTTGCATCAAATCATCTTTTGAACATGACCCCAGTAAAATTCTTCTTAGGTTCCTGTGATTATAACTGGGCCTCATGACTAGTTCTTTCTTCAAGAAAAACTAGAGAAATGAGGATCTGTGGTGAATCCATAAGGGGAAGGATGCTGGGAATGGATTGCTGGAGGCAAACTAATGGCATATGCAATAATTCCACCACTGCTATTCAGCATCCATACTCACTGTTCATGAAGAATCCTCCTCTTCCACAAGAGAGACCACCCCAAAGGTTGGTCCAATTACTATTTATTGCATATGGCTCCTTTCCTAAAATATATTGGTGATATGCCTAATCTCTGACAGTACTACTCATGATCCAGAAAATGAGTTAAAACAGAACCTAATTACCTTTAACATGCACAATGTACAAGAAGAAGAAATGCTGTAACTTCAGTTTCATTCAGTCGCTCAGTCGTGTCCGGCTCTCTGCGACCTCATGGACTGCAGCACGCCAGGACTCCCTGTCCCTCATTAACTCCCAGAGTGTACTCAAACTCATGTCCATTGAGTCAGTGAAGCATCCAACCATCTCATCCTCTGTTGTCCCCTTCTTCTCCCGCCTTCAGTCTTTCCCATCATCAGGACCTTTACCAATGAGTCAGCTCTTCACATCAGGTGGCCAAAGTATTGGAGTTTCAGCTTCAACATCAGTCCTTCCAATGAATTTCAGGACTGATTTCCCTTAGGATGGACTGGTTGGATCTCTTTGCAGTCCAAGGGACTCCCAAGAGTATTCTCCATCACCACATTTCAATAGCATCAATTCTTTGGTCTCAGCTTTCTTTATAGCACAACTCTCATATCCATACATGACTACTGGAAAAACAATAGCCTTGACTAGATGGACTTTTGTGGGCAAAGTCATGTCTCTGCTTTTCAATATGCTGTCTAGGTTCGTCATAACTTTCCTTCCAAGGAGTAAGTGTCTTTTAATTTCATTGGCTACAGTCACAATTAGCAGTGATTTTGGAGCCCCAAAAAAATAAAGTCAGCCACTGTTTCCACTGTTTCCCCATCTATTTGCCATGAAGTGATGGGATCAGATGCCATGATCTTAATTTTCTGCATGTTGAGCTCAAAGCCAACTTTTTCACTCTCCTCTTTCACTTTCATCAAGAGGCTCTTTAGTTCTTCTTCACTATAACTTAGTTTTTCATTTTAACTGTGGACAATTTGAAGCACAATAATTGTAATAGAGAGCATATATCTTGCCCTGCTATTTAGTAGTGGCAGGAAATCCTATCCTGGCAATGAAGTAATTTTCCTGATTTCCAGTTCATTCTGTCTCCAATTCTGTTCTAAAATCTTTAGTTCTATCACCAAGAGAGAACAATTTTCCTTTTTGTCTTCCTTCCCATTCCCATCTGAATTGGCTGCTCCTTCCGGAGGATCCACTGCTTTTAGCATCTCTCTTTGATGCCACCTCAGAGGCCCAGGGATTTTCACAGATGTTTCCTAGCCAGATTTCCTATTTTATTGCTAGTATAGTTCCCTCAGATTTTAGTAGGTTCAAATTTATTTGCTTTTAATCAATTCCATGCTCCTATGTCTATGGTCAGAATTACTTAAAGTATTGAATCTAGACTAGGCAGACTGTAACTTACAATTGGGTCAAGAGGGTGTGACCCCTTGATGAAAGGTGTTGAGGAGACTCTGAGGCACCTCCTTATCAAACCTCCTAATGAGACTGATGTTTCAATGCTGCCACTTATACTGGCTTCAAGCTGGCAAACAGAAGTTGCTTTTATAAAAAAAAAAAAAAAGTTGCTTTTTCTAATCGTTCGAAGTGCTGAATTATGAGATGAACTCAGTCAGCCTAGATTACAAACCATAGGCAGAGAGTGTCTGGCCTCAAAGAATAACTAAACACAGGCTGCCTTTCTGAGTTTCAACTCTTCATTCACCTGCAGTTCAAATTCTGCTACTGTGTTGTCTAGATCCCAAAGTAGTTATGTAACAGTTTGGGGAAATGTTTCATCACATCTTAACAAATGTCCCTAAAAAGCAGAAATTGGTGATTTCTGGCTCTTCTTCATCCTGTTATCAAGCAATAGCACATTTAGAGGTAGTTCTAAACAGTCTAAACTGTCAACCCCGTTCTCCTACTCTGTTGAGGATAAGTACTGGCACTCACTGAAGACTTGGGAATCTTACTGATGATTTGATGCATCTGCATTAGAATGTTTATAGTTAAGTATAACTCTAATTGCTAAGTGTGCTGAACAAAGTAGCACTTCAGGGAGAAATGATACAAAAAACAGCAGGAAAACTAGATAGTGTGCTCACAGACTGTATTTGTAACTGAAAGGATGATTTCTTTTTACTAGTATTAGAAGAGTTAATACTCTGAATATCATTAAAATTGACCTAGCAATCAGATCCCAGCTGTTAAAATGATAATAATTCTTGGATATCTCGAACTTTTTTTTTTTTAGTTAGCTCAATATATTCACTACAAACAAAGCTAGTGGAACTGATGGAATTCCAGCTGAGCTATTTCAAATCCTAAAGGATGATGCTGTGAAAGTGCTGCACTCAATATGCCAGCAAATTTGGAAAACTCATAAGTGGCCAGAGGACTAGAAAAGGTCAGTTTTCATTCCAATTGCAAAGAAGGGCAATGCCAAAGAATGATCAAACTACTGCACAGTTGCACTCATTTCACATGCTAAAAAAGTAACTCTCAAAATTCTCCAAGCTAGGTTTCAACAGTACATGAAGCAACAACTTCCAGATGTTTAAGCTGGATTCACAAAAGGCAGAGATAGCAGAGCTCAAAT
The DNA here is from genome assembly GCF_049115385.1 of Moschus berezovskii. Classification (NCBI taxonomy): domain Eukaryota; kingdom Metazoa; phylum Chordata; class Mammalia; order Artiodactyla; family Moschidae; genus Moschus; species Moschus berezovskii. The sequence goes on from NC_142462.1 coordinate 43,547,186, forward strand.
TGCCAACATGCGTTGGATCATAGAAAAAGCAAAAATTCCAGAAAAGCATCTACTTCTTCTTCATTGACTACACGAAAGCCATTGACTGTGTGGATCACAACATATTGTGGAAAATTCTTCAAGAAATGGGAATACCAGACCATGTTACCTGCCTCCTGAGAAATCTGTGTGCAGCTCAAGAAGCAACAGCTAGAAATGGACATGGAACAACGGACTGGTTCAAAATTGGGAAAGGGGTACATCAAGACTGTATATTGTCACCCTGCTTATTTAAATTATTTGCAGAGTACATCATGCAAAATGCTGGGATGGATGAAGCACAGGCTGGAATCAAGATCGCTGGGAGAAATGTCAATAACCTCATATATGCAGATTACACCACCCTTATGAGGATCTAAAGAGCCTCTTGATGAAGGTGAAAGAAGAAAGTGAAAAAGCTGACTTAAAATTCAACATTCAAAAACCAAAGACCATGGCATCTAGTTCCATCACTTCATGGCAAATACATGGGGAAACAATTAAAACAGTGACAGCTTTATTTTCCTGGGCTCCGAAATCACTGCAGATGGTGACTGCACCCATGAAATTAAAAGATGCTTGCTCCTTGGAAGGAAAGTTATGACAAACCTAGACAGCATATTAATAATCAGAGACATCGCTTTACCAACAAAGGTTTGTATAGTCATATCTATGGTTCTTCCAGTAGCCATATATGGATGCGAGAGTTGGACCATAAAGAAGGTTGATCTCTGAAGAATTGATGCTTTTGAACTGTGGTGTCGGAGAAGACTCTTGAGAGTCCCTTGGGCTTCATGGATATCAAACCAGTCAATCCTAAAGGAAATCAGTTCTGAATGTTCATTGGAGGGACTGATGCTAAAGTGAAGCTCCAATGCTTTGGCCACCTGATAGGAACAACTGACTCATTGGAAAAGACCATGATGCTGGGAAAGATTGAAGGCAGGAGGATAAGGGGACAGCAGAGAACAAGATGGTTGGATAGCATCACCAACTCAATGGACATGAGTTTGAGCAAGCTCTGGGAGATGGTGAAGGACAGGGAAGCCAGGTGGGCTGCAGTCCATGGGATCCCAAAGAGTTGGACACGGCTGAGCAACTGAACAACAACAAAATTAGAAATAGAAATAAAAATAATCTTGTATTAGCAGATTTGCAGGTGGTTGCCTACGCCACTGGCAGTGGGATTGGAAGGAACTTTACAAGTCTCAAGAGAGCTTAAAAACAGCAAGTGGCTGCACTTGCTTTATAAACACAAAAGTGTCTCAGAAATGCAATCAACTATTTTATTGTTATGTTTATTTTTTATTTTAGGCAGAGGATACCTGTGGCCTTTACTTTGATACAAAATAATCATGCCAAACTGAGTTTAATATGTAAACATATAGAATGAGATGGACAAAGGGATTAGGAAATCATCTATATTCTTTTCATCTCAACTTGCATAGGCAATGTTAAATTATATATGTTTTTGAGTGCCCTTGAATGTATTCTACATATTTTACAGTCTATAATTTCTCTTTCTCTTCTCTCTCTTTGGTTTTACATGTCTGTAATTTTATATGTTCTGTTTTATGTGTAAACATTCATTTATCCTCATTCTGTGTAAGGTTACTCATAAGTTTTATAAAGTAACTGCCAGTATATGTTGGCAAAAAAATAGGTGCAATACATTTTCATTCAAGTGTGCAATTTCTTTCTTTACCATGATGACTACTTTAACGTTTCTAAATAGAATTCCTTAGCTAAACAATGAATCTTATGTTTTGCATAGGAAAGACATCTCCGATCAGTATTCAGCAGGTTTTGTTTAGGAACTCTGTACAGTTTTATTAAATTTGACATATTAATGTTGCCAGGACTTTAGAGATTTGTGAATTGTTTTCTTACCAGCCTCGGCTAGACTACTCAGAAGCCAGGTGTGTACCGTTGAGTTACACAATTACATACTTGAAAATCAAAAGGGGGAAATGAAACCATAAAAGCTGAGTAGACAGGAAAGCCAAATGCACACTCAGGGTGCATCATTACATACTTCAGACTTAGAAAATAGGCCTTCCTCCTACAAATAGTGGATAGGGAAATCAGAGAGTGCATCCTATTGACAAGTGGGGAGAGATACAGGGAGATTAGATTCACTCTAGCAATTTTCTACCTAAGAGGAGCAATACCAATATAGCTGGAATGTCAAAGCCAAAACAAATTCTGATTCTATTTTATCTAGTCAAGAAAATATCTACTATTCATTTTTTCTGCACTTGATTGGTACCTGACAGAAAGAAGGTTTCTTTGCAGAGAACTTTACTATCAACATTTCTAATCCTCATGATGTGAGACATAGAAAAGTGTCCTTGATCTTTTTCCTTCCCCCTCATAATATTTCCTTTTCATAAATTGTTCCTTGTAATTGTTCCTTTGTAATTACAAAAAGCAATTTTGACACCCTAGATTGCTACCTATTATCATAACAGTAAGTAAATACTCCAACTAACTTTCATACTTCTATTTTCCTAATCATATTAATGAAATTTGATACTACACAGGCTTTGGGGAAATCTACACAATCAGGAAATTTTCCTTCAATCCTACAACAGAACTTCAGGGAAAGTGCTTCTGAGACTGTTACCAGAAACTAAAAGCTCCTCACATACAGTATCACTCTGATAACTTACTAGCTACTATACAACATATTTATTTTTCTATAATTTGTGCTTTCATTCTAGGTCTTAGTATAGTTTTAGACCCACAGAAATTCTTTAATAAAGATTATTCAGTTTCTCTTTGTATTTTTCATTGTTATATAAAGTTTTATGAAGATTTACTAACAATTCTGGTGATAGTTATAGTCAGGTCATCTGGGAATATAAAGAGGTGGATAAAATTGACATTGAAAATTAAACAAAAAAATTCTGGGATCCAGTCTATAATGGTTTAACAGTACTCTGAATTACTGTTCCCCGACCCCAAATGAAAAAAAAAAAAAAAGTGCTTTAAAAGAGTATGAATTCAAGAGGAAATATCCTGTAATTCTTTCAGTCTTCAAAAAGCACACAATTTTCACCCCTTGTGGAGATAAGTATAGAAGCAATGAAGTTACAGTTATTTAACTACCAACTCCCCAAAAAGCATTTATATCCAAGATGTCTTCAAGTAAATGTTTTAGAAAAGCTTTTTAAACTCAGGTTTCTTATATGACCTAAGAACCTACCTGTTAACTAACAGACTTTTCCAGAGACACTGAAACTCAAACGTTTTGAGATTAGAAAAAGTCTATTCCTTTTTTGGTTTGTTTTTCCGGTTTAGAGTAAAAGATACCCTCTACCACAAAATATCCTTTCTTTTCAGGGTCATATTTTAACATAAGAAATAAATTGAGTTCTATCTTCTATCTGTATTTTTCATGTTTCCATTAAATAGGTCATTTCCATTGCACACAGGTAGTAAATTTATCTTACATGGCTTTTATACAACAGCCTAGAATAGCAAGCTCCAAAGAGCAACATCTAATGGTATCATTAAAATGATTGTAAACATGCCTGTTGTGGCAGATGTGAGCATTCTTTCTGTTGAAATACATTCAAATTGTTTGGTAAGATCAAACAAAGTAGAGTTTTAATATGTCAAACATGTCTACATTCTAACAGGTTCTCTTTTTAAAGAGATCTGTTTCTTTAGAAGTCAGGACAGCTATAAAAGAGCCAGACTACAGATCAGATTCAAAGTCGAAACTTATTTTCTCTGATTAGGGCAGAATTCTCTGTATCTGTATCATTTAGCCAACAGTTTTCAAAGAAAAGAGATCAAACAGAAGAATATTGCAGGTATTAAATTAAGATAGTAGAGGCATGTGTGCCTATTAATTAACCTTAATTAGTGTTAGGTTTTGCCCAACACAAAATTAAATATTTTTAGTTATTAAGTCTAATCTGTCCTTTTCCTAATCCTTTCACCTCTCTGCCATCATCCCTCTTCCTCTAATTTATTAATTTACTTAGAATAGTGTCACACTACATGTTCTAATTTTCAGACTATTTAAAATTAATTCCAGGAAAGTCAGTTAAATTTTATGTTCTCAAGTGACAACATGGCTTTATTTTTTCAAATAACAACATAATTAGATTTCTCTGGCAGTTTCACTAATATGATATTTTAAAATTTAGCCGGAAATTGTGAATTAAATACCTATATTATTAGTATAAGAAAATATACATAGAATGAAGTCTCCAGATAAAATTAATAACCATAGTATACTTCATAGATATCTGGTGTTTTTTTATAAATTATCTTATTTAGCCTCACTGGATCCAAAATTACCGAGCTAATAAACCAGGATTATCTAAAAAACAACAAAAAAAGAGAAAATACACTCTTAGCCATTAAAATATACTACCTGTTTAAGTTTTCACTTGAGATAGTGTTAGTTACAGAAGTTTATTTTTAAAATAGGTCAACATATGACAGTTTTATCTCTACAAATATAGGAGATTTTCTCTCTGTGGCTGACAGTAAGAATCACCAAATATTCTATTTTCTTCCTTATATTCCTATGCTCTATTACAATTATTTTGAACCACAAGAATATTTTCAGAGAATAGAGTGAGAAAAAGTGTCATGTGACATTTCTAGGCTAAGACAGTGGATATCCCAGGCGCGATTCTTCATTTTCTCTTTTGCTCTACTATGTACCTAAGGCCTTGTGTTGTGAACCCAAAATATAAAAACAGAATGGATCACTGAGTTACTGCAAGGTGAACAGTGCTCAAAGAATTGCTCAAATATGCACGAATTCAGAATGAAGCTGAAGTAAGCCTTTGTTGTATTAAGCATTGTGATGTGGCATTGTTTCTTTCTATCTAATCTAGCCTACCTAGCTTGTCTGTCTTAGCTAGCCTATCCTGGTTATCGTAGAAGTTGGCAATAGAAGTGAGAGGATGTCTTTAAAAACCTAATCTATTTGGCATTGACCTAGTGATCCAGTAGTGATTAAGCAGAGAGAGAACTGATATCAGAAGCTTTCGAAAGATGGATATTCATTTTATACAGTAGCAAAACATTAGAATAATGTGAGCAGCAGATCATGTGCCTAACAAAGTTGGGATCCTGGTGTGAAGCAGGATGTTAATAATCTGTGTGATTTGCTATTAACTCTATTCAGCAAGGTATGTTAAGTAATAAATGAGCTGAGAATAGAATTGGCTACTTTGTAAGCAGAGGTAAAATGAGTAGAGAAAGTCAATACAAAGTCTTTCAGTGTTGGTGAAACAATTGCTTCATAACCCTAATAAATGATAAGGGTACAAAAGCCTTTACAGATAAATGTCTGGCAATATATTTCCAACTGATTAAATTGCCTCAAAGCAAAGAACAGGTTAAGAATGTGGCACTCAATAATTTGGTAAAATGATTCAGGGCAAAGATCAGATTAACAGTGTGGCTTTGCCTGGAAATTCAAACAGCTTCTGTGTAACCCTTTTATATAGAGAGAATGAATAATGGAATCAAAGAGTGCTGCAGCTGCTGCTGCTGAGTCGCTTCAGTCGTGTCCGACTCTGTGCGACCCCATAGACGGCAGCCCACCAGGCTCCGCCGTCCCTGGGATTCTCCAGGCAAGAACACTGGAGTGGGTTTCCATTTCCTTCTCCAATAGCTGAAAGTGAAAAATGAAAGTGAAGTTGCTCAGTCATGTCTGACTAGTAGCGACTCCATGGACTGTAGCCCACCAGGCTCCTCTGTCCGTGGGATTTTCTAGGCAAGAGTACTGGAGTGGCTTGTCATTGCCGTCTCCGGTAATGAAAGAGTAGATAGGTACCAAATAGAAAAGAGCAGGGCATTTTCTGTGTGCATAGGAAGAATTGGAATGAAAGCTTATTGGATTTCTTTAAGTTCTTCTGGTAAAGAAACTGAGTTTGGACCCACCCTTCCCCGACCCCACCCCACCCCCCAAAAAAGCAACTTTACAGGCTTTAAATAATTCTAAATTACCAAACTTTCTATGTGAAGAAAGCTGGCTGAGCAAACTCCTCAGATTGCAATTAGGGTGTATTCTCCCAAACCCACATCGAAACAGACAAGGCTAATGGGAAAGAAAAAGCATCCTTAAAGATGCAGCCATGAGGTATAGAGAACAATGGACTTTGTAGAGGTTCCCTAAAGAGTCTAGACCTTGAAGGAACATTCTCCAACCCCAGTTTGGGACCTCTCACCAATGCCTGCTTCCCAGCTGGCACAGTGGTAAAGAATCCACCTGCTGATGGAAGGAGACACAAGTTTGATCCCTGGGTCTGGAAGATTCCCCTGGAGGAAGAATGGCAACCCACTCCAGTATCCTTGCCTACAAAATCCCATGGACAGAGAAGCCTGGTAGGTTATATAGTTCATAGGGTTGTAAAATGTAGTCATTTAGTCACTTAGTTGTCATTTAGTCACATAGTCCATTTACTTTTCCTATGAAAAGTAATTCCATAGGAAATGACAGAGTGACTGAGCAGGCACAAGTGCTTGCTCATGGGGAGTGAAATATCTATGTATCAGTAACTGATGTGTGTCTGTCTTTTCCTTTCTTTTCTTTTTATTGAAATATAATTGCTTTACAATGTTGTGTTAGTTTCTGCTGTACAGCATCATGAGCCAACTGTGTGTGTTACATATACATACTCCCTCCTGATCCTCCCTCCTGCCCTCCCATTCCACCCCTCTAGATTATCACAGAGCACCAAGCTGAGCTTCCTGTGCTATACAGCAGTTTCCTTCTAGCTGTCTATTTTACCCACAGTAGTATTTACCTATAGCCTGTCATACAGATTGAAGTCAGAAGAGAAAAACAAATATTGTGTATTAGCACATGTATATGGAATCTAGCAAAATGGTATTGATGACCTATTCCTGCTCTATTTTCAGGGCAGGGATAGAGGCAAAGACATAGAGATTAGACTTGTGGGCACAGGAGAGAGAAGGAGTGAGGGGGATGAATTGAGTCTTCTCCTTTCTAAGTAGTATCTGTTCTGTTTCTGCTCCACCATTATTAGTAGTGTTTTTTATTATCATTTATTAGTGAATGTTCATGTATGTGTATGGGGAGGCTCCCTTAACTTGTCTTTTTAGTTCATATGTATCACTTGAAAGTACTGACATCTGAACCTGATACAGAGACTTGCATATCAGCCAGAGTGTTCCACAAGCAGAAACTGGATTAGACCTTTGAGTTATCTCACTTGGAGAGTAATGTTTCTTTGCACATTAATGGGGGAAAAAGGATATTGGGTGATGGAAACAGTCCTCAAATAATAATCCCCACATATTCCATTAGTTTTCTATATCCCCTTGCTCCAGAGGTTAGGTGGAGCCAAGAATTATGAAAGCTGATATGGTCAATGAAAGGTGAATAGAATTGACACATAAAAATTCAGTCCAAGAGAGTTTGGCTCATATTTCATTTTCCAGTCTCTCTCACTTGCTAGGCAACAGTAAATACTTGTGTTAATAGTCATGTGGTTGAAGCAGCTTGGATCTCTGAGTTGCTTGCTCTAGAGAGAATATGGTCTTGGGATGTTATGCATTCCCATAGTGCATTTGTGGGAAAGAGAAATAAACTTTTGCTGTGTTAGGTCTCTGAGATATTTCTAACTTCTACGTAACCTCACCTTTCTTATCTAAATACTGCTACTACTACATTTAATGTAAATTTTGGAGAGACATACTGCTTTCTGGTTTCAGACTGAAATAATGTTTGAGTAACATTCTTAACAGATTAATGTTTGTTCATTTTCATTCTTACATATCATAATAATTATGAAATCAATCTTTCTTCTGAAGTCAAAATGTTGGAATTATTTTGTATTTTTAGAGTTCTGTAATACATAGGCCTAAAATAAAACTTAACACATATTAACAAATCAAAAATAGCTGAAACCTACAGATGATAATTATTTTCAATCTCTCAATGTCATAGCAAAGTGATCTCTGCCCTAACATCTTAGTGAAAATAAATGGAACAAGGAACCAATGAGTTATTTAAAGGACTCATTAACTTTCACATGACCCTATTTGTAATTGAGACAGTTGTGTCCTAGAAGTACCCTCCAAGAAATGATTAATGAGGTTTTCAAACATTGTAAATTGACTGACATGGAAGGGAGTGATCTCGTTCTTAACCAAATCTCTGTGAGATCCAGGTAAGAGGGAAGACTTATCTCAAATAATTCATGATAGTGCCTCACATTAAGCATACAAACATGTAATTATTTTTCCTAAAGTTTAAAGAGCTCCATACTAGGTCGGTAAAGAGGTACATTTATCAAAGTCTTTCTCTAGCTTAATCACAGGTAAAGCAGGTTTAAATATACAAATCTTTTAACTTCACTCATATTAGTAACAAACTTTCCATGACTGCATTGAATTGCACAAAATAATTTGCTAGAATTTTTTCCTGCCCTTTTGTTCTTTGAACGAGTTAGAATTTCATCTATATCACAGAAGTTTGAATGGCAATTTGATATGTTTGATGATAGCATATGGCTCATTTTAATAAATTATAATTAGACCCCTACTTGTATTAAACAGTAGGACCTAAGGACTGGAATTACACGCATCAGTGGTTCAGTTCTCCCTTTCCCTAGTGTAAGGTGGCTATTGATGTTAAGGGTGAAGTTAACTGTTAAGGGTGATTGTAAGAAAATGTTAATATAGCAGTGTATTGTTGCAAGTGAGCCAAGAAATTTTTTTCCAAATTAACTAAACTTTGGAAGTTTCTTTCTGGTTAAAAATGAGTTAACAGTACTTACATTTTATCTGTATAACCTGTACTCCTTTTTGAATTTTCCATCTAGTAAAGTATAAAAATTAGTTATTGTGTAGTGGGAATATTTAATTGTATCATAGCATTTATTTACTATTCTCTAACAGATCATGGCATCTGGTCCCATCACTTCATGGGAAATAGATGGAAAAACAGTGGAAACAGTGTCAGACTTTGTTTTTTTGGGCTCCAAAATCACTGCAGATGCTGATTGCAGCCATGAAATTAAAAGACGCTTGCTCCTTGGAAGGAAAGTTATGACCAACCTTGATAGTATATTAAAAAGCAGAGACATTACTTTGCCGACCAAGGTCCGTCTAGTCAAGGCAATGGTTTTTCCCGTGGTCATGTATGGATGTGAGAGTTGGACTGTGAAGAAAGCTGATCGCCGAAGAATCGATGCTTTTGAACTGTGGTGTTGGAGAAGACTCTTGAGAGTCCCTTATACTGCAAGGAGATCCAACCAGTCCATTCTAAAGGAGATCAATCCTGGATGTTCATTGGAGGGACTGATGCTAAAGCTGAAACTCCAATACTTTGGCCACCTCATGAGACGAGTTGACTCACTGGAAAAGACTCTGATGCTGGGAAAGGTTGGGGGCGGGAGGAGAAGGGGACGACGGAGAATGAGATGGCTGGATGGCATCACCGACTCTGTGTACATGAGCTTGAGTGTACTCCGGGGGTTGGTGATGGACAGGGAGGCCTGGCGTGCTGTGATTCATGGGGTCGCGGAGAGTCGGACACGACTGAGCGACTGAACTGAACTGAACTGAACTGAACAGAGAAGTGAATTGGCCTAATATACTTCTATTTTTGTTAAATATGGATTATAAATGTAACTAGAATTTTTTCAGTTTATTATTCAAATTAACAGCTTTCTGTGTAGAACAAGAATTTTTAAACTATTGTTGTACATGTATTCTTACACTAAAAATTTAAAAAGAATTCTTTTTTAAAAGTATATAATGACAGAAGTGTTTAATATAGATGTTGTAAGAAATTATTCTGGTTTACTTTATATGCATTTCCTCAATTATAAGGAAAATGATTTCACTGTAATCAATAATGCATTTTCTTAAGAGTTAAATTTTATGATATAGGATATTTGTGCACAATTAAACTGTGACTAACTGTAATACCAAACAATATCTAAAATGGTAAAATTATTACTCATTCATCTCTCTGAGTTTTTTTAAGACTATTTCCATATACATACACATCAAAACCAGAATCTAATCTATAGCTTAATTAAAAGCTGTATATGAATTTTGAAAAGAGAAATACTACCTTGATTTTTTTTGTAAATTTCTGAATCAAGCCAGTGTTTCTTTCAATTTATACAATTTTTATTTCCTCAACTAATAAATCGCTCACCTGGTCTATAATCTGCATCTCCCCACTTCTTGTTTTTGCTTTGCTTTCAGCAGATATATATACACAATCTTCCTAAAATATCTTTTAATCACTGAAACTTCCTTATTTATGTTGGACTATCTCATCAAGACAAAATTCTCTCTCCAACATATATGACCCTTCATCAAATAACTTCAAAATAATCAATTGTATTTCCTATTAAGAGTCAAGTTTAACTTTTATTGTTAGGGATATCTTCTTTCTTCTGTGAAAATTCTAGCTTGGACAAGAAAAGAGGGACCATTCTGAGCAGGGAAGATATTATAGATCACAGCATTTAGGAGTATGAAGCCAAATACCCAAATGCAATTTAGCAAATGAAGATCAAATTGGGTAATTTTGTGAGACAGGTGGGGCCGGGAGAATAGGAGGGAGTGGTAGGCAGAAATCTAATGCTTTTAGCAATTTATTGTGCATTTAAGTCTCTGTGTGTTTGAGGTCTAAATGAGTGCCAGAGGGAGCTATCTGAATTGGACTTTTTTTGGCAAAATATATCCATACCTGTTCTTGAGGGAATCTTGATAACCGAGACAACACAAGAGCAGTCCACCTCTTGTCCTATCTGTAAACGACTATCACCAAGGTCATGGGATACTGCACTATTATGTGGATGAAGTGGCGGCTCCTAGATGGAATATTCTTACGATAGAGGGCTTAAGTTCTCTAGGTGCACATCATGACGAACATGAAGCAAATTACAAAAATAATTGAAATTGAGGTCCTTTTTTTTCCCCTCTGCACCTTGACTATGTCCCCAACCTCCATACTCAAACTAGAATCAGCCTCTGTTTATTGGGTGAAGCTTAGTCTAATATAAAGTTCAACAAACAACACACTAAAAGTTAGAAAACTTTAAGAAAAAAGGAGATTATCCCACCTCATGCCTATGGTGTGCTAGGAAAATAATGATTCTCAAAGATGTCCACAATCTAATCTTCAGTTCCAGTGAGTATATTACCTTACTTGTCAAGAAGACTTTGCTGTTTTGAGTAAAATTAAGGGCTTCTCTATACTTTGGCCACCTCATGTGACGAGTTGACTCACTGGAAAAAAGTCTGATTCTAGTTTGAGTATTGGGGGTAGGAGGAGAAGGGGACAACAGAGAATGAGATGGCTGGATGGCATCACCGACTCGATGGAGGTGAGTTTGAGTGAACTCCGGGAGTTGGTGATGGACAGGGAGGCCTGGCGTGCTGTGATTCAGAGGGTCACAAAGAGTCGGACACGACTAAGCGACTGAACTGAACTGAACTGAAGGGCTTCTCTGGTGACTCAGAGGGTGAAGAATCTGCCTGCAATGCAGGAGACTTGGGTTCAATCCCTGGGTCAGGAAGATACCCTGGCAAAAAGAATGGCTACCCACTGCAGTATTCTTGCCTGGAGAATTTCATGGACTGAGTTGCCTGGCAGGCTACAGTCCACGAGGTCACAAAGAGTCAGACACTGACTGCAAGGACTTTGTAATAGGGGATTGGTGGTGGTGGTTCACTCGCTAAGTTGTGTCCAACTCTTGTGACCCCATGGACTGCAGCCCACCAGGCTCCTCTGTCCATGGGATTTTCCAGGCAAGAATACTGGAGTGGGTTGCCATTTCCTTCTTCAAATAAGGAGATTACCCTGAATCTAATCTAATCATCTGTGTTCTTAAAGCAGAGACCTTTCCTATCTGTGGTCAGAGAGAAATGGCCATACGAGAAGGATTCATTTTCTGTTGCTCATTCTGAAATGTAGTGGTCTTTAAGCAAGAACCAGAAAGAGACCTTTAGAAGCTGGAAAAATTAAGAGAAAGAATTCTTCCCTGGGGCATCCAGTAAGGAATTTAGCCAGTCATACACCTAGATTTTAATGCATGTTACCAAACATCTGACCTATAAAACTATAGACGATAATAAATGTGTGCTGTTTTCAGCTACAACTTTTTAAATTAATTTTCCTAAGCAGCAGTAGAAAACTAAGCCCATGCCAAATCCATTTTATTTATCTTAATTTGTTCATGACATCTGTCATAGCAGCCTCATACTTTCATTGCCTATCCAAAGTGCAGACATGTTGTTACTCCACTCACTCTAATTTCCACTCTTGAGCAGTGGTAACTATAGCCCGTATCATCCAATAGAACCCTTAACTGCCATCTGAAGATTTTGTCCATTTTGCTTTTACTGCCAACTAGACTATAAACATATTACAGATATAATTTAACTTTTTGTTTTGTGTCTTCCAGTGTACCTGGAACAATGTATTTTTATTGCTCAAAATCATTAATAGTAATTAAATTAATCATTTAATCTTTTTTTAATCCAGGGATATATCTTTTTATTTTCATCTACTGTCCTATCTTTTGTGGTATTGTGTGATAAAGTAAATATTTGAAATGAATTTCATAAGATCAATCTCATTTCTTTGATAATATATGCTACACTCAATATTCTGAATTCATGCAAAACTTGCCATGGAATTTCTCATATTGCCCAATAATTCATTGAAACAATTTTTCCAAAGTCTAGTATACCAAACTCAGCTTCATTCTAAAATCATAACTTTCACTTACATTTTTTAGCATTTGACAAATTAGTTGCCAAGCAAATCTAGCTTATGTTTTTAGCAATTGTGTATGAGTCATGCTGCCAGTGTTTTTGCCTTGTTACAAATTGTCCCTAATTGGAAAGTACTGAGCAGTAAAATATGAAAAGAAAAGCCATCAGTACTTTGAAGTTTATTGGTTACAAAAATGGGATGAGTCTTTCATAATAATTTTGATGAGCATGGAGCCTAGTTTATTGTTTTTTCCTGCTTCAGTTTTGTCAGCTAATTTTAGTTATGGAATAAGCTGGTGTTGTGGAATTTGCAGGATATTTTTCAAGACCAAACTTTCCTCAAATAGAAACTTTGTTCTTATAAATAGATACAACTATGTTCATATGTTTGTAGATGGATTCAATAGTATGAGTTGTTGAACAGAATTTCTCATTAGTAGCTTCCTAGTTCTTTGGAATTTCATTCTTGAGTATGATCAGTAGAGGCAATTCAATCTGAAGAATAATTTTTCATGAAAACAATATTTTTTCCGTGAACACAAACTTCATCTTCTATGTATATACTTTATTGTTTAATAGAAGCTCTGTGAACATTAACTATGGAGTTATAAATTACCTGCATCAACTAATAAATGAATTCTGCATCTGAATGCAGAGTTCCAAAGAATAGCAAGGAGAGATAAGAAAGCCTTCCTCAGTGATCAATGCAAAGAAATAGAGGAAAACAACAGAATAGGAAAAACAAGAGATCGCTTCAAGAAAATTAGAGATTCCAAGGGAACATTTCATGCAAAGATGGGCTCGATAAAGGGCAGAAATGGTATGGACCTAACAGAAGCAGAAGGTATTAAGAAGAGGTGGCAAGAATACAGAGAAGAACTGTACGAAAAGATCTTCACGACCAAGATAGTCACGATAATGTGATCACTGACCTAGAGCCAGACATCTTGGAATGTGAAGTCAAGTGGGCCTTAGAAAGCATCACTACGAACAAAGATAGTGGAGGTTATGGAATTCCAGTTGAGCTATTTCAAATCTTGAAAGATGATGCTGTTACAGTGCTGCACTCAATATGCCAGCAAATTTGGAAAACTCAGCAGTGGCCACAGGACTGGAAAAGGTCAGAATTCATTCCAATCCCAAAGAAAGGCAATGCCAAACAATGCTCAAATTACCGCACAGTTGTACTCATCTCACACGCTAGTAAAGTCATGCTCAAAATTCTCCAAGCCAGGCTTCAGCAATATGTGAACCATGAACTCCCAGATGTTCAAGCAGGTTTTAGAAAAGGCAGAGGCACCAGAGATCAAAATGCCAACATCCGCTGGATCATGGAGAAAGCAAGAGTGTTCCATAAAAGCATCTATTTCTGCTTCATTGACTATGCCAAAACCTTTGACTGTGTGGATCACAATAAACTGTGGAAAATTCTGAAAGAGATGGGAATGAATACCAGACCACCTGACCTGCCTCTTGAGAAACCTGTACGCAGGTCAGGAAGCAACAGTCAGAACTGGACATGGAACAACAGACTGGTTCCAAATAGGAAAAGGAGTCCATCAAGGCTGTATATTGTCACCCTGCTTATTTAACTTATATTCAGTGTACATCATGAGGAACGCTGGGCTGGAAGAAGCACAAGGTGGAATCAAGATTGCCGGGAGAAATATCAATAACCTCAGATATGCAGATGACACCACCCTTATGGCAGAAATTGAAGAGGAACTCAAAAGCCTCTTGATGAAAGTGAAAGAGGAGAGTGAAAAGGTTGGCTTGAAGCTCAACATTCAGAAAACAAAGATTATGGCATCTGGTCCCATCACTTCATGGGAAATAGATGGAAAAACAGTGGAGACAGTGTCAGACTTTATTTTTTGGGCTCCAAAATCACTGCAGATGCTGATTGCAGCCATGAAATTAAAAGACACTTACTCCTTGGAAGGAAAGTTATGACCAACCTAGATAGCATATTAAAAAGCAGAGACATTGCTTTGCCAACCAAGGTCCGTCTAGTCAAGGCTATGGTTTTTCCCGTGGTCATGTATGGAAGTGAGAGTTGGACTGTGAAGAAAGCTGATCGCTGAAGAATTGATGCTTTTGAACTGTGGTGCTGGAGAAGACTCTTGAGAGTCCCTTGTACTGCAAGGAGATCCAACCAGTCCATTCTAAAGGAGATCAATCCTGGGTGTTCATTTGAAGGACTGATGCTAAAGCTAAAACTCCAATACTTTGGCCACCTCATGCGACGAGTTGACTCACTGGAAAAGACTCTGATGCTGGGAGTGAACGGGGGCGGGAGGAGAAGGGTACGACAGAGAATGAAATGGCTGGATGGCATCACTGACTCTATGGACATGAGTTTGAGTGAACTCCGGGAGTTGGTGATGTACTGGGAGGCCTGGCGTGCTGTGATTCATGGGGTCGCAGAGAGTTGGACACGACTGAGCGACTGAACTGAACTGACAAACCTTAATGTTTCTTCCAATTTATTAAAACTTGGTACAAATGCATGAAAATATGGCAATTGGTTTTAATTTTCACATTCCTAAGAACAAACAAAAAATATTCATCCACTGATAATGTTTCCAATTTTTAGTTTTTAAATAAGTACACTGTAAATTCCCTGGTGTTTCAGATGGTAAAGAATCTGCCTGCAATGCAGGAAACCTGGGTTTGATTCCTGGATCAGGAAGATTCCCTGGAGAAGGGAATGACTACCTACTCTAGTATTCTTGCCTTGAGAATTCATGGACTGAAGAACCTGGCAGGCTACAGTCCATTGGGTCACAAAGAGTTGGACACAACTGACTGACTAACACTTTCACTTTTCACTGTAAATTATATAAATGTATTTTGTATTTAAATTGATGAGTATGCATTGTTTAGTTTCTTTGTAAAAAGAAGAAACTTCAGATTGCTATGAATGTTGATAAAACAGACTGAGGGTAATTGATATTATGGACAACTCCATTTGCCCAGAAAATATTGCAGAATGAGATTTTATCTTTGCCTATTATGAAGTTTTGTATCATCTACTCTTGCCATTGTGTGATAATGAAATTGCCATTCATGGGATGTTCCTAAGGGGAACTTTCTGGACTATGGGAAAGGACTTTGGGGTGTATGGTCAGATGAGCCTGAGGGGATTTGTATAAATTCTATTCCCTAAGAGATTACCACCTATAACTGGAAACATGGCTATGTTCAGGTAAACATAAAAACTGCCTTTTGATCAGTGATAGTTGGAAGAGATTCACCGTTAAGAATATGAGTCTCTGCCATCCTAGAGGAGGTCACTTGGTGAATCAGAGCTGGAGTTTAATTAGGGCCCTATTTTGAATGGAAACCTCTTCCTATTGCCCTAAGATGTCTTTGCATGTCGGAAAGTTCTGAGTTTGAGTAGTGTAGACCTGAGATGAGAATATCTACCACACTGGATTGGAATGTGGATTATGTGAAGTAACACCCCACATCACTCTATACAGCTCTGATAAAGAAGAAATTTTCAATCAATGGAAAGACATGAAAGACATGAGTGCATGCTAAGTCACTTCAGTCATGTCCGACTCTTTGAGATCCCATGGACTATATGGCTGACCAGGCTCCTCCGTCCATGGGATTCTCCAGGCAAGAATACTGGAATGGGTTGCCATGCCTTCCTCCAGAGGATCTTCCCCACCCAGGGATGAAACCCAAGTCTCCTACACCTCCTGCATGGAAGCTGTCATCATATAGGGTTATTAGAAGGATAAGCAATTTATCTCAAGTACACAATAGAACTTGGTACTTGTCACACTTAATGTCCTCAAAAGTATTCAGTTCAGTTCAGTCGCTCAGTCGTGTCCGACCCTCTGCGACCCCATGAATCACAGCACGCCAGGCCTCCCTGTCCATCACCAACTCCTGGAGTTCACTCAAACTCATGTCCACAGAGTCAGTGATGCCATCCAGCCATTTCATTCTCTGTCATCCCTGTCTCCTCCCGTCCCCAACCTTTCCTAGCATCAGAGGTTTTTCCAGTGAGTCAACTCATTGCATGAGGTGGCCAAAGTATTGGAGTTTCAGCTTCAGCATCAGTCCTTCCAATGAACACCCAGGATCGATCTCCTTTAGAATGGACTGGTTGGATCCCCTTGCAGTCCAAGGGACTCTCAAGAGTCTTCTCCAGCACCACAGTTCAAAAGCATCAATTCTTCGGCGATCAGCTTTCTTCACAGTCCAACTCTCACATCCACACATGACCACAGGAAAAACCATAGCCTTGACTAGACGGACCTTGGTTGGCAAAGTAATGTCTCTGCTTTTTAATATGCTATCTAGGCTGGTCAAAAGTATTACTTTTCCCTTGAAACTGCCTCTTTTAAAGTGCTAGGCCATTTTTCAAGCATCCACATCTCTCCTTGAGATTGTAAACAAAGCCATTGTACACATATGTAGATGATATGATGGAATGCTTGATCCAATGTATCCATCTCATCAACATAAGTAAGGCTCTCTGATTCAAATATATCAAGTATTGCATGTCTAGATAAATACCTGTTACGAGTTCATTAGGTCAATTATTATTGGGTGCTTGGTTTTTCAATATTTATGTATAATTCTAATACTCTAAAATATATTTTAAATTGTTTATTGTGATTTTTTCTGGTAATAATAAATCTGGAAGATTATTTTGGCCTAATTGTAAACAGAGATAAATATAAAAATGATAAAATAAGCTGAATGCTTAAAAGCCAGAGATATTTTTAAACAGATTAATTGTCCTTTTAAACTTTAAACGTTGTTCATATGTACATACACACATACACACACTCTGTGCAACCATGTTCCACAACTGAGGTATATTACATAAAACATAAAAAACATACAGTGTTTTTAAATTTTTCCTTAACAACATATTATGTGAAATGTACATGTTGTTATTGAATATATGTGTAATACATACATATCTACTGTGTGCGTGTGTACCCTAATAATACACATATATACACTTACATTCATTAATTATGTATGTAGTTAATATGTATGCATCCTTATAGATGCTTAGTGTTCATATTCTGCAACTTACTTAAATATAACTTTTTTGATAAAAGTGTGTGTTTTCCATTTCCACTATTATTAGCAGTGCCACAGTACACATCCTTATGTAAATGTCTTTGTATAGCTATTTATTGCTATTCTTTGGATGAATTCTTTATGATGAAATTGCTGGGCATCAGTTATACACATTAACATTTTTGGTGCACATTGCCTTTGGCAAATCTGTTACTGATTTTTTGTCACCACTGCCAAGGTAGCATTTTAAAGTTTGTATGGATTTCATTCTCTGCTCCCACTGTTTTTCTCCTTCAGGCCCATGAGATGCTGCCTGAGGTCCATTACTCTCTTTCTGATCTCCTGCCAGGTCTTCCTCAGTGATGCTTTCTCAGTAACTCTTTTAGCTGGGTCCTTTCTTCAACTTTGAGGTCTCTTTTGCTGACCTTCTCCACCTCTTAAGCCAATCTCACCTCAAGGCATATTTTCGAAGACTACTTTTTAAAATATGTGATAAAATAAGGATAAATATTTGGGCTTCCCCAATGACTCAGAAGGTAAATAGTCTGCCTGCAATGCAGGTGACAGAGGAGACTCAGGTTTGATCCCTGGGTCAGAAAGATCCCCTGGAGGAGGAAATGGCAACCCACTCCAGTACTCTTGCCTGGAAAATCCCATGGATGGAGGAGCCTGATGGGCTGCCGTTCATGGGGCCGCTAAGAGTTGGACACGACTGATCGACTTCACTTTCACTTTTCACTTTCATGCATTGGAGGAGGAAATGGCAACCCAGTCCATCGTTCTTGCCTGGAGAATCCCAGGGATGGGGGAGCCTGGTGGGCTGCCGTCTATGGGGTTGCACAGGGTCGGACATGACTGAAGCGACTTAGCAGCAGCACTAGCAGCACACATATTCTTATATTCATAATTGTATGATTACAATTCTTCTCTCTCTCTCTTTTTTTTAATTGAACTTCCCTGGTTGTTCAGTGGAGGAGTCTGGGTTCCATCCCTGGGTTCCCTGGAGAAAGAAATCGCAATCCCCTCCAGTATTCTTGCCTGGGAAATCCCATGGACAGAGGAACCTGGTGGGCTACAGTCTATGGGATCACAAAAGAATCAAACACAACTTGACAACTAAACAATAAAAGAGAACTTAACATGAGATCTATCCTCTTAGCACAGATGAAATGTACAATACATTATTGTTAACCATAGGTTCAGTGTTATAAAACAAACCCGTAGTGCTTATTCATCTTACCTGAACAGAAACTTTATGCCTGTTGATTAATAAGTCCATGTTTCCCTCTCCCCTCAGTCCCTGGAAACCAGCATTCCTGTATTTGACTTTATGATCAATTCTGTTCTTAACTACCATGATATATTGCTAGTATTTGATGATGCAGAAACAAATTAAGGTTTTGCAAGATCTTCAAAGGCAAGATTCTAGAAATTAATTTGACTTATAAATTAGTATGTGATGAAAAATGTAAATTTAGATCAGGATAAATCTAGGCTGATATTATTTTTTCAGAAAATGTGCACATATCTGGTATTGGATTATATTATAAAAGGTTATTGCTTATATATTTTCTTATTATAATTGCATATATTTTCTAAGAGATACCTAGTTAAAATAAATTCATATAATTATGATGAACTTAGGAATTTAAGTGAGCTTGTAAGTAATTCTGTACTTATCTGACAGACTATTCAGTTTGTACTGAATAAATGTTATGGTGTAACAAGCACTGTAAATTCGGTGCCTTAAACAACCATCTGTTCAGACAGCTGGAGTTTAATCTAATGCAAGTTCCTACTAGTTTCTTCAGGTTGGCTCAGGTCATTGATCTACACTGGGCTCAGCTGGGGCAGCCTATCAGGACAGCTCTGTTCCACATGTTTCTTATTACCCTTCTGGGACCAGTGAGTTAGCCCAGGTATACCCTTCTTATACCAGTGACAAGAACAAGAGAGTAGGTGGAAGTATGTAATGTTTCCTAGGCTTAGAACTGGCACACTATCGCCTTCACTCTGTTCTATTGGCCGAAGCAAGTCTCATAACCTAACACATAACCAAGGGATAGAAATACAATCAGCCCACTTTGTGGAGGAAGAAACTGAAAAGTCATGTGGAAAAGAGCATGATGATAAGAAGGAAGACTGGGGACGCTAATGCAACCTACCACCAAAACAATTGCATATTATTTAAAAATGTGTTGTAGTTTCCAACTAATTTTTAACTTATATTCTTAACCACTTGATCATGGGATACAATGAAGCTTTCTGATTTCCTGAGGGAAAGAGGAGATGGTGAAGACATCTTTGGTTTTGGTCAGGTGTTTTCTTTTTACGAAATGATATTGCTCATGTTCTTTAAGAACCTCTTGCGCGTCTCTCCGGGTTCAGTTTTCAGCGCTAAAACCTCTCAGTGCATGACTCATTAAACTAGTCACCACTATATCCACCCCCTCAACCTCAGGCTACGGCCTCCAAATCTGCGGCTGCTGTGTCACATAGCATGAAAACTGTAGATTCTGGAATTCAACTGGTGCCAAAAAATAAAATCTGAAAGTCTGAAAGGAGCATTTGAGGGTAGTTGTCTGTAAGAAAAATAGCTTGTTTGCTGGGGAACCTGATCCTAAGGTGACTATTACTCACTCCCAGTGAGTTAAGAGGAAATTGGAGGAGGGAATCATAACCCAGGAGTATCACTGAAGATAGAGAGCCGGAAATGTCTAAAGCAGCTGAAGGAGTGAACACATTTTGTCTAAAAAGATAAGGCAGCTGAAGAAAGAGTGAAAAGTCATGAGCCAAATTTACACACACAAACAGTGGAAATAATCTTACAGCATCCAGTTTGGGAAGAAGTGAGGAAGATAACAGTGCTCTGAGTGGCTAGTGATGAGAGAACAAAGAGGTTAGTGATGCCTGAGAGAGATCAGTAATGATTCCAAGGTACAGTAGTTCACTGGCAGTAGGAAAGAAGTACTCTGTTTTGTGTTTGTTTTGTTTTGTTTTTTTTAAACCAGCTCACTAAGAAAGTTCAAGTTTTGGTAGAAGTTCAAATATGAAAGACTTTTGCTTGTTTGCCTACTTGGGTTTTCAGAATATTTTAAAATACATCAATGGAACAATCTTTGAGGTAACAAAGGAAAGTATTCAAGAAGAGGCATGTTAGCAGGCACTTTCTAAGAGCTCTAGGACTCTTCGTGTTTGACTCCAGGTGGACCCTAAGACAGCCTTCAGGAATTTATTAGTATCTTTATATTCTTACAGCCAAAGTCTTCAATTGATCTAAAAGCAAAGTGAAAAATCCAGTTAAGTGTCTTCTCATTTTTCCAAATTCAAATTTACAAAGTATCAGTTTTCAATTTCTGAGAGTGACAGGGCCTGTCTTGATATAAGTAAATAAACATTTAATTAACATGGTTTAATATTTTCTTACATAGTTTGACACTATGATCTCAACAGTGAAGACCTAAATAATTTATCCAAAGTCACATGAAAATTTAAACCTTTATGTCAATAGGATAATGTTCTTTAAAAAATCTATGATATTCTGTTTTGCTAGAAACTAATTTACCTATAATTTCCATATATTCCATATTTTATTTAATTAGGTATCTGTTAAACTATAATATATAATTATGGAGAGGACCTATACATTGATAATATTGGCTTATGTGCACATTCCTTATTTCCTAATAAGGCTCTGGAGCTATAGAGCATGAATACCACAGTGTAGAGATGAAGAATATGAACTGTAGTTTGTGTATGTTATCACATTAAATCTTCTAATGGTTTTAAACACATCTTTCATCATTTCATGCTTATACTCAAAACCTGCAATGCCTTCCGTTACCTGCAAAGTAAGTTACTAACTTGCTCCTTAAATTTCCATTCCACTAAGAATCTGGCTACAACCTATCTTTCTGAGGTGTTATCTTCTACTTCTGTCAATAAGTTTCTCTACTTTAGTCAGATAAGCCTGTTCATGCCACCCGCAGACAGACAGCATTCTCATCTTTATTTTCATAGCTTTCATTCTCATCTGGAATGCTACATGTCTTGACCAAAGACTATTCATCATACATCTATTGACTGACAAGTCTAACCTCTACCTAGTGGCATTTCTGCATTGTCCTAGCCGATGACTATCACACTGTCATCTGAAAAAGTAATATCTGTATCTACTAATTTTCATTTGTAGAAAATTAAGAATTTACTAATTAGTAATAAAATACAATGTGTTTTCTGCTAATAAAGATAAGAGTTCACTAATATAATGAGTGTTATAAAAGGGATTGCTAGGTCTATACATTGCAAATTTTTGTAAAGTAATAATGTATTCTGAGTTATATTGCTATTCTTTTTCCACATGTGTATATCTTCCCAACTGATGGAAAATGAAAAGCAGTGTCAGATGACTAGTAAAATACTATTTATTACTTGAGAGAAGGTAGTATTATCATTTCTTATAACCACAAGTGCCATATCATATCCTCTGAACAGCAGAAACTCAGGAAATAGCTATTTGCTTTTGAAATACTAATAGTTGAAAATGACTTTTAAATGTATAGCTTTTCTGTACAAATTAAATGTTCCATTTCTCAATACTTCTCCCATTCTTTTGTCCAGAAGCCGTCATCTCTCACCTCAAGGGGACTCACTGCCTTCACTTTTGCCTCTACACTGCAGTCTCCCCACAACAGCTAGAATTAGTGTTTTAAATGTCAACATGAAAATTTCATTGTCCAAACATGCCAATGAAGCCCTTTTGCAGTTTAAAGTACAATCCAGGTTTATACTTAATGACTTCCATGCTTTGACTCAGACTTCCCCTCACCATCCTGCTTTTCCTTCCACTTGAACAAGGCTGGCCTCCTTGCTGTCCCTTGATCATAACAAAGCAATGTTCCATCACAGATATGAGCACTGCTCATCCCTCAACTTTCATAACACATTAGAGAAGCCTTCCCCATCCAGTCTCAAAATATACATCCCTATCATTGAGTATCCAGTCGCACTGTTTTATTTGTAATTATGACACTTATTACTACCTGACATTATATTTTATATTACTCAGTCATTTGTTTATTGTCTGTCACCACATTAAAAAAAATGAAATATCTGTGCATGTCGAGTCTTTGTTTTGTTTTTCACTTTAGTCACAACATCCTGGTTACCTTTGACATATACTATATCTTCAATTAATTTATTTTGAATAAATGAATATTTTCAAATACCTAAAGACATCCGTTTGTCCTTTCTACTTTGCAAAATTAGGGGTTAATAGAATTTTTTAATCATAATAAAATATCATTTAATGTGATATTTCTTAAAAAGATTCCCTGGTCTAAGCATCCAAAGATGAAGCTTTTCTTTTTTCCCAGGTCTGCAGCTTATTGTCGGTAACATAAACACTCAGTTTCTCTTCATGGAACAATGATGAATATTACTTTTCTTCTTGGTATCGTGAAATTGATGTATAAAGTATTTTAAAAACCAAAAGACATTTTCAACAGAACATTATTATTAATTCCTGCACATGACTGAATATAGTTCTATTTGATTCCCAAAAAAGATGATAATGCACATTTGGTAAAAATCCCCTATAACTAAGTCCATACAGATACAGGATATTAAAATACATTTTTTTAAAACAACTTTGCAGACATATTAAACTATAAAATGTCTGGCTCCAAGCTGGTTTGAGGTTTTGCTTAGACTCCAGATATGTCTGTGTGTTTTAAATGTTCATCTTAATAATTATTGATTTCTATTAGGATGCAATTTTAGCAAAGTGGGCTTATTGTTTTCAGGCATAACAACAATAATATATTCTAAATGAGATGGATTAATACTGTACTCTAGTGATAACTTCAGTTTCAAGGCAGGATGTATATTTGAAACAATATCTTAACTAAAGGTACATCATCAAGATAAAATCTAGTCACTTTGTAGACACAGATACCAAGAGAGACGAAGAGATAAAGTGTGTATATATATATAAAACATCATATACATATGATATGATAAGCAAGGTAAAAGCAATATGTTGTTGTTCATTTGCTTAGTCATATCTGATTTTTTGAAACCCATGGACTGCAACATTCCACACTTCCCTGTCCTTTACCATCTCCTGGAGCTTGCTCAAAATCATGTCCATTGGGTCAGTGATGCCATCCAACTATCTCATTTTCTGTCATCCCTTTCCCCTCATCCCTTCAATCTTTCCCAGCATCAGGGTATTTTCTAATGAGTCAGCTCTTCTCATGAGGTGGCCAAAGTATTGGAGCTTCAGTTTCAGCATCAATTCTTCCAATGAATATTCAGGATTGATTTCCTTTAGGATTGACTTATTTGATCTCCTTGCAGTCCAAGGGACTCTCAAGAGTCTTCTCCAACACCACAGTTCAAAAGCATCAGTTTTTGGTGCTCAACTTTCTTTATAGTTACAACACTCACATCTAAACATGACTACTGGTAAAACCATAGTTTTGAATAGATGGATCTTTAAAACTGTCTAGGTTTGTCACAGCTATTCTTCCAAGGAGCATGCATCTTTTAGTTTCATGGCTGCTGTCACCATTGCAGTGATTTTGGAGCCCCCCAAAATAAAGTCTGTCACTGTTTCTATTGTTTCACCATCTATCTGCCATGAAGTGATGGGACCAGATGCCATGATTTTAGTTTTTGAATGTTGAATTGTAAGCCAGCTTTTTCACTCTCCTCTTTCACTTTCATCAAGAGGCTCTTTAGTTCTTCGCTTTCTGCCGTGAGGATGGTGTCATCTGCATATCTGAGGTCACTGGTATTTCTCCTGGCAATCTTGATTCCAGATTGTACTTCATCTAGCCTGGCTTTTCTCATGATGTACTCTGCATGAAAGTTAAGTAAGCAGTGTGACAATATACAGCCTAGACTTACTCCTTTCCAATTTTTGAATGAGTCTGTTGTTCCATGTCTGGTTCTAAGTATTGCTTCTTGGCCTTCATACAGGTTTTGCTGGACAGAAAATGGTACACCTATCTCTTGAAGAATTTTCCACAGTTTATTGTGATTCACACAGTCAAAGGCTTTAGCATAATCAATCAAGCAGTAGTAGATGTTTTTCTGGAACTCTCTTGCCTTTTCTATGATCCAATGAATGCTGGCAATTTGATCTCTGTTTCCTCTGCCTTTTCTAAGTCCAGCTTGAACATCTGGAAGTTCTTGGTTCACATACTTTTGACGTCTAGCTTGGAGAATTATGAGAATTACTTTGCTAGCATGTGCATGCAATTGTGTGGTAGTTTGAATATTTTTCGTCATTGACCTTCTTTGGGATTGGAATGAATACTGACCTTTTCCCATCCCGTGGCCAATGCTGAGTTCCAAATTTGCTGGCATATTGAGTGCAGCACTTTCATAGCATCATCTTTTAGGATTTGAAATAGCTCAGCTGGAATTCCATAAGCTCCACTGGCTTTTCGTAGTGATGCTTCCTAAGGCCCACTTGACTTTGCACTCCAGGATGTCTGGCTCTAGGTAAGTGATCACACCATCGTGGATATCTGGGTCATTAAGATCTTTCTTGTACAGTTCTGTATATTCTTGCCACCTCTTCTTAATGTCTTCTGCTTATATTAGGTCCATACCATTTCTGTCCTTTATTGAGCCCATCTTTGTATGAAATTTTCCCATGATATCTCTAATTTTCTTGCACAGATTTTTTGTTTTCCTCAATATTTTCACATTGTTCACTTAGGAAGGCTTTCTTATCTCTCCTTGCTATTCTTTAGAACTTTGCATTCAGATGGATATATCTTTCTTCTTTGCCTTTCACTTCTCTTCTTTTCTCAGCTGTGTGTAAGACCTCCTCAGACAACCATTTTGCCTTTTTGCATTTCTTTTTCTTGGCAGTTTTGATCACTGCCTCCTGTACAATGTCCTGAACCTCCATCCATAGTTCTTCAGGCACTCTGTCTATCAGATCTAATCCCTTGAATCTATTTGTCACTTCCACTGTATAATCATAAGGGATTTGATTTAGGTCATACCTGAATGGTCTAGAGGTTTTCCCTACTTTCTTCCATTTAAGTCTGAGTTTGGCAATAAGGAGCCATAGATCATATCAAGGAATCATGATCTGGGTCACAGTCAGCTCCCACTCTTTTTTTTTGCTGACTATATAGAGTTTCTCCATCTTTGGCTGCAAAGACTATAATCAATCTGATATCTGTTTGATCATCTGATGATGTCCACGTGTAGAGTTGTCTCGTGTTGTTGGAAGTGCATGTTTGCTATGACCAGTGAATTCTCTTGGCAAAACTCTGAATATCTTTTTTGGGCGTTAGTTCTAAAAAGTCTTATAGATCTTCCCAGAACTGTTCAGCTCAGCTTCTTCAGCATTATTGGTTGGGGCATAGACTTGGTTTACTGTAATACCGAATGGTTTGCCCTGGAAACAAACCAACATCATTCTGTCTTTTTTGAGATAGTACTGTATTTAAAATTCTTTGACTGTGAGGGCTACTCCATTTCTTCTAAGGGATTCTTGCCCATGGTAGTAGATATAATGGTCATCTGAATTAAATTCACCCATTGGTCCGTTTTAGTTCATTGATTCCTAAAATGTCAGTGTTTACTCTTGACATCTCCTGCTTGACCACTCCAATTTATCTTGATTCATGAACCTAATACTCCAGGTTCCTATGCAATACTGTTCTTTACAGCATCAGAGTTTATTTTCACCACCAGACACATGCATAACTGAGCGTTGTTTCCGCTTTGGCTCAGCCTCTTCATTCCTTTTGGAGCTATCTCTCCACTCTTCTCCAGTGGCATATTGGGCACTTGCCAACCTGGGGAGTTCATCTTTCAGTGTCATCTATTTTTGCCTTTTTGTACTTTTCATGGGGTTCTCAAAGCAACTGCTGAAGTGGTTTGCCATTCCCTTCTCCAGTGGACCACATTTTGTCATAACTCTCCACCATGACCCATGCATCTTTGGTGGCCCTACATGGCATGGCTCATAATTTGATTGAATTGGGCATACCCAGTTTTACTCACTGCTAGTCTCTCCCACCAGGAAGTTTCCACCTGCCTCATATATTCATCCATAGAGAGCAGACAGATAGATCAATATAAAGGAAAGTAAAAGTAAACTTGAACAATAAATAAATGCCTTACCTAAATGTTTAACATAATATTCTCAAAAATGTTTTAATTAACACATTTTTCACTAGAAAATATTTTCTGTTATCATTTTGCTACACATCTTAGAGATAAGATTGGATTCAGTGTTTTGAGGAATAAAACCTTCAAATATAAAATATCTGGATTTTCATTTTGTAACATAATTGTGAAAAGATGATGTGATTTTGACCAAATCAGCAAAAGATGAAACTAATAAATCAAAATTCTGGCACAGCAATGTAATATGTAAATGATGTACAAAATAACTGCATTGGTTTTAAAATGATCTTTATCCTTTTAACCCTTATCACAAAGATAAATAACTTGCTTTTAATTACAATTCATCTAGAGAAAACAATGGTTTAATTCCAAAAGTGAGTTTGACGTATAAGTCACCTCTTTTCGGTTGCAAGAAAAAGATTATATACAATGAGAAATTACTGGCTCCTAGTTAGAAACTCCAATCTATTTTGGTGATCTGCTGCTGTAAGTCACTTCAGTCGTGTCCGACTCTGTGTGACCCCATAGACGGCAGCCCACCAGGCTCCCCCGTCCCTGGGATTCTCCAGAAAAGAACACTGGAGTGGGTTGCCATTTCCTTCTCCAATTTTGGTGATCAAGATTCACTAAAAGTACTTTAAATTAATTTTCATTCTATTCTTGTAACAACAAAAAAAGCAGACTTTTTGAAGTTCTTATTATATTTTTAAAATAGTACATTGTATTATTTATAAGCTTAAATACTCTGTGTGTTACATTTTTCACCGTACCTATAGCTTACGTCATGATTTCAGGTTTGCTGAACAAAACCATACTATCCTTGGGAGCATTTATCCTGCCTTAGTCATGTTTTTATTTGTAGTATTTTCTATAGAGTATGTGTAAAATTACTATGCATTTGTTGTCATGTTACTAAGATGGTCTAATATTTTATAAACCTAAGACTTCTTATATACCGTTTTAAAAAAATAAAATTGTAGACTTGGCTAAGGAAAATCATATGGCTCTCAAAGAATCAAGACCGATCTCTTTAAACTAACCTTTATATTTCATACTTGGATTTCAGCCTGCTTTTCCAGCCTGAACTCTCTCTACCTGTATGTATATAGGTCTGCTCATTTTTCCAAATGTATCCCTTCCCTTCTCATCTGTATGAAAAGGCACTCCATTTTTCCTGTCTAGGAGAGAAGACAGTAGGATTATTAGGTTCACAGATGTATTTCAAAACTCCAGGAGATAGTGAAGGATAGGAAAGCCTGGCATGTTACAGTCCATGAAGTCACAAAGAGTAGGATACAACTTAGCAATTGAACAGCAACAAACAACATTGTCAAGTAAAAAGTTACTTAAATTTTCAAGACTTCATTTTGTATGAAAACTAAACTTTGGATGAGATGAGCCTCACTTGTAATTTTTTTGTGTGTTGTCTTTTGTCAATTGAATGAGCTATATGTAAATTATTTAGAACACTGACCTACTTAACAAACCTTAAGTAAGTTTCTGCCATCATTAAATGAGACCACAGTGAGGAATCCTATATAACCAAGAAAATAAATTTTAATCACTTTTTTAATATGGTTAGTTTTGGAAAAATACCTGCCAGTATGCCTGTTGTCTTACAAAACCTAGAAAATGACATGTGGATTTTGACTGAACATAAAAGCCTTTTCAGTTGTTTATGACAAACCAAGTAAATCTCTTGAGGGAGCCTGAAGTCATTCTGCCTGGGAATACTCATCTATTAAGGCAGAAAAAATGTGTGTTCCATGTTCTTGCTTGATTGAGCATGAAGTACAGTTGTGACCTACAAAGTCATACAAACCCGAGTAAGAATTGGACAGCAAAGATACATTTTTTCTACTATGGTGGTTTGCTCAGAAACATAATTGGTTATATTTAAAAATGAGTATTTTACTGTATTACAAAATGAATATCGAGCATGTCATCATAGTTGATGTGTTGGTAACACATTTTTGTACACTTTCTTTCACTAGTAATTGTTTAATGCCTCTATTTCTGCACTGCTGCTGCTGCTGCTAAGTCGATTCAGTCATGTCTAACTCTGTGTGACACCATAGATGGCAGCCCACCAGGTTCCCCAGTCCCTGGGATTCTCCAGGCAAGAATACTAGAGTGGGTTGCCATTTCCGTCTCCAATGCATGCAAGTGAAAAGTGAAAGTGAAGTCACTCAGTCATGTCCAACTCCTAGTGACCCCATGGACTGGAGCCTACCAGGCTCCTCCATCCATGGGATTTTCCAGGCAAGAGTACTGGAGTGGGTTGCCATTGCCTTTTTGCTCCACTAGACTGTCAAATTTATAAAAGGATAAAAGAATTTTGCTTTACTCAAAACTAAATATGGGCCTACATATGTGTTTGTTGCACCTACTAATTTCTTAATAAATATAAGTGATGCAAATTTCATTCTTGTGGCTCTGTTATGTATTCCTCTGGCTAATTGATCAAATTAGATAATCAGCTACAATAAAATCAATAATTAAAGAAAGAGAAAGTCTTTGGCTTCCTTCTCCATCTGGACATGGGCCATGAGGGATATTATAAACCAAGGACCAGAATACATCTCTTCTGTTTTCTCAACCATATCATGAAAAAAATAATTTTTGTTTTGTTTTTTTGAACAAATTTTTCTGTGGTAGCTTCAATGTGAGCTTTCAAAAACAGTGGAGAGCCTTCATTTTTCCTCATAAATATAATATTCAGATGATTTAGATGAACAGTAATGGATTAAATTCTGTTAGTTTAAATTTTCTAATCATAATTACTCAAATATAATTCTAATATTACATTTTATCTCTTTTGAGATAAAATATTTCAAATATGAGCTAAAATTCATATTTCTGATCACAGGTGTATTATCTATTCACAATCTCTTAGAATTATTTATTAAACTCTTAGAGAAATATTATCTTTTAATGCCTGTATGGATCTTAGTATCATAGAGGAGTTCTGGTTCTGTTTATAGAAGTAAATATGTTAAATGTATAATTCATTTAGGAATATCTTATATTTATTCTGAAGTAGTTTCCAAAGATAAGGACATAACAAAATGTGAATTTAGTGAGTGATAAGGGGTAACTAGAAGTCACCACAATAAAAGTGTGTTTACCAAAATAAATGAGCATATCAATGGAAAAAATGACCATAATAGAGTATTAGATACAATTGAACTTAGTTTGGGAAGAAAGAGTCTTCCAAAAGTGAAGGACTAACTTGGGAAATAATTTTTGGAGACTAAGAGATAAGAACTTGAAGCATAGATTCACCCCAAATGAGCTGTGTGCCTTGGAGCAAGTTAATCTTATCTTTTTTAAGTATAAAATGGGCATACCTATAATGAGTGCAAAGAACACAAAATAAGTGCTCTCATTCTAGACTGTTCTAACCATAAAGACACCAAAAAAGTAATTGTTCTTTAGTTTCAAACTCTAAATATCTGGGGGTTCCCTTCCAATCACGAATATTTTGGTAGCCTGGGTAAGACAGTGTTCTCTCCAGCATGCAGGCTAAAGGGAATATGAGTATAATTCCTCCTTGTCATATCATTTATTTTCCTGTGGCACAAACTCCACCCAAGCATCCTTCAGTTATCTCTTCAGGGTTGAACTGACTCTCACCTCCATTTCTAATCCTAAATTATTATCATAATTGTCATATATTTTTATTCTCTTTGTAGTGTCATAATCAGAAAGAAATGATGAGGCAGCATCCTACTGCTGACTTACTGCACAGCTTAGCTTTGATCAAGGGTTGTAACTCTCTGGTTGAAGGCTTCTGTGTTTGTAACTGCCCTCATTCTTGTGGTTAAAAGAATGCAAACAATTCTACAGTTCCACCTCTTTTTTCCTCCTCTTGTCCTGTTGTTTTTTTTCCTCTCCCTTTTCAAGGTCTCTGTCCTCAGGGCCTGCCTGACCAGAAAGGTCTATTTAGAATTTACTAACTTCTTTTGCTCACAGAAATGACTCTTGGTTCTTTCTTTTCTCTTTCTTAGAGAAAAAAAATTTACCTCTCATCTGTAATTATTAATTAAAAACAACAACAACAACAAAACCCAATGGCACAGTAATGTTAATAGAATATTGGTTTTTGCTGTTTAGAAAATGTAACTATTTAGATTGTTGTATCACACAATGAAATACATCTTGGGTTATAAAATACTTTGTTTCTTATTCCATAGAACAGTGTTCTTTTGTGGCTAAAATAAATACAAAAACTTCAAACAATTAGAATGTTAGAAAAATAAATGAACATAGCTTAAATCCAAAAAGATCATGGATTTCTAATCCTAAATGACAAAAATAAATTGTAAGGAAATGAATAATCATTTGATTATACAAAATTAAACTTTCATTTTAAAAAAATTGTATTTATGTGTATGTTTTCCAGTATTCATATTCCAATTTCCAAAATTTTCCAATATTCAATATTTATTTAACCAATATTCATGTGCAAACTAAAAGTTAAGACAGAGTTTTTAAGGACTATGACAAAGGATTATGTTACCATATAAAAGTATTGGTTTCAGGACCTCTTTATATATATATTATATATATATATATTTAATTATTGAAGATCCTAAGAGGTTTTGTTTATATCTATAAATATGTGCTATAATAGAAATTAAAATAGAGACATTTAAAAATACATATATATTACTTAATTTAAAATTGTAAGAAACTCATCACTTGTTAACACAAATACCTATTTGAATGAAAATGAATCTCCAAAATCAACTAGTGAGAATGTAGCATTGTTTTACATTTTTACACATTTCCTTAATATCTGGCTTAATAGGTTGATTCTTATATCAACATCTGTATTCAATTTGTGGTGACAGCCCTGTCTATAAGCTCTGGAAAACTGCACTGTACGCTTGCCAGAAAATGAGAGCAAAAGAGGCAGATTAGATCTTCATATTATTTTGAAAGTAGTTATGAATTTGCAAAGCCCCTGAAAACTTATTGACGAAACTTGGGATACTCTAGCTCACATTCTGAGAGCCATTGCCCTAAATCAATCAGATCCATACAAGAAGGGATGAATAACAGTGTCACAAAAGCAGCATTGTTACGACATAATTAAGCAAGACTGTAATAGTGGTCATGTATGGATGTGAGAGTTGGACTGTGAAGAAAGCTGATCGCCGAAGAATTGATGATTTTGAACTGTGGTGCTGGATAAGTCTCTTGAGAGTCCCTTGGACTGCAAGGAGATCCAACCAGTCCATTCTGGGGGAGATCAATCCTGGGTGTTCATTGGAAGGACTGATGTTAAAGCTGAAACTCCAATACTTTGGCCACCTCATGCGATGAGTTGACTCACTGGGAAAGACTCATGCTGGGAAGGATTGGGGGCGGGAGGAGACGGGGACGACAGAGGATGAGATGGCTGGATGGCATCACTGACTCGATGGACATGAGTTTGAGAGAGCTCCGGGAGTTGGTGATGTACAGGGAGGCCTGGCATGCTGTGATTCATGGGGTCGCGGAGAGTCGGACACGACTGAGCGACTGAACTGAACTGAACTGAATAAGAGGTGTGAAAGTAAGTCACCAAGTTCTCTAAACTGCACGGTTTATTATTATGTAACCATTCAAACTAGGTTAATCACATTGATTAAATGGAAACATTTACATTATAAAGTTGAATGCAAAAGGATGTGAAATTAAATGTTTAAAATGGCCAATTAAAATATCTATAGATATTCCCATTTTTAAAATGACTGGAAGTTAGATCTAAATAAAGCTATTTAAAGAAAAAAAACTTTTTTTAATGGAGTGGGAAAAAACAGAAGCAAATAGTCAGTGTCATCTATGTCTTTGAGACATAGATGTGTATTTCCCAATGTCCAATGGTGAAAACAGTGAGAATCCAGTCTCCATCTCCTGGGCTATCATGGAATTTTAGGCCACTGAACTGTTTTCTTCTAGGATTCCTATTTCTCTCACCTAATGAATCAGTTCTTTATTGGTTAGAATTAGACCCAAAGTAGTCATTTTCCAAATAATTCATTTCCTTTATCTTTGATGGATGGAATTTTCAATAAGGTGTGTCAGGAACTTGTCAGATGACGTAACTTTGCTGAAAGAGAATTTCAGCAGATGTCTATAGACTGACTCTCCCTTTGCTACTGTGTTTGGCCTGTGAGGCAGCTTGGTGATCTGTGTCAGGACACGTCATCCATTTGCTTCCTCTGGCTGTTGCTCCATGGTACCCTCCCACACTGCTGTTTAATTTGTAATTTTCCCATCTTTTCCACATCCATTTGATCTGCAGCACGTTTCCCCACCTAGATTAATGAATGGATGTCTCTTTCATGCAGGCACAGTGTGTGTCTCTCTCTGCTCATTCCCTGGAATAGCTCAAAGTTTTCAGAGTGCTTCTCCAACACTTGGTTACCATTGCACAGTCTGTAGACAGATTGATTGCTTCTGAGAAAACACATGTGAAGCAAATTTGTGAATGTATAATATACGAAAACAATGTAGAAATTTAATTTTTCACAGAACTCATAATAGTCTTAGTTGTTATATTCTTAAAATATGTTCAGATATTGAACATATTGAATTGGTTACTTTGTCTCAGCTAACATTCATTTATGGTATTATTTCATTAACCCATTTTCATGTACATGAGCAATTACTTTATGTTTGTTGTTTGAATTATGTTTTCGTCGTTATTGTGTCACATTGTGATGTGCATCATTAAAGTAAAAAAATAGATAAATATATCAAAGCTGGTTGATGGAAATGTAAAATTACCAGGGAAAATTTTACAGTTCTATGTAAGTATGTAAATACTAATAGTTAACGTAATTCTGTGAAGAAAGCTGGTCACCGAAGAATTGATGCTTTTGAACTGTGGTGCTGGAGAAGACTCTTGAGAGTCCCTTGGACTGCAAGGAAATCCAGCCAGTCCATTCTAAAGGAGATCAATCCTGGGTGTTCATTGGAAGGACTGATGCTAAAGCTGAAACTCCAATACTTTGGCCACCTCATGAGAAGAGTTGACTCAATGGAAAAGAGTCTGATGCTGGGAGGGATTAGGGGCAGGAGGAGATGGGGACGACAGAGGATGAGATGGCTGGATGGCATCACTGACTCGATGGACATGAGTTTGAGTCAACTCCGGGTGTTGGTGATGGACAGGGAGGCCTGGCGTGCTGTAATTCATGGTGTCGCAAAGAGTAGGACACGACTGAGCGACTGAACTGAACTGAACATAATTCTATTAAAAATGTAGTGTAGAAGGAGATTCCATATGTGTTTGTCCATGTGAAACTTCAAGGCTGTAAATTTTCATAAAAAGCCGTGACTGAAAGGTGAGATTAGAAAGTATGATAAGGATGAGCTCTCAGTGATATATTTGCCCTTGGCCACCATCATGTTCATTGTTAAACAATTCTGTCGAATAGTTCCTGGATCTTTCTGATATTTTCAGAACAGTTGCTCAAATATGACATAACATTATAGATGGACCTATAAAAACTTGAATAATCATAATAAAATTAGTCTTTTAAAGCATTTATTGTGTGGTGGGAATTGAGAATTCTCTGCTTTAATTCTCTCATCATCATTGTGAAAAGAAAAAATCTGAAAGTGTTAGTCATTCACTCCTGTCCAAATCTTGCCACCCCATGAACTGTAACCCACCAGGCTCCTCTGTCCATGGAATTTTCCAGGCAAGAATACTGGAGTGGGTAGCTTCTCCCTTTTCCAGGGGACTTCCCCAACACAGGAATCAAACCTGGCCCTCCTGCATTACAGGCAGATTCTTTACTGTTTGAGCCACCAGGGAAGCCAACTATTTTTATTTCCATATTATAAATATGGTAACTGAGTTTGGGGGAATTAAGTAACTTATTCAATGTCATCCAGATATTTAGTGATGAAGGAGACATATTTATCTCAAAGATGTCTTCAGGCCTCCAATTCTTAACCAGTGAATAAACCATACAAAACTACATGAGCATCATTAAAAAACAACAGACAAACTATTTTCAAGAACTTATAAAACTATCATAAGAGTGGAGGAAGGGAGAGCCTAGAATCACATTTACCTTCAAATTCACTTGTAGGGATGAATGAATGAAAATGCAGTATGTTCTCCCAAGTCTTCAGTAAACCTCCCAGGCCTAACCCTAAAGATTCTTTTCTGGCTCCCAAGACCACATCATTTGTATCCACATGATTTAGCAATAGGACGTTTTCTGGGAATTTTCCATGCTGTTCAGTGCATGTCATGAGATTCATCATTATCAGGGCATCATAAGTAGTCAGAAGTTTTTCTTCAACTCTCCTACTTTGCCTTAGTCCTTCCTCCCAATGATGTCCACTTACCATCTTTGAATATTGACAATTTCTTCACATATAAAAGAGCTAACTTCCATTCTTAGTAAAAATAAATATATTTATTTGAATATATACATAAATCCATTGCTCTAGTGGTACAATCTCCTCTATTGTGTGATAGCTCTCAATTTTTATTTTTCTATTTTGCTATTTTCATCTGTTCCTGTCTACCATTTAGGAATATTATAATCACTAATTTTAATTATGTATAATTTCTGCAATTCATTATAAATATTCTTTCTTTCAAATCGTAAGTTTCTTAAGTCCACCTAGCTGTACTCCTTCAAAACAAATGCTCACATCACTTCACAAGAACATGTTCCTAATTTAGTCATCTCAATATTGAATCATAATCTTCTGCAGAACTATGAGCCACTATGTTTCTCCTTGGTGATTATTTCAAATATTCAAAAAAGTGGTTTACTTTTATCCCCAAGACCTAGTCATTCCATGTTCCAAGAAATCCTGTTTATTTTTTATTTTTTTTTTAAACTAGTTTCTGAGCTCCACCAGGAACCAATTAACAGTAATTAACACCAGCGTTTGAAAGTCAATTAGTTGTAAACCACCCAAAAATCAGAGCACAAGATCTTTAAGAATTATACAAAATTAATTAAACCCACTTTCTATGGAAAAAATAATAATAATCTTGGTTCCTACCAAATCTAAGTTTTCTATAGGAGATTTGAGATCTTGTATTTTCTTTCTGCCTTTGTGACTTGGCCACCCTGCCAAGAGAGGAAATTACATTTAATTTTCTCCTTTTAAAACTACCCATGCTCTCTGAGATGATTAAATAAATTTCTTCCTAATTAACTTCCTGGTTAATTTCTTATACTGCTTGTGAAAAAGTTTCCTGTTTACTGAAGTTACATGTCTTTCCTATTACCTTTGTATGTGGCTAAGAGCATATTCACTGAAATAGTATCACAAAAATCTTTTTTACCCTTCTTGACATTGTTATGTGTAGTTACAACTCTTCTGTTGATTTCCCTCCTTTTCATCCTCCTTTTCTTTCTTCCTTTGGTAGACTGCACATTTGTTTACCATGTGTCCTCATGTCTCAAAATTTATTGTCAATTACATTTGATGTGGGAAAGAATGAAGACAACCCAGTTCTAATTTTGTTTTGAACAATTTAATTTCATTCCATTACTACTGAGTAGATGACAAGCAATCTAGAATACCCTGTTTTGCTTCATTCCTATATTGTTTCCCTTTTGACTTGTCTTAGTTTTATAGCAAAAGTAAAGTATACTTAATTCAGGTTAATAAGGCCTGCTGAAAACATCTCTCACAATAAAATTTGTAATAAGCATATGAAGTTATAAGACATTAACAAATAGTAAACTTTTAATCCCTGATAATAAAGTAATGATATTACAGCTGTACATTCTTAAAATTCAAGTTAGGTTTTAGTTCTTGGTAGCAGAACTTTCTAAAGAGTTATTTAAAATTGTAATTTTTTATTTTTTTTAAGGGCTGTAGATAAGAGTTGCTGATTCAAAAGTGTGACTACTCTATTCCTCTTTGAATTCTATGCACATTAGCAAAACCTAACTAGTAAACTATATGTTCTGGATTCCATTCTGATCTGCTATAGTAAATTTAGGCAAGTGAGATATATGCTAATACCTTTGCAATTATAATGTATTTCAATGTAACAACTCCAGATATATCAGAGCAAGGATTCTGAAGTCGTTATTCTGTTTAGGAATTAATTTGTCAATATGAAATAGAGAAAAAGGTGTCATAATGTTCTCATGTAGTTTTCATATAGACTTGATCAAAACTAAGCTTCTTTGTGATCATTAAAGTTTGCATAGTAACTTTTTTCTTAACCTGGAGCACAGCATCCATACCTGGAATTTTAGAATCTATCGTTTTCCAACATCAATAAAAACTTAAATATCAATGTGCAGAATTATCACAACTAAATTTTTAATTGTATTAAAATTGTGTTTCATAATAAAATAATTCTATTTGTATTTACTTAAATTGAGGACATTACATAAACTAAAACATATACAGAAGTTAGACGAAATAACCCAAATGAAATCTTTTTATACTTAGACTTTCTTGCAGGTGCAAAAATTACTTTATATGAAAAAAATGCAGACTTTCCAAACTGCATATTTTTCTCATTAAAATGCATGTTGTAAAGGTTCTGATTTCATAGTGATTTAGTCGTACTTTATACAATTCAATTTACATTCATTTAATAGGCTTCTAGTAAATCACTGGTTATAATTTAAAAACACATTTCTGAAACTGTTATGTTTAAAGATATATTTAAGATTAACCTATGAAGTCCAGGCTATTTTCTTATGATATGGAATAGGTTGAGAATAGAGTGCTGTTTATACTTTTGGAATTAAAGTGAATTCAAGTGAATATGATCTGATTTTGAATTTGATCATAAGAATATATTAGAAGTAAAGTTAATTAGCATTGAGGTATGATAAATAAATGGCTATCTTACCTCTAAATTATCATATTAAAAGGACAAATTAAACTTATTTCATTGTATACACTATAACATCAGTAAGATCCAAATCCTTATGTACTTTTAAAAGATTAATTTAAAGAAGAAATATATAATATTTTTAATATTCATAGATACATCATTTAATGTGCACAGTAATTAAATAAGGTCTGTAAAACAATGCATGAATCAGAAATGTAGCAAAAATTTGTATGGCATTGCCATTTCTTGTTAAAACTGTTTTTGGAGACTTTTTCTTATCTATTTCATTTCATTCTAGAATATTTCCATTTATACCATTATGAAGAGCCATGTCACTTGAGACAAAACAGGTTTTTCATTCACATTTTATTAATCAGGGAATACACATTAAGAAATTACGTTTTCAAGAGTTTACCAATTTGTCCTTTATTCCTGGTTTTTTGCCGTAAGACACTTTAACTTGAGCTCATATATTTTTCAGCTTCCTTAAAAACCTCCTTAGTTTTGATTATCTGGATTCAACAGACAAATTTTTCAAGTAGAAACAATATGATCATACCCTTGATCAAATAAAACATACCAAAAATAAGTCATAATGAGAAATTATTTAAAAGTTAGTTGTTGACTTAATAAATTCACACTTTT
Organism: Moschus berezovskii; assembly: GCF_049115385.1. Taxonomy (NCBI): domain Eukaryota; kingdom Metazoa; phylum Chordata; class Mammalia; order Artiodactyla; family Moschidae; genus Moschus; species Moschus berezovskii. Next base: position 43,585,647 of record NC_142462.1, read on the forward strand.
TAGAAAGCATTTATGTAGATTCAGATTATCCAATTATTACAGAATCAAGTTACATAAGTATGGTATATATCTATACTTGAATATAGGTTAAATTTTAGTTTATTGAAGGAATGAAATTTTTATTTCCTATAAAACAGCTGAGAAATTGAGCAGAGCCAAGGACTTCAAAAGCAGTTTTGTTTTTGTTATCCTGAACTTGTGAAACACTGGAGTCTTTGTTTCTGGTCAAAACAATTGTTTCTGCCTTCGTAATGTGCACATTCTAATTTAGGGAATTCCACTCTGTATACTTAATTTCCCTGAGAATCTTAACTGGAAATGATCTGTTATCCTCAGCTGGTCATGAAGGTCTGGTGTGCAGATGCTGTATTTCATTCTCATGAAGTTATGGTAGTAGATAAATCGATTTCGTGATCTGGTTGGCAGACTAACATTTCCTATGATATAAGGAAATAATGCCATACTTTCACATCATTTTTGGAGGAATGGCTTGAATTTAGTGATTCTAAATTATTTATACCTTCTGCATTTTCCTACCAAGTACTATGTATCTATTTGTTTCTCGTGGTGATGCATACACAGCACATGAACTCAGAAAATATGACATATGTAAAGAATCATATCTAAAAGGACTAGCACCAAATTCTTTTTTTAGAGAAACATTTTTTTTAAAAGTGATATAATTGAAAGAGTAGTTCCTCCCACCTCACCCTGCCCCAAAGGCAGAAAAATTCCAATAGTACTGCTTTGTCTCTATCTATGTTTGGCAAGATAAAATCTATTGCTATTGTGCATATGATTCAACATTCATTTGCTGTTGGAAATGCATATATTGTATTAGAAAAATCTCTTAAGAGAAACTCAATTCAAAATGCTGGTATCCTAATGGGAGATGTAGGGAAAGAAATATGAATAAGAAGGAAGTGGAAATTGAATGGGTAGGATAATGGTACAGATACATATCATCATATAGTTAATAATACAATCTATTTTTAAATGACACATTTCTCTTGTGTTAAAAAAGGAGATGAAAAATGGTTTGTTTATTAAGGGAGTGAGTTCTGAGCCATCATACCACTTAAGGAACTAGCACCAGTTGCGATGAACACAAATCTTTGGTTGAAGTTTTCTTAGCTGTGTAGATCAAGTAAAGATTAAGCAATGACTTCACATGGAGGGAGATACATTGCCAATGCTCTTTAACATATCCCTTTATGTCTAAGAACACTATGAATGTGTTATTACATCATTATAGGCGTTGCTTTAAATTTTAAATGTTCATAGTGTAATTTTGATGAAATTTTATTTTCATCTAGAACATGGTGACATTTTTATTTCTCTATTTTTTTCAGAGCATTAAGCTTATAATAAATGACTTGGGAGTAAGCATTAGTGTGTCGAGATAACATATGTTCTTAATAGGTAACTGACACATAAAAGAAGAAAAAATGTGATTTAATGAAGCAATTTCAGTATTTGTAACTTAACATATGGTTTGAAAAGAGGATAAAATCAATAAACAATGTGGACTTAAAAGCTCACAGACAAAACTACTTCTTCGGTTAGATTCCATGTTTTATGACACTTTAATGTTGTGCTCATCAAGACTTTACTTATGCTTTCCGAAAAAATACAATGGAAGAAAAAAGTAACATTTCAAAATTTTATTTCAATTCTATAAATAGCATAGCATATCAGTTTCTACTCTAATATGACAAAGAAAATGAAACACTTTTCTTCCATATTTCATATTAATTCACTCATCTATGTTGAATTGCACTTTACCCATCTGTATCTTTATACCCACTATATATGTTATGTAGGATCATGAAAATATATTAGGCATCTGGAAGATATACAAAGAAATAATTTATCTCATAGAAAAGAGTCTCTTGTGTTGAAACTTCTTATTTTTGATAACTTTTCTTTTATTGTTTCAAGATATTCGGAGAACTGGTACAGTTGATGAACATGTTTTCCAAATGCTTCTATTTTATTCTAGAAAGGAGGCTATATGTTTATGTATTTGTATGTGCATTTATGAATTTATATAAAATATGTTGTGTGTAGTATATACTTGTTCCCAGCATCAGGGTCTTTTCCGATGAGTTGGCTCTTCCCATTTGGTGGTCAGAGTATTGGAGCTTCAGCTTGAGGATCAGTCCTTTCAATGAATATTCACAGTGATTTCCTTTAGAGTTGACAGTTTTTATTTCCTTACTGTCCAAGAGACTCTAAATAGTCTTCTCCAGCACCACAGTTTGAAAGTATCAATTCTTTCGTTATAATGAATCTAAAAGAATGTAGCAATATGACTCTGATCTGCTTGCTTTCTTATAGTTTCAAATGTGTTTTGGGATGCAATAGCATATTATTTGGAGAAGGCAATGGCAAGCCACTGCAGTACTCTTGCCTAGAAAACCCCATGGATGGAGAAGCCTGATAGGCTGCAGTCCGTGGGGTCGCTAAGGGTCGGACACGACTGAGCGACTTCACTTTCACTTTTCACTTTCACACATTGGAGAAGGAAATGGCAACCCACTCCAGTGTTCTTGCCTGGAGAATCCCAGGGAAGGGGGAGCCTGGTGGGCTTCTGTCTATGGGGTCACACAGAGTCGGACACAACTGAAGTGATTTAGAAACAGCAGCAGCAGCATATTATTACAGAAATCCAAAATCACTGTGGCTGGTGACTACAGCCACAAAATTAAAAGACACTTGTCCCTTGGAAGAATAGCTATGACAAACCTAGATAGGTATTAAAAAGCAGAGACATCAGTTTGCCAACAAAGGTCCATATAGTCAAAGCAATGGTTTTTCTAGTTAGTCATGTATGGATGTGAGAGTTGGATGATAAAGAAGGCTGAATGCCAAAGAATTTATGCTTTCAAACTGTGGTGCTGAAGAAGACTCTTGAGAGTCCCTTGGACAGCGAGGAAATAAAACCAGTCAATCCTACAGGAAATCAATCAACCCTGAGTATTCATTGGAAGAACTGATGCTGAAGGTGAAACTCTAATATTTTGGCCACCTGATGGGAAGAGCCAACTCATCAGAAAAGACCCTGATGTTGGGAAAGATTAAGGGCAGGGGGAGAAGGGGGCGACAGAGGATGAGATGGTTGGATGGCATCACCAACTCAATGGACATGAGTTTGAGCAAACTCTGGGAGATAGTGAAGGACAGGGAAGCCTGGGGTGCTGCAGTTGATGGGATCACTAGGAGTCAGACATGACTTAGCAACAGAACAATAACAACACGAACAGAAATGTATTCTCCTTTTTCTCCAAACCTCTAGCCGTGTTACCTAAACATGTTCCTGAGACATTCCACAGTCTATGCTCAGTCTTGGCCCTTAGTATACTGTCAACATGACCAGGCAGTTTCTCGCCTTATTATGGGAAGGGATCAACTTTAAAAATTTACATGCATTTTTGAAGTTCTATTTATGTCTTCTGAACTAGAGAGGTGAAAGTTATCACGCTGTGTTCTCCTAAAGATCAGAAAACTCTAAATTCCTAATTAAGTACTTGGAAAAATGAATTGTGATTTTGGGGAGCTATCTTTCAAGGGCTTATCCAAGATATGATACCACTGGAAGAAAGCAAGCAAGATCAATCAATGTGTAAATAAGGATATGGGTCTTACGTATGAGAAGGATGGGAAAGAGTTTTGAAGGCCATCTAAATCATTAAGAATGTTGACATTTTCTTTATGTTCAGTTCAGTTCTTTATGTAAGTACTGTGAAAAAGATTTACCCTCTGCAAACTTCCAATACCTGACTATCCAAAAATGCTTTCTAATGCATTATTTTAAGGCATACCTTTGTGTGTGTGCACATGCTTGCACACATTCTTTTATACAACTTTGTATTCATAGTGGAAATTTTGGTCTGGTTTCCAAGAAGGATCACAGATATGTACACTTCATCTTATTTTCACTCTGTTCAATCACTGCTGCTGCTGCTAAGTTGCTTCAGTTGTGTCCAACTCTGTGAGACCCCATAGACGGCAGCCCACCAGGCTCTACCGTCCCTGGGATTCTCCTGGCAAGAACACTGGAGTGGGTTGCCATTTCCTTCTCCAATGCATGAAAGTGAAAAGTGAAAGTGAAGTCACTCAGTTGTGTCTGACTCTTAGCGACCCCATGGACTGCAGCCCACCAGGCTCCTCCGTCCATGGGGTTTTCCAGGCAAGAGTACTGGAGTGGGGTGCCATTGCTACTAATTCTCAAAGAATGCCAATTGTCATGACAGATCGAGATGACTACATTTCCAAGGTTACTTGATTTTTTTTTTTTTTTGAAACAATAATTGATAGATAAGAGCAGTTAGGAAATGCAAGTGATGAAAATAAAATAACAACCATGGTAATTAAGTGGCTTCCCTAGTGGCTCAGCTGGTAAAGAATCCTCCTGCAGTGCAGGAGACCCTAGTTCAACTCCTGGGTTGGGAAAGTCCCCTGAAGAAGGGATAGGCCACCCACTCCAGTATTCTTGGGCTTTCCTGGTGGCTCAAATGATAAAGAATATGCCTGCAATGTGGAAGCTTGGGTTCAATCCTTGGGTTGAGAAGATCCCCTGGAGAAGGGAATGGCTACCCACTCCAGTATTCTGACCTAGAGAATTCAATGGACAAAGGAGCCTGGCAGGCTACAGTCCATAGGGATGCAAAGAGTTGGAAAGGACTGAGTGACCTAGACTTTCACTTTGGGCTTCCCTGGTGGCTCAGATGGTAAAGAACCTGCCTGAAATGCAGGAGACCTGGATTAGAAGCCTGGGTTGAAAAGATCACCTGAAGAAGGGGACAGCTACCCACTCCAGTATTCTGGCCTGGAGAATTCAATGGACAGAGGAACCTGGCAGGCTACAGACCTTGGGATTTTCAAAGAGTCAGACACAACTGCGCAACTTTCGGTTCCATGGTAATTGAGGATTTATGTATTTTTGGCATGATTATGCTCTGCATCATTCTTTGGTTACAAAGTAGCCTTTTTAATGATGCTTTCTAAGAATTATAAATTTAGATTTAACAATGGTATAGAATACACTATTTTTTTTATTGGAGGCTAATTATTTTACAATATTATATACATTGACATGAATCCGCCCCGGGTGTGCGTACACTGTATTTTTAAACAAGATGAATAGAAAGTAAAAGTGAGTATATCCATTGTTACTAGTAAATATGTTCAATATAGGGGAAATGAAGAATATAAGTAACCTGGTAGCAATGTCAGTGTAATTTGGACCACTGATATATTACTCTCACAGGATACATGTTTAATTACAAAGAAAATGTTTTTCCAGCTTTAAAAAGGTGTATTATATTAAAACATAAAACATACCTGTTAACACATAAAACTCTATTGTGTTAAAAAAATATGTGTGTTAATTGTTTTCAGTGAAAATTTGCTGCTTTATGTATGATTAAAAATAAATACTATATCAACATCATCCCCCACCCCCAACCCATTCCCTGCTCCACAAAGCACTTGATCAGGTTCTGTAATGAGTGATGAGAAGCTACAATGTATGTCAGAGCACAGTGAAGGTGATGATGTGATATGAACAAAGATTAGGAAAATGAAAAAAGAAATTTAGATTGATCTGAGGGACATTCCAGTGATCAGTGTAATAGAGTTTGACCTAGATTAACTGAAAGATCATAGAAGTATATTAATGTGGAACATAAAGAAGAAACAAATGTTAATGTTAAATTCTAAGTGTCCAGCTTTTGTGACAGAGCAGATAGCACTGAAATAGGGAACACTAATAGTCAGGTCAATCTGGGGTGACGCTGGGCAGGAAGAATGTTATTTCCAATTAGGAGATATTGATATATGGTGGAGATATCAAGAAGGCAGACAGAGATATAAACCTGGAGCTTAGGAGCAGCCTGGCCTAGAGATCACATTGTTAAAGAATCTTTAAAGTTTCTCATTGAAATCATAGATGCATGTGAGACTATCTGGAGATTATAGTAGAAAAAGAAAGGAGACGTTGTAAAAAAAATTCTAGGGGAAAATATCAATAAAGTCTAATGCTGTTAAGATATTAGATAAATTTAGGCTTGAAAATATACTGTTGAGATTATTAACATAAAGGCCATGGGTAAACAAAGGACATTCAGTTCTGGTGGATCCAGACTGATGTGGAGGGAAGCTCATTTCTTCATATTGATGATTTTCCTCCAGCCACAGTGTCTGTCCAGATGTTGTGTATTATGTAGCCAATATCTTACTCCCCTCTTCATCTTCCTACACTTACTTTTTCAGTAAAACCTTTCTGACCTTACAGCCTAGTTCAAAGCTCTTTATTATATGCTTCTCAGAGCTATTTACCATTCTCCCACTTACCTGAGTATTTTTTAAAACTGATATTCATCTACTTTCTTAGAATTTAATCTTCATGAGAGTAGGACCATATCTATTTTTCAGTTTAGTTCAGTCTTTCAGTCGTGTCCAACTCTTTGCGACCCCATGGACTGCAGCACACCAGGCTTCCCTGTCCATCACCAAAGCCCAGACCTTACTCAAACTCATGTCATTTGAGTTGTCCCCTTCTGTTGTCCCCTTCTCCTCCTGTCTTCAATCTTTTCCAGAATCAGCGTCTTTTCAAATGAGTCAGTTCTTCACATCAGGTGGCCAAAGTATTGGAGTTTCAGCTTCAGCATCAGTCCTTCCAATGAATATTTAGGACTGATTTCCTTTAGGATGGACTGGTTGGATCTCCTTGCAGTCCAAGGGACTCTCAAGAGTCTTCTCTAACACTACAGTTCAAAAACATCAATTCCTGATCGCTCAGCTTTGTTTATAGTCCAACTCTCACATCTATACATGACTACTGGAAAAATCATAGCTTTGACTAGACAGACCTTTGTTGGTAAAGTAATGTCTTTGTTTTTTAATATGCTGTCTAGGTTGGTCATAGCTTTTCTTCAAAGGAGCAAGTTTCTTTTAATTTCATGGCTGCAGTAATCATCTGCAGTGATTTTGGAGTCCCCCAAAATAAAGTCTGTCACTGTTTCCATTGTTTCCCCATCTATTAGGCATGAAGTGATGGGACCAGTTGCCATGATCTTAGTTTTCTGAATGTTGATCTTAGATTTCTGACAAAACATGGTCCACTGGAGAAGGGAATGGCAAACCATTTCAGTATTCTATTTTTACAGTTCATTTATTCCCCCAGCACCTAGCCCATTTTGGGACATTGTAAGTATTTTAAAATATTTGTTGAGAAAAAGAGGAGATACAGGAAGGAAAAACGAAGGTGCCGAAGGAAGGGAAAAGGAAAGACAGAATTAAAACTATAAAGTTTTATTCACTAGGAAGGGGAATAAATGAAGAACAAGAAGCCAGGGAGAATTTATAGACTTTCAGAAAAATAATGAGTAGATTATGTAACTTCAAAACAGGAAAAAACTATCTCAAAATGCAAGTATGAACTACATGGATCAAGCGAACAGTTCAGTTACACAATTTGATAAATTATATAAGTTAATATACACAAACTCATGTGACTACCTCTGAGATAAATGGGATTCTTTCATGTCAGTTTCCAGAAAACATTCTCTCAATTAAAGCTAGCATTCTGACTTTTATCACTATATATTAGTTTTCCTTTAATTGAAATTTATATAAATGGGAACATACATATTTACATTGGAGTCTGGCTTTTACTCAACATTATGAGATTCATTTTGATGTTTTGATCATTATTTTCCTGTAGAAAGTAATCCACTAAAATCTCAAATCATGATTTCAGAAATTTTAAATTATATTTTTACAGATATAATTTCTTTAGACAAAGAAGAGAACAGAAAACCCAGATAATTTTGAGTGAATTTACACTTTGTAATCTATGTAAAAAAACTAATATTTTTGCTGAATATATATTCAAAAATATTTAGTATTTTCTCTCATATATAATAGTCCTACAAAAATAATAATCTTAATAATCATGTAAATTTTATCTACTTCTCTTATATGAGTTAAGCCACATTAATATTTTATGAAATTCACCTTTCATCAATATTTGTTGTTGACTGTGTAAAAATAGATTTTAGTTTTATAGAGAAGTTTTAAGTTCACAGAATAATTAACTGAAATGTACAGAATTCCCATATTTGTGCTTTCCCTCACATGTTGAGCCTCCCCTGCTGGCAACATTTACATTTAATTTTAAAATCAGTTTCATTGGATTATAATGTACATATAATAAAAATTTCCACTTTTAAGTGCAAATTTGGTACGTTTTGACAAATGTATACAATCACCTAGCCACCATCACAGTCATGGGGGTAACATTGCCATCACCTCAAAGTTCCTTATGCCCTTTGGAAGTCAATTACCTCTTTTCACCTGTGGCCATTGGCAGTAACTTATGAGTGAGATTTTATAAATCTGAAGCTCTACATTTTCCAGGATTCAAAATAGTATCATCAGAGTGGATATATTCTATTGAGGCTCATTTTCTCTACTTACGAATATTTTTAAGAATAATTTTTGTTGCATGTAGTCTGCTCCATTTGATTCTTAAGTAGTTTTTCATTGTATGGATATACCATAATTTATCTAGTCACTAGTTGATGGAAATTTGTTGTTTTTTAGTCTTAATATAATAATATAATGTTATTAATAATAAAGCTACAATGAGTTTTGAATGCACATCTTTGAGTAAGTATGCTTTCATTTCTTTGGAAAAATTACCTAGCACTTAGACTGCTGGGTTATATGGTATGCGATGTGTATAAATTTATAAGAAACTGCTGATAGTATTTCTTTGCTAAGTAGCTATACGATGTTGCATTCTCACAATTAACATATGCAGATTCCACATCCTATCCATACTTGGTGTTATCAGCATTTTTAGTGATAGCCAAAAAATAGTGTGTAGAGGTAGCTCATTGTGTTGATATTTTGATTTTTCCTAATGACTAACGGTGAAAGTGAAAGTTGCTCAGTCCTGAACCACTCTGAGACCAACTCTGTATAGTCCATGGAATTCTCCTGGCCAGAATACAGGAGTGGGTAGCTTTTCCCTTCTCCAGGGGATCTTCCCTACCCAGGGATCAAACCCAGACCTCCTACATTGCAAGTGGATTCTTTACCAGTTGAGCAACCAGAGAAGCCCCATGTGCTAAGCCTCTTCTTGTGTTTATTTGCCATTTGTATTTATTCTTTGGTAAAATGATCTGTGTACATATTGTGAATATTGTTTAATAGAGTTATATTAATATTATTGGATTGGAGAAATTCTTTTTACATTCAAGATGCAACTTCTTTTTTAGACACGTTTTGAAAATACTTTCTCCCACTGTTTCAGTTTAGTCTTGACTTTCAATTCTGAGTAAGTCTAAGGGTATTAACTGATGGTTTATATCCTGCTAGGTCTTTCTATGATTGAGAATAAAAGCATGAACTATGATCTTTAGCTCCAGATTATTTTTCTGCCTCACTTCAATTCAGTTGCTCAGTCGTGTCCATCTCTTTGCAACCCCATGAATTGCAGCACACCAGGCCTCCCTGTCCATCACCAACTCCCGGAGTTCACTCAAACTCATGTCCATCGAGTCAGTGATGCCATCCAGCCATCTTATCCTGTCATCCCCTTCTCCTCCTGCCCCCAATCCCTCCCAGCATCAGGGTGTTTTCCATTGAGTCAACTCTTCTCATGAGGTGGCCAAAGTATTGGAGTTTCAGCTTCAACATCAGTCCTTCCAATGAACACCCAGAACTGATCTCCTTTAGGATGGACTGGTTGGATCTCCTTGCAGTACAAGGGACTCTCAAGAGTCTTCTCCAGCACCACAGTTCAAAAGCATTAATTCTTCGGTGCTCATCTTTCTTCACAGTTCAACTCTCACATCCATACATGACCACTGGAAAAACCATAGCCTTGACTAGACAGACCTTGGTGGGCAAAGTAATTACTCTGCTTTTTAATATGCTATCTATGTTGGTCATAACTTTCCTTCCAAGGAATAAGCATCTTTTAATTTCATGGCTACAAACACCATCTGCAATGATTTTGGAGCCCAAAATAAATAAAGTCTGACACTGTTTCCACTGTTTGCCCATCTGTTTGCCATGAAGTGATGGGACCAGATGCCATGATCTTAGTTTTTCTGAATGTTGAGCTTTAAGCCAACTTTTTGACTCTCCTCTTTCACTTTCATCAAGAGGCTTTTTAGTTCCCCTTCACTTTCTGCCATAAGGGTGGTTTCATCTGCATATCTGAGGTTATTGATTTTTCTGCCTACTCTTTATAAAATGATTTTTTCTGTTTCCTAGAGTAGTCTACTCTCACACATGAAGAGATCAGTAGTTCTCCAAATACTGAAGAGACTCCTCTGCAGATACACAGAGGTCTATTTCTTCTACTGTGGAGAATTTTATTTTCCTGAGCTCTGGTCCACAAAGTCTAACTTTCTCAGTTTTTTGGAACTTGGTTCTCTGTATCCTCAACTCAACAAGAACTTTTTTTTATGTTTGAGTCTTCTAAGAGTTTCTGCACTGAAGTCAGGATACTGATTCCAAGCAATAAGGTGATGTAACTATAGGGTTCATTTTGTTAATTTTCCATCTCTGAGGGACCGCAGTCTTGTACCACCTTTTGTTCAATGTTTTCAAACCACTGTTCTCTGTATTTTGTGTTTTCTTTACCTAGTTGTTTAAGGCAGAAGGGTCAATCTGGTCCCTGTTATTACATATTAGCCAGAAATGTTAGTCTTTATCCTCCATAATGTTGGCAATATTGTAAAAAGTCCATATTGAGTAGGTTGACAAATATTTCCATTTGAATAAATTTTATTGTAAGGAATATCCATATTCAAATAGATTTTAATAAATTCTTTACAAAAGTATAATGCAAAAGTGTTAAAAATCATATAACCAGATTGTTTCTTTAATTAATTTGTATGTTTAGACTTATAATTATCTATTTGTATCTAGAGTGACTCTTCCTTTTCTGATGAATATTGTTAACTTTTTTTTGATATCTCCACTTGGCTGTTCCATAAGCACATCAGCTACCTCTCAATACTCGATTATCCTCAATGGACAAGTGTTTCCTTAGAGAATTGGTATTTGGCAGAGGATGAGGTAGGACTCAATAATCACTCTAGAGGATTTAGTTTGAGTAAGACTGAATCAAATTACTTTTAAGTATCCTAGCCTAGCTCAGTTATAGGCAATTTAATGCAGTCATAGGCAATTGAATCAATCCACTTTCATTAATTTTCCATGTTTCACCATAGAAATCTTTCTAAAAATTACCTTGGATCCGGTAATCCCCCTCCTTACAGACCTTCCAGTGTTTTCTGTTGCCTGAAGGACAAAGCTGAAACTCTTAAACACGGTATCTAACCTTCTTCACAAATGTAACTCAAGGTTTCAGCTTCTTCTCTCTCTACCTCACTCTCCTCAAGAACAGTATAATCTGGTGGTTAAATCTCTGAGCTCCAGAGTTCATGTTTTAATTCCTTACCATACATTCATGCAAAATTTACCAAAATGTTGTAATTCTAAATTTAGAGTACTGATTGTAAACGAATTGAGGTAGTATAAGTAGTTCCTGCTTCACATGCTTGCAAATGAGAATATACTTCTCAAAATATATAATGTGATGTCTGGCATTTGGGAAATGCTCACCACATACATTTTATTTGTTTGATTCATTCACAATTATGAGAATTATATCAGTAACTATTTATAACCATTTTTACCAATCTTACCAGATTGTGTGTTTATTCAATTGATGTGGAAAATTTTAAATTGAAGTAATTCTACTGACAAATAATGCTACCCCATGCACTGTAGCCCACCAGACTCTTCTGTCCATGGAATTCTCCAGTCAAGAATACTGGAGAATACATGCCGTTTTCCAGGGGATCTTTCTGACCCAGGTAACAAACTCAGGTCTCCTGTATGGCAGGCAGATTCTTCACCATCTGAGCCAGCACGTACATCATGCATATACATATATATTTCTAAAAGTCTCTTTTTCCCTGCATTTAAAGTTCTCTTATTTTTCCTAAATGTTTATTTAGTTTAAAAATGGAATTTGAAGGCCTGTACACTTTATAAATTTAAAATTTTTTTCTTAATTTTCTGTACTTGTTCAGAGATACAGTATTCTTGTGCTCATAGCAATCACAGTGTGGATGTTAAATAAGTTATCACAAAAATGCATTTACAACCTTTGATAAGAATTCCAAAGAGAAGTAAAAAATGTTTCTGTGGCAGCAAAGACCAAATGACTTGAGAGTTTAGGACAGGTTTCTTTGAGATGGTGAATCATAAGATGACATGTAAAGAATGAATAAAAGTTCATTTGTTTGGGAGTGGGAAAGTAGGAAATGTATAGTAGACAGAGATTCTAAGGTGTGAGGGAGCATAAACTTCCAAAATGGCAATAGAAATTTTTCATTAAAAGAATGGTTTCTTTAGGTAGTGTGTCCAGAATAATACTTTAAAAAATCAGTTTTGTGGAAAGCACTGTAGAAACTATATTGCAGAGCAGATAGAGTGACTGGGGGAATAAGGAGGCTGTTTCAGGTCATTCAGGTTTGAGATGATCAGGGCTTGGGTGAAAGCTATCAGTGAAAATGGAGAAACTTAGAGATAATAAAGACATTTTCAGAAGGTATTATCTTCAGGATCTGCTGATGGGATGAATGTGGGGTGAGAAAGAATAAAGAATAGCTTCTAGGTTTCAAGCACCAACATTCATGAACTAATGTGAGAATTATACGTTTGTAAGCAACTTGTTCATGTTTTGTCCTTTTTAATTCCAAAGAAATTATCTTGGATGATTTAGAATTTAAATGGTGTTTTCTAAAATTATAGAAGATATAATCTTACCTTGAAATAGTATTTGAAGATTGAAAAAACAAACATACAGACCACTATTTGAAAGCAATAATTAAATCTTTATAACACACACTTAGAAATTACTTAATAAATAGTTGTTAGCTATGGCAAGCCACTCCACTACTCTTGCCTAGAAAAGCCCATGGACGGAGGAGCCTAGTAGGCTGCAGTCCATGGGGTCGCTATGAGTCAGACATGACTGAGCGACTTCACTTTCACTTTTCACTTTCACACATTGGAGAAGGAAATGGCAACCCAATCCAGCGTTCTTGCCTGGAGAATCCCAGGGACGGGGGAGCCTGGTGGGCTTCCGTCTATGGGTTCACACAGAGTCGGACACGACTGAAGTGACTTAGCAGCAGCAGCAGCTGAATATATCATAGTGGACACATGATCATACTAACTGCAGGGAGAGCAGAGAGTATGAGTTTATCATATGATTGACATTGTGGTAATTCGTGTCTATACAAAGTTAAATGGAGACTTTACTGATCATTCTAATACATTCATATTTTTTCAAGTGACCCTTTTATTCTTTTGAAATTGCCTCATTTCTCTATTTTACTTTGTAAATGGAGATATTAGTATTATAGTTGACCTGACACAAATATTTCTGATGCATATATATCCTTTTAAGTACATCTGCATAAATCTATCTTGAATTTAGTAAAATCCTATGACTGAATGTCCCAATTAGGATATAAACTCGCTTGTTGTTGTTCAGACACTAAGTCATATCTGACTCTTTTCCACTCCATGGGCACGCCAGGCTGCCCTGTCCTTCACTATATCCCAGAGTTTGCTCAGACTCATGTCCATTGAGGTGGTGATGCCATCCAACCATCTCATCCTTTGTCGCCCCCTTCTCCTGCCCTCAATAAAATTGCTAGACCTAAAAAATATTCTTTAATCACAAGTGTTATTACAAATCAAGGAATAGAATTTAATTGAATTATTAATAAATTTTAATATATTATTTTAAATTTACCTAAAAAATACCACTTTTCAAATTGCCTCTTAAGAGCATTGAGAATTCATAGCTTATAATTACATTCATATAAATATTCAATTAAATAGACATCTAGATAATTCACTTTAATAATTTCCTGTATAGGAATTATAGAAATATATTAAATATTTATTTATTTCTACAAGAGTTAAATAATCCAAAAATAAATTTTATTATATTACCTCATGGTTGTTTTTGAAAATATGTTTCTGATACAAAGTTAAAAATCACAATTTAAAAATTCCTCCCTGCTTTTTTTTTCACCTCTAAAATGTTGAATAATTATCCTAAGTGATGATTTGAGTATTAGAATTATTCTTTCCCCAAAACTAATTCTTGTAGTAAAATACTTTGTCTATGAATGTTAAGGCAATTTTTAGGAATACCACCATCAATACATTCTTTAAAGATGCTATTAGTGTAAATAATCATGTAAAGGTTTTGAAAACTGTTGTTGAAATTGAGAAAAGGAAACATTCTTTGGATTTAACATCACATTTTCTCTTGGCTCTATTTATCAAAGAAAAAACAAAATTTAAGCAGCATCTCAGAATATTTTGCCCTCATGGTATGAATGGGACCCAAATGCCCCAATCAAAATAACCACCATTATATTCTTTGACTCCATACCTCATGTGCTCAGGCCACAACTATGGGGAAAAGTTTTACAAACATTTTTAAGTCACCATACCCTTTCCACAGTTCTTGCCAACTTCTACACAGTAGGAACTATGAAAACGAGTGCCAAAACCTCACATTCCTCATATAGCTTCTAACAGCTGCAAACCCTTAAGCTTCAAGTGCAGCTGCCTTGAGTAGAGCTATTGAAAGAACCCACAAAGGCAGATACACAGATTACATATGTTCAATAATTTTAAAGCAATAATAAGAATATGTGGTTATATTAAGGCCATTAGGCAAGAGGGAAATTACACAAGCAGGCTCTAATTGACCTTGCAGGAAGAGTCTAATATCCTTTATTGTGCCTTCATTAGTCCCCAAATCATCTACTTTTGTTAGGATTATATATCTTTTCAACACACAAACCCACACCAAATACAGTGTAATTACATTGGTTCAGTTAGTACACGATCTCTGATTTGTAATTTTCCAAGGGAGCACCATTTGGACAGTTAATTCTTGAAAAGTCTAAAGCAATCCCTCGTACCAAATTATTACCAGGGATTCGTACATGTAAGATATATATATATACACACATACATGAACACACACATACCAACATGGCGAATGAAACCTACCACAGACATCTGAGCTATACCATATAAAAACAAAGAGAACATTCAAGTAAAACTCCACATCTGATGGAAATGACTTAAAAACGTGTTTTACTTCCAAACACGCATTTCTCTTGTTTCCAACAAAGATCAAAATAAGTTCAGTTAATACTTTAAATATTTTTTCCCTTTGCTTTTTAATGATGATAGAAAACTGAACACTTGTGAATTACTCTTCTATTCTTTCAGTTTCTAATTCCCTTTATTCAGTTTAATGAACACTATTAGGTAGGTCCATGTGAAGACAGAAACTGGCGTTTAAAGATTTTTTTCTTGTGGATATGGGCAAGCTGAATCCCCATAGTTGCCATTTTAAGCCTATTATATTAATTTATGTCCAATCTCTGTATTTAAACTTCCCATTTCTTCAAATATTCATCTTTAGAGGCAAAGGTATATTTCTGAAGTTAGAAATAAGCGAAGTCTAAGAATAATTTGAATGTGAGCTCAGACTAATGTTTGTTTACACTCTTAGGCATCATGAATTTCAACTTATAAAATACAAAAGACAACAACATTGTAATGGTCAACTCTTTCTGCCTATTCTAATGCAAGGCACAGGCACAACGTTAAAATTTGGGAGGGGGGATAATTCTAAACAGTTACTTAATTTAGGGTTTAACTTCCTTCTCCACCTAAATTTTGCCTGCTTGCTTAACCTGTTCAAATCTTTGAGACCCCGTGGACTGTAGTGCTCCAGGCTCCTCTATCCATGGGATTTCTCAGACAAGAATACTAGAGTGAGTTGTCATTTCCTTCTCTGGGAGAACTTCCTGACCCAGGGATCAGTCCTGTGTTTCCTGCAGCTCCTGCATTGGCAAGAGGATTCTTTACCACTGAGCCACCTGAAAAGCCCTACATGAACTTTAGTTAAAGTCGAAATGAACAGATTTGTGTTACTATAGCTTTTTTAATGGCTATCTTTTATTCTGTTCCATTTTGTAAGTATTTACTTTTCATTTATATATATATATATATATACATTTATTTATTTTTCATATATATGGATAAGAAAATGGCAACCCACTCCAGTGTTCTTGCCTGGAGAATCCCATGGACAGAGGAGCCTGGCAAGCTAGGTCCATCAAGTTGTAAAGAGGCAGATGTAACTCAATCAATTTACCACGTGTCTATGTGTGTGTGTGCGTGCGCACACATGTGCATGCATGTTAAGTCGCTTCGGTCGTGACTGACTCTGCAACTCCATGGACCGTAGACCGCCAAGCTTCTCTCTACATGGGATTCTCCAGGGAAGAACACTGGAGTGGGTGGCCATGCCCTCCTCCTGGGATTCTTCCTGACCCAGAGATCAACTCTTAGGTCTCCTGCATTGACAGGTGAGTTCTTTACCACTGGCGCCACCTGGGAAGCTCATATGTGTGTATGTGTTTATATATATTATACAATTGTACTCAGTTGTATCTCTTTGTGGCCCCATGGACTGTAGCCCGCGGAGTTGCTCTGTCCATAGAATTTTCCAGGCAAGAATACTGGAGTGGGTTGCCATTTCCTATCCATATATACATAACATTGTGATGAAAATCTTTGTAAATAAAGTTTTGGTGAGGTAAGTACAGTGTTTCTGGATCAATGAAATTCTTCTTCAACTTCTGCTTGAAATGTTCTCCCAGAGATCTCATTGCTTCCTGAAATTCATCATTGGAAAGTTTGCTACTTTTTTTTTTTTTTAATTCTTTCTCTCTTTGTGACTGCTTTGGGTGCTACATGTAGATCAAAAGAACACGTGCCAGCCCTCCTTCCCCACACTAAATGTAGTGAGAAGTATGACATCAAACTCCAGCTGCACAAGGCATTTAAAGATCCAGGGAGATTCTTTATCAAGGAGTTTCCAATGATTTAAGAATACAGGCTTGCTTCATTCAGATCTCCACACAATTCCTCTCTCTAAATCTTATTTATATTAAATAGAATTTGAATCCATTCCTCAGTGAACTTTCATCTTGAGCTTTCATGACTCAGTGCTCCTCAGCCTCAATAGTCTTCTGTGGTGTAGGATATGCTTTTAATGCAGTGCCCCTGAATGCAGCAAAATGTTTCACACGTGGAGTAGTGGCCCAGTGACATCTGAGGAAATAAGATGTCTTGAGTAAGTCTTCCTTTTTTTTTTCTCTTTAAAATGCATGTTTTAAGAGATGAAATAAATAGATATAGAAGCAGTCAGAGGTCTGTGTATGTTTCGTGTTTGCAAACACATATATCAACAAAAATGTGCTAGGTGATAAAACAGTTTCAGTATTTTTCTTGACCACTATTTTGGAATTAAGTCAGATATTGCATAAAAATAGTTCATTGAATCGAGTAACAATAGTGTAACTAAAATGTATCCATCCTAACTATGTGCCAGTCATCTTTAGTTTACTAACCCACAGAGCAATCTAGAAAGTGGCACCATCTTATCCCCTCTTGAAAGTGACTGAACTGAAGTTTAAGAAGTGTAAGTTACTTTTCCCAAGTCACCTGATGAACCAGAATTCAAACACAGGCTGTCTGCATAACACATCTTTTTCCTAACCACAACACTGACCCGCTTCTACCGCAAAGATAACTAAGTCTAGAGAAGGTGTTGGCATAATAGAGATAATGACCAAGCTATTCTTAGAAAAAATTGTATTTAGGATGGGCTTCCTAAGACAAGTGGAGGTTGTAAATAGTTGCTTTTTTTTTTTCCCCATAATTTAACTTGGGCAGGCTATTTTAAATGACTGTAAAACACTACTTTGTGTGTGTCTGTGTATGTGTGTGCACATATATAATGGTAGCATTTGCCATCCTTAGATAGACCTGCTTGGAGATGTTTCTCCCTAGTGTGTTGCCCTGATGGAACCCAGTTTGTGTGCGGTGTAGATGGCAAGGCCTGGTTGGCGGCTGGTCCCTCCTTCTTAGACGCTTTTCTCCCACAGGCACATAGAACACTGTCCTACTGTATGGAGGTAAAATGGAGGTTGTGAAATGCAGTTCATGTTTTCATTCTTGCTTTGACTGAACATCTGCTCACCCAAGACCAGCTTTTTTTAGTTCCATCTACTCATTACTATGGTTACCATGGTATATACTCTATTTTAAGCCTGTATCTGTTGGCGTGTGGCCATTCTCTCTGGGAGGAAAAAAGAGAAAGTTTTCCAGAGCCTAACCGGCCTTCTATTCAGTAAATATGGTAATTTTTGCCTATGTTAAGTTTCCTCCCCTCCCCTTTCCTTTTATGTTTGGTGTTCTTCTGTTTGGAAAAGGATCTTTCCATCCAACTTTTTTGTGTGGATTTAGCTACACATTTTCTACTTAATTACTCCCTCTGTTTTGAAAAGTTTCCCCTTAATTGCACTCATATAGGGTTTGTTTCTATAGTCACTGTGATATTTAAATGTGACAGTTGCTTGCTTATATTCGTCTAAATATGGTATCTAGGAGGAAAAAGTTCTGATATTTCTTGAAGATCATTCTGTTAGCTTGTTAGTAGATTTCATCACATGGTAGACCCATGTTGTTCAATAGGATGGATAGCGGAGTCTTGTTTGATAACCAAGTTCTTCTGTTGAGATAGTCTGAGTAGAGTTTTGCAGATTTTGAAGCCCTAATAGGAAAGAAAGAATATAAAATAGCTCAATAATCTTATATTGATTATATATTGATTGCATGAAATAATATTTTTGTTATAGTAGATAATAAAGTATATTATTAAATTAATTTCACTTTTTTTTTTTTTTTGCTTTTTTAGTGATTGCTAGGAGGTTTAAAATTAAATAATGACTCAGATTGTAAATACTTCTATTAGATTTTGCTGCTTCAACCACTTCTGAGAGTTGAGATGTCAGTAAGCAAACAGATAACAATAATTAGGATATTCATTATTTGGGCTCATGTTGAATTTTTACTGTGGTCTGTAGTAATTTCTTTCTTAAATGCATGTCTCTATAATTCTGTCATTTAAAGATAATATGTTTGAATATTCTGAGACAATGTGAATCACATCATCTTTACTTTCTAGCAGGTAATAAACAATGTGCGTGTGTATATATGACTATATGATTGATAGATTATATTATAGATGGATAGATATACAGTATCTCAATTAAACTAATAAATTATTATCTTCCACAACCATATCTTATGTATGCCAATGCAAAAATATCTTCTCGTGGGAGTTAACCTTCATAATCAAAATATACGTGCAAAAGTCCTGAGGAATAAAGACATAAAATTTTTGTATATTATTATGAAAAGGGAGTGGGCCCTCACATCAAAAAGAATTAAATGTGTATAAATATATAAGTATGTACATTTTACAAGCCTATTATTTTAGGTTCTACATGCAACCAAGATTAATGATAAGTTTATAATAGGGAGAAAATAATTACTAGGAAATCATAGGAATTTAGAGAATTTATCCTCCCTGTCTCATAGAATAGACCCAGATTATTTCAAGTACTGTAACCAAAGTTTATACAGGTGAATCTGAGTCAGTAAGGACATTTCAAATTACTTAAAATAGGAATTACATACCCACCACTGGAAATTGGCAATACATTTTAGAAATAATTTAACCCCAAGAAAGACAAAATAAAATAATGTTATTTTAAACCATTTATTTAAGTGTTTCTTATTTTGTTTTATTTCTTACTTTATTATAAATTATAAATAAGCTTTCATTTTCTGGAAATTGTTTTCACCCACAAAGCATGATCTCAGGTTTTAAAAGGTTAAATTTTCTCTAAAGTTATTTGTAAAATACTTCTGACATTACTTTGAAATCTATTTCATGTAAATTAATAAATTTATAAAAATAAACTTTATACAGTAAATGTAAAAATTGCAAGCAAATTTGCAATTCCAAAATATTTACTTCTAGGAAAAACCAATCCATACATTTGCAATCATGTAGACAGAATTTAAAATAGTAAATTTAGTCTTTGACTGAGCATGTTTAGTCACTTCAGTCGTGTCTGACACTTTGAGACCATATGGACTAATAACCCACCAGGTTCCTCTGTCCGCAGGGATTCTCCAGGCCTGAATACTGGGGTGGGTTGCCACACCCTCCCCCAGAGGACCTTTCTGACCCAGGAACTGAACCACTGTCTCCTGTGTCTCCTGCATTGCAGGCAGATTCTTTACTGCTGAGAAACTGGGAAAGTCTTTGATTACCTGCTACCTTTTAGTTAATTAACTTTAAGAACTAACTATTGTTTTTTGGCATTTAGTCAATTGTAAGAAAAGGTAGGCATGGTTAGTAACCCTTTTTGTCTGTTATACTTGGTGGCTTTAGGTATATACCAAAATCTGTTAAATACAGGCCAGTACACAGTCTAGAATCTGAAAACTGTCTAGAAGCTATACAACCGTGAACGTGCCTGATCTCATCAGAATCTGAAAATTACTTCTCTTCAATACGTAGTTTAAATTTCTGGCAGTGGTACACAATGTAAATGGGAAATTTTAAAGTTGTTTCCCTTTAAGTTTTAAAAATAACTTCCTTGATGCCCCACGGCTTAGAATTCATTTAAATTCTAACAGATACTTAGTCTCTGGATGTATAGCATATGTCTTGGATAAAAGTTTCAAACTGAAAACAAAAGAGAAAAATGTCACTGTTCATAGGCATTATGCCTTTGAAAATTTTCTTTCTCTAAAACAGTTCAAATTAGTACATGTAACAGACTGTATCTTCTGACTTTCTAGCCTTGGAGCTATATTTTTTCACCTGAATTTTTTGTTTGTTTGAAGTGTGGGCTTTTCATGGTAAGCAGAAAGAGTGTGAAATTTTGAAATAATAATGAGAATATTTTGGTTTCTTTCTATTAATTAGAAGCAACTACTTTCCTTCGATTTTTTTTTTTTTTTAGTTTTTTTAAGGGGTGGGGTTTCTTTGTTAATTTATTCTATGAGTTTTGAGGATTTTGATAAAAGGCAAATGAGTATAAGAGTACACAAGAATATAAATGAAGATGGATATAAAATTCTGAAGCATCATCGTTTTAAGTTGCAGTGTTTTGAGAGTTACGTATAGCCAATAGACAGTCATTTTCTTGTGTTGCATTTCTACAATCTGGTGGAAGTATGAACACTAAAGTACGGGCAATGAAGGGAGACTGTAAATGTATTTGTGATGAGGTCTTTGATTATAGCTTCAGCTGAGGATTTTGGAAGATTGTGATTTTACCCAGTATTTCTAAATTGACATGCACATACAGTATGTAGGTACTATTGTCATTTTCCATTTTACATAAGAAACCATCAAAGCTGGATTTTTGTCTCAAAAATAGTATTAATGAAGGTAACTAAAGAGCTTATTAATGGACCCCCTAAGAAAGCCTGAAACAGTCTTCAAGGCAGTAGTCTTAAAAAAAACACATTATTTCTCTTTCTTAATACAATGATTCATAACCCTATGATGTTTAATTGTTGTATCGATAACATGCTTGCTGTGAGTAGAGACTTGAAAATAATCTTTTTGGGTGTAACAAACTTATTAAACTTATTCCATCTTTAAATATACTCAAGAAATGTGAATATTTATTTTGGAGTAAAAGCTAATGTGCAGTGATCATTTTAAATGTTTTTTTTTCTTTCTACAATTTTTTTTATGACAAAGATCTCTCTAGCTACCTGTCTGTCTATCCATCTATCTACCTGTATCTCAAGGTATATTAACACCTATTTCATTAGTAGGCCATATGAAAATAGATAAATATTCCAGTTTATCCGTGCCTTAGATTATATGGTAAGCCATGTGTTAAGTTTATATTCTTTTGACTATACTGAGTCATCACCAAAAAACCAAAAGATTAATTTCTTCTTATGAAGAAAATTTCAGTTAATCTTGTCTTAATATTAGCACTTACTTTGAATGCTGACTCCAGGTTTGGCCCAGAACCTAATATACTGGAATTCATTCATAGACCTTTACTTAGACATTTACATTTCTATAGATCACTGTCCAAGAGAGACTAGACTAGAATTAAGTACGTCTCTTCATTGGCAATGCATCGAAGATAGGTGACTGCTTAGTTGCTCAATCTTGTCCAACCCTTTGTGACCCCACAGACTATAGCCCACCAGGCTCCTCTCTCCATGGGGTTTCCCAGGCAAGAATACTGGAGTAGGTTACCATTTCCTCCTCCAGAGAATGTTTCTGACCCAGGGATCGAACCCAAGTCTCCTGTGTCTTCTCCTGTGGTCTACATTGTAGGTAGATTCTTTACCCACAGAGCCACTAATATGGGTTCGATGAAAAAATAAGAGGCAATTATATTTCCCTGAATAGGAATTTGTAATTATTTACAACCATGTTGATCACATTTTAATGTGCACTGAATATAACATTTTTTTTGGTAGGGGGAAATGAGTCATTAGAATTTAGAGTGTTGGGCTTATTTGTAATATCCTGATAAAAACATCTGGAATGAGCCACTTGTAAAACTCACAATGGCACGCCAGTACTTATATTAGCATGTTGTGTGATTCAGTAACCTGTGTAGTCTTTGGATCCTTTGTTAGAACACTCTCTGAAGGAGTACCAGTTAAGGAATAATGAGTAATGGCAGAAACAAGTTACTGAGTGAAAAAGGAAGGCAACTGAATCCTGCTTATGACAGTTTTGCGAATGAGCTGTAAAGGCACTAGCAGGAGTCCGAGATTTTATTTTTGGTTCTATACTTCACTCAGGCAAATTGTATTCTTCCTAATGTGCCAAAACACTTTGTTAATAACAGGGAAATACCTCATTGCCAGCGGGTTTGAATAGGCTCTTTTCCACATTCCTATTTTATTTCAGCAGATTGGACTCCCCCTCTTTCCATTTCTCCTCGTTCTGCCACTAAAGGAGCATGCACGCACGCACACAGACTTCATTCTCTCTTATTACTTGCCAGCTGTAAGACTGAAATGCCAAACTCTAAAATGTGTTTTTTTCAAACAGCAGCAGCAGCAACATCTGGATCTATGCAGCTTTAATCTTGGCTGGTTTCCTTCGTTTCCTTTTTGGCCTTCCAGGCACCTGTGGACGTCCTGTACATACACAATGACATCAAACCATAGTTGGAAATCTGATTCTCTTGGTATAATGAACAATGATTAGTTAGAAGCATATAAAATCACAAACTGCTAGTAATAAAGAACGTGTTCAATGCATTGTATTGAACTGGGTAATGAAAACTCCACTTAAAGTTAAGTGAATTTAAAACAGTTAATGAAAGCTAGAGTCACCTGAATCATTTATTTTCAAACTTTATTATGAAATTGTTAGCTTGAATTAAAAGCAGAAATGCACCTTTTTTTTTAAGGGAGAAGACTCTCATAAAATATCAAACTTTGATTTGAAACTAAAAGAACTTGGGTAGGAAGCCAAAAAATTCTTCCAAATACCCCTGGCAGATTTCTTAATCATCTTGATACTTCTGCTTTTTTGATACCCGAAGGCTCCTGATGGCTGTCTTTTTCAACTCCAAGCTAAATGACTGCAAAGTAGGATTTGGAGGTTATTCAGAAAAACAATCAATAGTTACAAACAGAAAACCAGGTCAGTCATAGGTATTGACTGCTTGAAACTCCATTCATGTATAAAACCTGAGATAGAGACTTTGTTGTATAAAACCTAGCAGTATGTGAGGCTGGCCTCTCTTTCATGGTAGGGACTCGGTTTATATTTTCAATGCTTTGGTTAACTACCTTCAGGTATGAATGTCAAAGAGGTAGATATAAGACAAAGTCCATTCCTATACTTATTGATTCTCTGACTGAACTGAACTGAACTGAAAGCATTCTTACTTCAGAGTAAAAAAACAGGATCATTGTCATTGTTAGCATGAGCTCATAGAAGAGTTGGATGAAAAGCTGTGCTTATAAAATCCTAAAATACCTAATCAATTAAGTGTGCAATAAATAAATTGAATTTCCCCTAACATGCTCCATGTACCACAGGGGGAAAAAAGTTGCAGAAAATAAGTAGTACTGTAGAGCTCGGCGGAGTTGCTTCTGAAAAATGGGACACGGACAGCTTTCTGGAGACTGACAATTTGCTTTATTCTTTAGGCATTATTATATAGTTTTACAAGGGAGCAGGACTTCAAAAACCATAACAACATGACGAAATCCAGAACATCTGTGGAATGTTGATAACATAAGGTTTACTATACATACTGTCTCTACCTCTAAGCTTAATCAGTTTCCCAAGCCCCCAGGTTAGATATAATCATGGCTGTCAGCATAGTTTTTGGTCATCTCAAGGACTACAGGCACAGGGAATGTTCCTTAGGTTCAGTTCAGTTCAGTTCAGTTCAGTCGCTCAGTCGTGTCCAACTCTGCGACCCCATGAATCACAGCACACCAGGCCTCCCTGTCCATCACCAACTCCCAGAGTTCACCCAAACTCATATCCATCAAGTCAGTGATGCCATCCAGCCATCTCATTCTCTGTCGTCCCCTTCTCCTCCCACCCCCAATCCTTCCTAGCATCAGACTCTTTGCAGTGAGTCAACTCGTTGCATGAGGTGGCCAAAGTATTGCAGTTTCAGCTTTAGCATCAGTCCTTCCAATGAACACCCAGGATTGATCTCCTTTAGAATGGACTGATTGGATCTCCTTGCAGTCCACGGGACTCTCAAGAGTCTTCTCCAGCACCACAGTTCAAAAGCATCAATTCTTCGGCGATCAGCTTTCTTCACAGTTAAATGGAAAGAATTGTTAAGGGTCAAGGGATGAGATGTTTATGAGAACATTGGAGATGTGCCGAGCGAGGCCATCCCTTCGCCAAGGCCTCTGGTGAGGACTTTCTCCTCAGGCAACCTCTTCCTCAGTTTCTCAACATCTCCTCCCTTTCTTTTTTAACGCCAAGATGGCTGCGGTTGTTTTTACTCCTGTGGTGTGGGTATAGGAGAACTTGTCCAGAGGTATCGGAACCCTAGATGCCCAAAAGTAATAACAATAGCAATCAACACATAAGGTAGCCAATGCAGCGAAGAAAACCACTTACAAGGGTCAAAGGGAGAAAAGGCGTTAGACAAAGCATAAGAGACACTTTCAAAAGTCTTATTAAGGCTGGCCTCTCCCAAGCCGATAATACGGTTTGCTTCAGTCTGGAGAGGCCATTCAGGGGGCCACTCTAACAATCGGATAATGGAAATATCAGCCCCAGTATCTAACATTCTTTTAAAAGAATTTTTTTCCTAATGTTCAAAGTCAAAATAGGCTTTTCTAATTCCTGTAAGAGAGTAGTTAATCCTTCAAATAAGTTAGTGCTGCCAAAACCTCCAGCACAAACAGCTTGGGATGTTTTTTGTGGTTTTTCATAGGGTAACAAAAGCATCTGGGCAAAATGATCCCCTTTTTGCAAATATATGTTTCAGGTGACTTGTACCATTATTGAAATCTCTCCATTATAATCCTTATCAATAACTCCAGTCATAACATGCAACCCTTTCATAGTACAATTACACCTGCCCAATATAAGTCCCACAGTGTTAGCAGGAATAGGCCCATAATAACCAGTATGTATTTTATATGGAGAATTAATCATCAACTGTTCCATGTCCTTAGGGCTAGGAATATCTACACAGGCACTGCGCTGCATAGCTGAGGATAGAGTCGTAATGCTAGGTTTTGCATTATCCCCTTCTTTTGGTGCGGGGCTGAAAGGAAGCCCCATTTCTAGTTTCCCGAATCTCCTTGATTCTGTATTAACTTTAAGGGCAATGGATTGCCAACTTTGTCAAATTTCGACTTGCATTCATTTAACCAATGAATGATTGCCCTTTCTGCATCGAAGGCAGGGCCCGGGAGGTTTCCCTTTCATATTTATGGAAGCCGTCAAAGACGGATTTACAGATAGACAGCATTGTTGTTTTTTTTTTTTCTTTTATGTGACCTGGTTTACCACAATTAAAACACTTTATATTCATACTTTTTTGTATGGCATATGTTTCCATAGCGGTGACCTTCGCCCTATGACATATGGAGCCAAGGTTTCTACATACCTTTATGTAATCTATAATAGAACCTGTTTCTCTGATAGGTCTGATAACATTTTGACAGTCCTCGTTTGCATTTTCAAATGCTAATTGCTTTAAAATCATTTGTTGTAAGCTTGCATCCTTAATAGATTTTTTCACTGCATCTTTTAGCTTTCAGAGGAATTGGGCATATTCCTCACTTGGTCCTTGAAATATTTTTACAAAGGATCCATCAGACAGAGTTCTATCCACTTTAGACCATGCATTTAGGGCTACTTGTTTAATCTAAAACATCATAGGCGGAGCCACGCCCTGTAGCTGAGCAGCCGGCTCCGCGTGGTCCCTGTGCCTGTTACAATATCAAAGGTGAGCTGTGCGGGGTTTCCCCGACTCTGGTGTTCCTGAAGGACTTCCTTCGCCTCATCATTCACCCACATTTGCCATTGAAGTAATTGTTGGGGAGTAAGGTTCATTGGAAGGACTGATGCTAAAACTGGAGAATCCCAGGGACGGGGGAGCCTGGCGGGCTTCCGTCTATGGGGTCACACAGAGTCAGACACGACTGAAGTGACTTAGCAGCAGCAGCAGCAACCATGTAAACAGATAATTATAAGAAGACGAGATCAAGCTGAATCCAGGCCCACAGAGGACATCAGTCTTGCATGAAGCTCTTCTCTGCTGAGTCATGACTGAGTCTGGCACTCTCTCAGCACCGTGGTTCAGGCTGCTGCTCTGCATCCTTTGGAGTTGGCATGTGACCTGAGGCTGTATCTGCATCCTTTGGAGCTGGCATGTAAACTGATGTTGTATGCAGTTAACAAGAGTTTCTTACTACGTGGATGGAGGCAACTGGGGAACCACAGACTCCATATCTGATGCCCTTTCAATCTATTTCTGACCAAGTAATTTTGACCACGCTACATGAGTGAACAGCAGCTAGTACCCTGAGACACATATGACCCCATAAATGCAAGCACCTTGAGGCCAGTCCTTAGTAAATGGAGTAAATCCTTTTGTAAATGTCAGTTTCCCACAAAGTAAGTTGGACCACAGATGGCTAAATAAAAAGTCACTTACTATAAAAAAAATTAAAAAAATAAAAAAAAATAAATAAAACTGAAACTCCAGTACTTTGGCCACCTCTTGCCACGAGTTGACTCACTTGAAAAGACCCTGATGCTGGGAGGGATTGAGAGCAGGAGGAGAAGGGGACGACAGAGAATGAGATGGCTGGATGGCATCACCAACTCAATGGACATGAGTTTGAGTGAACTCCGGGAGCTGGTGATGGACAGGGAGACCTGGCGTGCTGTGATTCATGGGGTCTGCATTTCCTTTTTCTTCTAATTTATATTCATGCAGCGATTGCACCATTTCTACCTCAACATCCACCTTTTTCCCATCTAATTGTTCAATGAAGGCACAAGTCAGAGCCCAGGTTACCCACCAATGGGGAGGAACCTGGGCTCCTCGTCTATATGCTGTTAAAACATTGGTTCGCACTCGGTGCCACACTTGCTCATCTAATGTTCCCTCCTCAGGAAACCATGGATTATAATCAACAACAAGGTTATAGCATTCCATTAGCTGTTCTGTAGAAACATTCGCTCCAAACTGTTTTAAAAAATGATGCATCAAAGAAACAAATGGAATTTTACTTGCCTAGTGTCCCATGATCTGCTTACCTCCTTCTGCAGGAAGCAATCCTCCGTGTTCCAAATGCTTATTCTTTGAGCCCCACGTTGGGCGCCAGTTGTAGAGCTCGGCGGAGTTTCTTCTGAAAAATGGGACACGGACAGCCTTCTGGAGACTGACAATTTGCTTTATTCTTCAGGTGTTATTATATAGTTTTGCAAGGGAGTAGGGCTTCAAAAACCATAGCAACATGGAGAAATCCAGAACATCTGGGGAATGTTGATAACATAAGGTTTACTATACATACTGTCTCCACCTCTAAGCTTAATCAGTTTCCCAAGCCCCCAAGTTAGCTATAATCATGGCTCCTGGCATAGTTTTTGGTCATCTCAAGGACTACAGGCACAGGAAATGTTCCTTGGGTTAAATGGAAAGAATTGTTAAGGGTCAAGGGATGAGATGTTTATGAGAACTTTGGAGATGTGCCAAGCGAGGCCGGCCCTTCGCCAAGGCCTCTCGTGAGGACCTTCTCCTCAGGCAACCTCTTCCTCAGTTTCTCAACAAGTACAATCAATGGCAGATGACAATTTTGGGTGGTAAAGGAAAAATAAATTTTGTGATATCCTTTCAATGGTAAAACATATGTAAAAGGACATACTTTTCTCCTTTTGTCTCCTTACAAACTTTGACACTGTCTTTAAAGTGTCTACTTATGGTACTTACCTAAACAGACCAGCCCCATGTAAAAGAAATGCGAAAAAGCAAAATGGCTGTCTGAGGAGGACTTACAAATGGCTGTGAAAAGAAGAGAAGTGAAAAGCAAAGGAGAAAAGGAGAGATATAAGCATCTGAATGCAGAGTTGCAACGAATAGCAAGGAGAGATAAGAAAGCCTTCCTCAGAGGTCAATGCAAAGAAATAAAGGAAAACAACAGAATGGGAAAGACTAGAGATCTCTTCAAGAAAATTAGAGATACCAAGGGAACAATTCAGGCAAGGATGGGCTCAATAAATACAGAAATGGTATGGACCTAACAGAAGCAGAAGATATTAAGAAGATGTGGCAAGAATACACAGAAGAACTGTACAAAAAAGATCATCACAACCCAGATAACACAATGCTGTGATCACTCACCGAGAGCCAGACATCCTGGAATGTGAAGTTAAGTGGGCCTTAGAAAACATCACTATGAACAAAGCTAGTAAAGTGACGGAATTCCAGTCTATTTGAGCTATTTTAAATCCTGAAAGATGATGCTGTGAAAGGGCTGCACTCAATATGTCAGCAAATTTGTAAAACTCAGCAGTGGCCCCAGGACTGGAAAAGGTCAGTTTTCATTCCAAACCCAAAGAAAGACAATGCCAAAAAACGCTCAAACTACCACACAATTGCACTCATCTCACATGCTAGTAAAGTCATGCTCAAAATTCTTCAAGCCAGGCTTCAGCAATACGTGAACTGTGAACTTCCAGATGTTCAAGCAGGTTTTAGAAAAGGCAGAGGCACCAGAGATCAAGTTGCCAACATCTGCTGGATCATGGAAAAAACAAGAGAGTTCCAGGAAAACATCTATTTATGCTTAATTGACTATGCCAAAGCCTTTGACTGTGTGGATCACATTAAACTGTGGAAAATTGTGAAAGAGATGAGAATACCAGACCACCTGACCTACCTCTTGAGAAACCTGTATGCAGGTCAGGAAGAAACAGTTAGAACTGGACATGGAACAACAGACTGGTTCCAAATAGGAAAAGGAGTACATCAAGGCTGTATATTGTCAGCCTGCTTATTTAACTTATATGCAGAGTACATCATGAGAAATGCTGGGTTGGAAGAAGCACAGGCTGGAATCAAGATTGCCAAGAGATATATCAATAACCTCAGATACGCAGATGACATCACCCTTAAGGCAGAAAGTGCTGCTGCTGCTGCTAAGTCACTTCAGTCGTGTCCGACTCTGTGTGACAAGGCAGAAAGTGAGGAGGAACTAAAAAGCTTCTTGATGAAAGTGAAAGAGGAGAGTGAAAATGTTGGCTTAAAGCTCAACATTCAGAAATTAAGATCATGTCATCTGGTCCCATCACTTCATGGGAAATAGATGGGGCAACAGTGGAAACAGTGTCAGACTTTATTTTTGGGGGCTCCAAAATCACTGCAGATGGTGACTGTAGCCATGAAATTAAAAGACACTTACTCTGGGAAGGAAAATTATGATCAACCTAGACAGCATATTTAAAAGCAGAGATATTACTTTGCCAACAAATGTCCGTCTAGTCAAGGCTATGATTTTTCTGGTGGTCATGTATGGATGTGAGAGTTGGACTGTGAAGAAAGCTGATTGCCGAAGAATTGATGCTTTTGAACTGTGGTGTTGGAGAAGACTCTTGAGAGACCTTGGACTGAAAGGAGATCCATCCTAAGGGAGATCAGTCCTGAGTGTTCATTGGAAGGACTGATGCTAAAGCTGAAGCTCCAATACTTTGGTCACCTCATGTGAAGAGTTGTTTCCTTGGAAAAGACCCTGATGCTGGGAGGGGTTGGGGGCAGGAGGAGAAGGGGACGATAG
The DNA here is from genome assembly GCF_049115385.1 of Moschus berezovskii. Lineage (NCBI taxonomy): Eukaryota > Metazoa > Chordata > Mammalia > Artiodactyla > Moschidae > Moschus > Moschus berezovskii. The sequence continues at coordinate 43,615,986 of NC_142462.1, forward strand.
AGGATGAGATGGCTGGATGGCATCACCGACTCGATGGACGTGAGTTTGAGTGAACTCCGGGAGTTGGTGATGGACAGGGAGGCATGGCGTGCTGCAATTCATGGGGTCACAAAAAGTCGGACACGACTGAGCATCTGAACTGAACTGAACTGAATGTTTCCTTTACTTGACTTACTTCTTATGAGACTCTTTTATTCACCCATATATCATATCTTTGTTCATTGTTTAGTCACTGAATGTGACCCCATGGACTGCAGCATGCCAGGCCTCCCTGTCCTTTACCATCTCCTGGAGTTTGCTCAAACTCATGTCCATTGAGTCAGTGATACCATCAAAGCAGCTCATCCTCTGTCGCCCCCTTCTCCTCCTATTCTCAATATTTCCCAATATCTGGGTCTTTTCCAATGAGTTGACTCTGTATCAAGTGGCCAAAGTATTGGGGCTTAACCATCAGTTCTCCCAGTGAGTCAGTCAGTCAGTTCAGTCACTCAGTCGTGTCCGACTCTCCGCGACCCCATGAATCACAGCACGCCAGGCCTCCCTGTCCATCACCAACTCCCGGAGTTCACTCAAACTCATGTCCACAGAGTCGGTGATGCCATCCAGCCATCTCATTCTCTGTCGTCCCCTTCTCCTCCCGTCCCCAACCTTTCACAGCATCAGAGTCTTTACTCAGGGTTTATTTCGTTTAAGATTGACTGATTTGATCTCCTTCTTGTCCAAGGGATTCTCAAGAGTCTTCTTCAGCACCGCAGTTCAAAGGCATCTTTTCTTCAGTACTTAGCTTTCTTTATGGTCCAGCTCTGACATCCATACACAACCACTGGAAATCCATAGCTTTGACTATATGGACCTTTGTTGGCAGAGTGATGTCTTTGCTTTTTAATATACTGTCTAGGTTTGTCCTAGCTTTTCTTCCAAGGAGAAAGCATCCTTTAATTTCATACATTTCTTAATCATTATGATTGGTTCAAAATCACTGAATAAATCATATTTGGGGGCCCATCAGTTAAATAAGTACAAGCCCTAAATTTACCAGAACAATAATACCATAAAATCATTTTAGTGTAGGACAATAATTCATTTAAGGGTCACAAAGGACTCATGTGAAGGCATAAATAGAGAAATACAAATACATGAAATAGCATAACTTTTGGAATTGTAAACAATATTCTCTTATTTTTCACTAAAACATATTATGTATCATTGATATTAATGATTGTTTTTAGACAAATATAAATCGACAGTATATTTTATAGGGGTTTGGTAAACAAAATCATGGTCCCATGTTATTTCAGATTTTCACTGTTGCTCATTTGAACTATTACGATAGTTAACTGACCTGATGGCAGCTTCTTTCCTTGGTTTCTCAGTGAATATGCTTCTTAAAATTCTGCTACATATAGCTTTCTCAACTCTTTGCCTTGGCAACCCCTCAAACTTCATATTTTGCCTACTTATTTCATTAAAATATCTTCTGAAGCACAAAGTTAGATGTAATTCCTTGAACATTCCGTCTTTTACTGCCTCCATGCCTGTATACTTATTATAACCTCTGCCTGGAATGTCCTCCTTGAGTCTGACCCTGCATAGCTACATCCCCCTGTGCCTGGCACAACCTGATTGAAAAATCCCAGGTTAAAATTACTTCCTCCAGATAATCTGTGAGCCTGAGTTGGAATTATTCACGCTATACTACCTCTGTGTTTTTCCTTTAGTCTTATTTTTTTCTACTCTTCTCTCTAATGAATTTACATTTTCCCTCCTATGGGATTTTGAGTTTCTTTAGGGTGGAAATCACGTGCTATATACTCTTGGGTATCCTGTGTCTAGTAGAATGCCTACATGCTTAGTAAATTTCACTAGATGAACAAAAAAAGTGAATGGGTCAAAATGAAGAAAAGTCTGTTCAATAAAGGGTGTTTCTACTATCTATAAACTTGCCATGGATTGTTAAAATAGATCAGTTATAATCAATTGATTCAGTGTGAATGAAGGTATATCTCATTAGGGAAAAAATAAAAAAGAAACCTTCAAAGATTTTATGCAGAGCAAGTAATGTTTCATCTTTTACAAAGACAGAAACTTTACATGTATAAAAGCTTCTTATTCTGAAAATTGCCATCCATTTCCTCTCTCTCTCCTTCTTCCCCACTATGATTTCTCCTTTCTCTCTCTTTTTCCCAAGAGCTAAACATTTATTATATACCAGAAACGTCTCTAGAACATGGTGTTAAAGGGGTCATTAATGTTTATTTATGGTTACCCAACTCTCTTGTGACAGTGTAAATGAGTTTTTGAAGTGTAAAGATGGGGACACTAAAATATTTTCCACATAGACTGCCATAAAAAATAACTGGCTTCTATTATTTCCAGTCCTTATGCATTTGACTCTTTTCTGATTCTCTGAATAATTTTCCTAAAGATTATTTGGCCCTTTTATTTCTTAATAATTTAAAGAAACACTTATTTGTACAAAGGGAATTATATGCAATCCAAAAAAGCAGATTATTTAAACATAAATAGAACCACCCATAAATTTAAGATTTGATTCATAAAACTCAAAACTTTAATCTGTCAACCATCATCCCAACAAATTAAAAAACGCTATAAATAACCTTTGTGCTTTATTTATTTTGTAGCAAATGCATACAAATATTATGTGGTTGCCATTAATCCAATATTGAATTTTATCACAGGCCAAGGACCTTACAAAAAGGAAAACAGCCATGAGCACTATCCATTCATCAAAAAGATCTTGTACCGTAGCTGCTTTTCTGTATAGGAGTTTGCTGTATGTGCATGCTTTTAGGCTTGAAATTTGTGATTAAATGCTACATTCTTACATTAGCTAGCAGAGTGAAAGTTACGAAACTGGGACTAGTTCAAAACAATGCTGCTTTGAAAGATAAACTCACATCTATAAAATGATAGTTCTAAGGTACAAATAGTAATTTCATAGATTTTTTAAAAGTTTCTTTATAGAATTATTCTAAACTTACAGGATTCAAGAATATTTTTACATACTCTCATGCTATCACTGTTAGGAATTACACATGTTCTTTGATACTGCGTTGAGTGTATGTGAACAATCCTAGTATGAGTCTTGGCATATTTGAGAGTTCAGTATTTCCCGGCTCCTTTTGCCTGCCTGCGTCTCTTTCTCCCTCCTTCTCTTTCTCCTTTTCACCCCCTGCTCATCACAACCACTACCTTTAAAGGAAGTCTTCCCTGATTGTTCCAGTTAAAACTGACCACATGCTTCATAACTGCTGTTGAACATACCTACTGGATTAGAATTATGTTATGAATTTTATCTTGAAAGATCTTTGCAAATTCTCTTATATATAAATTTTCACCTCCCTGGAAATAATGTAAATTGATCAAGGATCATTTCGTTGGCAGATCTTGCACATTTCAGATTATCGTACTTAAGTGAGACTATCAGCCTCCAACATAAAACATTTCACAGACACATATTGATAAATCCTGGTTTTTTTCACAATTTTTGCACAGTAAAAATTAATTACTCCATATTTATATCAACCATAGTGTAACCATCAGTTTTACCTATATATCCCAATCTGAAATAAGTCCAAAGTAAAATAATTAAGAACATTTTATTTCTTTATGGTTTTAAAACACTTTAAATTAACTTGTAATATATTTTTAATTATAAAATTGGCCAATTTTGAATTTAGCCATAAAGTTTTGTTTAGCCATTACCTCTATGAATGCCCTTACCTAGATAATCAACATCTCTCCTCTGAACTAATGAAAAGCCATTTAAATGATCTCCGTGCTTGCACAGAAGCTCCAACCTCCTCTACTCTGCTAAGGTGTCAGAGTCCTCTTAAGACATGCCAAATCATATCGCTCCTTTCCTCAAAATCTTCCAATTACTGGCAAAGCTCCCATGGCCTGTTGAGTCCTTCAAAGTTAACAAGGCTCTTTATGTTCAAGCTCCCTCATACCTTTCTGATTTCACCCTCCACCATGTCCCTCTCAGGCCACTGCAGCCACACAGGTCTCCCTGCTGTTTCTAAATACTTGGCCTATATACTTTGCATCTTGATACCTTAGATTCTTCTCTTAGATATCCTTGGCTGACTTTCTTCCTTAATTCAGATCTCTATGCAAATGTAACCTCATTAGAGAAATTTTCCACCTAAAATAGCACCTGTCACCACCCTTTCTCACTTTTACTCCACTTTGGTAGTTTGTAGATTTTAAATATTACTTAATTTATTTATTCATTTATTCATTATCTCTCTCCTTTCCCTAGAATTCATGTTTCACTAGGGCAAGGACTTTCCTTGTCCACTGCCTTGACTCCGAAGTCCAGTACTGTGCCTGCCCCATAGTTGACATAAATTATTTGTTTTAAAATATGTATATAATATATGCATACTATGTGATACATATCTATGTATATACACTTGTGTATTCTTCTTTGTTGTAGCTGTGTAGGCCTATTATGAAAATAAAGAGAAATATAAATGATTGCATATAAACCATTTATTATATTAACTATGATACCCCTTTCATTCTCTTTATCATGCAGTAAATATCTTTTTCCTTTCCACTCAAATATAAACTCTTTGGATGAAGGGTTGGTTATATCTACTTACTGTTAGTGTTACCTACAAAACTCCGTATGTGCCTGATACACTTCATCAAAAACTAATTGCCTATTTAATGTTGAAACCATTATTTTAAAATTATTTTAGTGGCTGAGAATTATTTGTTTACTTTATTGAAGTAGAGTTGATTCATAGTGCTGTGTTTATTTCTACTGTACAACATAGTGATCAGTTATACTATATATATGTATATATATTCTTTTTCATATTCTTCCATCATTTCTATATGTTATAGAAGAACCACTCAGATCATCTAATTTATAAATTAAAGCTTATCATATGCATGTATAGGAAAATACATAGGATATATAAGTTTTACTACTATCCACTGCTTCAAGCATCCCCTGGGGGTCTTGGAGTATATCCCCTGAAAATAAAGGGGAACTACTGTATTTCATTTTTTATAAGAATAGAGGATGTTTTTAAAACAAACACTTCATAATAAATTTCAGTCACTTTGAAAAAATGAATTCAGAAGCTAATTTGAAATTTTTGTTAAAGATTTTTAAAAATTACATATTTTGTTACTTAAAATGCTGATTTGGTAAAATATCAATATGATGGCAATATATATATAATCACCATTTTGCTATTTATCTATCAGCCAAAAACAGCATTTGCTTTGTTTCAACCATATGTTCTTTTCTTTTTGCTGTACAACAATCTTGTTTTTGTTCATTCATTGAAGCTGGCAGATAGCTATAAGGGTTTGAATTCCAAAGTCAATTCAGCATTAACTTTATATCCGTGACCAATGTCAAATCTGAACTCTATCTAATAGAAATATTGAGTAATCTCATGTTAATCTTCTCTGGGTACCAGCTCTGACTAGCACTAATGAACAAAGTTTGATTGGAAACCCTAGCAGATTACTATCATCCTATAGAGTTTACTTTTTAAGAAACCACCCTATGGATTTATCCCACCCACCTAAGTCTGGCTGCTGTGTTCTACAGTATTTGAAAAGTTCTTCATACACCCTCTAATTAAAGAAATCCTTGACTCATGGTGCCAGGAATGTAAGTGGGTTCAACTACCCCACTGGTAAATACTAGTTCTTCAGATAATTTTTTATTTATTTACACATTTTGACATTGTTTTGATTTATCTGTTTTCACAATAGTTAGAAAAGGTAATACATAATTTAAGACTTTAAAACAATTTACTTTTAACTGCATTTTTAATAGCTAAAATGTACTTACTCTCTGGAAAGAGAATAAACAGACTTATGCATGATTTTAAAGTCACATTTAAAATAAAAATATTTGACATAAATATTTTTATTGTGCAGATGTTGTGTTATAACAAAGAAAAATGCATAGGATATTGCTTTTTTGTCTGTAATAATACCAAAGAAATTAAATGTTGAATTAAAGAATAAAATTCTTAGCCTGTGTTGCATAAACCTTGAATGATGTTAATCAACCATGATGCGTGACTAAGGCACACATCTGTCTATATGATTTATGACAGAATATAATCAGAAAATAAGCTGTCCACTTTTTAAGGGACTGTAGTTCATTGTTAGGAAGGATCATGTTTAGCATGGAAGTTTTTTCATTTATATTTTTTCTGTAAGGTTCTTTCCATATTTTTCCTTTAAATTTACTCTTTTTTCATTCATTGCATACTGCAAGTACCCCCATTGTGAACTTCCACTCAGGAAATGACATAATTTCTTCTCATCAGAGAATTGTTTTCTTTCTGAGAAGTGAATAGTACTTATGTTCTGCTTTAGCAGGAGGTGGTCTGTCTGTCATACTTGGCATGTTTGATTATGTAGTGATTAGTGCCAAAAGACAATATAGATTAAGAGCCTCACTAAAATGAATCTTAGCAAACTTTTCAACCATACCACAGTGAATTGTATCTTCTGAAGAGGGAATCAGCCTCCCTTCAAAATTCATGCCTTTGATTGACATAAATATTACAGTATAGAGAAAGATGCACAGTTAATTTAATGTCACTCTGTTAGTAGTGGGTCTTCAGAAATTATGAAGAGTCTTAGCCTTGTGTTAGTACTTATTAAGCATTTCTCATGCATTTAATTATATTCAATATTTGATTACATTTGTTTAAAGATTCATTTAATCTTTATTACAACCCAGTAAGAAGTATACTATTATTTCCTTCACTTTATGAATTAGGAAAATGAGGCTAGAATTGTCGTCATTCGCCTAAGGTTATGCAGTGAGTAAAGTGCTGGCTTCAAGTTTCCACACCAGTGTGACTCTGTGGACCTAGCCTGAGTATCAGGAATGAAGCCTGTTTTCTCAAATGTAATCTTAAGGAAGCCTCTACTGAGGTAAAACGTGACTTATATGCTCACTTTTTAAAACCCCCAAATACTTTTGTGGTATCTTTCTTAAAATGTGTATATTTTTTGAATATAATTGAAATACAAATGATAATGACAATGGTTTATTTCTGATGGTCATTTGCTTTACAAATACTAACTCATTGATCATCACAAAAACACTACTAGGTAGGTAGTATTACTGTTCACATTTTACATATGAACAAACAAATGTCACACATTTAGTTACTTACAGGGCAATAATTTGAACACAGACAGTCTGATGCCCAGATCATGTATCTTAAAAGTGATTATGTTATTATTGTTGGATTGTATTGTGAAGAAAGATGGTGCTTTACTTAGATTCTGGAACACTTGAAACGGTAACCCACTCCAGTATTCTTGCCTGGAGAATCCCATGGACGGAGAAGCCTGGTAGGCTACAGTCCACGGGGTCGCAAAGAGTCGGACACGACTGAGCGACGGAAGGGAACGGAACGGATCCTGATATTTTAATTTTAGTGATAATTATATCCCATCTTGTTTCAAAAATCATGTTAATGTAACTCAGGAATAAATAATTAGCAAAAAGATACAATAAAGAGCACATTTATTAATCAATGAATAGATATTTATTGAATTAAACATGTCATAATATGATTAAGATAACCATAACATAAAAATAAAGATTATGAAATGAAACTAGGTTTATTAATTAGAATCAGCTTTAAAAACTGTTTTCCTCCATTGATTATAACCAAACCACTTGGTTTTATCTAAATAAACTGGAATTTAGGAAAATGATAGTAATCACAATTGTTATTGCACTAAAAGTCCTATTTTCTAAAGTCAACAATGAAGAATAAAATTTAGCTAAATACATATTTGACTAATGTTAGGTAATTCACATGTATTAGTGGCCACTATGTATTTAGCACACTTGTAGTGCCGATATTTTCATATGTCTTGTCTTTTAATGTTCACAGTAATCTTGGATGACAATCATAGTCATACTCATTTCGTGGAAGAAGAAAATAGAGACATAAATAAACAAGTAAACTGCACTAGGGTAGCACAGCAAGTAAACTGGAGAAGTCTATCTCATTTCAAATCTCCTACTTCATTGTTACATTGTTTCATCTTTTATAATACTCACAGTTAAGCAATTATGCATGGTTTAGCTTTTTACTATGAAATATAATTGTTCTGTGCTCAGGACTTAGTTTATGAAGGTGACTGAGTGACAACAAGGAGCGGTCAATGCCACTGAATGAAAAGGTTAATGGTGCTCAGTTTTCTGAGAATGAAAGGCATGCCACACCACACAGAGCCAGAGGAAGAACACCACATTTTGGTCACGAGGTAGAAGCAGGAGTGAGGGAGGCAACCTTTAATGGAGTTTTTACAGGAAAGGCAGTATTTAAGAGTAAGCCATTTAGAATTGGCTAGTTTTCATAATTTTTAAAGACTTTGGGCTTTCAGGATAGTTCCAGGTTGTCTGGAATCTGGCTGGCTTTGGGTTCATTTGAGTGAAAGTCACTCAGTCGTGTACGATTCTTTGAAACCCCATGAACTATTGAGACCATGGAATTCTCTAGGCCAGAATACTGGAATGAGTAGCCTTCCATTGCCTTCTCCAAGGGATTTTCCCAACCCAGGGATTGAACCCAGGTCTCCCACATTGCAAGTAGATTCTTTACCAGCTGACCCACAAGGAAAGCCCTGGGTTCATTTAGAGCAGGGAAACACTGGCTTGATTTCTGAGAGTTAAGAAGGTAAGTGGGAGTGTGGCCTTGGATCTGCTGGTCTGCGCATGAAAAGTGTGTTCCGGGCTTCTGTCCACCATTCCCAGGAATTAGCTAGTTCTGGGAGATCAGTCTCTCTTTGGGTCTATAATACTCTCAAGATATGTTAAAATATCTTAAGTTACAGAAAAAAAATAATAAAGCATTGTTGTTTAGTTGCTAAGTCTTGTCCAACACTTTTGGGACCCCGTGAACTGTAGACTGCCAGGCTCCTCTGTCCATGGGATTTCCCAGGCAAGAATACTGGAGTGGGTTGCCATTTCCTCCTCCAGGGAAAGTTTCCAACCCAGGGATCAAACCCACAACTCCTGCTTGCATTGGTAGTGGGTTCTTTACCACTGAGCCACATCTTAAAAAAAAAAAAAAACAAAATCATATCAAATTTACTATTATGAACTTCCCTTTTATGAAGAAAGTTACTTAATAAAGTCCCTAAACTGATTATTGCTGCAAATAAAACATATTTCCTTTAAATTTTTGTATAAATAATTCAGTATATCCAACTGCATGCTTTTAATAATTTAAGTAGCTGATGCTAGCAATATGAAATTTGTAATTGTGCTGTCAATAGGAAATAACTTTGATTGGTTTAATGTACTTACAGCAATTCTTCTTGGGAGAAATTCCTGCTAAAACTTAGGAACTTTTTAAAGTATATGGAAAGGAAAATATTATTTTTACTATGAACAGACAAAGTACAAACTCTATAGATAGCAGACAAAGCAGTAATACATCATAATTCTTAGAGACAATGAATCATTTTCTGATAAGGAGCAAGAGAATTGAAATGTATGTCTCCTATTAAATATCGTTAGGACTAATAGTATAAAACCACTACCAAGTGGTCATAATATGGGGTTAGGGTATTAGTGATTCTATCATCGATATAATAGTATGAGTACAGGAAAGAAGAAAGAGAATAGAAATGGGAATGATGTCAGACATAGTAACAAAAGTTGTTTAGTTGAGATCTTTGCTGCCAACTGGGCTCTTAATTTGGGTTCACGTACAATAGATATTTACTATTTTCATTTCTCTGGCAGCCTCTTGGACTCCGTGAACTGCTTCACTAATAATGTTTTTAGTGCAAAAAATAAAGTATATAGCTTTACAAGGAAAAACAATTATATGGAGAAACTTATAAGAATATTGAAAAGAACAATTTTTAAATTTAGTTCAGTTCAATTCAGTCACTCAGTCGTGTCTGACTCCTTGCAGCCCCATGGACTGCAGCACACCAGGCCTCCCTGTTCATCACCAACTCCCAGAGTATACTCAAACTCATATCCATTGAGTCAGTGATAGCATCCAACCATCTAATCCTCTGTCGTCCCCTTCTCCTCCTGCCTTCAATCTTTCCCAGCATCAGGGTATTTTCAAATGAGTCGGTTCTTTGCATCAGGTGGCCAAAGTATTGGAGTTCAGCTTCAGCATCAGTCCTTCCAATGAATATTCACAACTGATTTCCTTTAGGATGGACTTGTTGGATCTCCTTGCTGTCCAAGGGACTCTCAAGAGGCTTCTCCAACACCACAGTTCAAAAGCATTAATTCTTCGGTGCTCAGCTTTCTTTATAGTCCACCTCTCACATCTATACATGACTACAGGAAAAACCATAGCTTTGACTAGATGGACATTTGTTGGCAAAGCAATGTCTCTGCTTTCTAATATGCTGTCTAGGTTGGTCATAACTTTACTTTCAAGGAGTAAGTGTCTTTTAATTTCATGACTGCAATCACCATCTGCAGTGATTTTGGAACCCAAAAAATAAAGTCTGTCACTGTTTCCACTGTTTTCCCATCTATTTCCCATGAAGTGATGGGACCAGATGCCATGATCTTAGCTTTCTGAATGTTGAGCTTTAAGCCAACTTTATCACCCTCCTCTTTCACTTTCATCAAGAGGCTCTTTTATTCTTCTTCACTTTCTGCCATAAGGGTGGTGTCATCTGCATATCTGAGGTTATTGATATTTCTCCCATCAATCTTGATTCCAGCTTGTGCTTCATCCAGTCCAGCATTTCTCATGATGTACTCTGCATTTAAGTTAAATAAGCAGGGTGACAATATACAACCTTGACGTACTCCTTTCCCCATTTGGAACCAGTCTGTTGTTCCATGTCAAGTTTTAACTTCTGCTTCCTACAGTGCATGCAGATCTCTCAAGAGGCAGGTCAGGTGGTCTGGTTTTCCCATCTATTTAAGAATTCTCCACAGTTTGTGGTGATCCACAGTCAAAGGCTTGGCATAGTCAATAAAGAAGAATTAGATGTTTTCTAGAACTTGCATGCTTTTTCAATAATCCAATGGATGTTGGCAATTTGATCTCTGATTCCTCTTCCTTTTCTAAATCCAGCTTGAACATCTGGAAGTTCACAGTTCACGTACTGTTGAAGACTGGCTTGGGGAATTTTGAGCATTACCTTGCCAACATGTGAGATGAGTGCAATTGTGCGATAGTTTGAGCATTCTTTGGCATTGCCTTTCTTTGGGATTGGAATGAAAATTGACCTTTTCCAGTCCTGTGGCCACTGCTGAGGTTTCCAAATTTGCTGGTATATTGAGTGCAGCACTTTCAGAGCATCATTTTTTAGGATTTGAAATAGCTCATCTGGAATTCCATCACCTCCACTAGCTTTGTTCGTAGTGATGCTTCCTAAGGCCCACTTGACTTCACATTCCAGGATGTCTGGCTCTAGGTTGATGATCACACCATTATGATTACCTGGGTCATGAAGATCTTTTTTGTATAGTTCTTCTGTGTATTCTTGCCACCTTTTCTTAATATCTTCTACTTCTGTTAGGTCCATACCATTTCTGTCCTTTATTGTGCCCTTCTTTGCATGAAATGTTCCCTTGGTATCTCTAATTTTCTTGAAGAGATCTGTAGTTTTCCCATTCTATTGTTTTCCTCTATTTCTTGCACTTATCACTGAGAAAGGCTTTCTTTTTTCTCCTTGCTATTCTTTGGAACTCTAATTTAGTAATGCTTGCCATTTTAAATTTAAGCATTAAAGAAGAGGATATGTAGGAATTTTGGAACACCACCACAATTTGAAAGAGATGATCAGTATAAGTGACACTGTAAGATTTCTGGAAGAAATGTGATTTGAAAATATCTGATCCATTTTGGTGGTATAGTCACAGCTCCCCAGGCGGCTCAGACAGTAAAGTATCTGCCTGTAATGCGGGCAACCTGGGTTTGATTCCTGGTCAGGAAGATTCCATGGAGAAGAAAATGGCAACCCACTCCAGTATTCTTGCCTGGAGAATCCCATGGACAGAGCAGCCTGGCAGGTTACAGTCCATGGGTTCACAAAGAGTAGGATATGGCTGAGGGACAAACACTTTCACTTTGCTTATCATCAGTGAGACCACTGTGCTTTATTATGTACCTTCATAAAAAATGAAGAAAAAGCTAAATATCAGTTCAGTCAGTTCAGTTCAGTCGCTCAGTCGTGTCCGACTCTCCGCGACCCCATGAATTACAGCACGCCAGGCCTCCCTGTCCATCTCCAACTCCCGGAGTTCACTCAAACTCATGTCCACAGAGTCAGTGATGCCATCCAGCCATCTCATTCTCTGTCGTCCCCTTCTCCTCCCACCCCCAACCTTTCCCAGCATCAGAGTCTTTTACAGTAAGTCAACTCGTTGCATGAGGTGGCCAAAGTATTGGAGTTTCAGCTTTAGCATCAGTCCTTCCAGTGAACACCCAGGATTGATCTCCTTTAGAATGGACTGGTTGGATCTCCTTGCAGTCCAAGGGATTCTCAAGACTCTTCTCCAACACCACAGTTCAAAAGCATCAATTCTATGGCGATCAGCTTTCTTCACAGTCCAATTCTCACATCCATACATGACCACGGGAAAAACCATAGCCTTGACTAGACGGATCTTGGTTGGCAAAGTAATGTCTCTGCTTTTTAATATACTCTCTAGGTTGGTCATAACTTTCCTTCCAAGGAGTAAGCGTCTTTTAATTTCATGGCTGCAATCAGCATCCGCAGTGATTTTGGAGCCAAAAAAATAAAGTCTGACACTGTTTCCACTGTTTTTCCATCTATTTCCCATGAAGTGATGGGACCAGATGCCATGATCTTTGTTTTCTGAGTATTGAGCTTCAAGCCAAACTTTTCACTCTCCTCTTTCACTTTCATCAATAGGCTTTTAAAAATTAGTAAAACACAATTTTTCCAACCCAAGTTCACTAATCATCTGAATTTTATACCAGATTCTAGGTGGTCTTTGAGTCCTTGGTTAAGAAAATTTGGGATTCTTAGTAATCTCTTTTCATGACGTTAAAGGAATGGTTATATCAGTGAAGTATGTCTTTGACACCATCTGCTTCTTTATTTGCTGTCCCCTTCCAGCTCATTGTGCCCCTGCTTACTTATCCTCAGAAAAACTATTAGATGCTTTTTTAATTTTATTTTTTACAAAAATTGCCAGGCACGTCACCAGGGTTTAACATCACATGAGCTGAACATTCTGCATTTTATCTACCCTTCCATCTCCTCATTTCCCACAAAATGCCCCAGCTGAAATATTGATGCTAAAATCCACAAAGCCAAAGAACTGAGTCTCTGTGCTCAGTTTTATAGTCTAATATCAGTTATGTCACTGATTATCCATGTTCATTGAGCTTTCTCTCTTTCAAGTTTTGTTCCTATAAAGTGAATTTAAAATATCTGACCCAAGTATCGACAGAATTAAAATAGCTAGCTGCTGCTGCTGCTAAGTCACTTCAGTCGTGTCCGACTCTGTGTGACCCCACAGATGGAAGCCCACAAGGCTCTCCCGTCCCTGAGATTCTCCAGGCAAGAACACTGGAGTGGGTTGTCATTTCCTTCTCCAATGTGTGAAAGTGAAAAGTGAAAGTGAAGTCGCTCAGTCGCATCCGACCCTTAGCGACCCCATGGACTTCAGCCCACCAGGCTCCTCCATCCATGGGATTTTCTAGGCAAGAGTACTGGAGTGGCTTGCCATTGCCTTCTCCGAAATAGCTAGCTAATTGTCCCAAAGTCCTTTGAACAGAATTTGTTTTATACTTAATGCCCAGTAATAGGAGCTACTGTTATCTTGACCTGTGATGTGTAATAAATTGCAATACTAATCAGAATCTAGGTGGTAGATGAGGAGACTTGAAATCCCTTCAAATTAGGGTTAATGTTTTATTCAACCTTATTTATTTGCATTATCTGGTGAGTGTGTAAGATCTGTAATAATCTTTTACATAATATATTTAAAGAAATGCATTCCCAAGATGATGCCTTAAAGTATAGTATTTCTGAGTGGCTACATTTCAAGCAAGTCTGGTGGATATATATCCTCTCATTCACACATAGGTATGATAAAGTAGCTATATAAAAGATGTTATTGAATAATGCAATGTTACATAGAAATTATTTTATGCCACCTGACCAACTTCTACTCTTTTATGTATCTTATTGGATATAAAAATAAAAAAATCATTTATTCACACAATAAATGCTAAGGACAGAGCTTTGAACAATTTCCTTATTTAAACTATGTTTCAAAATTGTGATGTCATTTTTTTATTAACCATAAGTTGTTATCAATTTGGTTTAAATATCTAATAGCTAAAGAAAGACTAGGACTAAATATTTTTAAAATCCATATTTCTGTTTTTAAAGCTGTCAATGCTAAAAACATATCAATTTCATACTAAATGCCCCAAAATTACCTGTCTATTTTAATGAATGTGAAAAGAAAGCTCATATACGTCCTAAAAGTCATTTGATGAATGGTTTTGCATATTTTGTCATTCATGCTTTGCATATTTTGCTGCATAAAAATGTAGTGAATATCTCTAGATCAGTTGAATTTTAAGAAACAAATACATCTTTTTAAATGAAACTTGTTTTGAAGCTTATTTAGAAAGTAGGCCTTTCTAATACAATTCTACAGTTTCAGGACTTCCTGAAGTATTTGCATTTCCATGAAGTTTGTCCCAAGAAATGCTGTCCACCAGAGTAAAGATATTTCAGTTAAATAATTTATTGGCAACTCAGCGACCATAATAACTGATGAAATATGTTGAGACAAGGAGTAGTCAAGTATAGTGAATGTGAAATGTACTGAGAATTTTAGAATAGGAAGAGCATATGCCAAGAAAAATGAAGAATAATACCTATAAAATAGTAAGGTTATATTTGCCTTTATATTTTGAAACTGAAGAAATAGTGATGTTTAGATAAAGACAAGTTTTGTTAAAATATAAGTTAAAACTAAAAGAGCAAAAATAAGCTCTATGACCTAAAAAAAAGTATCGGTCTATTACCTTTAACATCCAAATAGGGTGAGAAGCAAAAATAAATGAATTGTGATAACAGTATGTGTCAGTGAATATATAATACCAAGGCTAAATATCATGTAGCCCATATTTAATTTTCTATACACAGCAATTTTATCTCTAGAAAATCATGATAAAACAAAGAGAAAGAAGCAATAGTGCATTCTTAAGTTTACTGATTTAACAATCACCATCAGTGACCCAGTTTTGTTTTGTCTTTTTCCCTTCCAGGGAAAGTATCTATACATTACTTCCACAAGTTTTGTATAAAAGTCCCTCAAGGCTACATGTGACTAATACTTCTTTGGGACAAATGTAGCCCCAGGGATGGAAAGAGTTTTTAGGGTCCAGAAGCTGACTCTCACATTAATATGGAGAAGTGTCTTATTAGGATGATGGGTTCCTGCTAATAGTAGAACTTCCTAATGTGTGAAAAAAAATTTTTTTTGCTGGTATCATGAGCTTTGTGCTGGGTGTACTGGTTTATTTGGAGCCCGTTACTTGTGAAAGCTTCACCTTTTCCATTTTTAGAAAATGTGAGGCAGCAAAATGGTTTTTGACAAACTGCAGATCCTGCAGAGTTTAATCAGCTCGATTGTAGGCACCGTATGCCTCTCCTTGTCCCTTCTTTTATTTGACCACTGGCAGTTTGGGAAAATTTTCCTGCTACTGGATTATAGTTTTAAAAGAATGTAAAAGAATGTGATTCCTGAAAACAAAGCAAAACAAAAAATTGCTTTATCAAAAATCATCAGCAAACAATAGGAAAAGAAGATTCACAGGAGCTCCAAAATGGTAACTTATTTTCTCTCTGTCTCTCAGGGTTTCCAAGTATAGTTTTTAATTTATAGACTTAGAACAGCTCTTTATCTTGTTAAGGACTGAGACAATACAGTTGTAATATACTCTGTGTGATGCAAAAACAAAGGAGTTTTTTGTATGTAAGGTAGTTAGTAGATTTTTTAGTTTGTGTACCTGTATTCTTTATGTTACTAAATAAGTCTTTTTCTATGTTTGACTTAAATTATTATAATTTGAAATTATTAACTGACTTGCTTCCTACAAGTTTCTTTGCATCAGTGATAATTTTGATTTTAATTTCATTACAGTGATACTGAAAGGTAAGAATAGTACATAGAACTTAAGGGAGTGTGGTCTTTTTAATTTGAATAATTTTATCTTCATTAATTCCTTTCAAATGGAAGTGGAAAATATGCAAGAAAATGGCTTAAAAATGATTTGTATGAAAAGAGGGAACACTTTTAAAACAAATAACAAAAGAAAATATATAAAGTTAAAGGAAAAGAACCTCCAATTACAAAAATGAAAAGAAAAAAATTAGTAACACAACGATAGCTAAAACAGAATAACCCCAGCAGTTTTAACCAATAAATCTAATAATCAAATAATCAGAATATTGAGTAAATTCATATTCAAAAATCACTAACTTCAAAATGGCTCAATGTTATAAGATATAGGTATCAAAGTAAGCTTTTTGAATGTAATTAAAGCAAGTTTTTATATAAAATTTTTGAAAGAATTCTTAATCCTAAACTTGAAATATTAGTTAAATATATTATTGATAACAAGAATATGTGGTTTTCTTTTTATTGTTGTTTGCTTGTTTTAAGTATTATTGGTTTATATTAAGGATGAAATTTGAGAAAAATTTTAGTCACCAAAGATTGCTTACTTAATTGTTTAAGGTGATAAACTATAACAAGACTGATTTTAACAGAGGCATTTTAGTTGAATTCTTATTGTTTATTTCCATTCTATGATTTGATGACAATAACCATAACTGGTATTTTAAAAACAGAGGTCGAATTTGTATCTATTATTATTGTGTCAGTCATTGAAGGAGAGTAGAATGTGTCTAGACTTTCATTTCTTAAGGTCTTTCTTTGCTGGGGCAGTGTCTTCAGTGTGGCATCATTAATATATCAAGTTCTTCAAAAGTTAAAAATATCTAGTGGAGAATGCTTCATGCTCTTTTCAGCCTAACAGGCTATATTTGCATATTTTACCTGTTTACTGAGCTGACAAATTGACTGATTAAAGTGATATATTTTAAAATTTCAACTTGATACAAAGCTTTGAAGTCTTCTACAGTTTTATTTTGGTAAAGTTGATTCCCCATTTGGAAATGCATGACTTACCAATCCAATACCATCAGCTAGAACAATTACTAGAAAATTATTCGCAACAAACCAAAACTTCTCCAGATAATGTTATTTTCAGTTAGTTTATTATTTGCTTATTGTTCATAATTCTACAGCACTGTGAAAGATTTATTATGAGATTAGAACAAATCAAACTACTTTCTCTTGTACTGTTAGAACATTCATTTCTTCTTTTTATACTCAGGGAAAATCAGCTTTCACTTTGAATAATGGCTCTCTGACCAAGTCTTATCTTCCAGTCCGCTGGAACTCCTACTGTCCTAAGGCAGACAGGGCAAAAGGTGAATTCTTTCTGAAGCAGGCATTGCATGGCTGAGTAAAACTGACTATTGTCTCTGACATGTTTTCTCTACCTACACCTTTTGATTCTGTGCACTTTCTGTTGTATTGTTCAGTCAGTGAGGAAACCCTGAACTGTGCTCTGGTAACAGGTGATCCCAATATCTAGGTGGCTATATAATTTTAAAAAATAATAATTTGCACATTACTACCTGTCATATGCCCATCATGGGACAGTTTAGCTTCATTATTCTAAAATAAGGAAGCAGGCCCTGTCTGAGGCATACTCATCTCATAGCAGAAGGAAAAGGACAAGGGCAGAACCATGAGCTGTGTTTTAAAGCTATTGCACAAGTGTGGCACATATTACTTATAGTCACATGTCATTGTACAAAGCAAGTTATTCGACTACATATAAAGTCAATGGTCCTTGAAGTCTAATCCTCCTACAGGGACTAGCCCAGCTGAGAGCAGCAGCACATAGAGTGACGGTAACACAACCTACCAAAGTCTGCTCACATATATTCATGTTCCTGTCTTACATGCACAAAAGGCCTCTCTGATCACAGTGTCAAAGTCTGGAACCACGTGATAGCACAGATGAGGATCTTAATCTGCAGAATCCTAATTCTGAAATTCTAACCAAAAGGGTCATTTATATACTCTATCCTTCCCCCTTCACCCAGTGCCACACAGACACACAGACACACACACACACACACATATGGTGGAACAGCAGAACACTTAAACAGAAAAGCAGTCACAAGTAGATTTGGCAAGTCTGAAATGATAGTGGGAGTGCCCCTTTCCTGGTGATGGGGACTGCTCCCTGAGGGCCTCCAGGTTTGATGCCTCCTTGAGATTGTCCACCCTGTCATCTCCACAGCGCTTAGCTCTGCCTCTGGCAGATCTTTTCCATTACTCTGCCCGCTCGGCATTATCTGAGGAGGGTATTGTGGAATACCTACCTTGCAGACCAACCTCCTTTCTTGGCCTGGTTTGTCTGCCAGTAGAAATTTGGTAGGCCTAAAGTTTATTTTAAACCTTGAATACTTAGTCTCTTTTATTCCAGGCTGATGGTTCTTTTGGCAATATATTTTTCTCAAATCATAGCAGGCTTTTTACTTACAGAATTTTATTTTATTCACAATCATGTATGCATAGCTATCCCCATGATAGTCCATCTAAACTCTGGTACCTTGACCTTATTGGGCTTATAGAAGACTTGTATCCTTTTTCATTCTGTTTTCCCTGAGTCATTCTATCCCAAGGAAAGTATTACTGGCTGTTACACAATACCTATCTTGATTAGAGGCTGTGACCAGTTATAGTCACTTCAAAAAAAAAGAAGTTTGTACCCATAACTTTTGTAGCTATGTTTAAGAAATCATAGAAAGATGAAAAGTTTTCTAAGGAATCATATATATTCATAATAAATAATTTTATATTTAGACTGGGTGATCACATATATTCAGTGGAGATAGAAATTCCAAAAATTTTGGTGGTACTAAGCACTTGGATCATTTAAAGTTTAATTAAAACATTTCAAAATATGTACAAATCAACTAAGGATTCTCCATGGAAAGTGTGTGTATGTATGTGAGTAAATGCACAAGCTTGCCTATGTATATGTGTTTTGCACACTAATTGCTTCAGTCGTAGCTGACTCTTTGCGACCCTATGGACCAAAACCCGCCAGGCTCCTCTGTCCATGAAATTCTCCAGGCAAGAATACTGGAGTGGGTTACTGTGCTTTCTTCCAGGCAATCCTCCCAACCCAGGGACTGAAACAATATCTGTCTCCTGCATTGTCAGGCAGCTTCTTTACCACTAGCACCACTTAGGAAGTCCATGTGTTGGACATATGTCTTATATATAATAATGTTTATTTTATAAAGTATATATTAATATAAATAATATATATATATTAGGAGATGTATATATGAATAAAAGTTTACAAGATAGAATTATTAACATGAGTAAACTAAGGCATTTAAGCTGCAGGCGATTAGTTTTATAATAGTTCATAGAATTTCTGTTTACCTTATTAGGGGAAAAATGTTTCCAGTGTAATTATTTAAATTAAAAGACACTTACTCCTTGGAAGGAAAGTTATGACCAACCTTGATAGTATATTAAAAAGCAGAGACATTGCTTTGCCAACAAAGGTCCGTCTAGTTGAGGCTATGGTTTTTCCCGTGGTCATGTATGGATGTGAGAGTTGGACTGTGAAGAAAGCTGATCGCCGAAGAATTGATGCTTTTGAAGTGTGGTGTTGGAGAAGACTCTTGAGAGTCCCTTGGACTGCAAGGAGATCCAACCAGTCCATTCTAAAGGAGATCCATCCTGGGTGTTCATTGGAAGGACTGATGCTAAAGCTGAAACTCCAGTACCTTGGCCACCTCATGTGATGAGTTGACTCACTGGAAAAGACTCTGATGCTGGGAAAGGTTGGGGGAGGGAGGAGAAGGGGACGACAGAGAATGAGATGGCTGGATGGCATCACTGACTCTGTGGACATGAGTTTGAGTGAACTCCAGGAGTTGGTGATAGACAGGGAGGCCTGCCGTGCTGTGATTGATTCATGGGGTTGCAGAGAGTCGGACACGACTGAGCTACTGAACTGAACTGAACTGAAGTATTATCTGTTACCACTGGGGCTCTCTTCATGACCTTTTAATGACCTAAAACTGCCCCAAGAAATTTGTCCAGGCTGATTTAAAGTCCCCTGAAAAGAGAAAAAGAAGTTTATTTAAAGAAACAATTATTCTGAAGGGTATTAAACCAAGGATAAGGACAAATGCTCTAATTTTCTATACTTTGTAATCTCATTGAAAAAATTTTTTAGTTTCAGGTTTTAATTCTAAATGTGAGATAATCAATGACACTTTGGGGTTTAGAAATTGCAATTGTTTTGATCAAATTATATATATATTCAGCCAGTGTAAGACTGGATAATATGGGCTTATTTTAAGTCCACTGAAGCCCTACATGTCATTTCTTTGGTTTGGTTACTTCACTCCATAGAATTTCAAATATATTAATTCTACCTTTGTTCCGCATTCAGCGTCTGCTTTTTAATTTAAAAATTTGAGGAGTCTTTATAAATATGTCCTTTCATTTCATTATCATTTTCTGTGATTTTTTCCCAATAATTATTATGCATATTTAGAGGTACTAGCAGAGTAAAAGGATATTAAATATTTTAAAAGTTTTCAATTTAACAATTAATAAGGCCTTAAGAATTGATGCTTTTGAACTGTGGTGTTGGAGAAGACTCCTGAGAGTCCCTTGGACTGCAAGGAGATCCAACCAGTCCATCCGAAAGGAGATCAGTCCTGGGTGTTCATTGGAAGGACTGATGCTAAAGCTGAAACTCCAATACTTTGGCCACCTCATGCGAAGAGCTGACTCATTTGAAAAGACCATGATGCTGGGAAGGATTAAGGGCAGGAAGAGAAGGGGACGACAGAGGATGAGATGGTTGGATGGTATCACCAACTCGATGGACATGGGTTTGAGTGGACTCTGGGAGTTGGTGATGGACAGGAAGGCCTGGCGTGCTGTGATTCATGGGGTCACGGAGAGTCGGACATGACTGAGCAAGTGAACTGAACTGAAGGTTAAATTTAACAGAAATCTACTTAAATATTTTTAATTTCTGATTTGCATCTTTTTTCATGTTAGAAAAGCCATTATATTTTTGCAACTTAATCTGGGAACTTGAAGAATGTATGTGTCTTCCCTGAACAGTTTGCTGTTATATCTAATGATATATCAACCCCAGATGTGTACATTCTAAATCTTGACTATGTGTTTTTAGTCCTCTGTTCATAGGTTTGGAGCTCTGAACACTCATGTAGTCTGACTTAGATTCTTATCTCTGTGTTTCCTAAACACATGTGACCATCATTATATTTTTCATACTGAACTAAATCATTAGTTTGTCTGAATTTTAGTCTTTCATTGACTCAAACATATACATTCATTTAAATATTTACATTCACTTAAAATACATGTTTACTTTACGTGTATGTACAAATATATATATATATTTGAATGCTCCTCTCTACCAGACATTGTTCTATTCACTTTGGATTTCAGTTCAGTTCAGTTCAGTCGCTCAGTCGTGTCCGACTCTCCGCGACCCCATGAATCACAGCACGCCAGGCCTCCCTGTCCATCACCAACTCCCGGAGTTCACTCAAACTCAGGTCCACAGAGTCGGTGATGCCATCCAGCCATCTCATTCTCTGTCGTCCCCTTCTCCTCCCACCCTCAACCTTTCCCATCATCAGAGTCTTTTCCAGTGAGTCAACCCGTCGCATGAGGTGGCCAAAGTATTGGAGTTTCAGCTTTAGCATCAGTCCTTTCAATGAACACCCAGGATTGATCACCCCCAGAATGGACTGGTTGGATCTCCTTGCAGTCCAAGGGACTCTCAAGAGTCTTCTCCAACACCACACTTCAAAAGCGTCAATTCTTCGGCGATCAGCTTTCTTCACAGTCCAACTCTCACATCCATACATGACCACGGGAAAACCATAGCCTCAACTAGACGGACCTTGGTTGGCAAAGCAATGTCTCTGCTTTTTAATATACTATCAAGGTTGGTCATAACTTTCCTTCCAAGGAGTAAGCGTCTTTTAATTTCATGGCTGCAATCAGCATCCGCAGTGATTTTGGAGTCCAAAAAAATAAAGTCTGACACTGTTTCCACTGTTTCCCCATCTATTTCCCATGAAGTGATGGGACCAGATGCCATGATCTTTGTTTTCTGAATGTTGAGCTTCAAGCCAACCTTTTCACTCTCCTCTTTCACTATCATCAAGAGGCTTTTGAGTTCCTCTTCACTTTCTGCCATAAGGGTGGTGTCATCTGCATATCTGAGGTTATTGATATTTCTCTCGGCAATCTTGATTCCAGCTTGTGCTTCTTCCAGCCCAGCGTTCCTCATGATGTACTCTGCATATAAGTTAAATAAGCAAGGTGACAATATACAACCTTGACGCACTCCTTTTCCTATTTGGAACCAGTCTGTTGTTCCATGTCCAGTTCTGACTGTTGCTTCCTGACCTGCATACAGGTTTCTCAAGAGGCAGGTCAGGTGGTCTGGTATGCCCATCGGCAAATAAAAAGCAAGTCCTTCCCCAGAAGTTATATTTTAGCTTGCATGCCTAACTTAATTTTACACCTAAAACATTTTCTGACAAATTGCATAGGTTTAATGAGTATTTAAAATGTATTAACAAAATGAAATGTGGAAAATGCATAATTAAACATGATAATCTTTGAAGTTACTTAAAAGTACACATTTTAGACCAATTTAAGTATTCAGAACAAACACATATCTTTAAGTTATTTAAAATATATCTACCAATTCTAATCAGAATCACTTTGAATTCTGTATCATAAATAAAATTAAACCTCAAATGATTAGTTTTCAATGTTTTCATATCTGTTTCCCAAATTACCTAATCGTTTCTTCTACTCTTGAGAGAGAAGGAGAATTGGAAGGAGGAAAGGAGAAAAAATAAAAGAGAGATCAAATTCGGAATGAACTTTTCTAGAAATATTAAAGATAATTTTAAGTCTTTGCAATAAATTTGCTATGTTATTTTTAAAGAAAATGACCAATGCATGTTTCAATTCACCTGACTCCCACTAAATCATTACCTCAATGAAAACAAGTATAGCAGAAAGTAGAATGTTGTAGTTGCTCTTAGTACATCCCTGTAGAAACTAGCAGACATCAGATTTATCAATGTCACAGCTTCTTTAGAGTTTCCAGGAGAACACCAGGATCAAAGCAAAGAAGTAGATAAGATAAAGAGTAACAATTTCTCTGCAATAAGAGTTTCCCATTTAAGTTTTACTTATTACTATCATTTTAGAGCAAGTTGAAAGTATGCTGGCTCGGAATCTTTACCTGACACTAATGGAAACTCTTCTGACAGATATTTTGTTGAAAAATTACATGATGTGAGTGAAAAAAATAAAAATAAAAGAACTGTCAGGTTGGATCAGATATTCTGTTTCTGCAGGTACCTACTTGGCTCATATAATTTTCCCAAAGAGAGTTGGAAAGACTCAATATGCTGGAAGATTTTCTGCCTTATCAGAGAAGAGGCATATTTTCATTCTGTCAAACAAGTGTATTTTAATCATACTTTAAAAGATATTAACTATGTTTAAACAACATAGTTTAAACAAAATGTTAAGAGTAAATTTTTTCAGCCAAAATGATGGTTCCATTGTAGTCAATTTGATAAAGAGAGAAAGAAGTACTAAAGTTTCCATTGTATACATAAGACATTTTAATTATATTATCCATAGTTGCGGGTTGTTTTTTCTTTGGTTGCTTGTTTTGTTTTACAATATTTTGATTTGAGCAATGTATTGTTATTATCTAGAAAATTGTGTTCATGACATAGATTTCACTTTTTTTTTTTTTTACCAGTTCAAACATATTTTGCCTCTCCACATCTAAGTCATTCCTCCGTCACTCTTAACTCTGACTTTATTGCCTTTTCTGGACAATCAGTGTACAATATTGCCTCAGGACCTTTGTATTTATTTCTCCTTTGGTTGTAAATACTTTTTCCCAAGATAGGCACATGGTTTCTTTCTTCAGACCTAAGGTAAAACATCACCAACTCGGCGAGGACTTCCCTAACCATCTGAAGCAAATTAATACCCACCTACCTTCTATGTTCTCGCTTTATAACACATAATATTGCCTGACATTGTATTATAAGTTCATATGTTATTTTTTTATTATTTGTATAAGGCCAGGCACTTTAATTATTTATCACTACTGTCTAAAATAGTAACTGGCACATAGTAAATGGGCTTCCCAAGTGGTGCAGTGGTGAAGAATCTGCCTGCCAATGCAGGAGACTCAAGAGATGCAAGTTCGATCCCTGGGTCAGAAAGATCCCCTGCTGTAGGAAATGGCAACCCATTCCAGTATTCTTGCATGGAAAATTCCATAGACAGAGGAGCCTGGCAGGCTACAGTCTATGGGATCACAAAAAATCAGACATAACTGAGCACACACATGCATACATAGTAAATACTCAATAAATGTTTATTGAATTAATAGTATCTACAAGGATTATGAACAAACAGTCCAGTTATAGTTTATGTAGCTGAAGTTTATGTAGCTGTCCATGAAATAGTTAAAACATTCATGACATCAGGACAAATTCAAAAATAGAGAAAGAAAAAGTCTTTATATTTGGAACAAAACTTGAGGCTTCCTCTAGTAAAATTCAGAAATCAGAGTGCTGAAATATTCTGACCTGCCCTTCAGCAGGCCTTTAGTCTTCATATGCAGAAGATTCAACCACATGGTAGGTATGGCCACCACAAGCAGGGCTCAAGAGATTGGCTGTGCCCTCAAAGTAAGCTGATCTCTAGACTGGCCACTGGGATTTCTTTTGCACAAATCAACAGCAAGCCTACATTTGGTATACATTCCTCACCTACAGGTCATTACTGATAGAGGTCAAGGAAGAAAGATAGCCCCCATGTTAGTCTAACAGTGTCCATCTGAAATCAAGAGAAATTCACACATGATTTGCTGGATCAGAGAGCACTCTTTATCAAGAGTCAAGTGGACACCCTAAAGCCTTGAACACTCTTGAAAGACCTCACAACAATTCTTCTGCCCTCATTGACTTCACAGCTTCATCTCTGTGGCCTATTTTGGGGAAATGAGGATTTGACTTATCATGCCTATTTTTTTCCTTTTATGTAGTGACCAGAACTTCCATGTCATTCCTGATTCTCAAGTCTCTAATCCTCATCCTCAAGTTCTGTTTAATTGTGTTCTTTCTCTATGCTCTGTGTAACTCACCAACCATGTCTATTTTCAACTGCTTATTTGTAATTTCCTCTTCTCAAATGGCAACCCACTCCAATGTTCTTGCCTGGAGAATCCCATGGACGGCGGAGCCTGGTGGGCTGCCGGCTATGGGGTCGCACAGAGTCGGACACAACTGGAGTGACTTTGTAGCAGCAGCAGCATAGTAGTTCTTCCCTTATAACCCCGCTTCTCATGCCAGCTTTTGAGAGATGGCTATATTCCTGTCACACCACTTAAATTACTGGGATTGAGGTAGGGTAATGTTCTGTTGCTTCTCAGTGTCACTTCTAGAGCAGTCTCCTTCCTCCTCCCTAAATTCCCTAGCTGTGATCTCATGACACTGGTAGATACCACCTGCTACTCCTCTTTCCAGAAGTCTTCCACCAATCTCTGGTCACTTCCTCTCTTCTTTCAAGATTTTAGATTTACCTTACTGCCATTCTTTCCAACTCCATTCTTGACATATAGTATGGTCATTTCAACATCCATAGAAATGTCTTCAAAAACTCTATTTGCTCAGTTACTTGACTCCTCTCCTGCAAAGATCTCATTTTCCACCATGAAATAATTTCATCATCTTGCAATGTATGTGCACTGGAAATATTTAATATGGTATTGATATTTGAGTTTTGATGTCTGTATATATCTTTATGTTAATACATTTTCTGTTGCTATCTATACACCTAACATAAATTCTTTGCTTACATTAACTTTTTAAATTCTCTCTAATCTTACCACCTTGGTAAAGCATCCAGAGAAACATGTAGGATAATATATTCTGTATTTCTCGAAAATATGTTAATATAGAAATAAATCTATATTTCTAAAAAAATGTATAGTAAAAGAAACATGGTTAGAAATAACTGAAAGAAATGCTACTTCTGTATTACTATAGTTTTTATTAACAAGTAATGTTTAATAAGACATACCAGGCTAATGAATATTTATACACACTTTGTTGCTTTGACCCAATGCGACTCTGTACTGTTCAGTTTAGGGCCCAGGTCTGAATTGTCTTTGCTTTGTTATCTACATTTTTGTTTTATTTATTCAAATATGAAATAGTGTGTGATTAATATTGAAAAGCATCTATTCTAGTAAAGTAAAATTATTCAAAGTATGCTTTAACTTTCATTCTTAAAATATTCCGTTATTTAAAAATTTCTATTTATATATATAGTATATTTTCTTTATTCAGGGGGAAAAAAAGCTTTTGTTAAATGTAATCCAGTTATTTGCTGGCAGCGCCGTGAAATTACTTCTTAGCTATGTTGTCAGTTTGAGCCTTTCATCATCAATTGTGAAAAAAGTTAATGACATCATGGCATTATGGACAAATCAATAGAGTGTGTTAGAGTTTCAACTAATTCTCAAATAAATCAGTTATTCTTTAGCAGAGTCAGAGACTAAATAATGAATTATTTCAAAGTACCTCAAATCCAATTATAATTACAAATTGTAATTTGTTAAGAGGAACCAGAGTGAAAGGGCTGTCAGATTCAGTGTCTGCCTCGCAGAACACCTTTTTCCTTCTTAAATTATATTTTCCAATGCAAGAAATTAAGATTGTTTGAAAAAATTTATACTGACTTTTAAGCACCTATTAATTAATAACTAATTGTCTCATTTAAATTGAACACTAAGACTAAGCTTATTTATTTTTATAGGGTACCCACAGGGAGGCCTGGCATGCTGTGATTCATGGGGTCGCAAAGAGTCGGACACGACTGAGCGACTGAACTGAACTGAATGTGTCCAGATACTTAAACAGTTGGATTGAACAAATGTACCTCAGGAATTAAGAATTCTTCCTGGAAAGAGGTAAGAAAATATGCATGTTTGTACGTTAATAAGTTTTGGTGAAAATTTTAGATTTACTAGTACATTTCTTTGGCATATAATTTAGAAGGTAATTTTTAAAAACTAAGGGCACTTTCTATTTTCATTTGTATAATTTCTATTCTGTGGAATGAGTTGGTCATATGAGAGGGCTCCAACATGTCAGACAAAACAAAAACAAAAAAACCATTTTTAGGGAAGCCTGCCCTGCCCTGCTTCCTCACTCCGTCGTGTCCCACCCCGTGCACTGTGGCCCGCCAGGCTCCTCTATCCATGGGATTTCACAGGCAAGAATACTGGCGTGGGCTGCCATTTCCTCCTCCATTTAGGGAAGCACATATCCACTGTAAAATGTCAAGATCTGGATTGCTAATCCTTTACTTTTCTTTCTTACTTTTTTTTTTTTTTAAATGTATACTTAGGATTAGACTGGGTTTGCCATGTTCCTCTAGAGCCACAGAGCAGAGATAGCTGGTATTGTGGACAGATTGCCATCCAGAAAGATCCTTTGGCTAGCCTGCCCCTTTACATTTCCTTGACCACATATGGTTACTATCAACTAGAATCCATTCTCAGATTTAAGAGCCAAAACCGGAGGGAGGAGTCAGTTTTTAATGTATTATGCCATCTTAATTTTGACCAAAATGTGAGATTAAAATATGACCTATAAAATAAAATATGGCTAGGAAATCTGAATGTATTTATACTGACTATTTTAACCCTCTTTAACTCTTAATTGTTGCTCAAACTCATTTCATTGTATCAAGAAAGAAGAAAATTTATCAACATTAGACTTATTCCCACTGTGTTGCATATATTGCTATTAGAAGGAATGAACAAAGGAGTGAAAACATATATGTAAAGATTTATGAGTAGTAGTATGAGATTAGTAGGAAAAAATTGAAATTTTTAAAAATTTTAATAAATTAATAAAACATTATTCAATTTTTTCCTTATGGATCTTTGAGTAGAATAAAATGTGTGGCTTATCAATTTTAGTTTGACTTTTATTTTAGTAAAACTAAAGATTTTCCAATTTTATTCTTTTTTCTTTTTTCCTTTTTTTTTTAAATTTTTATTGGAGGCTAATTATTTTACAATATTATATTGGTTGGTTTTGCCATACATTGACATGAATCCACCCCGGGTGTACATGAGTTCCCCCTCCCGAACCCCCCCTACCTCCTCCCTCCTCCCCTTATCCTCCCTCTGGGTCATCCCCGCATACCAGCCCCGAGCATCCTGTAACATGCATCCACCCTGAACTGGCAATTCGTTTCACATATGATAATATACATGTTTCAGTGCCATTCTCCCAAATCATCCCACCCTCACCCTCTCCCACAGAGTCACAAAGACTGTTCTATATATCCGTGTCTCTTGCTGTCTCGTATACAGGGTTCTCATTTGCATCTTTTTAAATTCCATATATATGCGTTAGTATATTGTGTTGGTGTTACTCAGCCATTAAAAAGAATGCATTTGAACCAGTTCTAATGAGGTGGATGAAACTAGAACCTATTATACAGAGTGAAGTAAGCCAAAAAAAAAACACCAATACAATATCCAATTTTATTCTACCCTTTGAATTTAACTAGATGATTACTTCTACTTAATATGAACAACTGCTTTTTTTCCAGATTTTTCATATTTAGTATCAAGAAAAATAAGATTCTTATGAAAGCTATATTATACTTGATATATGGAAGCTTCCCTTATATATGAAAAACATTTACCATGTAAGGTTAAAATTCACTGACTTGAGATATACATTGGAATTGTTAAAGTTAATATCAAGTCAGTATGTTTTTTTTATACAGGCCAAATCTCTTATCTTTAGTATTGGCAGGGCAATAAACACTTTGCCAGTTTTCTAGCACATATATATATGTATATACATGCATATCAGCATCTGTAAACATATGTATATATATTCATTTGGGGCTAGGTTAATTCTTGCTGCTGCTAAGTCACTTCAGTCATGTCCGACTCTGTGTGACCCCATAGACGGAAGTCCTTCAGGCTACCCCGTCCCTGGGATTCTCCAGGCAAGAACACTGGAGTGGGTTGCCATTTCCTTCTCCAGGTTAATTCTTAGCCTTTCACAAAACTAATTTCCTGGATTATATTTTTCATTAGTGCATCATATACACAGACAGTAAATATTTGCTGTCTTTTTCAACAAACAAGAACACTGATTTTCCCATTATAATCGTTTCATAAGGCACCAATAAAGGAGGCATGGTTCAGAAAGTGAATTTTCTGGGTCCTAATTGAAATCTGTTCCAAATTTATGAAGGTCAAAGTCATACATAGTGGTGGTGGTTTAGTTGCTAAGTCGTGTCCGATTCTTGCAGCCCCATAGAGTGTAGCCTGCCAGGCTCCTCTCTCCGTGGGATTCTCCAGGAAAGAACACTGGACTGGGTTGCCTTTTCCTTCTCCAGGGTATCTTCCCTATCCATGAGTCATACATAGACTTGATTTCAATGTCATTGCCATCATTGTCTTAAACGTATACTTGAAAGTCAAGTTAGTTTTCCAAATTTAATTTGTAAAAACATCAGTAGTCCATGCAGAAGAGTCTTAAATTACTGGAAACAATTAACAGTGTACACATTGGATTGAAGTGAGACAGGAAAGTCAAAGTGAAGTCACTCAGTCGTGTCCGGCTCTCTACAACCCCGTGGACTGTAGCCTACCAGGCTTCTCCACCCATGGGATTCTCTAGGCAAGAATACTGGAGTGGGTTGCCATTTCCTTCTCCAGGGATCTTCCAGACCCACAGATTGAACCCGGGTCTCCCGCATTGCAGGCAGACGCTTTAACCTCTGAGCCACCAGGGAAGTCCTGAAGTGAGACAGAACTGGTAGTCAACTCATGTAGAATTTATAAAAGTCAGAATAGTACATGAAGCTAACACCTGATCAAATTTACTTCCAGGTATTAGATCTAATAGAACTATTTGCAGAATTGAACTTAATTTTCTAGGCTTTGAGTGATACATATACAAACTGGGGTAGATAAATATCAGTTTATTTGAAAATGCTATCTGGCTATTTCAAAGTGGGAGCCCCAAGATCTGTTTTTTTATCAATGTCCATTTTAGTGACAGTGCTACTTAGTCCTTTATTTACTCCTTTTTTCTTTCTTGTTTAACAGAAGCAAACTGAAGGAGAATTTTTGCATGTAAATATATTAAAATATTTAATATAAATAACTATTTTAAAGAGTAGACAATCAAAATTTTGCATGTCTTGCTAAATCTATTATTTAATGACTTATTTGCTTAGGGAATTCCAAGATCCGTAACACTTTTTCCTCTCCTGAATCTGAGAACAGTTCTGCAAATATTGACTGCTTCCTAGACATGGCTTCATATAAGTTTGATTCTAAACAAATTCTAGGTTGAATATATATGAATACTTTACTAGGAAGCTCATGACATATATTTTAACCATTCATAAATAGTAGAAGACAAAAGAGATTGTAGTTAGGAAAATGATGTACTGATTTTGGAAGAGAGGAATATGAGATAAAATTACAATTAACTTAAAAAGTTAAAAATGTGTGGGTAAGAAAAGAGATACAATCAGAACGCTAAAAAAAATTAATACTAGTATATACAATTCATTACTTCATTTGAAGTTCATTCTCTTATGACTGTTGAATAACTTTGGCCTGTTTTGTAAACTAGAATGAAATTATACTACAGACTCACATAGTCTGGGTTTTTAAGGTGAGTTATTGTGTGACCTTGAGAAAATTATTTTACTTTTATCAGATTTTCTCATTTATGTATTGGGACTAACAATATTTTTTAAAATTTTGCTTGCTTCTTTTTTTACATATTTTGAAATACTTCATGACTTACTTTAAAACTTGAATTTTATAATATACAGTATAGAATTCCCTTTCTGTGACTACTTTACAAATTATCTTTTTACTTACCTTATCTTTCAAGAGTTTTACTCTTTTAATGGATGTTTAAATATGTCATTTTTTTTACTCTAGATTGTAATCTTTTTAAGGTGAAAAATATTCTTTATTCTATATGCCTCTCCCATCTGCCAATTTAAGGAACAGACAATATTTATTTAGTGAGTGACTAGAGGAAAGAGTAAGAACATTTATATATATATTTATATATATATATATTTATATATATATATATATAAAAGTTGCTGGTGAATTGAGTTAAAACAGAACCATTTATAGCATTTAAATTCTTTTAAAGGATGTCACTATTTAATAAAGACCTTTTTAAAAAAAATGATGAATCCTTTTGACTCAAAATAGTCACCTATTTAGCTGTTATTTAATTTTGATTTTTGAATAAATTCTCTTCAGCTTTTAGCATATTAATGTTTCAATATTTAATAGCCACTTCTAAGATTTTTCCAGGAGTTAGAGTATCTATTCCTTATCAGAGAATTCCATAAACATTTTTTTCTTTTTTTTTTTCAGAAAGGGAGAAATTGAGCTAAGGCATTCATAGTGAACTGAGCTCTTACTTAGCTATAGTGACAAGAATCTTGGTAACCTGGGCAACTAAGCAAGCACTTACCTTATCATCCTGGCCACATATTAGTGTCCACAGGATCAGAAGGAATGCTTAGAGCATAGCTTTTCTCCTGAGACATTCTAGTACATGCCTACTTTCCTCTGTACTGAGGGTAGGATTGGAATGGCCATGATAGAAGAAGAATGTTTCCTTTCTCTTAGAAAACCTTCATTGTCTGCAATGTTTGCACAGACTCTACTTCAAATTCAGACTGAGTTATTATTTTTTCTGGGCTAATAATTCCTTCTTTTCCTAAACTATGATTTTTTCCTTCTATCCTTGTTAATCTATGCTAAATGATTTTCAGTTCAGTTCAGTTTAATCGCTCAGTCGTGTCCGACTGCGACCCCATGAATCACAGCACGCCAGGCCTCCCTGTCCATCACCAACTCCCGGAGTTCACTCAAACTCATGTCCATCAAGTCGGTGATGCCATCCAGCCATCTCATTCTCTGTCGTCCCCTTCTCCTCCCGCCCCCATTCCTTCCCAGCATCAGAGTCTTTTCCAGTGAGTCAACTTGTCGCATGAGGTGGCCAAAGTATTGGAGTTTCAGCTTTAGCATCAGTCCTTCCAATGAACACCCAGGATTGATCTCCTTTAGAATGGACTGGTTGGATCTCCTTGCAGTCCAAGGGACTTTCAAGAATCTTCTCCAGCACCACAGTTCAAAAGCATCAATTCTTCGGCGATCAGCTTTCTTCACAGTCCAACTCTCACATCCATACATGAGGTCCACAGAATTTCTGAGCCAGCAGGGATTTAAGAGATTATTTCATTGTTTGCATAAGGAAACTAAGGCCAAGAAAGATGTAATATAAGTCACAGACAGTAAGAACCTAAATTCTAAACTTTCATTCTCCAGTTCTTTCCTTTGTATCATCATATCTTGCTTTCAAAATACTACTTTGCTGGATTATCTTCCTCTTTCATTTTAGGAGTATCTGTTGATAATTTCCATTATTTATCAGCATTGTTTTCAACTATGCTTTATATCTGTGTGAGCAAAACAAAGAGATGACATTCTCATCATTCACAGAGAGAAGTTTGTCAGTGGATAGTAATAATTGAACAGAAAAGGTTGGATAATAAGATAAGCAAATACGTACTATGCTCCCTCAAGTTCAGTTCAGTTCAGTTGCTCAGTTGTGTCCGACTCTTTGCGAACCCATGAACTACAGCACGCCAGGCCTCCCTGTCCATCACCAACTCCCGGAGTTCACTCAAACTCATGTCCACAGAGTCAGTGATGCCATCCAGCCATCTCATTCTCTGTCATCCTCTTCTCCTGCCCTCAATCTTTCCCAGCATCATGGTCTTTTCAAATGAGTCAGCTCTTCGCATCAGGTGGCCAAAGTTTTGGAGTTTCAGCTTTAGCATCGGTCTTTACAATGAACGCCCAGGACTAATTTCCTTTAGGATGAACTGGTTGGAGCTCCTTGCAGTCCAAGGGACTCTCAAGAGTCTTCTCCAGCACCACACTTCAAAAGCATCAATTCTTCTGTGCTCAGCTTTCTTTATAGTCCAACTCTCACAGCCATACATGACTCCTGGAAAAACCATAACCTTGACTAGGCGAACCTTTGTTGGCAAAGTAATGTCTCTGCTTTTTAATCTGCTAGGTTCAATCTCTAGGTTGGTCATAATTTTCCTTCCAAGGAGCAAGCGTCTTTTAATTTCATGACTGCAGTCACCATATGCAGTAATTTTGGAGCCCAGAAAAATGAAGTCAGCCCCTGTTTCCGCTGTTTCCCCATCTATTTGCCATGAAGTGATGGGACCAGATGCCATGATCTTACTTTTCTGAATGTTGAGCTTTAATCCAACTTTTTCACTCTCCTCTTTCACTTTCATCAAGAGGCTCTTAGTTCCTCTTCACTTTCTGCCATAAGGGTGGTGTCATCTGCATATCTGAGGTTATTGATATTTCTTCTGGCAATCTTGATTCCAGCTTGTGCTTCACCCTGCCCAGTGTTCCTCATGATGTACTCTGCATAGAAGTTAAATAAGCAGGGTGACAATATACAACCTTGACGTACTCCTTTTCCATTTGGAACCAGTCTGTTGTTCCATGTCCAGTTCTAACTGTTGCTTCCTGACCTGCATACAGGTTTCTCAAGAGGCAGGTTAGGTGGTCTGGTATTCCCATCTCTTTAAGAATTTTCCACAGTTTATTGTGGGATCCACACAGTCAAGGAACAAACCTTTTTGGGGAATGGCGTTTTATGGCTGGCTAAATATTTGTTTTGTATACATATCTCTCTCTCTCCATATATATATATATATATATATATATATCTCAAATGGTACATACATATAAATGCAAACAACTATAAATGTTGTGTATATATATATGGCAAAGTGCTGCATAGAACTTTGTTTTTGTTAAACTCTCTGATATGTGTACAACTTCTTTGGGTAAACGCTTTCTATTTATTTTCCCTTACTAACATTATTGAGGGGATAATTTAGGTAATCGAAATTGCATCTTTGTAGAGGTCCAATTCTATGAGTTTTGACAGTACTGTACATACATGAGGAGAAGGCAATGGCAAGCCACTCCAGTACTCTTGCCTAGAAAATCCCATGGATGGAGGAGCCTGGTAGGCTGCAGTCCTACCAGTCGAAAGCGACTTCACTTTCACTTTTCACTTTCACACATAGGAGAAGGAAATGGCAACCCACTCCAGTGTTCTTGCCTGTAGAATCCCAGGGAAGGGGGAGCCTGGTGGGCTTCCGTCTATGGGGTCACACAGAGTCGGACACGACTGAAGTGACTTAGCAGCAGCAGCAGCAGCAGTACATACATGAAACCACCCCTACAAGTAAGATTCAGATCATTTCTTTACCCTGATAAGATTCCTCATGACTTTTTACTCTTTTTGTACTATGCATCAGTTTGCATTTTATACAAATGAAATAAGTATACATGATTGTGTGTGTGTGTTTTTCTTCGCATAATGATTTAACTATTTACTGATTTATATCAGAAGTTCATTCATTTTTTATTGCTAAACAATATTCCATTGAATAGATATACATTTGTTTATCATTCACTGGATGGTGGATATATTGTCTCTATCTTTTGACTTTTCAGAATTAATTTTCTCAGCATTTGTGTGCAAGCCTTTGTGTGGATATATGTTTTCATTTCTCCTGGGAAAATACGGAAGATTGGAATATTAGAGTTGGTTGGTAGGTATATATTGTTTTTTTTTAGAAATGACAGTTTTCAAAAGTGGTTGTACCATTTGTCATTAGCCTGAGCAGTGTATGAGAGTTTCTGTGTCCAGAGTCTGTAAACTATCACCCTTGAACCTAATTCAGCTGTACTTATAAATAAAGTTGTATTGGAACATAGGCACGCTCATTAGCTTACGAATGGGTTGCTTTCATGGTACGAATGCAGAATTAACTGATTGTGACAAAAACCATATGGCAGCCAAAGATTAAAATGCTTATTATCTGGTCCTTTAAACAAAAAGTTTGCTGATCCCTGCTCTGTATCTTTGCAAACCTTCATGTTTTCAGTCTTTTTAATTTTAGCCATTTTCATGTGTATAGGGTGATATTTCAGTGGGGCTTTAATTTGCGTTTCCCTGATAAATAATGACATTACATGTCTTTTAATTTATTTACATTTGTATGCTTTCTTTTCTAATGTTGCTGTTCAGTCACTACGTTGTGTCTGACCTCATGGTCTGTAGCACACCAGGCTCCTCTGTCCTCCACTATCTTGCAGAGTTTGCTCAAACTCATGTCCACTGGGTCGGTGATGCTACATAATCATCGCATGCTGTGCCGTCCCCTACTCTTTTGCCTTCCATCTTTCCGAGCATCAGGGTCTTTTCCAACGAGCCAGCTCTTTGCATCAGGTAGAAATATTTTCTAAAATTTTAATTTGTTGTAAGTCTTATTAATTTTTATTTTTTAAGAGCATTTTTATTGTCTAGATACAAGTCCTTTTGTAGATAAATATGTTTTGTGAATATTTTTCTCCACTTAATAAATTTCATTCTTTAAAGTTTCTTTTGAATAGTAAAAAATTTCATAGGGATCAAGTGTAATATTGCATTTTGTTTCTTCTTTTATGATTGTTGGATACTAAGAAATCATGCTTATCCCAAGGTTACATTTTTTTCTCCAATATTTCTTCTAAGTTATATTGTTTTAGTTTTGAAGGACTATGACACATTTTTAGTTGATTTTTACATATAGTGTAAGTAAGTGTCAAGATTAATCTTTGATTCCAAGTCAATGTCTAGTTGTTCTAGCATCATTTGTTGAAGACGTGTTTTTCTCCATTGACTTACCTTAAGAACTTCATAAAAAATCAGTAGCTATTTCTTGATTATCTAATTTTCTCCATTGACCTTTGTGTCTACCCTTTTGCCAATAACAAAGCGACTTGATTTTTGTAGCCTTGAAATTAAACTGTATAAGGTGATGAACTCAGTTACATTTTAAATTTAAAAAATTTTTTGGTTCTTCTAGATTGTTTGCTTTCCCATAAAACTTCCCTCCCCCTTAAAGAAAGGCTTCATGAAATTTTAATTGTGATTTTGTATTTCTTTAGACATTTCATTACTTAGGTATAATTTATTTGTGGCCAGAGAACACACTCTGATACCAATCGTTTAAAATCTACTGAGAGTTTTTTTAAGTCCCACCATAGATACTTCAATTTTATATGTACTATGTGTTTACTGATTTATTTCTATCTAGTTATTCTAATAAAATCTATTACTGTGATTAGTGAATTTTAATTTTCTTACTTTATTTCTGTCGATTATTGTTTCTCATACTTTGTGGATCCTTTATAAGTTCATACATGTTTATACTTAGTATATCTTCCTGCTGAATTGATCCTTTAATCATTATGTACAATTTCTTTTTATCTTTGGTAATGCTTATGCCTTGATGTCTGTTTTAGATGATATTAACATAATCAGCACAGCATTCTTATGCTTAATACTTGCATCTGTTTATTTTCAAGTCATCAATTTAATGCTGACATTGAACATTTAATGCTTTCTGATTTCTGTTCTTTTATCACATATATCCCTCCATTTCTACCCCCCCCAAAAAAAATGGAAGGCTTTTACGATCTTATATATGTCCCTGGTAATCTGGCATGTAGTTATGTTATGCTTTTCAGGATATGTTTTATGTTGTGATCTTTGCACTTAGTAGTAAGCAGACCCTTTTAATATGAAGATCCATGTCCTTCAGTTATGGGAAATATATATAAATATCTTTATACCTTAATATGGGAATTCCCAGGTGGTGCTAGTGGTAAACAACCTACCTGTCAATGCAGGAGACATGGAAGACATGGGTTTGATCCCTGGGTGGGGAAGATCCCCTAGAGGAAGGAATGGAAACCCACTCTAGTATTCATACCTGGAGAATCCCATAAACAGAGGAGCCTGGTGGGCAACACTCCATAGAATCACAAAGAGTCAGAGATGACTGAAGTGACGTAGCACACGTATGTTTATATCTCTCTCTACATATAGAGAGATATTAATAGTTGGAGATTGATATATATATAATTATCAAGATATATATAGATAGATTTGTAAAATATATATAAGAAATTATATATTGTATATATTGCAAATGTGTATGTTTCTTCCCTGAATTTTCTGTCTTTCTATTTTATTAGTCCTAAAAATCTGGTATTTGACTGCTTTAATTGATCCATTCATTTTTTTTTACTTCTCATATTCCATTTCTTTTTCCAGTTGTCATAATTTTAAGTGCTAAGAGCTCTTTTTGGTTCTCAATTCCTTTTTTCTTAGAGTCTTGTTTGCTTATTTATTTTGAATAGGTTAGGTATATTTTCTTATTTCTAGAGAAGATTCATTGTAGTTTTGAGATGTTCATGTCTTTCATTGTCTTTGTTTTTTTCAAATTCCTTAAGTTGCTATTTTGGAAAGTTTTGTTCTCCACTCATGTTGGCAGTTTTACTCTTGAGTCAGGTAATTCTGTATTGTCCATCAGTAAGATGTCAAATCATTTTTAAAAGCACTGTTTGGGTGGGATTTGGGTGGGAGAGATTAGAGGGTATTTTGTGTATCATTAGATCGCACTTTGTATTGGCCAGTAAGCAAATCAGTCTTTTCACAGTGGACCACCAAATGATGATATATGGGATACTTTCTCCAGTGTGGCTTAGCAGGGAAAATTACTGACACTGATTGCTGATATTTTGGGAGAAGAATGGGGGAAATGTTGACCTCCTGATTTTTATCCTGGTAGGTATGCCACTGATCATTGAGCATCTTCCCGTCTCAGAGTAAGTGGATTTGCTTTTCTTCAGAGGTCTTCTAGCTCCCCTTTGTCAAGTTTATGTGAATTCCTTATTCCCAAATTTCCTTAATGTCTTACATTGCTGTGATTACTTTTATCATTCTTTTTATCCTAGTGGTTGAATATATTTCTTTTTGTTTGTTAATTCTCTTCTACCTCTACTCAGGCTAAGGAAGAATGAAGAGGTGGATTTGTATGTTTAAAACTCTTGACAAATAATCAGATTTGTTTAAATAGAATTATTTAACTTACATATGAGTGATGATTATGTTTTTTCCAGAGGTTTGATAGGCAGAAGAAAGAATTTCTTAAGTTTCTCAGGAACAAATATCCACACCAATGATTAATTATGCTTTCCTCCCTTGTGGCCATATCTTGAGAATCACTTTATAACTTATTGTCATCTTTAGTATATAAAGAGAAAAAAAAAAACTTCACATCTGTCCATTCTAATAGATGCTAAGACATTTTACTAAGAGATTTGATAGATGAGGGGTTCGAAATTATTGACTAAAGTGATGCTTTGAGATTATCTGCATATTTCATTATTCATGTTATTTCTCTTCTCCTATTACCATAGATAATTGTCTATAGATTAAGTGCAAGTATAGACTAAAATACAGTTATAGCTCATCTGGGTTTCGTCAAAACTGTATCCCTGTTGGGACAAAAGTGGACTTTGAAACAACTGATGTCTGGAAGTGCTACCCATAATCATCAGAGATTTGCCTGAGGTCTGAGACAGTTGCTGTGGAAATTATCGCACTCCACTCTTTTAGTAAAACTTTAACCGATAGCTGTTAGCCAAAACTGAAAATAAGAAATGAAAGAAAAAAGCACAATGAAGTGGGCATTAACATCAGTTGAATTTGTAGACTGTTGTACACAGATCCATATACATTAGTTATGAATGGAGTTTCTGGAAAATTAATTTTAATCTACACTATAAATATTAAGATAAGATCCTCAAGTTTTTGAGGAATTTAGGTCCACATCATTCCAAATATGTGGTCACAAATTCCTTTGAACTTTGTTAAGGACACTTATGTTTTGTTTCTAAAAGTGAAGCTAAAAAATTCAGAATGAAACACAGAATTAATTTTTAATCAAAAAATTACAGGAGTTCAGATGAAATTATTTAACAGTTTGTATTTTAAGTAGTGTTTTCCACAATATTATTAAAAATATCAAAAAAGTGTATCAAATGATATTCAGAAAGCCAACTTACTGAATAATGTGACAAAAATGACATGATTTGAAGTGGTGTTAAAGCTGTAAATACATTATCAAACTGTGGATGCCTTATGAGGAGGAGTGTTTAGGAGTTTTGTAGTGAAAATATGTTTTTTTAAATGATAACACTTAAAAGATTTTTAACATAACAATACTCACAATGCTAAATTCCTCTTGTATACTGATTAAAAGCTATAAAAGGAGTTCAATTCAGTCCCACAGCCATGTCCGACTTTGCAACCCCAGGGACTGCAGCACATCAGGCCTCCCTTTTCATCGTCAACTTCCAGAGTTTATTCAAACATGTCCATTGAGTCGGCGATGTCATCCAACCATCTCATCCTCTGTCATCCCCTTCTCCTCCTGCCTTCAATCTTACCCAGCATCAGGATCTTTTCTAATGAGTCAGTTCTTCACATTAGGTGGCCAAAGTATTGGAGTTTCAGCTTCAGCATCAGTCCTTCCAATGAATATTCAGGACAGATTTCCTTTAGGATGGACTGGTTGGATCTCCTTGCAGTCCAAGGGATTCTCAAGCATCTTCTCCAACACCACAGTTCAAAAGCATCATTTGATTGGCACTCAGCTTTCTTTATAGTCCAATTCTCACATCCATACTTGACTACTGGAAAAACCATAGCTTTGACTAGACGGACCTTTGTTGGCAGGGCAATGTCTCTGCTTTTTAATATGCTATCTAGGTTGGTCATAACTTTTCTTCCAAGGAGCAAGTGTCTTTTAATTTCATGGCTGCAGTCACCATCTGCAGTAATTTTGGAGCCCTTAAAAGTAAAGTCTGTCACTGTTTCCACTGTTTCCCCATCTATTTGCCATGAAGTGATGGGACCAGATGCCATGATCTTCGTTTTCTGAATGTGAGTTTCAAGCCAACTTTTTCACTCCCGTCTTTCACTTTCATCAAGAGGCTCTTTAGTTCTTCTTCACTTTCTGCCATGAGTGGTCTCATCTGCATATCTGAGGTTATTGATATTTATCCTGTCAATCTCGATTCCAGCTTGTGCCTATCCAGCCCAGGGTTTCTCATGATGTAGTCTGCATGTAAGTTAAATAAGCAGGGTGATGATATACAGCCTTGATGTACTCCTTTCTCAATTTGGAACCAATCTGTTGTTCCATATCCAGTTCTAACTGTTGCTTCCTGATCTGCATACAGATTTCTCAGGAGGCAGGTCAGGTGGTCAGGTATTCCCATCCCTTGAAGAATTTTTCAGTTTGTTGTGATACACGCTGTCAAAGGCATTGGCATAGTCATAAAGCAGAAGTATATGTTTTCCTGGAACTTTCTTGCTTTTTCGATGATGTAACAGATGTTGGCAATTTGTTTCCGGTTCCTCTGCCTTTTCTAAAATGAGTTTTAACATCTGGAAATTCACAGTTCATGTACTGTTGAAGCCTGGCTTGGAGAATTTTAAGCATTACTTTGCTAGCATGTGAGATGAGTGCAATTGTGCGGGTGTTTGAGCATCCTTTGGCATTACCTTTTTTGGGGATTGGAATGAAAACTGACCTTTTCCAGTCCTGTGGCCACTGCTGAGTTTTCCAAATTTGCTGGCATATTGAGTGCAGCACTGTAACAGCATCATTCTTTAGGATTTGAAATAACTCAACTGGAATTCCATCACCTCCACTATCTTTGTTTATAGTGATGCTTCCTAAGGCCCACTTGACTTTGCATCCCAGGATGTCTGGCTCTAGGTGAGTGATCACACCATCATGATTAACTGGATCATGAAGATCTTTTTTGTATGATTCTTCTGTGTATTCTTGCCACCTCTTCTTAATATCTTCTGTTAGATCCATACCGTTTCTGTCCTTTATTGTGCCCATCTTTGTGTGAAATGTTCCCTTGGTATCTCTAATTTTCTTGAAGAGATCTCTAGTCTTTCCCATTCTATTGTTTTCCTCTATTTCTTTGCACTGATCACTGAAGAAGGCTTTCTTATTTCTCCTTTCTATTCTTTGGAACTCTGCAATCAAATGGGTATATCTTTCCTTTTCCCCTTTGTTTTTCACTTCTCTTCTCTTCACAGCTATTTGTAAGGCCTCCTTAGACAACCATTTTGCCTTTTTGCATTTCTTTTCCATGGGGATGGTCTTGATCCCTGTCTCCTGTACAGTGTCCCAAACCTCCGTCCATAGGATGGATGGATGTTCTTCAGTTCTTCAACCGTAAAAGGAGTATGGAAATACAAAATGAAAAAAATAAAGGCCTGTTTAATCACAGAGTATTTCCAGGATATCTAAGATCAGTCACAGCAATAGAAAAATCAGTTGCATTTCTATAATTATTTAAGAACAGCAGTCAAGAAGTCACTCTGCACAGTGACAACTATAGCTGCTATGTAGACTGCCATATTGCCATAGATTCAGCTGGTAGGAAATGATGGATCAAATCTATTGAAACACATTATAATTTAGAGTTAAGTGCAACCAAAGAGGAGTAAGGAGTATACTATAAAGTAAAAAAATAAATATGTAATACTTTGAGTATCAGACATCATAATTGCCTTTTTTTACTTCCTAGTTGCTTTCTTTAACCAAAGAAAGTAAAGTTAGAACAGGAAATTTTTTTTTAATTATTCTGCACAAGTTTTTTAGGTATAAGAATGAAAAAAATGAGAGAAAAGCAAAATGATTTGTCCCATGTAAGGATAGTCAATAGAAAGCATAGATATAGAAGTCAAAATTTTGGAAACTATAAAGATATTTTTTCTACTGCAAACATGTGGACTTCATTTCAGTTATTTCCCTTCTTAGAAACTGTATTCTTTAGAAAAGTTGTGCCTCAAGCAAAAAATGAATGATAGCATTCATGTTTTGTGAATGAAGTAAAATCCTTACCTCCACAGCCTAGTCACTTAATGTAAGAATATCCAACAAAAATAGCAAACTTAATGATACTCATTTAACAAAATGATACTGTCAGCATTTTGATTAAATGATACTGTCATCTATTTTGAATCAAGAGACCATTGTCTTATAGATAAATTCTAGAGCAGTTACCAGTCTAGACTCTGAAGTTGGATGGTGGTGCCTTCTAAATTAAATCCTTTCATATCCCACAGGCTGAGATCATGCACATCTGAGATGTGTTAGTTGAAATTCCACACAATCCTCAGTTGCCAAGTTTGCATGGAATGAATGTAATACTAAAAGTAAGAAACTAAAAATTTTAACATTAAAACTGAATGTTATACAAAGGTTCTACATATTGCAGTGGGAAGAGAAGGCCCCTAGCATTCTCCATTCACAGATTTACACTTGAAGCTGAACTGTTTTTAATTACAAGAGAGAATTGTGAAGGTGGGAAAAAAGTTGCAACATTGAGCAACCAAAAGTGAAATGAGTCAGACAGGAAAGACAAATGTTGCGTGATCTCTTACATATGGAAAGCTGAAACAAAGTAGATTGGTAGTTGCTAGGGATTGGGAGTAGGGGAAATAGAATTTGGTTAAAGGGTACAAACTTCCAGTTACAAGATGAATAAGTTCTAAAGACTTAATGTGCAGTGTGGTTAATAATACTGTACTGTGTACCTGAATGTTGTTAAGAGAGTAAATCTTAAATGTTCTCACCATACACACATGCACACACACACATAGTTAATAATGAGAGGTTCAGTTCAGTCGCTCAGTCCAACTCTTTGTGACCCCATGGACTGCAGCAGCACTCCAGGCTTCCCTGTCCATCACCAACTCCCAGAGCTTGCTCAAACTCATGTCCATTGAGTCAGTGATGCCATGTAAGGTTAGAGCTGTATTAACTAGTTTTATTGTGATAATCATTTCACAATACGTATGTGTATCAAGTCATCATGTTGCAAACCTTAAACATACACAATGTTATATGTCAGTTATATCAAATAAAACTGGAAAAGAAAGACTGAGTTACCAGTTGATTCATGGGTATTATTTGAACAGCTTTCCGCTGGGGACATATAAGATGTGATTCTTTCCCTTAACTATCTGGCAATTTAATTGAAGATGTACTTTTCTCACCATTTTACCAGTTCAACATTCATTTATGGAATATTTAGAGTATTCCAGATATTATAATAAATTATTAGTACAAGAGAAATAAAAATAAGTGCCTACAATCAGAGCAATGTAATCATGGAGCAATATAGTAAAACTTTCAATAAAATATGGTAAGTGCTAAGATGGCACGGTGCCCACTTCTCCGTCTTCACTTAGCCTTCGTATAACTCCCATGAGAAGAATATAGGGATCTAACTTATTTAATTATGGTGATAAATATAGACAAATATCCTGATATAAAACTGGCCAAAGCATATAAATAGGAAATTAGAGCAGACCAGGCTATAATATGCAGCAAACATAGAAAAATATGCTAAAGCTTACTAGTAGAACCTGCCAACTGTATAGCAGTAAGGAGATGCTATTTTTCTTCCATCAAGTTGGTGAAAATTAAAAAGAGGAAACCTAGTCAATGATTCTAGGGTGCCAGGAAATGGATCTACTCATTGCTGGAGGGAATCCAAATGGACATGAATTCATGAAAACTGATCAAGAAATAGCTACTAAAGTGAAAATGCGTATATTTTAATAAAATAGCAGCTAGCAAGTAGGGCAAATCAACAAG
This sequence comes from Moschus berezovskii, assembly GCF_049115385.1. Taxonomy (NCBI): domain Eukaryota; kingdom Metazoa; phylum Chordata; class Mammalia; order Artiodactyla; family Moschidae; genus Moschus; species Moschus berezovskii. The sequence goes on from NC_142462.1 coordinate 43,659,943, forward strand.
GACAACAGGTAAAAACTTGTCCAGGAGTATCCAAATGTTCACTACTGGGTACTAGTTAGGTCATGTGGTTTTAATCTGTACCATTGAATACAACACACTGATTAACAGCACAGTTCAGATCTATGCATTTGACTGGAGGGCTATTCATGATTTATGTTTCATGAAAAAACAATTTTGCTAAACAGTGTTTATGTTATGATGGTGTTTTTGTTAAACTGATTACTCAATCTATATGATATATAGGCATATATGTGTTCATCAGTGGAAAAAAAAGATGTGGAAAAGGCTGCTGCTGATCTTGGCAACCTGAAGCAAGAGGAAGGAGGTGATATAGGCAATTTAAATTTTTCCTCTTATATAACTTCTTATATTTCCACTAGTTCAGGTGAATACATGTTGATTTTATTTGAAAATATTTATTATATATCAAAACATAGATATTCTGGAAAACAATCAGATGAATGCACTTGAAAAGTTTTTGAATTACTAATTGTAATTTATAAATGTGTGGTTTTTTCCCATCCATTTGTAAAGGTAATCAAGAATTTGATAATATTGCTCCTAAAATTAAGATACTGTAAATCAAAATAGAATTGTTAGGGGTTTTTGCATTAATTTGTGAAATAGTTTTCTTTCACCCCACCTACTAGTAAGTATTTTGGAGTAGGTAGTATTATAACACTTTACAAATGACTTTCTCTAGTCTATACACCAAATGTAAGAAATACCACTGAATAATGTTCAGAAAGAGGCCCTGACAAATCTACATAAATCAGTAGGCAATTGTGAGACAGTAACTCCAGCTCCTTTGAGAAGATATTCTCTCAGTGGCTGACGGGAACTGTGGATAAAACCATGACGATGATGCTTCACAGCAGTGATTGGTCCAGATGTTTGAATTTTGATTATGTTTAAGATGGAAACATTAAAAATATGTGCTTTAATTATAGACATGGAAATAATTATTTCTCTGCCTCATCCATCACCCTGCCAAGGCTGAGATTTTTGTAACTACTGCTTTGTCCAGTGCATTTGTAAATAGACATTCCACAATTCTGCTAGAACTGTTTTTAAATTGCTACTTGTAGATGATTTGCCTCAAGAAATATGCAAATAAATACTCCAATACATACATTAACATATTCACCGATTATTTCTCTACTAGCAGGTCCATGTGAAAAGCTTTCAAAGAACCAGAGAAGATATTTTTCAGACTAAAAGAACCAATAAAACACACTCTAAGCTTTGACTTTTACTATACATCCAAATGTCTTTGACTGTTAATGGATAATTCCAATTTTCTAATATACAGAGATACACATTCCTATCACTTATACATTCTTTTTAAAAATTTATTTATTGATGTATAGATACACATGTTTCAGGTATACAGCATAATGATTCACCATTTTTAAAGGTAATACTCAATTTATATTTATTATAAAGTATTGGCTCTTCTCCTTATGCTATACAATATAGCTGTGTCAGTTCAGTTCAGTGGCTCAGTCATGTCCAACTCTGTGGACTGCAGCATGCCAGGTCTCCCTGTCCATCGTCAACTCCCAGAATTTACTCAAACTATGTATCTGTGTAGCTTTCTTGTCTTATACATAGTAATTTGTACCTCTTAATACCCTACCTCAGTCTTGTGACTTTTATGCATTCTTTATTTATATATTTTGCAACTATCAACTTTGGGGATCATAAAGTGACTAATACTCCCTACTGTGATAAAGTTTGATGAGAAGAAATTAGGAATATTTTTAATTTGTGTGGTTTCTGCTTCCTACACATTTTTAAATGATATTGCCTTCAACTAAATAAATTATTGTGCATTGGCTTCATTTTCAGAATAAAGGTTAGCAAATATTTTAAGTTTTATCTACTCAGGTGATTATACTGGACCCATGGTTTTCACTAAAATAAAATACTGCATATCATAGTGATAGAATTTTTTTTTTAGCCAAGCATCAATATATGGCATTTTTAATTAATTATTTAAATGCACTCATGAAATTAGCTATAATTTATATCAGCAATTTCTAAATCAATTCTTAGTTAAACCGTATATCATAATAAGCACATACTCTACTTTCCCATTTTACCTTCCAAATTGCACTATTAGGCAGCATTTAACGTTTGTCATGCTTATCTTCACAGCTGCAGTGGCTCTAAGGGTGACTAAGAATGGCAGAAGAGTTTTTTGTAAAGAGTAGAAAATAAAGGAAAGTAAGGATTGATTCTCCTTTGCTTGTTGAATGGTTGGAGGTAGATAAGCGCATTTGTAGTGAGGTCATCAGTCACAATTGGATGGTAATTTGAAAATGGATTAGTTTAGAAGTAGCAATTTCTGCTCCATGGGTTTCAGTGAAAAAGTCTGCCTAATTCTGTAAGAGACCTCATAAACTGGCAGAGATCAATGCCTACCTAATGTGCCATTATGCACTGGGCACACTTCAGTGATTACAGCACAGCTGTGGCTGGGTTTTGCTTGATAATCTTTAGCACTTGCACCACAGGTGCTCCACACGATTATTTTGCCCAAAGGAATAAACTCTTTAGGGAATTAAAGTGGACAAGAGAGGCTTTTCTTCCTAAGAAGCTTTTCACTTTTAAACTGAAGAATGAACAGTGTCAGATGTCAGTAATGTCAGCACAGTAGCAAATAATGACTAAACAACTTATGAGAAGGAAATCATCCTCTATTGTATGTGCCTGACACTTTCTTATGTTTAAATTTTTATTGCATAAGACTACCTGATGGTGTGGCTTGAAAGAATTTGGTAATACGAAATCCAAGTTGGAAATGTTTACTGTTATAAAGATTATAGTTCCATATCAAAATGTAAGAGCATTATCACGTATTTAAGTTTTTAGCTTTTCTTACAGGCCATGTAAACTAGTTGGCAATGAAGAATGAGAAGGAATTCAGCCAAATGAATTTATAACAAAATTTGAATATGAGAGCCTTTGCTAATAATCCTTAGATTCTTACGCTCCATAGATTTCTTCATTGTTGCTTGCAAATATTATGGGTAGGAACAATGGATAAAATATTAAAGGCAGGAAAAATAACTCAAAATGCCCATCTATTTAGTATAAACGAATAAATTCTGCCTTATACATTAAACAAAGTATATATATATTAGTTACATGAAACTTTCCATTTTATATTGCTTTAAATTTGATATGATATGTAATGAAATGGTATGAACAGAATTCCAGGGTAATGCATCACACAGAAAGAAATTTATTGAGAATAAATTGTGATTAATTTCTTGCATTTGTTGGAATAATATCTGGTATATGTCCTGAACCCTTTCATGTCCTTTTTTCTTCTTCCTTTATTTAAGGTAGTTGATGTGTTTGTAGTTTTTAGCCAAATTTATCAACAACATCAGATTTCATTCTACTGCCTGACCTGTTCTAGGGAAAAGAAACAAAATTTGATTAACCAAACAATAACCATTAAGATTTTAGCGGCAAACAAAAGGGTTTCTCATCCAAATTATTACTCAATCTACTCATGGAAAATCCTTTCAGAAAAGAACATTCATCTAATCCACAGTTAATATTAATCTCTAAATTAAGTATTCCTCAAAGAGGTAACATACTACCTTGAAATAGTTTAGTTCATATAACAGGAAGGTGACAGTCTATTTAATACTTTCAAAGAATTATGTTCAAACTTTAAGTGGATAATTAATTTTGAAAAAGGGCCTAATTCAGAAGAGAACTGTTGCTGTGGTTAAGGGACTCATCATGCCATTTGGGGGAAAAAAAAAAAACTCATTGGAAAATTGGTGAAAACAGGCATTTTGAAGATATCGTGTAAAAGGAAGATGAAACTTCAGCTGTGTTAATCCACCAGGGAGTACTCAGAATACTCCATGGCTCTTTAGACATAAAAGATTAATAGAAAGAATAATACTTCAGCTTATAGAACAATCTGAAAGCTATAATAAGTGGAATGAACTATATTGAAATTATTTACAAAAGGCAATCCTTCACCAAGGGTACTGAGTTGAGAGACAAGCATTTTGGATTCTAAATTAGCCATGGATGCAAGCATATTCTTTAACATTTTGTGACATTATTGTTTAATTCATAAAATAAATGAGTTAAAGTGAAAGTGAAGTCGCTCAGTCGTGTCTGACTCTTTGCAACCCCAGGCTCCTCAGTCCATGGAATTTTCCAGTCAAGAATACTGGAGTGGGTTGCCATTTCCTTCTCCAGGGGATCTTCCCAACCCAGGGATTGAACCCGGGTCTCCCACACTGCAGGCAAACGCTTTACTGTCTGAGCCACTAGGGAAGCCCAAATGGGTTAACCCTATCTTAATAGAGGTTATCTCATAAGTGCCACTTACTTGGTTGACCTAAATTTAGGATTAATGTATACACACTACTATATATAAAATGGGTTTCCAAGGTGGTTCTAGTGGTAAAGAACCCACCTGCCAATGCAGGAGATGCAGGAGACATGGGTTCAATCCCTTGGTTGGCAAGATCTTCTGGAGGAGTGCATGGCAACCCTCCATGGCAACTCCAGTATTCTTGCCTGGAGAATGCCATGGACAGAGGAGCCTGGTGGGCTACAGTCCATAGGGTTGCAAAGAGTCGGACACTTCTGAGTTGACTTAGCACACACATATATAAAATAGATAACAAGGGCATCTCTATAGCATAGGGAACTATACTCAATATTTTGTAATGAACTTTAAAGAAGAGAATCTAAAAAAGAATATTTACATAATCTGTTCACTTTGCTGTACACCTGGAGCTCACACAACATTATAAATCAACTATACTTCAAAAATTAATAATTTTTGAGTAAAGTTTATCTGAAATTTATCTAAAGTTTATCAACGGATAGATAAGTACTTTGTGTATTTTTTTTTTGAAATGATCATTTTTTTTGAAATGATCAAGATGGAAGCACCCATTGCCTGAAGTATAGGAAAATGAGACTCCACATTGTGTTTATCTATGGAGGGAGTGATGATTCACAAAGATAAATACTAGAATATAGAAGGTAAATTTTTCTTTCCTTCCCACTTTTCTAAAACCAGCATTGATTTGTTATTGTTTTTGTATGTTATCATGAGTTTAATAAAATTAATCTAAATTTGTTAAATACTCACTCTCACCATCCTATCATAACTTTCTATGCAAGGCAGATTGCAGAGGCACATGCTGAGCCTACAGATATTATGGAAAACCTGTTGCAATAAAGAGCATTCAAAGTGTCTTGGTGTAACTGGTTTACATGATGGCACACTGGACCAAATATGGAAGTACAAGTTTTTCCAAACTTGCCTCCATTTAATATCAGTTCAGTTCAGTTCAATCATTCAACGTGTCTGAATCTTTATGACCCTATGAATCGCAGCACGCCAGGCCTCCCTGTCCATCACCGACTCCTGGAGTTCACTCAAACTCATATGCATCGAGTCAGTGATGCAATCCAGCCATCTAATCCTCTGTCATCACGGTCTGCTGCTGCCCCCAATCCCTCCCAGCATCAGAGTCTTTTCCAGTGAGTCAACTCTTCGTGTGAGGTGGCCAAAGTATTGGAGTTTCAGCTTCAGCATCAGTTCTTCCAATGAATACCCAAGACTGGTCTCCTTTAGGATGGACTCGTTGGATCTCCTTAGTCCAAGGGACTCTCAAGAGTCTTCTCCAACACCACACTTCAAAAGCATCAATTCTTCAGTGATCAGCTTTCTTCACAGTCCAACTCTCACATCCATACATGACCACTGGAAAAATCATAGCCTTGACTAAACAGAACTTTGTTGGCAAAGTAATGTCTCTGCTGTTTAATATGCTATCTAGGTTGGTCATAACTTTCCTTCCAAGGAGTAAGCCTCTTTTAATTTCATGGCTGCAATCAACATCTGCAATGATTTTGGAGCCCAACAAAATGAAGTCTGACACTGTTTCCACTGTTTCTCCAACTATTTCCCATGAAGTGATGGGACCAGATGCCATGATCTTAGTTTTCTGAATGTTGAGTTTTAAGCCAACTTTTTCACTCTCCTCTTTCACTTTCATCAAGAGGCTTTTTAGTTCCTCTTCACTTTCTGCCATAAGGGTGGTGTCATCTGCATATCTGAGGTTATTGGTATTTTCCCCGACAATCTTGATCCCAGCTTGTGCTTCCTCCAGCCCAGCATTTCTCATGATGTACTCTGCATATAAGTTAAATAAGCAGGGTGACAATATACAGCCTTGACATACTCCTTTTCCTATTTGGAACCAGTCTGTTCCATGTCCATTTCTAACTGTTGCTTCCTGACCTGTATACAGGTTTCTCAAGAGGCAGGTCAGATGGTCTGGTTCTCCCATCTCTTTCAGAATTTTCCACACTTTATTGTGATCCACACAGTCAAAGGCTTTGGCATAGTCAATGAAGCAGAAATAGATGTTTTTCGCTGTGATTCATGGGGTCACGGAGAGTCAGACACGACTGAGCAACTGAACTGAACTGAACTGGAACTCCCTTGCTTTTTCGATGATCCATTGGATGTTCGCAATTTGATCTCTGGTTCCTCTGCCTCTTCTAAAACCAGCTTGAACATCTGGAATTTCACAGTTCACGTATTGCTGAAGCCTGGCTTGGAGAATTTTGAGCATTACTTTACTAGCATGTGAGATGAGTGCAATTGTGTGGTAGTTTGAGCATTCTTTGGCATTACCTTTCTTTGGGATTGGAATGAAGACTAACCTTTTCCAGTCTTGTGGCCACTGCTGAGTTTTCCAAATTTGCTGGCATATTGAGTGCAGCACTTTCACAGCATATCTTTCAGGATCTGAAATAGCTCAACTGGAATTCCATCACCTCCCTAGCTTTGTTCGTAGTGATGCTTTCTAAGGCCCACTTGATTTCACATTCCAGGATGTCCATTTTATATACATAATGATAAATATGAAAAGCACTAGTTTGGCATACTTTTCAAGGTAAAGAAATACATAGAGAAGGATTAAAATAAATTCATTGAAGAAATTGTAGAAATTTAGTGGAGAAGTTAAAGGTTTGCGTTATTTGAGACTACAGTAAGTAGGAGCCTCTGTCAGAATGGTAACTAGAACTGACAGTTCCTCACTGTTCGTTCCTAGCAAACCGATCCAATTAGACTTCTCAACGACATTTTCTAATTATTGAAAAACGGGAAAGAAGTGCTTCACATTTGAATCAAGTGGAATACCACCTTAAAAGAAAGCAAATACTGTTACTACTAATAACAACAGATATAGCAGGCTATGGGTGTTCAGAAATAGGTTGGGGGAATCCAGTGAAGAACAGAAAGGAATCAGACCTGGTAGAAGAGGAACACTTTTTCCATGATATTTTTCACAGAATGAATCTGAAAATACATTGTCTGAGTGGAGTTTGGATTAAGAGAATGGTAAAAGAAAAAGAGAGATGATGTTACATTGGAAAACCAAAATAGATGATCCTTTTCAGCTTTCAAAATGCTAGGCTTTAGATGGTTTGGCAAGAAAAATTAAGAGAACATAACAAGTTTATTCATAACAAAGTAAGATAATGCAAACTTTATTGAGTTTTTCTATTCATTGAGAGATGAAAATAAGTTAACTCTTGTATAACATAGACAGAGCAAAGCTAGGGTGGTGCCTGGTATGTAGTCAGGGTCAGTCATTTTTTAATTGAATTATCCCACTAATTTCAATAGATCCTAAATTACTTAGGGAACTTCTTTGTTCTGTGTTTGTGTGTCTTAGAGAAAATACATGTGTTTTCTAAAAAGTGTTTAAGTATAGTTACAATATGTAAATTATTTACTTTAAATATAAAATATGAATTTTGATAATATAAATTGCATAAAATATTTGGATCCTTGGAAATACATTATTATCACCTTCTTAAGTGGTGCAAATGTAAATCCTTGTATTTAGAAAGTTGAAACATGTAAAACACAGTCAAGATCCTAAAACAGCATAGCATTAACAAATCAGTCTTTGGCACGAGAGAGGGTAGACATAGGGTTCACAATTTGCCTACTTTTTGGTGCTAGGCTGATTTTTTTGAATTCCGTCTGTGATTTATATTAACTTTTTTCAAATTCTCTAAGACTTCTTAGTATAGGATGGGAAGAAACCATAGTTCCTGCATCATAGAACTATTCTGAGGAAATGAAGTAGTAACAGGTTTTTGTTTTATTTTCCCCAAGAAATGTTAGCTTTCTTTATCTAATAATGTAAGAATCCTGTTAAACTACGGTAGTAAATGGAGAGCTTTAAATGCTGTTTTCTTTTTTCTTTACTAGACGGTCATATTTGTTATTAATTCTTTGGTTAACCAGGGTCTGTTATTTTAGTTAAAACTCTTTCAGTAGTCCTTGGGTAATTTTTTTAAAAGAAAGGTAATAACATACATGCATACATCAGAATGAAGTTCTGAACTCACCCCTTCCCTTGTCTGCTTTACTTTCTGTCTGTTCTACATGCCTTCACTGTCACTGAACTCAATGAGTCTTCAAGATGTGAATGAAAGAGTTTGATTTGGATTAGTGTCAACCAGAGCTGCCACTGCTGCATTGAGGTTCCTCATATTTATTTCCTTTTTCTACCCTCGAAGTAAAAAATCCACTGCCTGGGGGAGGAGGAGAACTAAAATGTTTTTGACAAAACTTAACATGTCAAGACTTCAACAGAATTTGAATCATTATAATTTATGCATATTTACTGAGGGCTATTTTTTTGGCTAATGTAAACAGCTACTTTTTTTTCCTTTACTAATAAGTTGTCTGTTACCAAAGAAAACATTGCTTTATGTGCAGCTTCTTTTCTGAGAACCATCTTCCTAGTTAAAGGCAAAATGAACAAAATATTCAATGAAATTCTCAGAAAATAAAAATAATTTATTTTTTTATGCTAGCCTTTATATTAGTTAAAAATCTAGCATCACCAGCCTTTAAGTCTTAATATTTAGTTGAAAAGAAATATAACTTTAATCTTAAATGATTTGGGTTTATTACTTCCTCTTGTCATAATCACATATTTTAGGAATTTCATCATGTGTATGGATGTTTGTGTGCATGCATATGAGCATATATATTTTTTCTTAAATACCTTTGTTATATCCATATTGCTTTCATTTCTTGGAAAGACCTTTAGTAGAGCATAATGTCAAAATTATTTGGATTTCCCTTTTGCTTATTGTCTTCACTGAGGTTGTCAGGCACCTGCTACATTGTCTTCTGTATTTAAACTGTAAAGGAAGTAGACTCATTATAGAAGGGAGTTTGATTTTCTTCTGTGAAACCACCTGGTGAGCGTCAGTAAACAGTATATGTAAGGTGGGAGAAACTTTTTAGGATCACCACAATTACAGCACAAATAATAAAATAAAATGAAGCTGTGGTTACATTGTCAAACATAAAAGAGTACAAGAGAATAAATAGCAGAATGTGCCCCACCAAGCACACATTGAGACCTGCTGTTTTCCCTTTGGGTACCCACATGGCTTTGATTTTCATCTAATTGCAAGAAAACAAACATTGGCAATAGCTTTACTGGATGTTTGGTGACCCCACTGTGTTAAATAGGACTTGAATTTGAGTGCCTAAAGAAAATCTGTGTATGATATGTTTGTTAGGCTTTTATTCCCAGAAACTTAACAGGCCCATCAGTCAAAAGAGAAACATCATCAAGAAAACAGGAAGTGTTTTGATAGTGAGATTAAAAAATAAGCACATTCTCTTTCCTCATAATGTTTGCTATTAATAACTATGAAAAGTCATTCCAGTCATAGCACGTAGTTACTAAAGGGGTCCAACCTTCTGTTTGAATTGCTCAATACTCTTTATAGGATAGGATACTCAAGTTGAAGGTCAAAAGTTGTTTTTGTTTTTTGGTAAGTGTGAGGAAATGAAGCAGATTTTTACATCCTACAGTTGACCATCTACCTAGCCTTGTCTCTCTCCCTCTGAAATTTTGTAAGTGAAGTCTAACAATCTTCAGTCAGTTCAGTCGCTCAGTCGTGTCCAACTCTTTGTGACCCCATGAATCACAGCATACCAGGCCTCCCTGTCCATCACCAACTCCCAGAGTTCACGCAAACTCATGTCCATCGAGTCAGTGATGCCATCCAGCCATCTCATTCTCTGTCATCCCCTTCTCCTCCCGTCCCCAATCCCTCCCAGCATCAGAGTCTTTTCCAGTGAGTCAACTCGTCGCATGAGGTGGCCAAAGTATTGGAGTTTCAGCTTCAGCATCAGTCCTTCCAATGAACACCCAGGATTGATCTCCCCTAGAATGGACTGGTTGGATATCCTTGCAGTCCAAGGGACTCTCAAGACTCTTCTCCAGCACCACAGTTCAAAAGCATCAATTCTTTGGCGATCAGCTTTCTTCACAGTCCAATTCTCACATCCATACATGACCACTGGACAAACCATAGCCTTGATTAGACAGACCTTTGTTGGCAAAGTAATGTCTCTGCTTTTTAATATACTCTCTAGGTTGGTCATAACTTTCCTTCCAAGGAGTAAGTGTCTTTTAATTTCAAGGCTTCAGTCAGCATCCGCAGTGATTTTGGACCCCCCAAAAATAAAGTCTGACACTGTTTCCACTGTTTCCCCATCTATTTCCCATGAAGTGATGGTACCAGATGCCATGATCTTTGTTTCCTGAATGTTGAGCTTCAAGCCAACCTTTTCACTCTCCTCTTTCACTTTAATCAAGAGGCTTTTTAGTTCCTCTTCACTTTCTGCCATAAGGGTGGTATCATCTGCATATCTGAGGTTATTGATATTTCTCCTGGCAATCTTGATTCCAGCTTGTGCTTCATCCAGCCCAGAGTTCCTCATGATGTATTCTGCATATAAGTTAAATAAGCAGGGTGACAGTTTACAACCTTGACATACTGCTTTTCCTATTTGGAACCAGTCTGTTGTTCCGTGTCCAGTAGGTGGTGATAAATTGTCAACTAGGATAGATGTAGAGCTGCATCTGCTGTTTTATATTTCAGTTTCTTGTAGTGTCATTTTCACTTACTTCCTGAGTCATAATACTTGAAAGAAAGGTGAATACAAAACTTAGAGAATGATAAGAGAAGCTAGACTTGACAACAGAAGAGCCAGGCTAAATATTTCCTTAATAAATAGTCCCTTTGCTCTTCCTGCTAGTCAGTGTCAACTGGCTCTTAGAGAAAACATCTTCTCAGAGACAGGTACACGTAGCATTTACTTTAGAAGAGAGTGTAGGTACTCAATTTCTCTTCAATTTAGACTTTATTATAAAATAGCTATCTGATTTCCTTGTATAATGCAACTATCTAAATTTTTTAAAAGAAAATAAGGTTCATTTTTGCAAGTAGTATTAATCATAACACTCTCAATTAAATATTTTGTATGTACTTCAGCATTAGTTTCCTCTCCTGATCTAAAATAGTGATTTTTTTAAACCATATTCAGTCAGTTGTCAAATTTTATATATTCTTCTCTAAAATATTATATTTTTCTATTATTTTATTTTCACTGATATTACCTTTCTTTAGACCCTTTTTACCTTTCAGTTAGTAAAGTAGAGCAATAGGAAGGAATTATATATTATTTTGAGAATTTTCTGGAATTTTAAGCCTGAGAATGTGACATTTAAAGTAATATTTAAAATAGAAAAGTGTAAGAGAAAATGAGCTTAGTTTTGACCAGATTCAGCTTGATACAGTCAATCAGAATTACCAAAAAACACTTTAATGCATGCACATATCTATATTTGCATGTATCATGGAAAAAGTCTGCATGTGTGTGTTGAAATACTGACTCTAGAATGATAAAATATGGGTTTTCTGTGAACAAAAATTTAAGGCTTGAAATACTAAATAGGTTTGCAAGTCAATTCCCATTATACCCCATGATACTTTCACACACAAACATATACACACAATTTTTGAAGATTAACATCCAAGTTAACCTATTAAATAATTTGCATAATTTTACTGTTATTTATATAATTTTACTCCCATTTCCAAAATGTATTTCATTGTGATATTAATAGTTTCTTTTTCATTTTTTAAGAGAGAGAACGCAACTGTTACTATATAGAAATATAAACATTTTTCCCTTAGGGAACTCTGATTTACATTATTTAATGAGTAAAGAAAGGAATGAGAGGAGAGGTGTCTAAACTTTAAAAACAGTGACAACAGAAAAAAGCAAAAAAATAATAAATTCAGTGGGAAATTGAGGGTAAATAAAAGTATTGTAAAGCAGCTTTCAGAGTCCAACAGTAGTTTAAAAATGTGAAATTCCGTGGAGCTAACTGAAAGTGGTACATTTATTCCAGTTGAGGGTGATGAGTTGGTATAGTTATGAACAGGTACCTCCGTGTGTCACTTTTGGCAATACAAGTTTGGTGCCTCAAGGTCTCAGATGATTTTGAATGTTATGGAAGAAGTCATTTAAAATGGATAATCAAAAATTCCATTTCAGCGTAACTCTGATAGCAGACAAATGGCTACCTTCTTTGTGCTCTATAAATATACATAAAGATATGAAAGATGAAGAAAATACCTCAGCACTATCAAAAAGCATGGTAATAATAACTGAATATTTATTGAATTCTTACTGTTTCAACCCAGCATAGTCATATGTATTGATTCAGTTTATCTTGGCAAATAGGTTTGCATAGCTAGTGGACAAAAGTCAGATTTGAACCTAGCGAACGTGACTACAAAGTCTGTTCTTTTATACATAACTTTATATTGTTTAATTTTAAAACCTATAAAAAATGATAATGATTTTAAGTTGGAACAAGGTGAGAATTACGTTTGAATGAGAGAAACCCGATCTGTTGATGACCTAAATTGTTTCCCCTTTTTACTTGGAGAAAGAAGTAGGTCATCCAGCTCTAATCCTATCTAAGTATAGTTTAATTAGACAGTGGAATAATTATATAGAGAAAGTGAAAATTATATTAAATATAAACACATATATTAATATATTAAATACATGTGTAATATAACATAATTATATATATATATTTACTATATAAAATATATAGAAATTATTACATAGTGAAAGTGAAAATCAGTCATGTCTGACTCTTTGCAGCCCCATGGACTATACATTCCATGGAATTCTCCAGGTGAGAATACTGGGGTGGTCAGCTGTTCCCTGCTCCAGGGGATCTTCCCAACCCAGGGATCAAACCCAGGTCTCCCACGTTGCAGGTGGATTCTTTATCAATGCACTAACTTCAGCTATGGGCTAACTGCCACACAGCTGCTATGTGAATCCCTGAGACTCATGCTGGATCATGCTCAGAAGTCTGCCCTGGTGCACTGTTTTCAAATGGTCACCCTAGGAGCACCACAGACTTCTATGGATTATTGCTATACCAATCTTACCCTCCTCAGTCCAACTCTTACAGTAGTGGAGAAGTAAGGAAGCAAGAGAATATAATCCTTATATCAAATTTGAGTTTTCCAAGAAAGAGAGCTTTGATCTCAACAACTAGAGAAAATGCTAGTGGCGTCTAAAATGCTTTTGAAAAACTTAAGAGCTATCATTGGGAATTTTAAGCATGATATATGTCCTCTTTCATAGCAGTGAATTTAAAATCAAATTGCATGTGGTCCATGTAGCCAAAACGTAGGAGATGTCAAGGATACATGAGATTATAAAAAAGAAAAGCAAAGAAGTACATTAGTTATAGTAGTAAATTAGGAAAATTTTGTCTTGAAAGATACATTCTCTCATTTAAGGGGAAAACCAACTTTCAATGATGTACTATTTGAAAGATTGAATGCCTAAAATTTGGTATCATGAAGATTTCTTAAATTTTAACAGAAAAATGAAAATCCAAACACTGGGTGAGAGTCTATCAGGTCATTAAAATTAGAAGAAAAGTGACAGTGCAATTTTAATATTTCTATATAGGTATTTCAACAAAAAAGATTAAATGGGACAAAGAGTTACATTGATTAGAAAATAACATAATTCATAAAATGGACATAATGTAGCTTTAACTCTGCTAAGCATTGCAGTCATATAGTCGGTTCAGTAGCTCAGTCACATCCTACTATTTGCGACTCTGTGGACTGCAGCATGCCAGGCTTCCCTGTCCGTCACCAACTCCAGAAGCTTGCTCAAACTCATGTCCATCAAGTCAGTGATAGCCATCCAACCATCTCATCCTCTGCCATCCCCTTCTCCTACCTTCAATCTTTCCCAGCATCAGGGTCTTTTCCAATGATTCTGTTCTTCGCATCAGGTGGGCAAAGTATTAGATTTTCAGCTTCAGCATCAGTTCTTCCAATGAATATTCAGAACTCATTTCCTTTAGGATTGACTGGTTTGATCTCCTTGCAGTCCAAGGGACTTGGACATTTTTCCAACACCACAGTTCAAAAGCGTCAATTCTTCAGCACTCAGCTTTCTTTATAGTCCAACTCTCACATCCATACATGACTAATGGAAAAACCATGGCTTTGACTAGATGGACATTTGTTGGCAGAGTAATGTCTCTGCTTTTTAATATGCTATCTAGGTTGGTCATAGCTTTTCCTCTAAGGAGCCAGCCTCTTTTAATTTCATGACTGCAGTCATGATCTGCAGTGAATTTGGAGGTCCCAAAAATAAAGTCTCTCACTGTTTCCATTGTTTCCCCATCTATTTACCATGAAGTGATTGGATGGGATGCCATAATCTTAGTTTTCTGAATGTTGAGCTTTAAGCCAACTTTTTCACTCTCCTCTTTCACTTTCATCAAGAGGCTATTTAGTTCTTCACTTTCTGCCATAGGGTGGTGTCATCTGCATATCTGAGGTTATTGATATTTCTCCCGGCAATCTTGATTCCAACCTGTGCTTCATCCAGCATGGCATTTCCTATATACTCTGCATATAAATTAAATAAGCAGGGTGACAATATACAGCCTTGAAGTACTCCTTTCCCAATTTGGAACCAGTCTGTTGTCTCATGTTCAGTTCTAACTGTTGCTTCTTGACCTGCATACCAATTTCTCAAGAGGCAGGTAAGGTGGAGCAGAAGTATATGTTTTTCTGGAACTCTCTTGCTTTTTCTATGATCCAAATTTTAAAGACCTTAATTTTTTAGAGAATTTTAGATTCACAAAAAATTTACCGTAAGGTATAGAGATTTCCCCTGTACCCCCTACCCTTATATATGCATATCCTTTCCCATTATCAACATTCCCCCACCAGAATGGAACATTTGTTACAATCGATGACCTATATTGACACATCATAATCACCCAGAGTCCGTAGTTCACTCGTAGGGTTCTTGACCTTAGTGTTTTATCTAAAAGGTCATTACCATTATCAAGAAAATCATCCTGATTCTCTCCTGTTACTTTTTAAGGAGTTTCACATTGCATCTCTAATCCATTTTGAGTTAATTTTTGTGAAGAGTATAATATTTATGCCTAGATTCAGTTTTTCTTTGTATGGGGATATTCAGTTCAATTGTTCTAGCGCCATTTCTTTAAAAATCTATCTTTTCTCCATTTCAGTGCTTTTCACCATTTATCAAAAATCAGTTGACCATATCTATGAGGTGGGATTCTATTTCTGGGCTTTTTATTCTGTCCATTGTTCTATTTGTCTTTTTTTCCATCAATAGCACTCTGTTCTGATTACCATATCTTTGAGATTATAATCTTGAAGTCAGGTGGTATCAGACCTCTAATTTTGTTATTACCCTTCATATTATATTGGCTGGGCTTCTCTGGTGGCTCAATCATTAAGAATCCGCCTGCCAATGTAGAAAACTTGGGTTCAGTCTTTGGATTGGGACGACATCCTGGAGAAGGAAATGCAACCATCTCCAGTATTTTTGCCTGGAGAATCCCATGGACAGAGGAGCCTGGCTGGCTATAGTCCATGGAGTGGCAAAGAATCAGACATAACTTAGTGACTAAACAATGATAACAACATTGTATTGGTTATTGTGAATCTCTGTGTAAATTGTAGAACCAGTTTGTTACTATCAGTAAAATAACTTACTGGGATTTTGACTAGGATTGCATTGACTCTACATATCAACTGATATCTTGACAATATTGAGTCTGTGCTGTGCTGTGCTCAAATACTCATTCATGTTTGACTCTCTGCGACCCTATGTACTGTAGTCCACCAGGTTCCTCTGTCCATGCGATTCTCTAAGCAAAATACCAGAGTGGGTGGTCATTTCCTACTCCACAGGATCTTTCCCAATCCAGGGATCAAACCTGAATTTCCTGTCTCCTGCATTGGCAGGTGGATTCTTTGTCACTAGCACCACCTGTGAAGCCCCAAATTTGAGTCTGCCTAGCTATAAACACAGACTGTTTCTCCATTTATTTTTTTCTTTTATTTTGTTCACCAGAGTTTTGTAGCTTTCCTCATATAGCTCTTTTGCATATTTTGTTACTTATATCTAAGTACTTTACTTTTGTGATGCTAATATTAATGGCATTGTGTTTAATTTCAAATTCCACATGTTCATTGCTATAAAAGAAAGCAACTGACTTTGTATTTTAATGTCGTGTTCTGCAACCTTCATGTAATCACTAGTTCCAGGAGGCTTTTTTTTTCTGTTTTTCCTTTTGATTTTTTTTTTTCTTAACATGTGCTCAGTTGTTCAGTTGTGTCTGACTCTTTGTGGCCCCATGGACTGTACCCCACCAGGTTCCTCTGTCCTTGGGATTCTCAGGCAGCTGGAGTGGGTTGCCATCCCCTCCTCCATGGGATCTTCCCAACCTGGAATCAAACCTGTGTCTCATGTCTTCCTGCATTGGCAGGAAGATTCTTTATTACTAGCACCACCTGCTGCTGCTGCTGCTAAGTCGTTTCAGTCATGTTGGACTCTGTGTGACCCCATAGATAGCAGCCCACTAGGCTCCTCTGTCCCTGGGATTCTCCAGGCAAGAATACTGGAGTGGGTTGCCATTTTCTTCTCCAATGCATGAGAGTGAAAAGAGAAAGTGAAGTCACTCAGTCATGCCCAACTCTTAGCGACTCCATGGACTGCAGCCTACCAGGCTCCTCTGTCCATGGGATTTTCCAGGCAAGAGTACTGGAGTGCGGTGCCATTGCCTTCTCCGCCAAGTACACCTAGGAAACCCAAATTTTTTGCACTGACAAGGTTTTGAGTTTTTCACTATTAACCATGAAGTTTGATTTTATTGGAGATATTCTTTATCAAGTTGAAGAAGATCTTCTCTGTCCCTAATTTACTGAGTGTTTCTTATCATGAATGAATGTTGGATTTTTGTCAGGTGTTTTTTCTGCTTATGTTGACATGATTATGTTATTTTCTATTCTTTAGCCTGTTGATATGATTGATTACATTACTTGATTTTCAAATGTTGATGCAGCCTTGCATACCTGGGATAAATCTCACTTGACTGTGGTATATAATTCAGTTTATACATTATTAGATTTGGTTTTCTAATACTTTGTTCAGGAATTTCACATCTGCTTTAATGAGAGCTATTGGTCTGTAGTTTTTATTTCTTCTAATGTCTTTGGTTGCATTATTAGGGAAATGTTGACCTCATAGAATGACTTAGGAAATATTCTCCTTGCTTTTATCCTCTGAAAGAGATTATAGAGAATCAGCATAATTCTCTTTTAACTGTTTAGGAGAATTCATAATTGAATCCATCTTGGTCTGGTGCTTTCTGTTTTGGAAGATTTAAATTTCTTTAATATGAACCTATTCATATTGTCTGTTTATTCTCAACTAGATTACAAAATTTGTGGGCACAGAGTTTTTCAAATAGTATTCTTTTATTATTCTTTTTAGTATCCATAGGATCTACAAAATGGATTGAAATTTAACTTATCATTAGTCATGACTGCAATGACTTTTAGACAGAAATAAGATTGAGGGAAGGAAAAAAAACAAGAATTAAAAAGACTTTGTTTTTGCTGATTGTTTTTTAAGGCTTCATTGTCATTTTGCTAATAGTCATGATTTTGGAACAATAGAAGAATTTTTTTTTTTCTCATCCCCTCATTTTATGCTAAAAAGATTGAGAGGGAAATGGGACTCCCTCTTAAAGCAGTACATTTAGATAAATGTAAAGTTGCACATTTTATTCAGAACATGTAAGTGGTCTAATGCCATACCCACCAAATGTTATTTTACATTTTGCTACTGAAAAGAAAATAAGATGCAATGGCAACCCACTCCAGTACTCTTGCCTACAAAATCCCATGGACTGAGGAGCCTGGTGCAGTCTACCGTCCGTGCGGTCGTAAAGAGTCGGACACAACTGAGTGATTTCACTTTCACTTCACTAAGACATAGCTAGTCAGATTTCATATTTATTGAGGGACTGCTATAAACCAGGTACTGTTTAATAAATTGAATCTTTCAATCTTTTCAACAAAAGCATGCAATAGTAATTAAAAATCCACTTTACTAATGAGGAGACTCATTTAGGATGACTTTATGAATTGCTTAATGTCAAATAAGATCATCAAGTATGGCTCAAATTTGCTGAATTGATGCTAAATCTGCTGAGCTTGATAGTATATTACTGAATAAGATGTTTGTAAAAACAGAAAGAGGGCTATAGTGAACCATGCCAAATGGCAATCAAATTAAAATAATCATTGATTTTAAATGAAATTCAATTGTGGAAGTGATTCATGTTTATTTTTACCATCTTATTTGTGAAATAATTAGTCTACTCAAAAACTTCTTTAGATAGCACCTACTATGTGCTGGATTGTACTTTTAGTGGACAATTAAATGTGATTAAATCATACCATCAAAGTCTTGACAACACATATGTGGAAATATGAGTCAAATCTATATTAGGCATATATAAGAAATGCTTTTTTGTGAAATATATTAAAAAATGCTATAGAAGCACAGATTAAGGAGACAGTAAATACTTTTTAAAAAAGAGAGGGATGTAAGGAATAATATAAATTTTTCTTTATATGAAATGAGAAGAGCTAATCAGAGATAATATGTTTAGTGAAACTGGACCCCATCTATATTTTTTAACACCCCCGTTACCTATTAATGTTATGTGGTTCAGTGTAGACGCTCAATAAATATTGAATAACGAAACAAAGGAAGAAATATTGAGTAAATATCAAATAGCATCATATAGCTGAAACTTGTGGGATGGCAGAAGGCAAATTTGGAAATATTAATTGAGGCACATAGTGAATGTTTTCACTGCCACTTTTCATAATCAGGATGTTTATTGTCTGTGAGCTCAGTCAGCAGCATCCAAAGTAAATATAACGTGAGTCACACTAATAATTCTAAATTTTCTGGTTAGTCACATTATTATTATATTCATACTCTATATTAACTGAAATTTGTATATCATAAGGATCCATATTTTTCTGATGTATCATCTTTATTAAAATTATTAATGACCTATTTTATATTCTTTTTTTGTATTTTTTGAAATTTGATGAGTATTTTACATTTACAGTAAGTCTCAGCTTAGATTAGTCACATGTGATTCATGTGGTCACAAAGAGTCGGACACGACTGTGCGACTGAACTGAACTGAACTGCTCAGTAGCCACATGTGGCAGTGGTTAGTGTACTAAGCAGAACAGGTCTAGGGTTTTTGTTATCTATGGTCCTTAGATAAGCAACACTTAAAAAGTTGATAGGAAAGCAGATTCCTGGACTGCTCTATAGACCAACTAAACCAGAATCTGCATTTGTCTCAAGAACTTCAGAGAGTTTTATGTGCATCACAGTTGGAAAAACACTAGTCTAGATAACCAGCTCTAAAGTTAAGTGGGTACATCCCAAGGAGTATAGAAGATACGTGCTATTGGAGTTTAGAAAGTTTAGATCTAGTAGATTTATTATTTACATTAATGTTGTTTTAAAAGTCCAAAGTAAATTAAGCTTCATATATATATAATATTGTATTCACACTGGTACCTTTATCCAAATGTCAGATGACATTTTTTCTTGCCATTAATGTCTAGTAAACTGAGCTAAGAGTGGAAGTTAAACCAAGGGAACAGCTATTGTGTCTGTCATCTTTACTTTTAAATGGATTTATAAACTTTATTGTCGATTATGTTTTGATATTAATTAAACTAATGAAGTGGAAACTGTAAAATATTTTTGTAAATACATTTTTGCAAATATAAGGAAACAAAACAGAAAAGAGGCAGAGCTAACAGTTCTAATTCTCATAGAAAGTCTTCTTTAGTCTCAATTATAAGTAGAAAAAAAATAATGATGATGATATAAACAGACTCACTAAGCAACGAGATGAAACCTCTAAAGTTATCAAAATATCTACTTGAAATATTGATTAAAACCCCTACAGTTAATGGTGAACTTAGCCCCCAGTGTATATTGTACTTTGTGATATTACCTGGTGATAGTGAGAAGCCAATATAATTAGTAAGACATTTGAAAAATACCTTTAATTTAATCTTTGTTAGGCATTTTCTGTATCCAGCTTTGCCTAGGAGGGTTCCAATTCACAACAGTTGTCTTAATATAATTATAAGAAGTGCTACATTTTGATCTCAAAAGAGGTTCTGTTTTGAAACAGAGGCATTTGGTCAGCTGTTTATTGCACGCCCTTAAAATTTGTCTTTGAGTGTCATAAAGTATGCAATATGTAAATATAATACATAATACATGTACTCAATTTTAGGATGACTGATCATATATCCTGGTAGAAATCTGTTTATCTATTCATTTTTGTTACATTGACAATCACAGAGTGAAGACCTGACTTGTAAGAAGCTGGACAGTTTCCCAGGTTCACTCCTAACCCCATGCTTAATTGTTCTCGGCAGCCCCTTTCAGGCCAGATATATGTGTTCCCACTCAGACTGATGCAAAGTGACAGTTTAAGCAGAATTGTGTATTTTTCTCTCCTCTCTTTCTTCTATTTCCTCCCTAATTGTAGAAAGAGAAATAATTATTAGGAATTTCAGAGGTCTGCATAGCCTGCATAGCCGGTTGTTTAATGACCCAAGAAAAAGCAGAGTCAACAGGAGGCAGCAGCTTAAGCAAGTGACGCCCTTTGAAGCTTTGAAGACACATTTGCAGACTGTAAAGGGAATCCATCATCCACACATAGTTCACATGGGATAAGTTAAAAATCTGGGATAAGATTTTAAAAATAACTTGAATATGGAAAATTTTATATTTAAGCAGAAAAAGAAAAGGTAACATTTAAATGGTTAAAAATGGATCATGTATAAATAAATGGATGTTTATATGATTTCTGGGCTTCCCAACTGACTCAGTGGTTAAGAATTTGTCTGCCAAAGCAGGAACTGCAAAAGACATGGTTCAATTCCTGGGTTGGAAAGATCTCCTAGAGGAGGAAATGGCAACCCATTCCAGTATTCTTGGTTGCGAATTTCCGTGGACAGAGGAGCCTGGCAGGCTATAGTCCACGGGGTCCCAACAAGTTGGCCACCACTGAGCATGCAAGCCACTATATAATCTCTGAAAATCTTTTGGTGCTCTATGAGTATATATTAAGAAAATAAGACTGTATCGGTTGTGTTCCATTGCATGTTAATATATTGTTTTTTATATAAGCTAAAGTGAATGAGATGATTTTGGAAAATGAGAGATACTATTTGAGTGGCCCATATAATGAAACCAGCAAGGTATTTGGGGAGGGGTCAAGTGAACCAGCAATTAAATGGGTGAAATGTTCACAAATTGTGGAAATCAAAGAAACATAAAGTTACTTGTTAAACATGATTCTTCATAATGAAGAAATTGGAGCAGGACACAAAGCCTAACAAAGCACAGTAGGAATTTGGCAGGGAATGCCATCAAACCCTTAAATTATAGGTAAGTGTGTTCTACTATAGCAGACCCACACTCTTCCCAGGTGGCGTTAATGGTAAAGAACTAGCCTGCCAATGCAAGAGGTATGAAAGACATGGGTTTGATCCCTGGGTTGGGAAGATCCCCTGGAGGAGGGCATGGCAACCCACTCCTGTATCCTTGCTTGGAGATCCCCATAGACAGAGGAGCCTGGCAGGCTACAGTCCATCGGATCGCACAGAGTTGGACATGACTCAAGCAACTTAGCATGTATTCTACTTAGGGAATATCCAATCATATGCAACTGCTTTCTAGCATCTCTGGCACTACAAGAGATTTTTATATTTTTCACATAATAAAGGTTTAAGTGGGGCAACTTTTCTCAAGTGTGTTCCTTGGAGCACTAGTTTATCTAGTGTGCCTTAAGGAAATGGTACAATATTTAAGTAAAGTAGGAAAAC
Organism: Moschus berezovskii; assembly: GCF_049115385.1. NCBI lineage: Eukaryota > Metazoa > Chordata > Mammalia > Artiodactyla > Moschidae > Moschus > Moschus berezovskii. Next base: position 43,682,179 of record NC_142462.1, read on the forward strand.
TTTCACACTCTATTACTGTCACATTGCACATTCACATACTTAATAGTGTTAGAGTTAAGAGTCTTAATGGTCTTGCAGGGGCTAAATCAGTTGTTCAACTTTGTTCATTTCACATTACCTATGCATCTTAAATTTCAGAAACTAGTGTCCTACAGAAAATATTTTTGGAATTTCTGGGCTGGAGGAATATTGCTGGTGTACTACTATTACCAGCATGCTGTTGACCTTGATATCTAAGCTTTAAAACAATAAAAGATAATATTAGAAAAGCATTTCAAAATATTTTAGTTGAATTTACATTTCTATTGCTCAGTTATTTGAGATTTCTTGTGTGTCTGAAATCGCAGTGTTATTTCACTCCTTCGTTAATGTATCAGTAAAGACCCAGTTAATAGGGAACCTGACAAATAATATTAAACTATTCTCAAATGTGAAACGTGATTTTATAAATGTTGGGGTGTGTGTGTATGTATATATATATATATATATGAATCTAGTGAAAAATATATGTATGCATGCATGTGTGTATCTAATAATTTGTTTTAACCAAACTGCATATTTCTGAAATGAGGTATACCCCCAGAGGTACAATGTAGAAAATCATCATTGTTGCTATTTGGATGATATAACATACCATTAGAAAATAATTGTATTTGAACTTCAGCTCATGTTATATATTTTTTAGGTGAAAAAGAATCTGAGCTAGAAAAACAGAAAATTCCCTAAAGAATTTATTGTTGGTACCTAGGGACCAAATAGTATAAGTTTTCCAGATGCTCAGGAGATAATGGTGTAACCTGACCAGCCTATACAATGGTTACCTTGGTGGCAGTGTGGTAAAATATCTTTCAGCACTGGACTTTGTAATCTAATCTCATTTATAATTAATATACCTGATTCAGCTTAAAGAATAATGCCAATATTATTAGTGAAAGTTGTGATATTTTCAAATGTCCCAAGATGTCATTACCAATATAGACTTATTTTTGTTGCCTAGTTCATCAGACCCAAGTTCTTTTAGCCAAAATTATTTAATATATTTGAACTGAGGAACAAATATATTTATTTCATAACTGCTATTTATCAGCTGAATCTAGTATTAATTAATTATTATAACAAATAATGACCCATTACCTAATAATAAACAGTTAAAAATAATTGAATTAGCAAATTAGTAGTGAGACAAGCTCCTAGAAACATAAAGTTCTTAACTGTCACCCCCCAAAATTCCAAATTTTATAAAAATCTACAACAGGTGCATGTGAAATTACTTCACATTTTCATTCTTTTCACAGGTTCTATATTTTCTATGATTTTAAGCCTTGTTCTGTAATTAATTGTAATGACCCTATTGATATAAATTATGCTATTACTTTTAGCAATCTAATAGAATGTTTTGTTTTAGTTTTCTTCTTCATTCATTCCATCAAGTATTCAAACATGACAGCCAAGGTGCTAGAGACTCTGGATGTATCTACAACAGGACAGACATGGTACATATCTTGGATAAGCTTATGAACTGGTGAAAAAGACAATGATGAATAAACAGACTAAGTAACTTCATTTAGTAATTGAAAGGAGTGCAATGACGTATGGCATGTTATCTTGCATCAAAGACAAAGGCTGAATTATGAGGAGCATGTTATTATAATTATATTTGCATTTTGGTAGTGTGTTTTTCTGAATTTCTGAGGATGATTTTCTGACTGAATTTCAGTGGGATGAGACTGAGAGTGTTGACAGATTTGTGCCGACTCTGCCATGCCCTCCTGTATCTTTCATGGTTAAGGTTAAAGGTGCAGGTCTTGGTTATAAAATAAAGGACAATTGATAGCTTGTTAAGTTTGTTTGTGATTGTTAGTTTCCATTCCATTTCAAAGTTTGTTAGTATCCATTCAAGAATCCATTGGACTTCCCTGATAGCTCAGTTGGTAAAGGATCCATCTGCAATGCAGGAGACCCTGGTTTGATTGCTGAGTTGGGAAGATCTGCTGGAGAAGGGAAAGGCTACTCACTTGAGTATTCTGACCTGGAGAATTCTATGAACTGTATAGTCTATAGGGTTGCAAAGAGTCAGAAGCAACTGAGCGACTTTCACTTCACTTCACTTTTCATTCAAGTATCAGAAATATCTGGACACAAGGAGTTTATGATAAAATGTTTTTATAAGGCTAATCATCTTGTTTTTCCTTTATTCACATTTATATTTCTGTAAACAATTTAGTGAATATGATTTCCAGAAGTTGCAATTCTGAGTCAAGAGAAGCAGTTCTGACTAAAGTTAAAAACTGATGAGCCACTTTTATTTTGTGGGTCCATTATCTTAGTAGTTTATATGGGTATATATTTGTGTCTTTGAAATTAGTATATTTCATAGGAGGTAACTAAAACTGGAGAGAGAAAGAGAAAGAGGAGAAAGGAACTCAGAATTAGGTTAGGAAAATGATGATATTTTTTGCAATATATGTTTCCTAGAAAAAGTTAGCAATCCTTAAATTTGTCCAATAGGAAATTGCTTCAGAAAGATGAATGAAATTGGGTAATACTTATGACAAATCCCAACATAGTCACCAGGTAAACCAGACAGCCCCAGGGATTTAGAGAAATAATCTACCTGAAAATTTCCATTTTCTAGAGACTGCCCTATTGATAAGATTCATGAAACACAATTTCTGTCTACAAACTGTTTCTATTTATTTTTTTTAAAGTTTCCTATTAGAGACTATATTAAAATTTAATATTTGTAACTATTTATTATTCCTCTAAAAACTAACACAATCCTAATATATTCCTGAGAGTTACCAAACAAGAAAGCAAGAAAAACCAGTAAAAGATGCATGTGTATAAGAGTAGAAAAAAAGAAAGTCTTTGGTCCAATGCCAATAAATGTCAAACTAGATCCTAAAGAACAGTCAGAGCTCTTCAGACTTGCTGGGAGTAAACAGGGGAAGGGGATTTATTTCTCAATTTTGTCATCTTCCCTTGGCTCATCCCCTTTACTTGTAGCCTTTCTCATAGCAGGTCAAATAAAAGATGCTGCAGAGGGCTTCCCAGGTAACACAGTGGTAAAGAAGTTACTTGCCAATGCAGAAGAAATAGGAGATGCAGGATTGATCCCTGGGTCGGGAAGTTCCCCTGAAATAGGAAATGGCAACCCACTCCAGTGTTCTTGCCAGAAAAATCCCATGGACAGAAGAGCCTGGTGGGCTACAGTCCATGGGGTTGCAGAGTCAGACACAACTGAGCACACATACACACAATTACTGCAGAGATTCTGCAAAGCACATAGGTATTTGCACTGGGCACAAAGACATTTAAGTCTTTATTTTCCACCGTGCCAAGAGCAAAAAGAAAATAATTTACAAAAGTTTCTCTACCTGGTTCCCAGAGTTAAGCCCACCCAGGCTGAAGAATAAAACAAGACTTAGTGCCATCTCAACTCTCATGGTTAGTCAGACAACAAGGTAAATCACTTGAGAAGATTTCAAGCTTAATCCTTTGAAAATTGATCCCACCTCAGGGGATACCGAATCATATTCTCCATCTAAATGTTTCTGCTGTAAACCACACTTGCTCAACAGGTTTCTAGGGGAGAAAAATGTTTTTGTTTTTGAACAATATGAATTCATTATAAAGAAAATGCTTTATTCTTATTTTTAGAAATTAAATTATGCATTTTCAGTTCATTTTTATTATAAAATGATTACTATAATGTATTTATATACTCATAAAGAAAAGCATGCATATTTCTGAAACACCAAAGTAAATATCTTAGCCAAAATTAATTTCAGCCACGGAGTTGAAGAGCAATGAAATAGCAGAGACCAAGTGTTTTTTAAGAAAGTAAAATGCTACATGAATAGTTACTTGTGCAAACCTCAATTAATAATAACAATACAATGTTTATCTCCTTAACATTATTTTAGACTAACATAGAACATGTTACAGAGGAAAAATGCTTGACTTGTGAGATAGGTGACCCCGATTTTAATCTGTGCTCTGCCATCAATTAGCTGTTTTATTTTATGTAATTCCCTTAACCTCCCTTGGTTAAATTCAATTATCCTTAAAATTGGAGAATCTGACTGTATTATCTGCTAAGTCCCTGGAAGCTCTAAAATCTCTATGATGCTAAAAGGCCAATATAATATAATTTCTATCTCCATCAGTTTAGATGCATCTATCTGGCCCAGTTTTGATCAGGGTTTGTATGAACTAATGGCATGCGTAGAGTGTCCAAGGATAAACTACTTAAAGTTATGTTACACTTGTTAGGGTGTCTTAAAATATTTTAAAAAATATATGTACCAAATAATTAGCATTTTGATTCCAACAATTAAGCCAAATCATATATAGTAGAAACCATCTTCTATTTCTGTAGGATTATAAGGACTGCTAAATAATCCTCTGTGTATATGTGTATGCGCACATGTTTCATTAAGGCACTTGATAATTTAGGCTATTAATTTATCTAGAATGCCAGAGAAGGAAGAAAAATTGTCAAAGAAGTTAGCATAAGAAAGGACAGGAGGGAGGGGGGAAAGAAGAATGGAAGGAAGGACAGAAGCGGTAGTAGGCAAGAAAGTCTTCTACGAGTTGTACAGTAACGTTTATTTTGTTAGCAAGAGGAGTCACTATGAGGATGCTCATTGACCAGCCATATGTGTTAGTAGCAAATTAGAACCATTCGTTTTCCTTGAGTTGGAGCTGAATTCTCAAGAAGGGTATGGATACACTGATGGGTCATGATTAGCTGGAAGTGAATTTCAAGTAATTTGATATTTGTTAAAAGAGCAAACTTTGCAAATGATTTTCTTTAGAGTAAATCAGAACACATTTAGGTTAAGCCTATAATAATAACCCCTTTGCTTCTATGCTGACATCCTATAGAAAGAGAGAAATGGTAGAGTAATAGAGGGCTGTAAATTGTTTATAACCCTGATAGTGAGTGCCTCTCTAGCTGAGAGAGTCAAGGAAACTTTTTGGATGAAAGTTACACAAACTGAATTTGACTTAGCCTAAAAATAGAGGTAAAATATTCGAAAGGACAGAGTTAGAGGTTTGCCTCAGATTTAATGAAGCAGGCAGTCAGATACTGAGCCTTTCTTTCTCATTTTCACTGAAGCCCATCTTGGTTTCACTTCTTTGTTAAAGATCATGTATTCCACCAAGTTGGAGGTGTGAGGGCAAACCTTGCAATCAGCCTCATCCTAGCTTAGATTCCAAAGGGAAAGCAGAGTTTTGTGTCTCAGCATACATACAAGCATACAAACTGAGCATGAATACATATTGAGCACTTAATAGACAGATGGACAAATAAGGTAGGGAGGGACACATATATCTCAGGGGAAAAAATCTGTTTCACTCAGTTGGGTAATTTACCAATACTTCTGCCATATAGACAAATCACTGTGTCTGTAAAGGAAAGGCCCTGTATCCAGAGGACCACATTACAGTGATACACAGCCTCCCCACTTAAAAATAAACAGAGGGGGAGAACAAGATGGTGGAGGAGTACATTTCTCTTCATGGATACATCAGGAATACATCTTCAGACACAGAAGTGCATGTAGAAAACCAGCTGAGAGCAAACAGGAGTACCTGCCCAGAGGAAAAGAATATATAGAAGCATGCAAAGCATGGTAGGATGAAGCAACTAGAGGGAAAGACAGGAATGTCAGTAGGACTAAAACCTGCCCTCGGCAGGTGGGGGAACTGAAGCAGGGGGCCGGTGCCCACATCGTGGCAATAGTCTGAATCAGAGGAGAAACATTTAAGTCTGAGAGTGAAACAGCTTGTCTGTGGCAGCCTGAATAGAAGAGAATCAGACAGTTCTTGCCACAGCCATACATACCCCGGACAGGGATGCAGGTCTTCTGGAAAGTGAAACGGCTGCAAGCTGGAGTTTAGGGACTGCAATCCCACAGCGAGAGCTGCTGTTGATTGTGGAGAGACGGATCAAGGGCATGTGAGGGAGAAGACTTTGGTGCAAAATGCCTGTGGAGGAAAGACAGGGAGCCATGGAAGCAAGGCAATACCACTGAGTCACACGTAGCAGGTGGAGCCATCACCATAGGCTCTCTCTCCCTACATACCAGCATCAGCAGCTGAACAATAGAGAGGCTGACCCATCAAATGCCTGACGAACTGAACTACAGAGCAGTACCCCACCCAAGGTGTTCCTTTAAGTGACTGACACACAGATCTAGAGTAGGACCCCAGCCAGGGGGGCCCCTCTATGTGCCTGATATACTGAAAAACAGAGAAGGACCCCAGGCAAGGGAGCCCTCTAAGTACCTGAAGAGACAGAACTGCAGAGAAGGACTGGCCAAAGAGGCATTCTGATCGCCAGTTACAAGAGGCTGGAAAAAAGATTCTCATAGGCCATAACTCCTGCGGTGGAGGCAGTCCATGTCCCTGCACACTTGATGCCACCAGGGTCCCCACAAGTCAAGCAGGTGTGGCATCATCATGCTCAACTCTCACTGGGTCAGAGCTACCAGAGGCCAAACAAGTCTTGCGTCTATGCATGCAGGGTCACTCCGGTAGTGTCCGACTCTTTGCAACCCTGTAGACTGTGGCCTGTCAGGCTTCTCTGTCAGGGAGGGGTTTCTCCAGGCAAGAATACTGGAGCATATTAGCCAATATTGGTTGCCATACCCTTCTAGAGCACTATACTTCCTTCTGCCCTAGCTGCCAACTCCCCTGAGTACCTGGTGCTGCCAGAACCCCTGCAACCCAAGCAGCTGCACCACCTCTGTACCTGGACCTCACAGAAGCAACCCAAGTCCTCCAGGGCAGCCTTGGGAGCAAACCCCAGGGGACGACCCACATGCAGAGGTGGACATAAAACCACAATTGAAACCCAGGGCAGTGTGGCTAAGGAAGAAGACCTAAAACCTTCCCACCAGCTGTACAAGTTACGGATTAAATTCCACATGATTACCAAGTCAGATTCTGTGTCTCTGGATTATATAAAAGGTCCCTGAGAGCTCCCACAAAAGAACATGCACTAGTTCTGAAAGTTGTGGACATTGGAGGAAAAAACACACAGGAGTAGAACCAGGTTAGAATCTGAGCTCCCCCCACAGAAGGTCCAGAGATCAGCACAGAGTTGGAGGGCATCCTAGGGAGGTGAGGTGGACTGTAACTCCCAGAGAAGGAAAGGACTCTGACAGCAGTCACTCAAGAAAAACATTTATTATTCTTATGTTCTGACTTGTTCTATAGATTCTTTTGGATTTTTTTCTTTTTTCTTTGCTTTTTTTTTTTTCCTCCTCTGTCGTAGTTGTCTATTTTATTGGCACTATGAAATCTAATTAAGCCTTTGAGCCTTTTTTTTTTCCCTCAGTCACATTTTTTATTGTTGTTATAAACCTCTGCCTCTACACTGGGATTTGCAGTTCTGTTGAGTTTTCCTTTTTTTAATTTTATTTTTTTAAACCTATTCTTATTTTTCTACATTTATTCCTTTGTTTGCATTTCCTACTGTTCTTTTCCCCTTGCAGTTAATCTTTAACATATAAATCTTCTTAATCTACCTCTGTTTAACTTTGCATACGCATTGTTTCTTTCTTTCCTTTCTTTCAACATTTTGTTAGTTTTATTTTCATTGCTTTATTTCCCAGTTGGCACCTTGCTTTAGTTTTGTTTTCTAGTTTGTACTTTAGTTAGTTTTGTTCTCGTAGATATAATTTTTGGTTTCCTTTGTTCACTGGGTCAATCTATTGTATTTTATTTTTGTTGGACTGTTTTGACTTCTCTCATGGGTGTCTATGTATATATTCCATTATTTTAATTATTATTTATCTGATTTTGTAACTGCCATTTGTCTGGCATTCATCTTTGGTTTCTCATTTTTTGATATTTGTTTTAATCTCACTTAATGCCATAACAAACCACTTGTGGAATCTTCATTCCTGACCAGAGATCAAGCCCTGAGCCTTTGGAGTGGGAGCACTGACTCCAAGTCCCTAGACTACCAGAGAACTAACCCTAAGGAGAATTAAATAGTGAGAACTCACACAAAGGAAACCACCTGATACAAGACCCAGCATCACCCAACCACCAGTAGCACTCTGTGCAGGATGCCTCATCTAAACAACAAACAAAACAAAAATACAAACCCAATCATCAGCAGACAGAATTACCACCACCCTCAGCCTTGCCCATCAGAGGAAAAACAAACAAACAAAACTAAGACAAATCTCACCCTACACAAACCACTGGACCAACCTAAGGAAGGCAGAAACCAAAAGGAAATAAGAATTCAACCTTGAAGCCTGGCAAAAGGAAACCTCAAACACAATAAGTTTAAAAAAAATAATAATGAAAAGGCCGAGAAATACTACACAAATGAAGGAACAAACTAGAAACACAGTAGTCCAAATAAATGAACATGAAATAGGCAAACTACCTGAAAAAGAATTCAGAATAATGATAGTAAATATGATCAAAAGCCTTGAAAGCAAAATGGGGAAAATGCAAGAATCAATTAACGAAGACCTAGAAGAATTAAAGAATAAACATACAAACAACACAATTATTGAAATTAAAAATACTCTAGTAGGAATCAATAGCAGAATATCTGAAGCAGAGGAACGAATCAGTGAGCTGGAAGATAAAATGGTGGAAATAACTTCTGAAGAGCAGAATAAAGTAAAAAGAATGAAAAGAACTGAGGATAGTCTCAGATACCTCTGGAACAATATCAAATGCACCAGCATTCGAATTATAGGCACCCAGAAGAAGAAAAGAAAAAGAAAGGGTATGAGAAACTTTTTAAGAGATTATAGTTGAAAATTTCTCCAACATGGAAAAGGAAATAGTCAATCAAGTCCACAAGGCATAAAGAGTCCCATGCAGGATAAACCCAAGGAGAAACACACCAAGATATATACTATCAAACTAACAAAGTCTAAACACAAAGAAAGAATATTAAAAGCAGCAAGGGAGAAGCAAATAGTAACATACAAGGGAAACCCCATACACTTAACAGCTATCTTTCAGCAGAAACTCTGCAGGCCAGAAGGGAATGGCAGGATATATTTAAAGGACTGAAGGAGAAAAATCTACAACCAAAATTTCTGTACCCAGCAAGGAACTACAAAATCAAACCCAAGCAATTAAGAAAATGGCAAAAGGAACATATATATCAATAATTACTTGAAATGTAAATGGATTAAATGCTCCAACCAAAAGACACAGACTGGCTGAATGGATACAAAAACAAGACCCATGTATATGCTGTCTATGAGAAACCCACTTCAGACCTTGAGACACACATAGACTGAAAGTGAGAGGATGGAAAAATATATTCCATAAAAACGGGAAGCAAAAGAAAGCTGGAGTAGCAATCCTCATATCAGACAAAATAGACCTTAAAAATTATAAGCGATAAGGAAGAACACTACATAATGATCAAGGGATCAATCCAAGAGGAAGATAAGATTGTAAATATCAATGCACCCAACATAGGGGCACCTCAATACATAAGACACTCACAGACATAAAAGGAGAAATTGACAATAGCACAATATTAATAGGAGACTTTAACAGCCCACTCACACCAATGGACAGATCATCAAAACAGAAAATTAATAAGGAAACACAAGTCTTAAATGATACATTAGATAAGATGAATCTCACTGATATCTTCAGGACTTGCCATCCAAATGCAGAAAAATACACCTTCTCAAGTGCACATGGAGCATTCTCCAGGATAGACCACATCTTGGGTCGTAAACCAAACCTCAGTAAATTAATGAAAAATTTAAATCACATCAAGCATCTTCTCTGACCACAACACTCTGAGACTGGATATCAATGACAAGAAAAAAATACTCTAAGAAACACAAACATATGGAGATTAAACAATGCATTTCTAAAAAACCAACAGGTTACTGAAGTAATTAAAAAGAAAATCAAAATATTTCTAAAAAAAATGACAATGAAAACATGACAATTCAAAACCTATGGGATACAGCAAAAGCAGGTCTAAGAGGGAAGTTTATAGCAATACAATCCTACCTCAAGAAACAAGAGAAACATCAAATAGACAATGTAACTTTACAGCTAAAGCAACAGGGAAAAGAAGAACAAAACCCCCAAAATTAGTAGCAGGAAAGAAATCATAATGATCTGAGCAGAAGTAAATGATAAAGAAATGAAAGAAACAATAGTAAAGATTAATAAAACTAAAAGCTGATTCTTTGAGAAGTTAAACCAAATTGACAAGCCTTTAGCCAGATTCATCAAGGAAAAAGGAGAAGAATCAAATCAACAAAATTAGAAATGAAAAAGGAGAGGTTACAACAGACAATGCAGAAATACAAAGGATTATAAGAGACTATTATGAACAACTATATGGCCAAAAATGGATAACCTGGAAGTAATGGACAGAATCTTAGAAAAGTTCAATCTTCCAAGACTGAACCAGGAAGAAATAGAAATTATGAACACCCAATTACGAGCACTGAAATTGAAGTTGTGATCAAAAATCTCCCCCAAAACAAAAGCCCAGTACCAGATGGCTTCACAGGAGAATTCTATCAAACATTTAGAGAACAGCTAATGCTTCTCCTTCTAAAACTCTTTTAAAATATTGCAGAGGAAGGAGTACTTCCAAACTCATTCTACGAAGCCACCATCACCCTGATACCAAAACCAGACAAAGACAACACTAAAAAAGAAAACTACAGGCCAATATCACTGATGAACATAGATGTAAAAATCCTCAACAAAATTTTAGCAAACAGAATTCAGCAACACATCAAAAAGTTCATACACCGTGATCAAGCTGGGTTTATTCCAGGAATGCAAGTATATTTCGATATATGGAAATCAATGTGATACACAATATTAACAAATGGAAAGATAAAAACCATATGATATTCTCAATAGATGCATAAAAAGCCTTTGGCAAAATTTAGCACCCATTTATGATTAGGACTCTTCAAAAAATAGGCATAGAAGGAACCTACCTCAACATAGTAAAGGCCATATATTATAAGCCTACAGCAAACATTATTCTCAATGGTGAAAACTGAAAGTGCTCCCCCTAAGATCCAGAACAAGATAAGGGCACCCACTTTCCCCACTATTATTCAACATAGTTCTGAAAGCCCTAGCTACAGCAATAAAGGAAGGAAAAGAAATAAAAGTAATCCAGATTGGAAAAGAAGAAGTAAAGCTCTCACTATTTGCAGATGACATGATATTGTACATAGAAAACCCTAAAGATAGTATCAGAAAATTACTAGAGCTAATCAGTGAATTTAGCAAAGTTGCAGGATACAAAATCAATACACAGAAATCACTTGAATTTCTATATATGAACAATGAAAAAATCAGAAAGAGAACTTGAGGAATCAATCCCATTCACCATTGAAACAACAAGAATTAAATATCTAGGAATAAACTTACTGAAGGAGATGAAAGAACTGTACACAGAAAATTATAAGATTCTAGTGAAGGAAATCAAAGATGACATAAACAGATAGATATTCCATGTTCCTGGTAGGAAGAATCAATATTGTGAAAATGATTATACTACCAAATGCAATCTACAGACTCAATGTGATCCCTATCAAATTCAGTTCAGTTCAGTTCAGTCGCTCAGTCGTGTCCGACTCTCCATGACCCCATGAATCACAGCATGCCAGGCCTCCCTGTCCATCACCAACTCCCGGAGTTCACTCAAACTCATGTCCACAGAGTCGGTGATGCCATCCAGCCATCTCATTCTCTGTCGTCCCCTTCTCCTCCCGCCCCCAACCTTTCCCAGCATCTGAGTCTTTTCCAGTGAGTCAACTCGTCGCATGAGGTGGTCAAAAGCTTTAGCATCAGTCCTTCCAATGAACACCCAGGATTGATCTCCTTTAGAATGGACTGGTTGGATCTCCTTGCAGTACAAGGGACTCTCAAGAGTCTTCTCCAACACCACAGTTCAAAAGCGTGAATTCTTTGGCAATCAGCTTTCTTCACAGTCCAACTCTCACATCCATACATGACCATGGGAAAAACCATAGCCTTGACTAGACGGACCTTTGTTGGCAAAGTAATGTCTCTGCTACCAATGGCATTTTTCAGAGAACTACAACAAAAAAATTTCACAATTCATATGGAAACACAAAAGACCTTGAATAGCCAAAGTATTATTGAAAAAGAAGAATGAAGCTGGAGGAATCAACTTTCCTGAGTTCAGATTAAACTACAAAGCTACAGTCATCAAGACACTATGGTACTGGCACAAAAACAGAAATATAGACCAATAGAACAAGATAGAAAGCCCATAAATAAACACATCCACATTTGGGTACCTTATTTTTGACAAAAGAGGCAAGAATATACAATGGGGCAAAGCCAGCCTCTTCAATAAATGGTGCTGGGAAAATTGGAAACGAAGGAAAGTTATGACCAACCTTGATAGTATATTAAAAAGCAGAGACATTACTTTGCCAACCAAGGTCCGTCTAGTCAAGGCAATGGTTTTTCCCGTGGTCATGTATGGATGTGAGAGTTGGACTGTGAAGAAGGCTGACCGCCGAAGAATCGATGCTTTTGAACTGTGGTGTTGGAGAAGACTCTTGAGAGTCCCTTATACTGCAAGGAGATCCAACCAGTCCATTCTAGAGGAGATCAATCCTGGATGTTCATTGGAGGGACTGATGCTAAAGCTGAAACTGCAATACTTTGGCCACCTCATGCGACGAGTTGACTCACTGGAAAAGACTCTGATGCTGGGAAAGGTTGGGGGCGGGAGGAGAAGGGGACGACGGAGAATGAGATGGCTGGATGGCATCACCGATTCTGTGGACATGAGTTTGAGTGAACTCCGGGAGTTGGTGATGGACAGGGAGGCCTGGCGTGCTGTGATTCATGGGGTCGCGGAAAGTCGGACACGACTGAGCGACTGAACTGAACTGAACTGAACTGAACTGAATATAAAGGAATGAAATTAGAACACTTCCTAACACCATACACACAAAGAGAAACTCAAAATGGATTAAAGACCTAAATGTAAGAACAGAAACTATAAAACTCTTAGAGAAAAACATAAGCAGAACACTCAATGATGTAAACCAAAGCAAGATCCTCTATGACCCACATCTTGGAGTAACAAATAAAAACCAAAGTAAACAAGTGGGACTTGATTAAACTTAAGAGCTTTAGCACAGCAAAGGAAACTATAACAAGGTGAACAGACAACTCTCAGAATGGGAAAAAATAATAGCAAATGAAACAACTGACAAAGGATTAATTTCCAATATATATAAGCAGCTTATACAACTCAATACCAGAAAACAAACAACCCAATCAAAAAGTGGGAAAAAGACCTAAACAGACATTTCTCCAAAGAAGACATACAGATGGCTAACAAGCACATGAAAAGATGCTCAACATCGCTCATTATTAGAGAAATGCAAATCAAAACCACAATGAGGTATCACTTCACACCAATCAGAATGGCCATCATCAAAAAGTCTACAAGCAATAAATGCTAGCGAGGATGTGGAGAAAAGGGAACATTTTTGCACTCTTGGTGGGAATGTAAATTGATACAGCCACTATGGAAGACGGTAAAGGGATTCCTTAAAAAGCTAGGAATAAAAACACCATATGACCCAGCAGTCACACTCCTAGGCATATACCCTGAGGAAAGCAAAATTGAAAAAGACACATGTATCCCATTGTTCACTGCAGCACTAATTACGATAGCTAGAACTTGGAAGCAACCTAGATGTCCATTGACAGATGAATGGATAAAGAAGTTGTGGTACCTAAACACAATGGAGTATTATTCAGCCATAAAAAGGAAAACATTTGAGTCAGCTCTGATGAGGTGGATAAACCTTGAACCTATTATACAGAGTGAAGTGAGTCAGAAAAAGGAAGATAAATATCATATTCTAACACATGTATACGGAATCTAGAATATGGTGCTGAATAATTTATTTACAGGGCAGCAATGGAGAAAGAGACATAGAGACTAGACTTATGGACATGGGGAGAGGGGAGGAGAGGGTGAGATGTATGGAAAGAGTAACATGGAAACTTACATTGCCATATGTAAAGTAGACAGCCAATGGGAATTTGCTGTATGGTTCAGGAAACTCAAACAGGGACTCTGTATCAATGTAGAGGGGTGGGATGGGGTGGAAGATGGGAGGGAGGTTCAGAAGGGAGGGGGTATATGTGTATACCTATGGCTGATTCATGTTGATATTTCACAGAAAATAACAAAATTCTGTAAAGGAATTATCCTTCAATAAAAAAGTAAAAAGACAAATAAGGAAACAGAATACTAATAAGGAAAGAGTGTCCAAAAGTACTGGTTCTCTGCTGAGTTGAATATATAGAAGTTTTTATGTTTAATTAGTTCTATTATTCCCTTCAATAATGGTTAGAAAATAGAAATAAAGTATGGACAGGGAGGCCTGGCGTGCTGTGATTCATGGGGTCACAAAGAGTTGGACACGACTGAGCGACTGAACTGAACTGAACTGAATAGAGTTACATAGTCACCATTCCCATTTTTAAAGCTGCCCCCATACAATTCAAATATAGTTTGCATATATATTGCATAAAATAATCAGACTCTTTATAAACAAAAATAAAAATTAATACACCAGTCAGCACTTCATAGCTATGACTTAAGCAAATACTGATTTAATTTGGATAGTCTACCTGTATGTTTGTATGTGTGTATGTTGAAGAATATTTGGTGATTTTGGTTAATATTTTAGGTATCTAAATGACTGCAGAATCACTTTTAGCTTTGGTTTTCAAATTGTTTGGTACAGTCATAGTCACAAAGCTGAAGGTCATCTTCTTTAAGCAACAAGAATATACTATACATCATGGGAGAAATATCAATAACCTCAAATATGCAGATAACACCACCTTATGGCAGAAAGTGAAGAGAATTAAAGAGCCTCTTGATGAAAGTGAAAGAGGAGAGTGAAAAAGTTGGCTTAAAGCTCAACATTCAGCAAACTAATATCATGGCATCTGGTCCCATCACTTCATGGCAAATAGATGGGGAAACAGTGGCTGGCTTTATTTTTAGGGGCTCCAAAATCACTGTAGATGGTGACCGCAGCCATGAAATTAAAAGACGCTTGCTCCTTGGAAGAAAAGTGATGACCAAACTAGACAGCATATTAAAAATCAGAGACATTACTTTGCCAACAAAGGTCTGTCTAGTCAAAGCTATGGTTTTTCCAGTATTCATGTATGGATGTGAGAATTGAACTATAAAGAAATCTGAGCGCCAAAGAATTGATGCTTTTGAACTGTGGTGTTGGAGAAGACTCCTGAGAGTCCCTTGGATAGCAAGGAAATCCAACCAGTCCATCCCAAAGGAAATCAGTCCTGAATATTCATTGGAAAGACTGATGCTGAAGCTGACATTCCAATTCTTTCACCACCTGATGCGAAGAGCTGAAATACCCTGATGCTGGGAAAGATTGAAGGCAGGAGGAGAAAGGGACGACAGAGGATGATATGGTTGGATGACATCACCGACATGATGGACAGGAGTGTGAGCAAGTTCAGTGAGTTGGTGATGGACAGGGAAGCCTGGCATGCTGTAGTCCATGGGGTCGCAAAGAGTTGGACACAACTGAGCAACTGAACTGAACCTATATAGCATAGGAATTACAAACTATGATGGAGTACAGTCTGCAAACATATGGCATGACTCTGCTATATACCTGTAAATTATCTATACTTTATAAAAAATAAAGATCATCTTGTTAACTGGAACATTATAATGTCTTCATGTTTTATTAAGGACTGACAAGTAAAAGTATAGGTCTTTCTACATGGAGATACTTAGAGGAAAATGTTTCATTTTTAAAGACCCAAGAACTATTGCTTATAAGCAGTATTTATGCTTTTTTTGGGATAAGGTGAGGGATGTAGTTTGGGGCTTCCCAGGTGGCACTAGTAGTAGTGAACCCGCCTGCCAATGCAGAAGATAAAGAGACTTGCATTTGATGCCTGAGTCAGGAAGAACCTCTGGAGGAGGGCTTGGCAGCCCATTCCTGTATGCTTGCTTGGAAAATCCCGTGGGCAGAGGAGCCTGGTAGGCTACAGTCCAGAGTGTCCTACAGAGTCTGACACAACTGAAGCAACTTAGCACACACGCACGCAATGGATGTAGTTTATTACTATTTTCTGACAAATGTACCCAGTGTTAGGCAAAAGAATTGGGTTCTTAGAATTAAAAATTAAAATTAATGATTCCTACCATTGAGAAGTTGATAATTGTACATTTTGTGTATGCATGCACATTTGTAGGGTAGTTACATAGAGACAAGGAAGTCTTGGGAACATATTTTTAAATAATAGATGTGTATGTATTTTAAAAGATGTCATATCTTCTCGAAAATTGATGAAATTCACATGACAGGTATTCTTACCCAATATACTGAAAATTAGATTAAGTAATATGAAATGACATTCATAAATTTGTCTATATTTTATTTATAATCTCTATTATATCAGTGTGTATGGTAAACAGTCTGTAACTGTGATTTGATAGATGCATCAATGATTAGGTAATGCTTATATGAAGGTTGTAAATATTCTTAATAAGCTCTCGTATTAATATTCACAGCATTCTTGAAATGTTCTAGCAAGTCCTGTGGTGACCAAACTTCAGCTAATTCATCATCCCTATTTTCTCACTCATCAGCTTGAGCAATTTCCTCCCATTTGGGTGCCAGTTGGCACTTTGAGTTTCTTTTCAATTACGTTTTTAATTTTTTTGAGTTGTATTTGGCCTCCACTTTTATTGAAATTTTAGGTAGTACCTTTTTCTCACTAGATGACTCATAAGTCATTTTTTATTTTTAATTCTTAAAAATGTAAGTTCCCTAAATTTGCCAAAGTGTAATAAATTCATATTCTACAGTTACAGACTCACACCAAAGCTGTTTAATTTTCAAAGTCACTTTCTTGTATCCATTCCCACTTACACTCTCTAATGTTGAAGTGGCTACTTGTCTTTTCTGCTACTTTGATATTGTTAGAAAAATTTCTCTGAAACACCACTTTGACCTATCCAGAAATGAGTCAACCCTCATTTCATACTAAAGTATATCCAAATTCTTAGTCTAGCAATGAAGAGAAATCATTCAGGCTGTGATCCTAGTAATTGTATACCCCTGTTTTTACTGTTTATTTTATGTAGCCCATATATCAATTATATCACATGTGCTCTAAAACATATTGTGGGTTTCCTCTAAGCAAGATGCTTGTTTACAGGAGGCAAAGTGTTGAGATTCTGGGGGAGGTGGCCAGAATGAGATCTATTACTCATTTTTTCTACTAGGCTGAACTGAGTAGAGCGGACAGAGGTATGTAAAAGATTTTTCAAATAGACAGGCATGATGGACATAGCAGAACATAAATATTTAGTTCTGGTTCATCCAAATTATTTCTTAACTGAGTAGTCTATCCCTCTGAATACCCAAAGAGAAGAGCGGAACAGAGTTGCAGTGGATTCATGCTAAGTACTGCTTCTTTGGTGAGGCATTCAGTTCAGTTCAGTTCAGTCACTCAGTCATGACCGACTCTTTGTGACCCCATGAATCACAGTGCGCCAGGCCTCCCTGTCCATCACCAACTCCCAGAGTTCACGCAAATTCATGTCCATTGAGCTGGTGATGCCATCCAGCCATCTCATTCTCTGTCGTCCCCTTCTCCTCCTGCCCCCAATCCCTCCCAGCATCAGAGTCTTTTCCAGTGAGTCAACTCGTCGCATGAGGTGGCCAAAGTATTGGAGTTTCAGCTTCAGCATCAGTCCTTCCGATGAACACCCAGCATTGATCTCCTCTAGAATGGACTGGTTGGACCTCCTTGCAGTCCAAGGGACTCTCAAGATTAGACAGTGTCTAAAGGGCCACTCCATGCAAGTTTCTGTTCTGGAATTAGGTTCAGAGGACTATTTCCTTGTATTTACAGAAAAAAATACACAAGCTCAAGCAAAAGCAACAGCTTAGAGAATATGCTCATGAGCTTTGGCATCAAAAGAATATAATTACATGTATCTATAAAATCAGCCTTACCATTTATTAGCCCTCATTCCTGAGGTAGTTAACTAACTTTCTAAGCCCTAGTTACAGTTTTGAAAACTTCAGAACAAAACTCAAGTAGAAATCTTTTTTTTGTACTTCAGTGTCCTTTTACTTTTTTTCAAAGAAGTCTTAAACTATGACATAGGCTGCTGTTTGATTGGAAATGGGTGAAGAAGCTTAGGTTGCTGGGGAAAGGGGCACATAAGATGACCACTGGGATAGGAACTCAAAATAGAAACCATGCAAGAAACCTGGTTCAGAAAACTGGGAGAGAAGCTTGGAAAACTTCAGTTCTTACAAGAACCTGAAAAAGAACTAGTCGATATTGAGATACCGTAACCCAGGACAACTTACCAGAAACAATGACTTGGCCTCTTAATTTTTACTGCAGTGCCAAGGAAAGATCTAGAAGAAGGAGTGTGTCCTAGCTCAAGTAAGCTTTAAACAGACTGAAAAAGAGCTCCCGAACTCTCCTCACTCCAAATTAAAAGCTGGAGTTTGTTTTTTTAGGCATGGATGTGGCTCATTCTCAGGATGAATAATGCTCCAGTGCGCTAGAGATCAGTTTGGTTATGACGAGCATCTCAGATCTGTATATATGAATGTGGTTTATCTGAACCATATGGATATACAGTTGGGTTAGAAATCTAATGAAAATATGTTGTCTTAATATATTTGGTATCTCTGAATTTATTGCTGTTACAGAAGCCAAAAAAAAAAAGAAAAAACAGAGGAAAAAATTTTCTTATTGAATTTTGGCTCTTCTACTGCCATGCTTAGCCAGAAGCAAAATGCATAAATATTCTGGAAAAGTAAAAAGAATCAGGGGAAAGAGTTACCCTCATTTTTGTAGGCCCCCCAAGTAGTCGACTTCAGGTTACTATATTCCTTAAATATTTACATTCTCTCCTACCACATTCCGGAATCATCACATTGAATTGTCTAAAATATTCCATTTTGTGAAGAGCTGAGAACATATCTGTAAACTTGTATTAACAGGAAGACAGACTGATGAACATCTAAAATATTCATTTTCTGATTAAACAAAAATAAAGAGTAAATTAATACAAGAAAAAGGAAAAATAGCATAATATAAACAGTATCATATATCTCTCTTTGATGTTATCAGTGGCAATGCTAACTTGTTCATAATTTGTTTGCAAATTTCATTTAAAAATAAATTAGTTTATGATATGTTGTACAGTTAACAGTTTCAGGTATGCCAAAATACATTTTTCCCCATTATTTAACTGTCAATTCTAATATTCTAAAGAAAAGTTTCACTAATCATTAGTACAGTTCGTATTGAAATATATTTCCATTTGGGGCCAAAAGTCATATATATCTAATTTGTTGTTGTTCAGCTGCTAGGTCATGTCCAACCCTTTGTGACCACACGAACTGCAGCTTGCCCGGCTTCCCTGACCTTCACTATCTCCCAGAATTTGTTCAAACTCAACTCCATTGAGCCAGTGATGCCATCCAACCATCTCATCCTCTGTTGTCCCCTTCTCCTCCTGCCCTCAATCTTTCCCAGAATCAGCATCTTTCTGATGAGCCATCTCTTCCCATCAGGTGGCCAAAGTATTGGAGCTTCAGTTTCAGCATCAGTCCTTCCAGTGAAGATTCAGGGTTGATTTCCTTTAGGAATGACAGGTTTGACCTCCTTGCTATCCAGGGACTCTGATGAGTCTTCCCCAGCATCACAGTTCAAAAGCATTAACTCTTCCATGCTCAGTTTTCTTTATGGTCCAACTCTCACTCTGTACAAGACTACTGGAAAAAACATAGCTTTGACTATATGGACCTTTGTCAGTAAAGTGGTATCTCTGCTTTTTAATACGCTATCTAGGTTTGTCAGAGTTTTTCTTCTAAGGAACAAGTATCTTTTAATTCTGTGGCTTCAGTCACTTTCTGCAGCCCAAGGAAGTAAAATCTTCTACTGTTTCCACTTCTTCTTCATTATTTGTCATGGATGGTAAGACCAGATGCCATGATATTAGGATTTTTCAAATTTATTTTTAATTGAAGGATAACTGCTTACAATATTGTGTTGGTTTCCGCTATACATTACCATGAATCAGCCATAGGTATACACATGTGCCCTCTCACTTGAAACTCCCTCCTATCTCCCACCCCTCTAAGTTATTGCAAAGCCCAAGTTTGAATTCATTGAGTCATACAACAAATTACCATTGGCTATCTATTTTATATATGGTTATGTATGTTTCCAAGTTACTCTCTTCATACATCCCACCCTCTCTTTCCTCCCCCGCCCCCACACCCATAAGTCTGTTCTCTATGTCTGTACCTCCATTGCTGCCCTGCAAATAATTTCACCAATACCATCTTTCTAGATTCCATGTATATGTGATAATATATGATATTTGTTTTTCTCTTTCTGATATACTTCACTCTGTATAATAGTTTCTAGGTTCATCCACTTCATTAGAACTGACTCAAATGTGTTCCTTTAATGGCTGAGTAATATTCCATTATATATGTGTGCCACAGATGCTTTTGCCATTCATCTATTGATCAACATCTAGGGTGCCTTTATGTCCTAGCTATTGTAAATAATGTTGCAGTGAAGACTGGGTGCATGTGTCTTTTTCAATTTTGCTTTCCTCAAGGTATATGCCTAGAAATGTTATTGCTGGGTCATATGGTGGTTTTATTCCTAGTTTTTTAAAGGAATCTCCATACTGTCTTCCACAGTGGCTGTATTAATTTACATTCCCACTAACAATTACTTTCTCACTAACAGTGTAAGAGGATACCCTTTTCTCCACATCCTTGCCAGCATTTATTATCTGTAGATTTTTTAATGATATGGCCATTCTGACTGGTATGAGGTGATATCTCATTGCAGTTTTGATTTGCATTTCTCTAATAATGAGCAATGTTGAGCATCTTTTCATATGTTTGTTAGCCATCTCTTTGTCCTCTTTGGAGAAATGTCTGTTTAGGTCTTTTTCCCACATTTTGTTGGGTTATTTGTTTTTTGTGGATTTTTTGTTTTTGTTTTTGGTATTGACTTGTATGAGCTGCTTATATATTTTGGAAGTTAATCATTTGTCAGTTGTTTCATTTGCTATTATTTTCTCCCATTTTGAGGGTTATCTTTTCACCATGTTTACAGTTTCCTTTGCTGTGCAAAAGCTTTTAAGTTTAATTAGGTCTCACTTGTTTATTTTTGTTTTTATTTCCATTACTCTAGGAGGTGGGTCATAGAGATCTTGCTGTGATTTCTGTCATAGAGTGTCTGTCCATGTTTTCCTTTAAGAGTTTTATACTTTCTGGTCTTACATTTTCGTCTTTAATCCATTTTGAGTTTTTCTTTGTGTATGGCATTAGGAAGTGTTCTAATTTCATTCTTTTATACATAATGGTCCAGTTTTCCCAGCAGCGCTTATTGAAGAGACTTTCTTAGTACCATTGTATATTCTTGCCTGCTTTTTCAAAAATAAGATATGCATAGGTGTGTGGGTTTATTTCTGGGCTTTCTATCTTGCTCCCTTGGTCCACATTTCTGTTTCTGTGCCAGTATCATACTGTCTTGATAACTCTCGGTTTGTAGCATAGTCTGAAGTCAGGAAGGTTGATTACTCCAGCTCCATTCTTTCTTCTCGAGATTGCTTTGGCTATTCAGGGTCTTTTGTGTTTACATATGAATTGTGATATTTTTTCTTGTAGTTTGGTGGAAAATGTCATTGGTAATTTGGTTGAGATCATGTGGTATCTGCAGATTGCATTTGGTAGTATAGTCATTTTCATAAGATTTATTTTTCCAACCCAGGAAAACAGAATTCTCTCCATCAGTATATCATCTATAATTTCTTTTGTCAGTGTCTTACAGTTTTCTTATATAAATCTTTTGTCTCCTTACATAGGTTCATTTCTAGATATTTTATTATTTGTTGCAATGGTGAATGGGATTGATTTCAAATTTTTCATTTTGATTTTTTATTTTTGGTATGTAAGAATACATATACTTATGTGTATGTGACTTTGTGTATTGATTTTGTATCCTGAAACTTTGCTAAATTCACTGATTAGCTCTATTAATCATTCTGATAGCATCTTTAGAGTTTACTATGTATAGTATGTATTCAATGTATAGATTCTCGGAAGATGCAGAGCTCTATAGTCAGCAAAAACAAGACTGGGAGCTGACTGTGGCTCAGATCATGAACTCCTTATTACAAAATTCAGACATAAAGTGAAGAAAGTAGAGGGAAACATTAGGCCATTCAGGTATGACCTAAGTCAAATCCCTTACAATTGTACAATGAAAGTGACAAATACATTCAAGGGATCAGATCTGATAGAATGTCTGAAGAACTATGGATGGAGGTTCGTAACACTGTACAGGAGGCAGTGATCAAAACCATCCCCAAGAAAAAGAAATTCAAAAAGGCAAAATGGTTGTCTGAGGAGGCCTTACAAATAGCTGAGAAAGAAGAAAAGCAAAAGGCAAAGGAGAAAAGGAAAGATATACCCATCTAAATGCACAGTTCTTTGGAAGGAGAGATAAGAAAGCCTTCCTCAGTGATCAGTGCAAAGAAATAGAGGAAAACAATAGAGTGGGAAAGACTAGAGATATCTTCAAGAAAATTAAAGATCCAAGGGATGTGAGAGTTGGACTATAAACAAAACTGAGCGCAGAGGAAATGATGCTTTTGAACTGTGGTGTTGGAGAAGATTCTTGAGAATCCCTTGGACTGCAAAGAGATCCAACCAGTCCATCCTAAAGGAGATCAGTCCTGGGTGTTCATTGGAAGGACTGATGTTGAAACTGAAACTGCAATACTTTGGCCACCTGATGTGAGGAGCTGACTCATTTGAAAAGACCCTGATGCTGTGAAAGATTGAGGGCAGGAGGAGAAGGGGATGACAGACGATGAGATGGTTGGATGGCATCACTGACTCAATGGACATGAGTTTGGGTAAACTCCAGGAGTTGGGTATGGACAGGGAGGCCTGGAGTGCTGGGGTTCATGGTGTCCCAAAGAGTTGGACACAACTGAGTAACTGAACTGAACTGAAGGGAACATTTCATTCAAAGATGGGCATGATAAAGGACAGAAATGGTGTAGACTTAACAGAAGAAGAAGATATTAAGAAGAGGTGTCAAGAATATACAGAAGATCTATACAAAAGAATCTTAATGATGCAGATAACCACGTGGTGTGATCACTCACCTAGAACTAGACATCTTGGAGTGCAAAGTCAAGTGAGCCTTAGGAAGCATCACTAGGAACAAAGCTAGTGGAGGTGATGGAATTCCAACTGAACTATTTTTTTTTTTTTTTTTTGAACAGAGGAAAATTTATGTGTCGAACCTGGACTGGTCACTTATGATAATATACATGCTACAATTCCATTCTCTCCAATCATTCCACCTTCACCCTCTCCCACAGAGTCCCAAAGACTGTTCTAAATGCCTATGTCTCTTTTGCAGTCTCTTATACGGGGTTTAGGTTACCATTTTTCTAAATTCCATATATATGCGTTAATATACGGTATTGATGTTCTTCTTTCTGGCTTACTTCACTCTGTATAATTGGCTCCAATTTCATCCACCTCATTAAAACTGATTCAAATGCATTCTTTTTGATGGCTGAAAAATACTCCATTGTGTATATGTACCAAAGCTTTCTTATCCATTCATCTGCAGATGGACATCTAGGTTGCTTCCATGTCCTGGCTATTATAAACAGTGCTGCAATGAACATTGGAGTACATGTGTCTCTTTCAATTCTGGTTTCCTCGGTGTGTATGCCCAGGAGTGCGATCGCTGGATCATATGGCAGTTCTATTTCCAGTTTTCTGAGGAATCTCCACACTGTTCTCCATAGTGGCTGTACTAGTTTGCATTCCCACCAACAGTGTAAGAGGGTTCCCTTCTCTCCACACCCTCTCCAGCACTTATTGCATGTAGACTTTTGGATAGCAGCCATTCTGACTGGTGTGAAATGGTATCTCATTGTGGTTTTGATTTGCATTTCTCTGATGATGAGGGATGTTGAGCATTTTTTCATGTGTTTATTAGCCATCTTTATGTCTTCTTTGGAGAAATGTCTGTTTAGTTCTTTGGCCCATTTTTTGATTGGGTCACTTAGTTTTCTGGAATTAAGCTGCAGGAGCTGCTTGTATAATTTGGAGATTAATCCTTTATCAGTTGCTTCATTTGCTATTATTGTCTCCCGTTCTGAAGGTTGTCTTCTCACCTTGCTTAGAGTTTCCTTTGCTGTGCAGAAGCTTTTGATTTTAATTAGGTCCCATTTGTTTATTTTCACTTTTATTTCCAATATTCTGGGAGGTGGGTCTTGGAGGATCCTGCTGTGATTTATGTCGGAGAGTGTTTTGCCTACGTTCTCCTCTAGGAGTTTTATAGTTTAAAGCAACTGAACTATTATAGATGCAAAAAGAAGATTCTGTGAAAGTGCTGCACTCAGAATGCCAGCAAATTTGGAAAACTAAGCAGTGGCCACAAGACTGGAAAGGTCAGTTTTTATTCCAATCCCAAAGAGTGTTGGGCAGTGCCAAAGAATGTTCAAACTACCAGACAATTGCACTCATCTCACATGCTAACAAAGTAATGCTCAAAATTCTCCAAGCTAGTCTTCAACTGTGTATGAACTGAGAACATCCAGATGTTCAAGCTGGGTTTAGAAAAGGCAGAGGAACCAGATATCAAATTGCCAACATCCATTGGATCACAGAAAAAACTAGAGAATTCCAGAAAAACTTCTGCTTCTTTGACTACACTAAAGCCTTTGACTGGGTGTTCACAATAAATTGGTAAAATTCTTAAAGAGATGGCAGTACCTGAGCAATTTACTTGCCCCCTGAGAAACTTTCTGTATCCAGGTCAAGAAGTAGCAGTTAGAACCAGACATGGAACAATGGACTGTTTCCAAATCAGAAAAGGAGTACATCAAGGCTGTTTATTGTCACCCTGTTTATTTAACTGCAATGCAGTATACATCATGCGAGATGCCAGGATAAAGCACAAGCTGGAATTAAGATTGCTGGGAGAAATATCAGTAATCTCAGATATGCAGATGACACCACACTTATGGCAGAAAGCAGAGGCACTAAAGAGCCTCTTAAGGTGAAAGAGGAGATTGAAAAAGCTGGGTTAAAACTCAACATTCAAAAAATTAAGATCATGACATCCAGTCCCATCACTTCATGCAAATTCTTGGGGATACAATGGAAACAGTGGCAGACTTTATTTTGGGGGGCTCCAAAATCACTGCAGATTGTGACTGCAGCCATGAAAGTAAAAGACACTTGTTCCTTGGAAGAAAAACTATGACCAACCTAGACAACATATTAGAAAGCAGGGACATTACTTTGCTAACAGTGGTCTGTATAGTGAAAGCTGTGGTTTTTCCTGTTGGCATATATGGATATGAGTTGGACCATAAAGAAGGCTGAGGGCCGAAGAATTGATGCTTTTAAACTGTGGTGTTGAAGAAGACTCTTGAGAATCCCTTGAACTGCAAGGAGATAAAACAAGTCAATCCTAAAGGAAATCAGCCCTGAATAGTCATTGGAAGGACTGATGCTGAAGCTGAAATTCCAATACTTTGGCCAGCTGATGCAAAGAACAGAATCATTGCTAAAGACCCTGATGCTGGGAAAGATTGAAGGCAAGAGAAGGGGATGGCAGAGGACAACATGATTGGATGGCATCACCAACTCAAAGGACATGAGTTTGAACAAGCTCCAGGAGATGGTGCAGGACAGGGAAGCCTGGCATGCTACAGTCCATGGGATCTCAAAGACTCAGACATGACTGAGTGACTGAACAACAACATATGTATGGTGTCATGTCATCTGTAAACAGTGAGAGTTTTACTTCTTTTCCAATCTGGATTACTTTTATTTATTTTCCTTCTCTGATTGCCACAGCTAGGACTTCCAAATTTATATTGAATTACAGTGGTGAGAGTGGGCACACTTGTCTTGTTCCTGTCTTGGAATGCTTTCAGTTTTTCACCAATGGAAATAATATTTGCTGTGGTATTATCATATAGTCCCTTTATTATGTTGAGTAGTTTCCTTCTATGCCCATTTGTTTGGAAAAGTTTTTTATCATAAATATATGCTGAATTTTTTCAAAAGTTTTTTCTGCATCTATTGAGATTATCATATTGGTTTTTTTTTGTTTGAATTTGTTAATTTGGTGTATCACAAATACACCAAATTGATTGATTGATTTGCTTACATTGAAAAATTTATGCATCCTTGAGATAAACCCGACTTGATCATGGTGTATGATCTTCTTAATATGGTGTTTAATTTGATCACAGAAGAATTGATGCTTTTGAACCGTGGTGCTGGAGAAGACTCTTGAGAGTCCCTTGGACTTCAAGGAGATCCAACCAGTCCATTCTAAAGGAGATCAATCCTGGGTGTTCATTGGAAGGACTGATGCTAAAGCTGAAACTCCAATACTTTGGCCACCTCATGCGACGAGTTGACTCACTGGAAAAGAGTCTAATGCTGGGAAGGATTGGGGGTGTGAGGAGAAGGGGATGACAGAGAATGAGATGGCTGCATGGCATCACCGACTCTATGGACATGAGTTTAAGTGAACTCTGGGAGTTGGTGATGGACAGGGAGGCCTGGCGTGCTATGATTCATGGGGTCGCAAAGAGTCGGACACGACTGAGTGACTGAACTGAACTGAATTCTGTTTGCTAGAATTTTGTTAAGGATTTTTGTATCTATGTTTATTTAATGATATTGACCTTAATTTTTCTCTTTTGTATTGTCTTTGTCTGGTTTTGGTATCAGGGTGATGATGGTGGCTTCATATAATGAATTTTCAAGTGTTCCTTTCTTGGAATTTTTGCAGAAGTTTTAGATGGGCCTGCCTGGCTGGCACTTGCTCAGTGTGTCAGGCACTTAAGTGGCCACTGTCTCTGGAGTCTCTCTCTATTGTTCAGCTGGTGTATGGGGAAAGAGAGAGACTACAGTGATGTTCCCACTCCCTGTGCTAGACTGAGCAGTATTGCCTTGCCTCCCCGGCTGCCTAGTTTTCCTCCACAGGCATTTCCTACCACAGCCTCCTCCCTTTGTCCCCTTGGTTATCTCCCCCGCAGTCAACAGCAGACCTCGCCCTAGGATTGTTCTCCATCCCTAAGTTCCAGCTCCCAGCCACTGTGCTTTCTAGAGGACGTGTGTCCCTGTCCCTGTCTGTGGTACATATGGCTATGGCAATGATTGTCTGTGTGATTCTCATTCCATTCAGAGTGTCACAGATCAGCTGCTTCACTCTCCAACAGCCTCAAATGCTTCTCTGTCCCAAACAGTTGCCCCAATGTGGGGATTTGACCCCTGCTTCAGTTCCCTCACCCTCCAGATGCAAGTCCAGTCCTGCTCACCGTCCTCTTTCCCCACCAACTTCCTTTGTCCTGCCAAGTTTTGCATGGTTCTATACATTCTTTCTGGTGGTCAGGTACTCCTGCTCACTCTCAGCTGGTGTTCTGCAAGAGTCTCTGTGTCAGAAAGTTGTATTCCTGATGCATCTGTGGAGAGAGATGTACTCCATGTCCACCTCCTCCTCTGCCATCGTGTTCTCTGATGTTAGTTTTCTGAGTGTTGAGTTTTAAGCCAGCTTTTTCTCTCTCCTCTTTCACATTCCTCGAGAAGCTCTTTCGTTCCTCTTTGCTTTCAGCCTTTAGGGTGGTATTATCTACATATCTGAAGCTGTTTATATATTTAATATGTAATTTCTTTTTATTAAAGACTGGAGAGATGTAAGATTAATCTCCTGCTTTCAAATGCTGTACAAACTTGATGCAGGAAATAATGAGTATGGAACATCATTTCTAGAGATAGCTATTAAAGACTATGTGCATGTGCGTCTCGGAGAAGGCAATGGCAAGCCACTCCAGTACTCTTGCCTAGAAAATCCCATGGATGGAGGAGCCTGGTGGGCTGCAGTCCGTGGGGTCGCTAAGGGTCGGACACGACTGAGCGACTTCACTTTCACTTTTCACTTTCACACATTGGAGAAGGAAATGGCAACCCACTCCAGTGTTCTTGCCTGGAGAATCCCAGGGACGGGGGAGCCTGGTGGGCTTCCATCTATGGGGTCACACAGAGTCGGACACGACTGAAGTGACTTAGCAGCAGCAGCATGTGCGTCTGTGTGTGAGTGAGAAGAGAGAATGATAACAGCAAACACATATATCAATAGCATTGACTGTGTGCTAGACATGCTGCAAGTGCTTCATGTATGAATATATATATATAATTTAATAGTAATTTAATACTATAATAAACTACATGCTACATACTTCTATTAAACCCAAGGAAATAGCAACCCACTCCAGTACACTTGCCTGGAAAATCCCATGGACAGAGGAGCCTGGTAGGCTGCAGTCTATGGGGTCACACAGAGTCAGACATGACTGAGCAACTTCACTTATAGACACAGAGGGACAGACATACAGTATAACATATCCCAATGAGGAAACCAGAAAGGCATGTAAAGACAAGCTAAGAAAAAATACCATATGTCCTGTTGCCAACATTAAAATTAGAAAAAATTTATAAAAGTTCTAGAAGATGGAGATTTTCTAGTTCTGAGGCAAGCATCACTGACCTTGCGCTCTGCATTGCCTACAGTATTTTCCAAGGGAGAGTGACTAGGACTTCCAGATCTTGAGTGTTTCTGCCTGCACATGCCTAGTTTGGTCCATAAAATTAGACAGGAGCACAAATGCCAACACAGATCTATATAAAGAAATATGTTTTAGAATTTGAAGATTTACAAAAATTGAATCAACAGGAAAATATATTGCACAAGTGCTAAGAAAAAGGAAAAATACCATAAATAAATGAAAACTTTCCATTTGTTAAAGTGGGTGATTGCCATAATTTATTTTTAATTATGCCAAATTTTAAAAGACCTATAAATTTATAATTTATACCCAACATTATAGCTTCCTAAACAAAACCTCTTCCACTTCCTCCACGAATAAAACACATGTTTTCTTCTTCCCATGGATCATCCTTGAGATATC
Source organism: Moschus berezovskii (assembly GCF_049115385.1). NCBI lineage: Eukaryota > Metazoa > Chordata > Mammalia > Artiodactyla > Moschidae > Moschus > Moschus berezovskii. The sequence continues at coordinate 43,711,316 of NC_142462.1, forward strand.
TACTCTCTCCGTAATCTTGTGCTTGACACTCTGAGTAAACCCTGGCAGAGTTTTCACAAGCTCTTAGTCTACACTTTGTGAAATACTTATCAGACCTCTAAGGCTGACAGAACACAAACAGGAAAAATAAGCATTAAATGTTTCTTATACATTGGGCTAGTACTAGTGAATTAAAATTTTGTTTAAATGTAAATGTTCCTTTTGGTTACATTTATTAAAAAGTCATTTTACCACCCATATCCTTATAGATACATTTATAGATTTAGCTATAGTCATGAGTATGGATATAGATTTGCTTAACTCTTCCTCTCATGGCAAATAATTTAATGCAGAAGAGTTATCATCTTTTTAAAAAGTTGACTGTATTTTATTGAATACATACATTAGTATGATTATGTATTGAACAACAGAGCAATTCTGAGAGGTGAGATGGCCATTATGTAAAAGGTATAATTGCTGTGGTTTCTTGATTGAAATAAAGCAGCAGTGTGCTCAAAGTAGCATTAAAGCTAGAGATGTTAGCATGCAAAGTCCTCACAGACAAGGACAAAAACATATAACCTTGCTTTTATGCTACTGCTACTGCTAAGTCACTTCAGTCGTGTCCGACTCTGTGTGACCCCATAGACAGAAGCCCACCAGGCTCCACCGTCTCTGGGATTCTCCAGGCAAGAACACTGGAGTGGGTTGCCATTTCCTTCTCCAATGCTTTTATAGGCATTGTTAATTCAAAGGACTCTGGATATCTGTGAAAAGAAGATCTTTCCTGTTAAAAAAGATAACAATATTCAGTTTAATGAATGGCTGTGAAAGTTATAAGCAGTGTCAGTGCTATATCACTGTACCCATTACAGTATCTAGTGCGTGCTTAGTCTCTAAGTCATGTTCGAGTCTTTGCAACCCTGTGGACTGTAGCCCTCCAGACTCCTCTGTCCATGGGATTCTCCAGGCAAAAATACTGGAGTGGGTTGCCATGTCCTCCTCCATGGGATCGTCCCAATCCAGGGATTGAAACTGTGTCTCATGTCTCCTGCATTGGCAGGCAGAATCTTTACTACTAACCGCCTGAGAAACCTACAGTGTCTAGCACAAATTATTTATTAAGCAAATGTGAGTATTATTATGGTGGAGAGGGTTATATTTTATTTATATTGTTCTCCCATAAAGCTCTCTAAGATATACAGGTTTATAAGTTTCAGTCATTCTCATATCATTTTATTAATTCATTCATTTATTCATAAACTTGTTAACTCAACATGTATTTATTGACTAACAAATAAATGTTAGGCCCCATCCTACTTGTAAATATGATGAGATATAGAACATGTCTTTGAATAAAATTTAGGCAGATGATGACATAGAGCATCAAGCACTCTTGTTGTTACTGGTATCCTCAGTGGCCCCTGACCTAGATCACTGCCTTTCCACCAGAAACAGAAGGAGGCCTTGCCCTAGATTTATGGCACAGTATACTTCTAACTGTTCGGCTTCCTATTGTACTGGGCTATCTCCCAGTTCTTTGGCTTACATCTTTTTTTAATGTCTTCTCCTAACTAATGTCTTCTCCTAACTAAACTAACTAATTTATAGCATCTGCATCCCTCCTGGGTAATGTTTTATCTTAGCAAGGAAAGATTCTACATCTTTCTCAACACCATAAATATTCCTGTTTTCTTTTCTAAAATAAGTACCTAGGATTTATCATAGGATAATTAAATAATAGTCCATTTCCATTCTCTTTTATCTCAACAGCATATTCAGGTCACACTATCCCCAGACCTCTCACCAGATGCTTCCCCACCCCTCCCAACAACATACATACACAGATATATATATATATGAAATATATTTCACCTGAGACATCAGTCTTGAAAGACTTTAGAGAACCAATTTCTATTCTCAGAATGAATGAGGTAGTGTAGAAAATTTACTCATCTCCTTGGTGGTAATTTATCCTGATGTTGGTCGCCAGATTAAGGAGATAAGAAATAAGCTGACTCAAAAAATTATACAAATTACATAGAATTAATTGGAAAATAGCATTCTGTATAACTTATCTTCTACAGTATAAACTGAGTACAAAAAGTTGTTGATAATCATCACTGATTAGTTAAAAATACAATATAGATTTTTAAGTGTTCAAATGCTTTATTTTAATCTTAGAGAAACTTTATGAAATGTGTAGAATTCAAATATCATGATATTGAAGTTATTTAAACATACTGGTCTCTAAAATATCAGATCATCGTAAGATATCCTCTTTTCTTGGTCATAAAAAACAATTCTGTGCAACAAGGGAAATATAACAGATGGCAAAGCCACAGCTCAGAAAAGAAAAAAAAAAAAAAATCATCCCTTCTAGTTTAGATAATCCCCAGAGTTTTGCCTTTGGAGTAAGTCTAGTTTCCTGTAGCAATACCTTAAAGAGAAGAATGAGGTTTTGTGGTTGGAATTTATGACTGGAAGTGAGGAATCCTAGTTTGTAATTTTGGTTGCACCATTTATTCATTGTCTCTTGGAGCAGTGAAGTAGCAATGATTAATAAATAAATATTGACAGACTGTTTCTAGGACTCTGAAACCGCATAAGGCAAATATTGTCACCAGAAGTATTTAAAATATTATTATTCAAATATCAGGTGGTAAGAAAAATGAAGCAGGAGAAATTATTTTTACCAGCCTCAAAATATGTAAAATCCTACAGGAACTGAGTAGATTGTTGTTTTGTTTTTGTTTTTTTTTGGAAAGAATTATATTGAAAAGGGTAGAATTATCTTCTCAAAATACAGAATATTTTTAGATTTCAATGTCACATTTTCTCTTTCCTCTGAACTCTTACACAGTGAAAAAGAGTTCCTCAAGAGTTCAGCGGAGATCTCATATCCATCTATGAATATGCATTGTCATAGGAAGTGAAGTGAATTTGATAAACGAGTCCCAGCTAAGCAAGGGCAACATCTGAGCTTTGGAAATAGGAGCTTATAACTAGACTACTAGTTCTTAAGTAAACCTGAAGTTTTCATCCATCCACTAACCCCCAGGAAGGAACAAAGTAAGTAAATGAAGTGCTGGATGTAAGTCTACATGATAAAGGAGGTGGAAACCACCATACTCTGATGCTACAGAAGAAAGTGCTGTCAGATGAAAGGCAGAGGATGAGGCTTTGAACACAAAGAGTAGATTTCAGCACTTTAAAGTGAGATGTGGTTATCTCTTATAGTAAATAAAGTATGAGTCTTTGCAATAGGTTTTTAATTATCACAGGAAAGGTATGAACACAAGACGTGAAATAAAATTCTATTTAGTATGTCTGAAACAGGACAAGAAATTTTCATCATCTTTTTTTCTGATTTTGGTCCACATGCTTTTCTTTCACTGCTTTATTAAGTTATTTGAATCATGACATATATTCTATCCAAACCATACTCCTTACATTTATGAATGTAAACACACCAATTTTGCCACAATTAAGCACTGGCAAAAATTAGGGTCTTTATAAAATTTTAAGTCTTTTTTGCTTTTCATTTTCATTTATGGAGAGCCAGTGCACACACTGCTGATGAATCAGATCAGGGAAAATCACAGCAGGCCCTATCTAATTTCTACTGGGAGGCCCTAGCCAGTCCCTGTGAGGATTTCTGTTTCAGAATAGGCACACATTCTTGCCCTAAAACACACGACTTGAGTGTTATGCCAGTGCCCACATGTGTATACATCTTAATACTTTAAATGTTACCTGATTATACTGCGTGAAATTCTAAACATATACTGAGGAAAATTACAGAGGATTGAGGTCTATATTTCAGGATATATTATAGCAGGGCTCATTTTCCTAATGTCCTGGGGGTAAGGACATTAAGTTTTAAAACAGGTAGCATAGCAAACCTGTTTACAGTAGATTTGAACTGCAGATGGGTTACTTGTTACAACTTCAAAGAACTCCAGTAGACACTAAAATAAAATTTAAAAAAAATTAAAGTACCCAGTCTGCTTTTGATGTGTGTTTGACATTTATTACTTCCTTTGGCTTTTTTTCCTTAAAAAACCTTGTGTGATTTAGGAGAACCAATCCTCTAGCTGCCATAGAGTCAGAAATTGTTAGTCAGAAAAGGATATTCCCTTGTTATCATGTGATTCATGGAAAACTGTGGAGACACTCTCTTCTCCCAAATGATTTTTGACAGTTTTTTAAATATCCCTTTCATCTATATTAGTGCTCTTTGTCTAGAATACCTATGCCATGGGAAAGCTCAGAGAAGAATATAGAAGAGCAGGAATATAAATGTATCACATGCTTCAATTTCAATTTCTCCAGCATCTATTCTAGCTTCTCCAGTGAAGAGAAAAGTTGTCAGCTAGGCAAACTGGAAGGTACCGCCTTGCCCATCACAACTCAAGGAGTTTCCATTCAGGGAGAAAGGCATTATAGGGTTCAGAATATTTTTATTTATGTCTCATAAACAAGTTTAAAAATAACACCAAAAAAGGATGTTAACCATATGCTGTTTCACAGTTTATGACTAAAGGGGATAAAGTTACCAAAGTTTCCTCCAGCCCTTTGAACTTGAGAGCCAGTGTGCATTTTCCGTTCCATTGTACAATACGCTAAACAGTAATGCCTTCAGTGCTACTCTCCAATGTTTGGTAAGCTCCTTTTGTTCAGCAAATCCAGTACCTCTTCTCATCATTTTTATTATTGTAGTTAACTAGAGAACTTCCAAACAGACGCTTACATTCACTAGGCTTTTGTTTTCCTTATTTGCCTTAAAAAATAATTTTAGATAAAATCATGATGGAAGATCATAGGTTAAAAAAATACCCAAAGAATCCTTAGGCCTCAGAGCAGTGACCTCTGATAATGAATTTTAACAGGATTTTTAAAATATATTTCATCATTCAATACTAAAAGAGTTAAAGACAAATAATCACTTTCAGATACTGATAATAACTTTTAGTATTGTTTAATATGACCTATAGTGAAGCCACATGTAATAACTTCATTTCACAAATCCACGTACTATTTCCATGCATGTGTGAGTACTAAATTGCTTCAGTTGTGTCCAACTCTTTGCAAACCTATAGACTATAGCCTGTCAGGCTCCTCTGTTCTAGGGATTCTCCAGGCAAGAAAACTGGAGTGGGCTGTAAGTTATTGAGTCCTAAATATGACAAAGCAAAATCCTTCAAGTTAACCTTAACATGTCACTTCTTGTAAAAGAAAGTCAGTTTTGTAGTTTATTCTCTATATGGTGTATTTATGTGTACATGTGCTGTACTTAGTCGATCAGTCGTGTGTGACTCTTTGTGACACCATGGACCATAGTCTGTCAGGTTCCTTGGTCCACAGGGTTCTCCAAGCAAGAATACTGGAGTGGGTTGCCATGCCCTCCTCCAGGGGATCTTCCCAACCTAGGGCTCAAACTCAGGTCTCCCGCATTGCAGGCAGATTCTTTACCAGCTGAGCTACCAGGGAAGCCCAAGAATACTGGAGTGGGTAGACTATCCCTTCTTCAGGGGATCTTCCCAACCCAGGAATCAAACTAGGGTCTCCTGCACTGCAGGCTGATTCTTTACCAGCTGAGCTACACGGGAAGCCCATATATGTGCATGTATTTATACAAATAAAGGGACAAAAGCAAAAGCAACTATACAGAGACTCAAGTCTGGATGTGATGTTGCCTTCATCACATCATCTTTCTCACCCCCATCACCTATATTATGTTCTAAAAACTCCAAATGCTAATTGCACAGTGAATTTTATTCTTTTGCTTTGAGAAAATATTATAAATCTCTAGATACTCAATAAAGTTGAATAAAAAGTGAAAGAAACAAAATGGGTTCATCTGTCATCACAGTAAAAGAAGACATTACAATTTGAAGTCTTGCCTAGATGGCAATTGTTCAAAGGATCAGAAAGTATCAGTACAGTGCTGCAGAATTTTTCTCTTCTTATTTTTGAAAGTGATTTTAGTTTAGCTGCTAACTTCTATGCCATCTTTATTTTTCTCATTATCAGTAATAGTTCTCCTAATGAGACTGATGAACATGATCCTAGAATAAAATCATAGAAGTTTGCTAAACAATGGAAATAATACAAGGACACAGGAGAGATAAACCTCTGACATTTTCTAGGCTATACCAAAGAGAAGGGAGAATGTAAACTCCAGAGTTATTCACCAAAGACTATAAATTTGAATATTTCTTCAGGTTTTGAGTTTCAGCAGAGTTGCTATGGTGTAGCAGATGTGTCTCCATGTATTTCTAGATGGAATTCTACAATCTTTGTAAGAGGGTCAGGCTGGAAGAGCCTGGCCTTAAGAGTATGTTGCCTTTGATTGCAGGTAGCCTGAATGGAAAACCTAGGTGGAGACAAGAGCAAACTTACCAAAATCTCACTTCTTTACACCTCAGTTTAGTCACCTATAACCAGCAGGTAAGAAAAGCAACCATAAGGAATGTTTGTGACAAGATAATGTTTCTGCAGCTATTAGAAGAACATCTTTATTATGATCACTGTTCAAATACATTCATCGTTATTTCCATTTGTTATATTGTTTTTCATCTTTGAGCCAAGGCCTTCTCAGGCCAGATTCTTAATGTTCCCGGGTACTTCACTCCATTATGGTTATCTACTTTCAAGTTAAAGTTTTGAAACCTCATCTTAATTCTGTCTTTCACTCAGACTTTGTCTCCAGCAAAGTTTCACTTTGTCAAAATGAAACTTGACAAGACAAACAAGCCTCTAGTACTCACCAATTTTTGCTCCACTAAAATTTGAAGAAGGTGATTAGGAATAGTGTATCCCGTACCTCTTATAAATGTCTTTGGTATACATATGTAGGCCCACAGACATACCAAACTGTTGATAGTAACATGCAAAACAGATAAAACTGATCCATGAATATAAAAGCCTAATAAAGTAATTTCATGTTGAGATGTGTGGGTAGTGATGGGGAGGGAGCAGAAGGGGGAACTTCTGGGATATTGGTGATTATGGGGTGATGGTTGCATGGTATGTAAAGGTCAATCACCTGGCACTTAAAATGTATGCACTTTACAATTGTCAAAATAAAAATGACAGCTACATGCAAAGGAATGAAATTAGGATACTACCTAATGCCATACACAAAGATAAAATCAAAATGGATTAAAGACCTAAATGTAAGACCAGAAACTATTAAACTCTTAGAGGAAAATATAGGCAGAACACTTGATGACATAAATCAAAGCAAGATCTTCTATGACCCACCTCCTAGAGTAACAGAAATAACAAAAATAAACAAGTGGGATCTAATTAAACTTAAAAGCTTTTGCACAGAAAAAGAAACTACAAACAAGGTGAAAAGACAACCCTCAGAATGCAAGAAAATAATAGCAAATGAAACAACTGACAATTTCCAAAACATACAAGCAGCTCATACAACTCAATACCATAAAAGCAAACAACCCAATTAAAAAGTGGGAAAGGGAACTGAAGAGGCATTTCTCCAAAGACATACAGATGGCTAACAAGCATATGAAAAGATGCTCAACATTGCTCATTATTAGAGAAATGCAAATCAAAACTACAATGAGATACCACCTCACACCAGTCAGAATGGCCATCATCAAAAAGTCTACAAACAATACATTCTGGAGAGGGTGTGGAGAAAAGGGAAAACTTATATTTCTGGTGGGAATGTAAACTGACACAGCCACTATGGATGACGATATGGTGATTCCTTAAAAAGCTAGGAATAAAACCACCATATGACCCAGCAGTCCCACTCCTAGGCATATACCCTGAGGAAAACAACATTGAAAAAGACACATATACCCAAATGTTCATTTCAGCACTATTTACAATAGCTAGAACATAGAAGACACCTAGATGTCCATCTATAGATGAATGGCTAAAGCAGCTGTGGTACATATATACAATGGAATACTACTCAGCCATAAAAAAGAGCACTTTTGAATCCATTCTAATAAGGTGGACGAACCTAGAGCCTATTATACACAGTGAAGTAAGTCAGAAAGAGAAAGATAAATATGGTATACTGACACACATATATGGAATCTAAAGAGATGGCACTGATTAATTTATTTTGAGGGAAGCAAAGGAGGAACTGACATAAACAGACCTATAGACACAAGGGGAGGAGAGGAGGGGGAAGGGGAGATGTATGGAGAGAGTAACACAGAAATTTACAATACCGTGTGCAAAACAGATAGCCAATGGGAATTTACCGTATGACTCAGGGAACTCATACAGGGACTCTGTGACAGGCTGAAGGGTGGGATGGGGAGGGAAATGGGAGGGAGGGAACATGGGTGTACCTGTGGCTGATTCTTGTTGGTATATGACAGAAAATCACAAAATTCTGTAAAGCAATTATCCTTCAATTAAAATTTTTTTTAAAAAGAGAAAATGGGAGGAAATGTCTGAAGAAAAGATACCTGGATTTTCATGAATTCCATGTTATTTAAAATTTATGTTGGAGTGTTATGGTTCATTGTCCTCTGATTTCAGTTCTCAACTCTTAAGTAAAAGCCCTTCTAATTTTAGACTATGTATTCAACTCTGTCTCCCTTCGTTTTTCTTCCTACTTAGTTTCACTGACCTCCAAATCACTTCTTGTTTTTTGCTGAACTTCAGCACCTAACGCAAGTGATTTTTCCCCAGCCATGTATTATTGCTTCCTTACGCACCGAGTCAGACATGACTGAGTGACCTTCACTTTCACTTTCTAGGCAAATTCAGTGTCCAGTTTTTGCTCAGCTGACAATTTGCCATTTCATTTCCTTGGTCTCATCTGCATTTAACTCAACTTCAGTGACTAAATCTAATAGTCACATCTGCACTTTGTCATCACCTTGAGGGCTTTGGAATAAAAGATTGAGACAACTCAATCTTCACAGCCTCCTTTCTTTGCACTCTCTTTCCTGGTAAAGGAGATCAGTTCTTCATCTCATCCAAACATCCAATATCCTGATGTTTCTATTTTTTCACCTGTTACTATTTTTCATTTCTTTATAATCTTACAAGTTTAGTTTATATTTCACTATCAGGATAATATCTCACTTCTCCAGGCCAGTTTAACTTCTTTGCACCTTTCTGTTAAACCCCAGTGTTGGATCATTTGAATAACCTGTCATCTTCATACTTGCACGAGAACTGCTAGAGAAAAATAACAAAACAGTGAAGCTTAGTAACAGTACACATTCCTGTTGACAAGCATCAACCAGGCCCTAATGCTGCCCAGTGTTTCTTAGTTTTCTTCATCAACTCTACACAGCTTTCCACAGTAATCATGTCAAGATTTATTTATCTTCCTCACATACAGCCTTTTCCTTCCTCCACCCCATCCTCTGAGAGATAACTTAGCCAGCAAAACTGTAATGGAGAAAATAACCATCAAATGAAAACTATCCCAACTTTTGCTAGCTGATAAATGTAGCTGTCTCATTGCTTATAATTTTCTTATACCCTCTCAATACAGTGGATGTTTTCTTCCTTCTATTCAATTTGTCTTCTGGACCTCATTCTCTGTTTCCTTCTTGGAGCTTTCACTCTATCTTATATTGCTTCAATCCAGTAACTTCAACTCTTGCTTCTTTACTGGACAATTCTTACTTCTTTACTGGATAATACTTATCATGATTTTACAATAAGATGTCTTCCACCTACAGCTTCTCTCTTCCCACACCCCTCTCTAGCTGCTACTCTTTTTTCTTTTCTTCCTTTCACAGATAAATATCCAGATCTATTTAGATATATACATGTATTAAAACGTAAAGCACATATAATATGTACATGTATAATAATACATTACATACCTATATGTAATCATAGTGTATAATATACACACATGCATGTATAACACATAAATTGTATGTCTATATCTATTCTACATACATTTAATTGCTACCAAACTGATCTCATTAAAGTTGAAAATAAGTGATGACTTTCACTTAATCAAACAGACACTTTGAAAATATTATCAAAGTCTTTTGGACTTTATTTCCACTAGATTAGAAACTCTGGGGTTGAGGGGCAGTGCTGGGGCTAAATCTGTCTTGCTAAACTTTTAACAAGTTCTTCACACACCTCCCAGGAAATTTTTGCTGTGTGATTTAATTAATATTATCAAAAGTCATATAATATTTTTTATCAGAACTTGCATTCATCAAAATATTGACCTCTGTAAAAAGAATGATTTTGTTACTTAAAAACAAAGGAAATGCTTTGTAAAGCTTTCAGAATTGGGTTCCCTTATTCAACTTTATTTAAGTTTACACTTTTAACATTTTAAATTGATGAGTTTATAGACTGCAATTTGTGTTCATGAATAGGAGAGTAAAATAATGTATTTTATATTATATAATTCAATGTATCTTGATTCTTCACTGTAGAACAGAGACTCAATTTTTGTATGTAATCCTAAATTACTCTATAAGTACTCTAATTACTCTATAATTACTCTATTACAAGGTGAGAACTTGTTTTTCTAATGTATGTGTACATGGAAGTTTGGTTTTCATCAGTTCAGTTCAGTCGCTCAATCATGTCCAACGCTTTGCGACCCCATGAATTGCAGCACGCCGGGCCTCACTGTCCATCACCAACTCCGAGTTTACCCAAACTCATGTCCATCGAGTCGGTGATGCCATCCAGCCATTTCATCCTCTGTGGTCCCCTTTTCCTCCTGCCCTCAATCCCTCCCAGAATCAGGGTCTTTTCCAATGAGTCAACTCTTCGCATGAGGTGTCCAAAGTATTGGAGTTTCAGCTTCAGCATAGGTCCTTCCAATGAACACTCACGACTTTAGGATGGACACCCACTCAGTCCTTTAGGATGGACTTGTTGGCTCTCCTTGCAGTCCAAGGGACTCTCAACGGTCTTCTTCAGCACCACAGTCCAAAAGTGTCAATTCTTTGGCAATCAGCTTTCTTCACAGTCCAACGCTCACATCCATACCTGACCACGGGAAAAACAATAGCCTTGTCTAGACAGACCTTTGTTGGCAAAGTAATGACTCTGCTTTTTAATATGCTATCTAGGGTGGTCATAACTTTCCTTCCAAGGCGTAAGTGTCTTTTAATTTCATGGTTGCAATCAGCATCCGCAGTGATCTTGGAGCCCAAAAAAATAAAGTCTGACAGTTTCCAATGTTTCTCTATTTCCCGTGAAGTGATGGGACCAGATGCCATGATCTTAGTTTTCTGAGTGTTGAGCTTTAAGCCAACCTTTTCACTCTCCTCTTTCACTTTCATCAAGAGGCTTTTTAATTCCTCTTCACTTTCTGCCATAAGGGTGGTGCCATCTGCATATCTGAGGTTATTGATATTTCTCCCAGCAATCTTGATTCCAGCTTGTACTTCTTCCAACGCAGAGTTTCTCATGATATACTCTGCATATAAGTTAAATAAGCAGGGTGACAATATACAGCCTTGACGTACTCCTTTTCCTGTTTGGTACCAGTTTGTTGTTCCATGTCCAGTCTAACTGTTGCTTCCTGACCTGCATACAGGTTTCTCAAGAGGCAAGTCAGGTGGTCTGGTATTCACATCTCTTTAGGAATTTTCCACAGTTCATTGTGATCCACACAGTCAAAGGCTTTGACATAGTCAATAAAACAGAAATAGATATTTTATGAAACTCTCTTGCTTTTTCGATGATCCAGCGGATGTTGGCAATTTGATCTCTGGTTCCTCTGCCTTTCTTCAAACCAACTTGAACATCTGGAAGTTCACGGTTCACATGTTGCTGAAGCCTGGCTTGGAGAACTTTGAGCATTACTCTACTAACGTGTGAGATGAGTACAATTGTGCAGTAGTTTGAGCATTCTTTGGCATTGCCTTTCTTTGGGATTGGAATGAAGACTGACCTTTTGCAGTCCTGTGGCCACTGCTGAGTCTTCCAAATTTGCTGGCATATTGAGTGCAGCACTTTCACAGCATCATCTTTCAGGATTTGAAATAGCTCAACTGGAATTCCATCACCTCCACTAGCTTTGTTCTTAGTAATGCTTTCTGAGGCCCACTTGGCTTCACATTCCAGGATGTCTGGCTCTAGGTGAGTGGTCACACCATCATGATTATCTAGGTCGTGAAGATCTTTTTTGTACAATTCTTTTATGTATTCTTGCCACCTCTTTCTAATATCTTCTGCTTCTTTTAGGTCCATACCATTTCTGTCCTTGGTTTTCATAGATGATAACTATCTTTGAGGATTACAGAAATGTCTTACTAAGCAGTAATAGTTCTGACAGGTTCGTAACTTATGAAGGAGACTTTCAACAACAGATCTTACATGTATAGTTCATTTTGTTGTATATGCGGCAGCAGATTCAATATCACATCTGGAAAGAAAATCTCATTCTTCTGTGTTATGTTGCAGTTTGCCTTTTTAGGAAATTAATATTCTTCTATTTGAGTATGAATGGCTTTTCCATCTTTAATCTTTCATAAATGATTATCAACCCTATTCTGCATGGCTGTTAAATTATGTGATACTACATTTTAACAGCATCTCAGAATCACTGCCTACCTGATAACAGCCAAGTGGTCTAAGACTGATCTTGTTCTTTCTCAACACCTACCAACATCCCTCCAGAGAAAAATAACATTCAGGGAACAGGACTCTTTGGAGCATTTGCTTTCCGTTCAGTCTAGTGCATACTCGAGAAGAGTATTTTTTGATTGATCTGCATATTCAAAAAATTGTATATCATTTTGTCTCTGATTCATTTTTCTTGAATTGTAGAACATTATTTTTTAAAACCATATTATTCTTGTAGTTGTATTTATTGTAAGAATGTGTGCCATCAAATTTCTCAGGACCCTAGAAATAAATTTTGTCTAGTCTTCCATACCAGGAATAGGTATATGAGATATTCTTTGCAATTGGTTTGTTTGGTTTTTGTGGACCTGAAATCACATGCTTGGTTTTACAAACCCTCTTATCAAAGTAAAGCAGCTGCTTAGGGAGAAAAAAGTCTGGGTTCTCTTGTTGTTCTAGGTTAGTCTGAAGAGACCGCCTAATACTCATGAGAATCCTGTAGATTTAGTGACCAGGAAATCCTAACAGTTGATCTGAAGATGAAACTACTTTTGTTGCTCAGCGGAAGCCCAGTATGTGGTGATGCAGGATGAGTCACGTAATAATACGTTCTGTGTAAAGAGTACTGGGTCAGTCACTAGACTTGTAGCATGGTTTCTGCAGGACCTCTGCTCCATGGGTAGCCTTTCAAGCTGTAAAGACATATAGGTTACTTGAGTCAGCCCTCTTGCTCAAAAATAGTCTGCCTGTCTTCACTTAAGCATAGATGTCATCACTACAGGATAAATGAGAATACACTGCTTATCCTGGAGGCAGTTTTTCTGACCACGTGCACCGGCTTCAAGTCCTCCTGTCCACTTGGAAGCAGACTCTTCGCTCCCAATCATGTAAATGAGTCCTCCTGGCTTCTAACCTGCTGTTTCTCAGTCAGAAATTCCAACGCAGATGGTCTCCTGATCATTTACCAAAGCATAGCACCTTAGATTAGCAAATGATACTTTTCATTTTAACCAATGTTCCTGAAAATTCAAAGCACTGCAACACTGATAGAATTAAGGGTAGCCGATTGCACAGAATAAAGAAACTAATAGTGTTATTAAGGCTATGCTTTGCTGAGTTTTGAAAACCACTTTTCTTGTTGCATAAATTATTTAAAAGGCATGGATTATATTTAAACCTGAAATTTTTATGGTAAGAAAAGTGTTATAGGAAGAGTACATTTTATGAATTTTTTCACTACTGTCTCATCTCCATTTAATACAAAATAATTAACTTTTCAGGAAGTTACGTACTTGCCGGTCATGGACATTTTTGCCAAATTGAACAGAAAGCAAAAGTAAAAATTAAATATTCCATAACTGACAAGAGTTGATTCTTAATAGGTTTTGTAGGAAATGATGAAATCAGAATAAAATACTGTAAGTCTGGAGTTTTTCCTTCATAGTTTATTTTTTTAGATAACACATTGATAAAGGCGGCCTCCTGAAGAAAGTTTCCACTGCTTAAGAAATAGTGGATTGTCAAGTTACATTGAATTGTGAAAACAGATTAAAATGAAAATGTAAAGTGCCAAGCTTGTTTTAGAGTTAAGAAAAAAAAACACACTGGCATATGGCCAAAATATTTGCCTCCCAAATGTCATCTTTAGAACGATTTTTTAAACCCACTGTGATTCCTTCTCCCTCCTCTCAACTCCCAGCAGGCTAAAGCAGACCTCACATAAGTCCCACACAGATGTAGACAGAGAAACTGCTCATTATCAATCAACGAACACAAACAAGTTGAAGACTGCTCAGTTTCCCCTGTTAAAGGTAAAGAGGCTTAAAGCCCCCAAAGAGTTTATTATTCTGGTGCTAGGATCGTCAAAGTCATTTGACTTTGACTTGCACGGTAGCCACAGAGGTTAAATTGAGGTTAAGTTTCCCAAACAAAATGGAAGCAATTAAACAGTTAAATAATGTTGCTTTATTCTGTTTGTTTGTTTTTAACCCAGAGACCCCAAAATGTATAAAAATGTAAATTTTGTACATTTTTAAGTAGCAAAAATGATATACAAGAAATTGCCTTTTATGCTTAATTATATGCTTTCACGTGTTATTTTTCCTCTAAAAACATCACAGCAGAATAGTACTATAAATCCAACCAGTAACTGATTACAAGATATCTCTCTTTGCCAAAGGATGTATAAGGACTTTTAAAGTTTCTAAATCTTGATTAGGCAGAAAAAAATAAAGCTTCTTGAAATGGGATAAAATTTTTGTTTGAGTATGGTCAATTAGAAAGAAAACTGGTCACAGAGTCTAAAGACCTGGATGTAGCTGTTTTTCTTCCCTGAGAGCATTATGCAAGCATAACCTACTTTATCTTTTACAAAACATTTAGATATTTATTATCTCACTTGAATTCTAAAATAGCTTTATAATGTAGAAGGACATTTGACAAATTTTTACAAATCAGTAAAAATAAAATTCATTATGTATGTGACTTGCCTAAGACCATGTTTAGTAAGAGTTGGAGCTAGACACTAATTCACCACTAATTCCATATGTTAGATTACATCCAGCCTGGAATCATGTCTCTTTTAGTATAGTGGAGTATTTTATCTCTAATTAAAAAAAATATTTTGGTGGTATTCTTAAAGAATAACTTTTTAGCACTGTAAATAATAGTTGACATACTATTTACTGAATCTGTATGTCTGAAAAAATATCTTAACTCACCACCATGGGGAATAGGAGACCTGAATGTGTTCACTGCATCTGCACATGTCAGCAAAAAGAAGTTAAAAAACAATTTGGACTGTGACCAACACATGTCCTTTTCTTACTAAAATCTTTTCCAGCTTGGTCTTAATTGCTATGCTGAGAACAAACACTCCCCTGCCATAATTTAGTCCAAAAGAGTTTCAGTAGAGGGGTTAATAAAAGAGGAAGGGTAGATTTGAAGAATGGCCCTTTCAGAGATTCTCTAGATCCTGGGCAATCTTTAGGTACAGAAGCCGTAGGGTTGGGGCAGAACATGATCCTCTTGAGGAACCAGAGGCCTGGTATCCAACATGGTATAGAGAAGCACTTTATTCCTCAGAAACAGGGAAGGGAAGAAACTGAGCTGCATGAAATATTACACTGGTTTGCCAAGTATACACACCCAGGTTTCCTGTTCCACATGAGGTTAGAGCTTGGATCACAGATGTCCAGCCAAATGTGGCCTTCCTCTGACCCAGATCATACCACCAGAGAAGGACCAGTCACTCTGAGGAGGAGTTCTTTCTTTGTTCCTTGAAGCCCTACACCCCCTTTTAGTAGGAACCTTGAGCTTAAAACGCTTAAAAAAACTTTTTGTTGTGTCTCCTAGATGGAGTCCCTCCCAACACACAGAGTGTAATTAAAAAAAAAAGAATGGAACTTTTTTAGGTGCTGCTGCTGCTGCTGCTGCTGCCTCTAAGTCATTGCAGTCGTGTCCGACTCTGTGTGACCCCACAGACGGCAGCCCACCAGGCTCTGCCGTCCCTGGGATTCTCCAGGCAAGAACACTGGAGTGGGTGCTATGCGTAAAGAAAACCTTTTCACACTAAAAACAATCATTGATATGCTGTTTATTGAATCATGTTTCTGAAAAAATATGTTAACTCAATAGATAACTGGGCAAAAGAATGTGGTTTTTACCTTTGGGCAGAATAAGTAGAGATAAATTTTAGAGGAATCTCAGTGTATATCTGCTGACTCCCAAGAAAGACAAGTAATCAGTTTACAGTAAAATATTTTCTTAACCACATGCTACAACTTCCCAGCAAAAAGTTACACTGTTCATTGTTACCTTTTGTTGTCATGGAGTGTTTACTTGCTAGAGCATGCCACACGCATGCGTGAATGATAACACAAAGCATCATGATTAACGGTCAGGATGGTGTCGTCAAGAATTTGAAGTACTTTTTAATTTTCTTTTGGTAATTTTCTCTCAGGTAAAATATTAGCAGGCTTTTTAAGGGACAAGTTGGTATTTGAAGAGAAAGCAGAGGATTGGTGAGGGGGAAAAAATGTATGTGAAAAGAAAACTAAGATTTATTGTATATCTTGTGTTAGTTTCGTCTGTCATTACCAGAAAAGAAACCACAAATTCCAGTTTCTATCTTGAAGTGATAAAGGCAGGTTGTGTGTATGGTAATCTATCTATCAGCTACGGGATGGTGGGTGACAGAGAATGACTGCTTTATTCTGCCTAACACAAAACAGAAAGTAGTTCAGTGTATTTTTTTTTTTTTTCTTTTTTCAACTACAAAGGAGCCTAGTCAGTTTGTCCTAACGTAATCCAGAACATAAATCTCACCTAAAAGCTTTTGAAGAACTAATTTAAGCTCAACATGTATTTTACCTTCTAAGCACTGCATGGATCAATAGCTCTAGTTCTTAAGGTCTTCTCAGCCTCATGCTGTCTGAGCAGCAGCACTCTCTTCTGAACAGCTACCTGGAGGGAGTAGTTTGGTGGTGGTGGTTGAAGTGATCAAGAATGTGGTTGCTCCTCGAATTTATTCAAAGCTTTTGGAGGCAGAATAGCTGATATCTTGCAGATATTTCCCTTCTCTTTTTATGGGCCAGTCAAAATGTTTTGTTGTATATTGGAAATTTTATCACTCTTTACTGACTTATCTCCTCTTAACTAAAGGGTTTTGTTATTGAAATTTATTTCAACTAAAAATTGGATAACTTTTTCTGAATGCAAATGTTGGAAAAGACACCAACTTTGGGGTATCAGTTAACTCTAAAAACAGGAGAGAGAGAGAGTTTGCTATTTTTTTATATTGCTGCTTTTTTCAAATCCTAAAATATAAAATACAGTGGAGAGATAAGGAACAGATATATCAACATGTGAATGTTTAACAGTGATGGTGGATATCAGAGTGAACACTATATAACATTTTTCTGAAAAGTTAAAATACTTATATTTAAAAATTTTTAAAGCTTCCCAAAACCTCAATGTGGAACCACTAGAGATTAAAACTAAGTTAATTCATTTCTATAGCCACACTCAGAATTAATTATTTCAAAACTTGAGAATAAGTCTTTCTAGGTTTACTTTTTAAATAAATGTTCTCATTCTATTTTCTTGATTTGTTTTACTTTCTGCAAATTTTTTTCATACATTTTACAGCTTGATATTTTAGTTTTTCTCTTTGGCGTTCATATTTCATCAATTTTTACCACAAAAGTGTTTCCAATGTCAATAATTATACTTGAGAATCATGGTATATAATCATATCATCATATTGCCCTATATCATTTTACAGTAATGTCTTCTCCAATTATTAAACATTTTTATTGCTTTCAACTATTTCTGATGAAAATAGAACTTTTGTAAGTAACTCATTTTGATGACTTCCTTACAACTAATTTTTAGTACTTATATTACAGTGTCAGATACAATACATAGTTTCAGTTCTTATATACACATCAAGCCTTTTTCTAGGATGGTATTGTTTCTTTTGTAGGAAGAGTATCAGTTCAGTTCAGTTCAGTCACTCAGTCGTGTCCGACTCTTTGCTAGTGCTTAATTTATCACACCTTTAACCTGAAAAATATAAACAAAATTTTGGATTTTTGTCAATTTAGGGGAAAATATATTAGCTCACTTTGATTGCTTTTCAATTTGAATATTAAATATATATGTACATAATATGGTCCTTTGAATTCTCATTTTAGAGATAGCTTTTCTATAACTTAGAATGTTAGTAATTTATTAGTTATTTGTTATTTTATACATATATATGTATATATATTACTAATCCTATGTTATATCTGTCACAAACAATAGTAACAGTTTGTATTTTGTTTTGGCATAAATAGTTAAAATTTTTATATCATCAAGTCACTGGGCTGAAATCAAAGTCAACAGTCCCATGCTGCTTCTAGAGGCTCTAGGAGAGAATCCATTCCCTGCCTTTTTCCATTTCTGGAGTTGTCTGCCTTGACTCGCGGCCCTTTGTCCCATCTCCCTCTATCTCTCTCTTAAAAGGACACTTGTGATGGAATTTAGGGCCTGCCTGGGGTGACACAGGAAATCTCATTTCAAGGGCCTTAGCTTAATCACATCTGCAAAACTTTTATACTTAAGGTAACATATAACAGGTCCCATAGACTGGGACCTGTCATGTTTTGATGGCCATTACTTGCTCTACTGCAATTCTATTTAAAAACATTTATAGTAAGTTACATGTTCACTTCTACCTTTTTTCAGTTCTCTTATATATCTCTGTCTCTTGCTCCACATTTTTATCTGATATGTCTAGACTAGCCTTGGTGTTTTTTTAATAATATTTGCAACAAATAATACTCTTTATTTTAGGACGCTGAATATCTAGTTCATTTAGGTGGAAAATGGTGATTTAAAGCACTTGAGACTATATATGTATGATATTTTAAAATTGTAGTCTATACTTACTGATTTTGGTTAAAGCACTCATTATTTAGACTGATGATGCTAGAAGAAAATGTGGGTTCTCCCTATAAAATAATAGAAAAAATAACCATCCTACTACACTATATCATATCTTAATATTTAGCTGGAGATGGTAGCTTTTTATTGGAGTCAGAAACTCCAGTATTCTTGCCTGGGAAATCCCATAATCAGAGGAACCTGCTGGGCTACAATCCATGGGGCCTCAAAAGAGTCAGAGATGACTTAGAAACTAAACAACATTTTTTTAATAACTGCTGTTTTTTAAAAAAAGACAATAGTTTTTACCTAGGCTAAAAGTAGTGATTGTGTATAAAACTCTGTCATTTGTGGAAGCAACTTCATCCAAAGATGGCCTCCAAAAATAATTAAACTCAGTAATGTGATTTGAAGTTGAACTGCTCAGATTTAGTGCCTCAGATCTCATTATGGTTCTCAAAATATGCAAAAAATATTCTAACCACAGTTGTTTTCCTTTTATGATCCAATTTTTAGACTGTAAAAAGAAATTGCTACCTATAAAATATAATTGGCCTTGCATTTTTAGTCAGAAAGATAACCAGATGCTTTAAAAAAATAAATTCATTATATAAGATTCTCAAAACTTGTTCTGTGAGTAATTATTTCATCAAATAACAGTTCAGATATTTTTCTGAAATATTACTTGTATCTTCCATTTTTCTTTGATATTTGAGTATAAAATGAATATGCCACATGGCTACAAAAAGAGGATTACTTATAAAGTGTTTAGTGAATGCAATTGCCTATAGACAAACAAGTTAGTTTATCCACAAAAAATTTTTACTCAAATATTTTAGATGAAATGTCTAATATTTCAAAACTTGAAAAATAATTTCTAGGGTAATTAGATTTTTGATTAAATAGATCCCTAATAATCTGTTAATATATTTTTTGCTTTCTCTAAAGCACTTATGCTTAGCTTCCCAGTTCTCAGAATCTTTCAAACTATTCTAAAATCTTTCATTAAAATAAAAAAATAATATTTTAGTATTATCATTATAGTACAGTTTTTTATAATCTTAGAAAACATTCCTAATGTTTTTGAATTTGAAACATGGCTTTAAATCATTGTAGTTTTCATAGATACAATCAAACTAGGAAATGACAATATGTGTACTTTCATAATATCCGGAGTGAAACACTTAAATTTTTCTAGGAAAAAATTAACATAGAAAAACTTCGCAATTCTATTTTACTTGTAAAAAATTATGCTTTTAATATTATGTGTGAGTAGTTATGAGTAACCTATTCATAAGCTACCATTCCCCCTTTCCCCAAATGAAGGGAGTTGAGACAGCTGACTGAGATCCATAGATACAAATTAAATGGAGGACAGAGTTCAAAGTGTTTAAGTTTGAAGTGTTTACTTATATGTATTTGATCCTACAGTTCCCTTGCTTTGAATAGTATGCTGATGATGACTGTTTATCAGAAATGTGATATGGAGGTATTATTGCAAAGCCAACCAGTTTAAAAATCATAATATGCTAAGGATGACTGCTATATTAATAACTACTGATATACTTACACAGATTGGCAAATAGATAAATGATACATGGAAATAAAAAGATCCATATATCTAAAAATAGGTATATTGATATATATCAATAACTACTGTTGTATAAGCCAAAATGATATGTATGCTACTGCTGTTGTCCAATCTGATAGCATATTTTTAACCAAGCACAATTTATAGAGTTGTTAATTTTACTCAATGTAATGTGACTACTTGATTTTTACAAATTTTTCCTACAGAAGTAGCTATTGCATTTCAAATATTCTTTTAAAATATACTTTAAAGCATTTATAGTGTTCAGATTTATAATAATAATTTTAAATAGAATGTTACACATTGGAAATATTTCCCCTTATCAGGGTACTATTAATATAAAGTAATGAGGTCTATTTTCTGTTTTATTTATTTATTTTTATTGACAAATCGTTGATTTAAAATATTATATTAGTTTCAGGCATACAGCATAGTAATTCAAAATTGTTATAGATTATAGTTCACATACATTTCACGTACATTTATTGTAAAATATTGGCTCTATTCTCCGTCCTGTGCAATATGTCCTTGTAGCATGTTTGTTTAATAGACAATAGTTTGTACCTCTTAAAACAAAGATCGTGGCAACTGGTCCCATCACTTCATGGGAAATAGATGGGGAAACAGTGGAAACAGCGTCAGACTTTATTTTTTTGGGCTCCAAAATCGCTGCAGACGCTGATTGCAGCCATGAAATTAAAATTCACTTACTCCTTGGAAGGAAAGTTATGACCAACCTAGATAGTATATTAAAAAGCAGAGACATTACTTTGCCAACCAAGGTCCGTCTAGTCAAGGCTATGGTTTTTCCCGTGGTCATGTATGGATGTGAGAGTTGGACTATGAAGAGGGCTGATCACCGGAGAATTGATGTTTTTAAACTGTGGTGTTGCAGAAGACTCTTGAGAGTCCCTTGGACTGCAAGGAGATCCAACGAGTCCATCCTAAAGGAGATCAGTCCTGGGTGTTCTTTGGAAGGACTGATGCTAAAGCTGAAACTGCAATATTTTGGCCACCTCATGCGACGAGTTGACTCACTGGAAAAGACCCTGATGCTGGGAAAGATTGGGGGCGGGAGGAGACGGGGATGACAGAGAATGAGATGGCTGGATGGCATCAGTGACTCGATGGACATGGGTTTGGGTGAACTCTGGGAGTTGGTGATGGACAGGGAGGCCTGGCGTGCTGTGATTCATGGGGTCGCAAAGAGTCGGACACGACTGAGCGACTGAACTGAGCTGAACTGAAGCTTTTACCCCTATCCTCCCCCTCCTACCTTCCCTTTCCTCACTGGTATATTCTTTGTATCTGTAAGTCCATGTCTTTTTGGTTATATTCAATACTTTGTTTTATTTGTTAGATTCCATGTATAAATGACAACATACAGTATTTATCTTTTTCTTTATGACTTACTCTCCACATCCATCATGTTGTTGCAAATGGTAAAATGTCAATCTTTATTAAGGCTGAGTAGTTTTCTATTGTATAAACATACCACATCTTCTTTATCCATTTGTCAATTGATGGAGACTCAGATTTCTTTCATATCTTGACAATTGTAAACAATGTTGCTATGAACACTGAAATGCATGTATCTTTTTGAACTGGTGTTTCCGTTTTCTTCAGGTATACATACCCAGGAGTGAAATTACAAAATCTTAAGACAGTTTTATTTTTTAGATTTTTTTAAACATCTGTACTAATTTCCACAGTGGTTGGACCAATATTCATTCCCACAAACAGCATTACAAGGGTTCCATTTTATATACATGCTAGGCAATATTTGTTAATTGTGTTCCTTTCTTTTTCTTGAAACATAATTGAGTGACAACACTGTGTTAGTTTTAGCTATACAGCAGAGAGATTCAGTTATACACACACACACACACACATAGTGTGTATGTATATATAATCTTACATGGGTTTCCCAGGTGGCTCGTGGTAAAGAATCATCTCCAATACAAGAGATGTGGGTTCCATCCTTGGGTCAGAAAGATCCCCTGGGGAAGGAAATGGCAACCCATGCTAGTATTCTTGCCTGGAAAATCCCATGAATATATTAGATCATTTGCCATTATAGGTTTTTATAAGATATTGAATATAGTGTTGTATAGTAAATCCTTATTGCTTATCTGTTTTATGTGTAGTAGTTTTTACTTGATTTGAACTTCTCTTGTTATGCCCTGAGTCCGGTCCTCCCATACTGGTAGAATAAGACACTCGCAGCAATGCAAAAGCAAGAATGGGGTTTATTTCTAGCTTGAGCTAGGGCTCATGCCTCCTCCAGCGCAGTGGAGTGGGACAAGAGCCCCGAGCCCAGGTCACAGCGGTTTTTATAGTCTCAGGTTACATAAGCACCTATTTCTGTTCAAAAGATCAAGCTGGCAGAAGCTCATTGGCCAGTTCATGCGCACGCGGAAGCTCATTGGCCAGTTTATACGCGCGCGGGGTTTTTCTGGGGGATTTCCCTTTTTACTCTGATTGGCCCGACTTTTGGCGCTGGCGGGACTTTTCTAGGGAGGAGTTTCTTAATTTTGGCGCCGGTGGGATCTTCTTAGGGAGGAGTTTCTGTGGACTTAGCCTCCACCCTCTCTCCAGGAAATCAAAACTTAGGCCTAAGCAAGGTCTCAGGCCTATCCTGGCTACTCAGATGTTAGGGCTCCTAACACTCTAATAATTATCAATGTTGATCATCTTTTCTTGTGCCTGTTGGTCATCTGTATGTCTTTTTTGGAGAAATAAAGTACTTCTACCTTTTGTCCTGAAGCGTGGAAAATTTTGTGTGTGCTTTTTTAGGAGTAGAGTCTCTATTTCCCACAGCCCTCTTGAAAGTAAGACTTACTGGCCTTAAAAGCCAAATATTCTAAGGGATTGTCTTCCCAGAGGAAGCCTTATGTGAGGCTTACACCCTTTACTCCTTGGGGAGAAAATTCTTCAGTTGTAATTATTCTCCTGTTTGTGGATCACCTACCTGGGAGATATGGGTCCTTTATTTATGTCTTTAGTTGTATAAGATCTTCTCTGGTAAGCTTCAGTCATAGATACTCTGTATCATGACTCTTTTTCATCCATAGATACTCTGTAGATAGTTGTAATTTTAGTCTCCCCTCCAAGAAAGAAAGTGAACTCAGGCTCTTTCTACTCTGCCATCTTGGCTGATCTCTCTATTAGGTTTATTTTCAACTCAGTTATTGCTCCACTAAAAAATTTACTTCACTGAACATTCCCTCTTACTTTTTAACAAGTTTTTACTATTGAAGTAGTACATTGTTCCAGTATTTCATATTTTTCCAATATGAATCACATTATTTTGGATATTTTATTTTTCCTTCAAAGAGGAAAATGATGCTTGCTTATTCTTCTCCAGAGTAGAGTTTAACAAGCTACACCTGTTAAACTAATGAAACCTCCCCCAAAAATAAAATGATGATACTTGACTCGTCTTTTATCACATAGCCAGTTAAGAGTTATGAAAAGCTGGAGCCAGATCTGTCGTCTTTTTGGTCACACATATAGTAAGTAGTGAGCCAGTTTTAAACTTTTGTCACTTGATTTGAAAACCATACTACTTAGTCTCTGATATAGCCTTATTACTAGAATTTGTTGAAATTCTGATTCCCAGAAAGCATCGAGCTTTAAGATCTTCCAACTCTGGAGGAAGTGTACTAACATTTTTTTGAACCATATTTGAATATGCAATTTGAAGACATAAGACCCTCAAGCTTACTCCTTGGAAGGAAAGTTATGACCAACCTAGACAGCATATTAAAAAGCAGAGAAATTACTTTGGCAACAAAGGTCTGTCTAGTCAAGGCTATGGTTTTTCCAGTAGTCAGGTATGAATGTGAGAGTTGGACTATAAAGAAAGCTGAGTGCAGAAGAATTGATGCTTTTGAACTGTGGTGTTGGAGAAGACTCTTGAGAGTCCCTTGAACTGCAAGGAGATCCAACGAGTCCATCCTAAAGGAGATCATTCCTGGGTGTTCATTGGAAGGATTGATGTTGAAGCTGAAACTCCAACTTTGGCAACCAGATGTAAAGAGTTGACTCATTTGAAAAGACCCTGATGCTGGGAAAGATTGAGGGCAGGAGGAGAAGGGGACGACAGAGGATGAGATGGTTGGATGGCATCACCGATGGACATGGGTTTGGGTGGGCTCCAGGAGTTGGTGATGGACAGGGAGGCCTGGCGTGCTGCGGTTCATGGGGTCGCAGAGTCAGACACGACTGAGCGACTGAAGTGAACTGAACTGAAGACCTCAATTTGGGCTGGGCTTATTTTTAGCCATTATTTCATTTTCCTTAATCACAATGTAGATATATAAATAACATAAAAATTGAGATTTTTTTTAATAATTATGGGCATGGACTCAGGTAAAGAATCTGCCTGCCAAGCAGGAGACACAACTTCAGTCCCTGGGTCAGGAAGATCCTCTGGAGAAGGAAATGGCAACCCACTCCAGTATTCTTGCCTGGGAAACCCATGGATAGAGGAGCCTGGCAGCTATAATCCATTGTCACAGAAGAATCAGACACAATTGAACATACACACCATATATACTTTAAATTATAATGTAGTTGTCTGTAAAATGTTTGTTCCTTTTCTCAGTAATCAGCTTTCAGAGAAACATGCTCATTGATATCTGGAAAATCATTTCCTTCTTACTTCTTCTAGAATTCTTGTTCCTGTTCTTATCTGTCTTCTGTGGTGTAGATGTTCTGTGATTACTACCATCTTGTAGTCAGGTTCAACTGAAAATGCAATCAACATCCCTCTGAGGAATTCTTCATCTACTATTCCCCCCAAAATAACCGATATGCCACCAAACCTGGCTCCCTCAGTATTTTCCATATAGCCTTGCTATTAGTCCATCAAGTAGCCCGTGATGCTACTGTCTTTTTTTTTTTAATAGATGAGCTTTCTGATAGCACTTCAATCAGCAATAATTCCCTCTCTCATCTGCATTGTCATAGAGTTGTTTTTTTTTTAATTCTCTGAAACATATTTCTATGAATTGATTGTATGTGCATCTCATTGCCGTTATTTTAATTACAGTACACCATAGTGACTAAAGGCACAGACTTTGGAAGAAAATAATCAAGGGAATTGTGAAAAAATTAACAATTAGCTGTATTCCAGGTGAATGCCAAATTCCTTTCCTTGATCAAATTAATGTCATAGATAGAGAAACTCAGGTATTTTAGAAGAACGTGGCTATTCATATATGGGCAGTAGATTATAGTCTGTGATTGCAAAAGGAGCCATCAGAATTGCAGCAGCTTGCTATTAATGACTATGTGACTGAAGGAAACAAAAGTTAGGTAGCACCTCATCCAAAACTTTATTTCTTTTGCCCACTGACAAAAATGTAGTAAGCACATAATCAGTACAGATACAGTGAATAGCTTCAAGGCACGAGGGAGAGAAAGTTTAGGAAGTCTGGAGTTTTAAGTACAAGCAAAGGAAAGAATAGTGATGCATTTAAAATTGAAGGCATAAGAGCATGAAAATTTAGAAGGAAAGTTAATCAATTCTCATCTACTCAAATGAAGTTCAAGGTAACTTCAGACTTGTTTTGTGTAGTAAACAGAAGGCTGTTAGGTGTGTGGCTTTGATGTGTAGATAATTTGAGAATCATCCAATAACAGTGATATGTGAAGCTGTGGGAAGGAAGTCAATTATTGAAGAATATGTATAGTGAAAAGGAATGCACTTTGAACTTGGGATCTAGAAAATGCATTTAGAGGACTTTGAATAAGCTGATAAAAAATCTTAAGATGAAATAGTATAAAATGTGATTTAAAGTAGCCATGCTATTAATAAAGATAGCATACTCAACTATGTCATGTGCCTCAGATTGTTGTTCAAGAATAAGGATCAGTAGATTTGATGATTAGTTCACTGGTGGCTAACCTTTGTAAGAATCATTTTAGTAAAATAGTTGGGGTCAAGAAACTGGATTCCATTTTGTTTAGAAACAAAAGGGAGATGCAGAATTAAACAATTTTATCTAGCTCCTATTTTCCTCAAATTAACATATCTTAATTGTATTATTTTTCTTACTATAGTAACATAGATTCATGTAGGAATTTCAAGTAATAATTAAAAGCTTGAAGAAGGAAACAAAGAAAAGGTGTCAAAGCCATGAAAAATTTCAAAAAATCAACCATTGATAATTTAGCAAACGTTTATTCAAACTTGTGTGTAGTTACATACAACACAAGACACAACATATATGATTGCATGTAATATTAGATATATACTCATATATATATAAGATTGAATGTAATATCCCAGTTTATAATATTTAATCCATTCCATAATAGAGTAAAAATTTTGCCATATTGGGCATCACCTGGTAGCTACGATGGTAAAGAATCTGTCTGCAATGTGGGAAACCCAGGTTCAATCCCTGAGTCAGAAAGATCCAGTGGAGAAGGGAATGGCAACCCACTACGGTATTCTTACCTGGAGAATTCCATGGACAGAGGAACCTGCTGTGTTATGGTCCCTGAAGCCACAAAGAGTCAGACACAAATGAGGGACTAACACCTATATCCATTGCCATATTAATATAAAATACATTTAATGGATGTATGCTAGTCCATTATACTTGTATAAAATAAGTTATTTAACCAACTCATTATATATAGACAATAGCATATATTTTTTTTGCTCTTATCTAATAATCACCTTAGAATAAGTGGTAATAATGTCATTCCTGTTTTAAAGATTATACAATTTTAAATCACCTTCATATAGATTATTAAATGCTTCTCCAGAATGTTTTCATCATATTCCATTCTCAGCAAGTTGAAATATTAATAGTTTTCCCATATAACATATGTAGACAAAAGTGATCACAAATCAGAGATGTTAACTGATATTAACTAGCATTTGTCTGTAATATAAAACAATTACTTTTGTTACTTGACCTTTTTAAGCATCACTTAAAACTCAGGAACAAAAATGAAAAAGATTATCCTACATCTGAAAATGGAAATGGCACACAGAGAAGGCAGAAAATCAGAATGAGTAAGGTGCAAATATACAGATATGTGAAAGTAATGATGGAACGGCTAGCAGTTATATCTAAAGTTATGTAGCGATGCAGTGAGGGCTGGGGGTGAGTTGGAAGGGATAAAATTCACAAGAAGAAGACATGTTTGGATAAAGAAATGCATGTGTCTAATGAAAACAGAGATTGTTTGAAGATATCTAGGATTATGAGAATATAGTTAAAAGGGTCATTAACTTGAATGTTAAGAACCAGACCAGAGAAGAGTAGTCAAACACCATAATGAACAAAGTAGGTTTAAGTCAATGGTGAAAAGAAAAGAGCCTGATGAAGTTTGAGGTGTATATCACGAGTGAGTGGCACAGGCATAAAAAGCAGAGCAGTTACTGAATGATGATTCCAGGGCAATGATATCAATACAGCAGTGAGGAGTAAGGATAACACTGGCCGCTTCTTGTGCATCATGGGTGTGAGTAGGGTGAGGTTTTCGGGGTAGGTAGCATTATCAGGGTTAGGCTGAGTTTCAGTTCAGGTGAGGAAATGCGCACACTGTTCTAGAAAAAGTTTAGATGTTAGGATTTTTTTTTTTTAATTTTCTAAAAGATCTAGAAAGCAAATCCAGTTTACTAATGTCCAAACAACAGAAACAATATGATTTATCACCACAGCCTTCCCCAAATCAGTGTATTTGCTTTTTGTTCAGCTTTTCATTAATTTCTTATGTGACATTATAGCAATAAGGTCATCACTAAAATAAATGAACAAACAAGACCAAAGATTATGGTTCTATAATGTTTTCAATGTTTTACAAAAACAAGACTTTTAATACAGAGCACTTGATACCACAGTATTTTGTATTTATTATTTAAATATCTCATGTATATGAACACAATGTTAAGTTCTTACCAGGGCCAAGCTTCACTACATATACTGTTGTGCCCCTTCATGGCAGAATTTCCCAGACAGACCATCAGGTGACTTAGAAAATGCAGCAAAATATATGATTTTTTAAAAAATGTTTTACTTCTTGATTTAGTGTAATGTAAGTAAATCTAAGAGAAAATAGAAAAATCTATTCTGCTTATTACAATTATTCAGGGAATAAGACAGCATTATGATATTA
This sequence comes from Moschus berezovskii, assembly GCF_049115385.1. Classification (NCBI taxonomy): domain Eukaryota; kingdom Metazoa; phylum Chordata; class Mammalia; order Artiodactyla; family Moschidae; genus Moschus; species Moschus berezovskii. Next base: position 43,740,021 of record NC_142462.1, read on the forward strand.
TTGAATACATCATTCTATGATGGAAATATTTCTCAAGGCTTTTAGATGTTCTTGGCTTACTTTTAAATGATCATTTATGTGAAAACTCCCTCATTAATTTAAATCATATTCATTGACAAAAAGGTAATTTTCATTTTTTGTCATGTGCAAAAAATTCACACTAATGAGTTTGTCTGTGAATTTTTATCACAAAATATGCCACCCTATGAAGCAAATATTATTTTCCTTCTGTTTTTTAAATGAGAAAATGAATACAGAGAGGTTAAATAAAAAGCAAAAATCAGACACACAAAATCAGGTTGGTTTGGGGTTTAAAACATATTTAAGAGCATTTCTGATTTGCAAAAGTATTCACCAGAAATGACTTTTACACAGAGAATAAATGTACGCAAGAAGCATTTGTTCTTGACCAATGAATGTATCATAAATAAAAAAGAATCAATTAATTAAAATCAAATTGTATATGGTTGAGAAATTCCATGTTGCCCCAACTATTATCTTTGATCAGACCAAATCTTTAGGTCAGCAAATGAGATATAGAAAGTCTACAAAGTTACTGAGATAACCTAAAAAGAAAAAAAAATAGAACTCCAAAAGTAATTCCACTTAATCACCTCTCATTTTCCTAAATCTAAAATACTATTCTTCATTAAATTATTTGTTGCTCAGTGCATACTAGGAAGGGACTTGACAATACTGAAAGCCTCATGGCTGTCCTAAGGAGAAGCCTGACCCTTGGTTCAGACTCCTGGAAAAAATGTGGGGTGGTACTAGGAAAGGAAAGCACCTAGAACAGAAAAGATGACTAAATGTTTGTGAAATATGAATCTGTGTTTGTTTAAAGCATTCTTTTGCATTCAAACAGATCTTGGAGGCATTTCAAGGAAATGGATGAAAATACAAACATCAACTGAGTTTTGAAAGACAATTAAAAGGGAAAGATTGGAAGGGAAATTTGTCTCAGTCAATTTCTGTTCTATTGAATGTAGTTTCCCTAGGTGCTGGGGTCGAAAAGGAAAGAACACGTCGAAAGAAGGGCAGTGAACCAGAGGGATGGGATATGGGGAGGGAAATGGGAGAGGTGTTCAAAATGGGGAACACATGTACACCTGGGGCAGATTCATGTCAATGAATGGCAAAACCAATACAATAATGTAAAGTAATTAGCCTCCAATTAAAATAAATAAAAAACAAAAACAAAAACTGAGATGTAGAAAATAAAAAAAGAGAAAGAAGGTGTGGCATTGCTCTTAACATGCAATATCCCTTTGGATCATTGGTCTGAACAAGTTTATTAATTTTGTTGTTCAAACCTGTGTCTTTATTGATTCATGTGTTTGTGTGTGTGTGTGTGTGTGTCTGAGTGAAAAAAAATCACTGAGTCATATGTTCACATCTGCTATTCTGGCTACTAATATCTACATTTGTTTGGAAAATGTATAATTTTGCTTTCTGTATTTTGAAACTGTGCTTTTAGTTGTGGGCAGCTTTAAAAATATTATATTTATTGAACTATTTTCTCAAATTCATGGAACCTCTTTATTTAAGTAGTGATTTTTATTACTGTGTTTTGCGAGATATTAACAAAGCTATACCAGCTTTATTTTAATCAGTATTTAATGATATCTTTAAATATATATATACATACATATATATATATAGTAAGAACCAAGGCTACAAATTCCATTGTACCACTGTATCTCCTGGAGGGGGGTTATTTTTCTATTTTCCAAAGAGATGGCGTCACTTTTTAGACTCTGAGAAGACTTCCTACCCAGTTTGGCTTTGTCTTTGTCTCTGGACCCCCACACTCCTCCATTAAAATGCGTGCTCCTGCTTAGTAAGGATAGGCTGATGTCTTCAGGATGCTAACTTACCTAATAGGATTCAGATTTTCCAGTCCTTTCTGGACTCAGATGTTTTCTCATTCTTCCCAGGACTTTTTTTTTTTTTTTATAGTTATGTAACACTGGAAACTTTCCTATAGATATCTGATATGCAATGCCAACAAGCATTTAAATAGTGTATTAGGGCTCTTTTTAAAAACTAATTGGGGAAAATGCAATCTTATCCTATCTTAGAGTTTTAAGATGCTGGAATCATCTTGTTTATGATCTTTATTCCCACAAAAATGATTATATAAAAGTTTGTCCTCCTTCTGATTGTCTTCTTTTTGAATGTAACTCATGGTCATTTGTACAGATTGTTATTCCTGGTCTACAATATATACCATTACGAGATTATAATATATCTCCTTTCTTGTATACTCATGCCCTATGGATAGACACATATTTATTGCCTACTTACTATGATCTAGAACCTGTGATTACACCTGAGCTATTAAGACAGCTAAGATACATTTCCTATAGTCACAAAGGCCAAATAATAATGAATCATTTCAGTACAGTGAGATATGTACAAATAAATACGTGTTGTATGCACCAGGCTTGGTGTGATTCAGTATGTCTGTAGGATTCAGGAATGGCCTCAGAGAAGAACTAGGTAAAGAGATTGTTAAAGCATAATAAGGACTCCTCAGTCAGAAAAAGAGCAGCAAGGCAATCCTGTCAAGTGATTAGATTGCACATATGTATACTTCACTGTGACACTCTGTGATTTTGGGTAACTTGTAAATACATCAAAATAACTGGAACAGATGACTAACAGAGATGATAGAAGATAACATTAGAAATACTGACAAGGAGCTAGATTATTAAAAGTCTTTTTTAGAATGCTAAGAAAAGAGGAGGCATGAAAGATCTTGTATAAGAGCATAATACTAAGAGTTTTGTTTTTTAGTTAGATAACTTTATAATTAAGGCTATAACTTTTGAAATTTTGTAAAAGCATTATCAAAAGATATTTAGGCATCAAACCGGGCAATGATAGCAGGTATAAGAGCAGAACCAGATGAAATAATGTTGAACAGTGTAATTAGAAGAATATGGTGATTAATTAGATAAAAAATATTGGAAGATTCAAGAGCTAAGGTAACTGAAAAGACCTAGTTGACTTCGAGATTTCTGGATTATTATATGCATTATTTGTTGTTGTTTTTCAGTCGTTAAGTCATGTCTGACCCTTTGTGATACCATGGACTGCAGCATGAGTGGTCCATGGGGCCCACTGGGTCACAAAGAGGAGAGATTTTTAACTTTGTTCCTTCTGAAGTTGAGTTCAACAGACTATATCCATGTGGCTGTGTCTCCAAATCAGACAGAAATTTGAGTTTGGGGGTTTGAAGAGAATCTTAGGTCAGAGATATTGATTTGGAAAATATCAAAATATACATAATTGCTGAAGCTGTGATAATTATAGCTTATCATTAATGAAGTAATGAAGTAAGATATCATTTAAAAAATGGTTAGGCTAAAAAGATGAGAGAGACAGGGATAAAGCTCCGAGAAAGAATGAGGCTAAGAGGAGGTGACTGAGTCAATGAAGATGATGGGACTATGAATTAGGAGAGTTCAGAGGGCTCTCTCTGTGATGAAAAGCAAGGGAGGTGTCGCAAACAAATTCCAATTGATCAAGAGTATTAAATGCTAGAGATTTGAAATAAGATGATAACTGGATAATTAGGAGACTGTTAGTGACCTACTTAGAGAATTCTGTTCACTGTGGAGAGCTGAGTAATGAGTGAGGGTGAGACTGGAGACAGTCCCAGTTGACTTCTCTTGTAAGAAGAGAAGGGAAATGGAAATTGCTTCATAGCAAAAGGGGGACGTTTTAGATTGGAGAAGTTGTTCTTCATGGCCTTTATTTATTTATTTATTCTTGCCATAATATGAGGAAATTGAGCATGTTTCTTGACTGAAAAGAAAAGAAATAACAGAAGGGAGTTCATATGACTTTATTCGAAAGGTACACTTTAGGGGCTAGAGACTAGCAATATTATACTGCAAAATTCAAGGTAAAATTTATTATTTTGTCTCCATGTTACAAGTAACCTTCAATTAAGGCCTAACATTGATATAATCCTAGAAATATAGGACTTGAAGATATCAAATAATTACAATTGCCACAAAACTTGGTTATATATTGGTTATATTGAATTAACTGGAAAGTAGAAATATTTTTTAAGGCTTCACCTGGGAAAACATATTCTACTGAATAACGTGTTGTACTTAATCAGTAATCCAAGAATAAGTGGGACTGATAACAAAACTAGAAAGAGAAAGAGTATGTTATATGTGTGGTTCTCTAGTAACTTGTTTCAGTAATTAATACATAATTCAGTAATTATGTATAAAAGAAAATTACTAATAGAGAGTACTTTTGTGAATTACATTTGTGATTTTAGTAGTATTAAAATTTTAAAAATGTTTTGCAGTTGTCCAATAAATGTCTGAATTATTTGGGCTTATTATTAAGTGAAACTTCTTTTCACTTTAGAAAACTACAATACCCCTTTTTTGGTCAAATTTAATCCACCATTTTAAAGTAACTTTGTGACTTGGTAAACATGGGTTGGACCAGTCATCTTTAGGGTTATCCCTATCCTGTTAGTTACAAATGACGAAAACCAAAGGGACAATTAACAAAGATGTGGGCAGGGTGTAGGGAAACTATAAAGGATAATGCTGTTATTCCAGGCCTTGAATCAGAGATTCCATTACCAACAAAAGGACTAAAAGGAGGGAGGAAGGCTGGAAAAAGAGACAGGAAGTATGCAGCCACCCTGGGAAATCCTTCAGGGAGAAAGTCAGGGAAATAAACATGGGACTTCTGTTTCCTTAATCCCTTTTCTCACCCATTCTGTTCTCATGCTGGTAATTCCTATTTGCAAACCAAAGTAGAAGCCAGAGGACACAAGAGTCATTTGATTGACTTTATGCCTCTACTGCTTAAGCTCCTTGGGCACAAAGAAGAGAGGATAAATGGAAAGAAGATTTGGAGGAGCATGTAGATGTCTAGCACACCTTTATAATTTATATTTAATATGAGTAATGATGTAGGATTTTATTAAATAAAGTCAGTTTCTTATCACTCCCAATCAATAAATTCTAAATAAATACAGTTTATCAGGTCCATAGAGTATGATACTTACAGTCTGCTTGTGGTCTCCAAATCTTGGTCCAGCATCAGTTAAAATAATTTCCATTTTCTCACTGGGAAGATGTTTCACTTTATCGTTCACAACCTACCCATCACTTGGGCCTCTGTTTATTCCCGGCTGTGCAGCCCATGGGGTAGCAAAGAGTCAGACACTGCTGAGCGACTGAACTGAACTGAATAGCCAGGTCACTGTACTCAGATGCTAGCCCATTGTACTCTTCTGGTGTCTTCATCACCCTGTTGTAGAACACCTCTATACTGCCATCTCTCTGCATTCCAGCAACCTCAGCTGCATCTTGTCCTCCACATAGGTAGAGCAGATGGTCTTCTCAAAGTATTACAGTGACATTTAATTGATTTTTTTCTCTGTGTCTCATTATCTGTCCTCTTTTTGTACATATTCCAGATGAGCTTTCAACTGCCATCCCTCCTAAACATCACCTACTAGCCTCCAGTAGCTAAGGAAGAGGAAATTACTCAGTGATGAGAATTTCAAGCCGAGAAGGGCAAATTTCTATTGCAGTCTGGTGATAGAATTACTTTGCAGAAGCAGGGTCTTTCCATTCCATTCAAATTATACCACACAGGTGGTCCTACTCATTAAAGAAATAACCCACTCCCCTAGGTACTAGGGCTTTAAATACCTTTAAATAGAATGCATGTGAGTATGCTTACTCAGAGTTATTGGAAAAACACTTATGACTATAGGAGTCCTGTTTTCAATGTAAAATTAATTTAATAATGAAATGGCTTTGATTTAACAGAGTTTAATTGAAGAAATTGAGGGGATAGATACAATGACTTTTCCATTCAGCTGTTTCATTAAAATGAATTTTGTTTTTTCAGCCACCAAAGAGATACACTTATTGAAAGCAAAAATATATTTTTAGTTTTGCTGTTGTTTCAGTAAGGGAGGTAGCAAATAAATGATGGAATGTCCAAGTCAGAAACACAAAATGTGCTTGCTTGGAGATCGAAAATACCTTGATGAACTCTTTAATCTCTCTTGAGAAAGACTTTGCACAGCAATCATTTGTATTTTCTTCTGTACTATTGAATCTTCTCTTTAAAGAAATAAAATAAAACCCCAACTGAACAGTGAAAACTGGTTTTCTGCCAAGTCCTGTCTAAATTGTAACCTATGTAGTTCATTTTAAAGCATTAATTTATCATTCACAAATTAACCTTGTACAGGATAGCTGCTCTCATTTCCATTGCCTTTCTGTCCTAGGAAGTATAAACCTCAAGCATTAAACAAATAATGAGTTGAATCTGTGAGGCATATTTAATGCAGGGAGGGTTTTTAATAACATCTCTATAATTATAGGCATTGATAACTGACAATAAATCTTCATTTCCCAAATGCCACAGTCATTACGGATAGAATGATATGTAATTTGTACTAGATGCTTTTAAGAACCTTATGCCAAAATCACCTTGCTTTTTTTTTTAGCTTCAAATTTTGGTTACTGTGGTGAGAGTATCAGATATTTATTACAGAACATAGTTATAAATATACTGTGCAGAGTGATTCTGAGGGTATGAGTCTTTGCTTTTTAATTGGAAAATGATATCACCACCATGATATTGACTGTAAATCTTAGCTCAACTCTTGGGTGGCACTTTAAAAGTCACACTTATTTTAAATAATAATCTTGGTTACTTTAATGGGCAACAAGCTACACTGAAACATTTTTTGATATGCTATTTACTGTATGAAGTTTCATTCTTGTGAGCTATGCCTTAGAACTTTATTGTAGACAAATTTTTTTTAAGTGCTTCGAAATTATATGGAACATTTTCAAGTCTGAGTTCTCTCAGCCCCTGTTTTCTGTAAAGCTTTATGAGCTCAGCTTGTCCATTTAAAGACATTTTCCTTAAAGACTTTCTTATAGGGGAGTCTATGGCAAAATGTGTGATTTCTGACACCTTTCCTGTTCCCCTCAGCACCATTCTGAATTTATGTTCCCTGTCCTGAATCCTGTTCTCTAGGGATAGAGACAACAGAATGTATCATTCAAGAGTTAATTTCTAATTTGCTACCCCTGGGATACTGAACATTCTTAAATATTTGGAAAGACATTGTTTCACCCTTAGACTTACTTCAAGGTGATTTACTATCTTTCTAAATGCTCTTGTGCAATTAAAATCTACATTATATACAATATGTATATTGAAGTTGCATAAGAAGATACATTTTTATATGACTTTCAGTTGTGCTCTCAGGGGAAATTTACCACATAGCCAACTAATAAATAATATTGTTTAAACTTGGCATCCATGACTGTTTAAGTGCTTCTCAGAAATTAGCCCATTAATCTTCATGTGGCTGCTTGTAAAAGAGACAGCAAGTTATCTTATTCTTCACACTTTCCCCTGTTATCCCACTCCAGCTGCCTAGATATCTATACTGTTGTGCCCACATCATTAGAGGCAGTTTCCTCTAGTGTTTCTCTGCAGACCAAAGCACTCATGGTGTGAGAATGTCTGTCCTCCCTTCTGTGAGATGATCCAGGAAGTTCACACCAAGCCCTTAGGGTTCTATTTAGACGGTAAGGCACATGATTGGTACAGGCAAACACACAGAATAAATTGCATGATTTATGTGTCACTGAAAATCATCTCTCTCGTTTGTAAATAGGGTCTTGTTTCTCTTAAGCGAAGCCCTGACACCTCTTCTGTATTCATTCTTTGCTTGTTTGAAAGGGTTGTTTCATTAAAAGTAGAACAGCAGTCCTTAAAGAACTGCTTCATTGCTTTCTTACCAGTCATTCAAAAGTAAACTTGTTCTTTCCAAACAGATAAGGTTGTTTGGAGATTTTTAATTTTTTACTACCACTCTCAATGTATTCTTCTTGTTTTCCAGAAGAAAAGCCTATGGCATATCGAGATCAAGTACAGAGTTAAATATGAAAAAGTGTTTAATTATTTAATTTTGTGTTATACATATAATACAGAACTATGAATGCAAACCCAGATCTCATGGCTTATCTCTCCTTACAGAGAGATGATGCTTTTCACAAATTATATTAAATCTGAATCTGAGAATGATAAAATATAAAATTAGCAGTTCATTTAGTGACTATAAATCAGAAAAAAATAATTGGAACTTTTCCATGAAGCACAATAAATACTATTTTTAAATATTACCTTTTAGGCCCACAAGACACTCATTCTCATTCTAGACCTCCTGATCATTTTCTTCCCAAAATTTCTTCCTTCTAATGACTCATAGTTCCGTTTCATATACATGAGTAGAATATAAAGCAAGTTCATCTTATTTTCATTATAGGAATTGGACTCTTACCTTATGCAGTATTAATGGCTCACAATCCCCAAACATTCACACATTCAAAGAGAAACCAATGACTCAATTAACTTCTAGTTGAGTAGTTACCAATTGTTGGGAAAAGGTCTATGTGCTAAGAAAGGCATCATTCAATTGGAGAGTGACAAATGAATAAGCATGAAGTCACATCCACCACCCTGTGAGTGATGTGACAACAAATATTATTTATTTCATTAGTGGTACTTGAAAGGGGACTCAAGGTATTCTAAATCTTTTTCTCAATACTTGCAGCTGCCTAAGAAGGGACTAGAATGGAATGGACTTCGTCTTATTTAATGGATTGTGTATAGTTCATAATGTATGTTTTCATGGGAATGTTTTAGCTCTGTGTCAATGCTCATTCACCATGATGTTACTTGTTTTTTAAAACCTAAATAGACCAAAAGATTAAGTGACCTTTTGGTCTTTGGTATATTTATCAGACAGTTTTTTTTTTTTAATAAATAATTAAACCTGGAGGATTTGAGGGGTTGTAAAAATTAGCTAAAATTCCTTTCAGTCATAAAGAGAATATAGTTCATACTACAATACTGAAATTTTAAATTTTTTCTACAGTTTACAAGGTAGCACAGTATCAGTATGCAGAGCCCATGTATTTTGAGTTAAATCTTCAGATAGAAAAAACAACAATAATTGATTCAGAGGTATTACTTCTTACATAGGTCACTTTTATGTTCTCCTCTATCCTTTGGTATTAGTCACCTTTAATTTAATGTTATTTTTTTAAATTAATTTATTTTAATTGGAGGCTAATTACTTTACATTATTGTATTGGTTTTGCCATACATTGACTTGAATCTGCCCCGGGTGTACATGTGTTCCCCATCTCGAACCCCCCTCCTACCTCCCTCCCCATCCCATCCCTCTGGTTCATCCCAGTGCACCAGCCCCGAGCATTCTGTATCATGCATCAAACTTGGATTGGCGATTCATTTCACATATGATAATATACATGTTTCAATGCCATTCTCCCAAATCATCCCACCCTCGCCCTCTCCCACAGAGTCCAAAAGACTGCTCTATACATCTGTGTCTCTTTTGCTGTCTCTTGTACAGGGTTATCGTTATCATCTTTCTAAATTCCATATATATGTGTTAGTATACTGTATTGGTGTTTTTCTTGAAGAACAGAAGGTAAATGTTATTTTCAAATGAGTGATTGTGTTAAAAATGGGGAGAAGTACAGAAGAAAATTAAAACCCATTTTGAACATATGTATAGTTCTGGTAAACTTTTCTATTGTTAGCATATATGCTTTTACTTTTTACATATTTCTATTTAAACCTTTTAAGATATTTCTTTGCTATGTACTTTTAGTCACATATTGATCCTTATTTTGACAAGATTTCATTCTTGTAATTAGCTTTATGCATACCTGGCCATTTATTTCAACAGAAGAATGCAATACAAGTCTCAAAATTTTCTACTGGTGGATTGTACTACCGGGGCCAGTTAAGATTTTTACTTTATTTCTAAACTATGATATCAACTTATCTTCCCTAAAGTTCAGGATGTCTGAAATTATCTGGATGTTAATTTTATTATCTCTCCCTCGCTATTGGTTTCCTATTGCAATGCCTTAACTTTTCTCATAGATATAAAATGTTCCCCTTCAGAGCCTTGGCTATGTGGTTTTTAAAATCCATATTCTAATTGGCTAACTCTTACATATTTAAACACACTATATATTGAGTTGAATTTTGAAACCTAAATAACTAAAATTTTTGGTTTTGTTATACAGTTATATGTAATCCCATCGAATGAGTTTATTTTTCTTGAAAATATGAAGATACTTTGATATTTAGAAACAGATTAGTAGGAAGATATGAACTCCATCAGTGGGTTAACCTCTATATCAATCATTAAAGGGAACAATTTACAGATCAGTGTTAGCTGGACAAGTGTGTACACACACAAACACACACATTTCCCTATGTATATAAAAATGACAAACCAGTTTTCTTTAATACTCTAATGGTTTTTCTTCCTACCCTAGTTCCAAAAACATTGTTTGCTATGACACTTTTCTTATTGTTAGCATTCCATTTTCCCTCCCCTCTCTTTACATCTCCACCTTAATGAAGGTGCAAATTTCTTACCACAATACATCTGCCTCCTAGATTGCCCCGGTGAGTCTGCTCTGAAAATTTATTTCATAGTGTGTAAAGATTTTGTTATAACGGTATCTTATTTTCAGAAACATTTTCAATTTATTTAATGTCTATTTCTGGCATAAGAACCATCTGAAATATGTATTGAAAGCACAGATGATTATGCTCCACTCCTTTGAATCCTGAATCAGAAAGTTTGGAGTAATTTCTACATATTTATATGTTGAACAATTTTCTCCAGTGATGCCAGTACAGAGCCAATTTTGAAAATCATGACCCTAGCATAGGTGTCACACATGGTAGGTATTATGTAGTTAAAGAAGGATTTAATGGATAAATGAATAAGGCTGAAAATATTAATTTAGAGCCAATAAACCTCTCTATACTGAATGTAATGCAATTTATCAAAAATAGCTGTTATATAAAAAATGTACATTATTCTTTGGAAAAATCTATCCTGTGCTCACAGTTCATATTAAATTTTGAAATAAAAGCAAAACTAATTACTTGTATTTGCTTTGTCAGCAATTGTCATTTCCAACCCTTTCAGTTATACCAAATTGCCAAAGGCAATATGAGACTTTAATTTTTTTCCTAACATCCTATCCTGTCCACTTATTATAACTGAAGTATTGTCCTACTTGGATCTATTCTTATATGTCTAGACATCTATATTTTATTTCAATGTTTGTAACAGAAGTCTTGGTAACCTAATTTGCATTGTAGTATTTATTATTGGTGATATGTCCTTCTACTTGATCTATAAGTGTAAGAATACGTGGAAATATGATGTGATATTCATAGTTTAGAGGTTATATCCAGTGTCACAGGTACAAGACTTGAAGTCTCAGTTTAATCTTTTTGATCACTTTATCATTGAACTATATAGAACTTAAGTATCAGAATCAATAACCTACAGTTCTTTTTCTTGACATATATCTTGTTATCTTGAGAAGATTCTCAGTAATATAAAAATGAATTTTGAGAGAAATGACTACTAGATTGTATTAGTAAGTAACACTGAAGAAAATCATATCCTCATGCAAATTTTTGTACTATGGACATGCATGATGAAGGAAGTTCTGTGACTGGTTATTTGTGTGCTTCTCTGGGAACTATGGTTATTGTGCTTTGAACTTTCATAGTATCTCTATACATATTCAACATAGATTCACAAAATTCACACTCTTTAGACCACAGTGATGACTTGTTTTAGGGACCTTCAACAGACGTCAGAAAAGAGTACTTATCTCTTGCCAGGCCCTACATAATTAATTCATTTTATTACGAAGTAGATGAAAATATAGGATTCTTAGAGGCAAGAAATTTAGCAAAGGTTCTTTTAGTTTCCATTGAAGATAATCAAATATCACCCTCAGTGGCTTGTCAGTTTTCTGTTATTAGTGTGGAGCCACTAGTAGAACCCAAAGGGAACTGATTATGTAGAGTTAGTCTTTTTGAGTGGAGCATTGAGTGCTTTGTGGGTCCTCTATTTCAACATTTTTTAAAAAATAGTTCTTTTGTAAGTAAAAGTTCAAAATACGTATCTTATTTTGATTAGGACATTAATTGTTGGGATCCTAGGAAAAGGAGGCATGCCAAAATTGAAAATAGGTAGGTGAAGAGCAAATACAAAATGTAGTATTTCTTCATCTCTTAAAGTTGGTTCTTCTAAGTTATGAAAAATTAAAGGACTAAGTTACAGGAAATTGAGATCATACTAAATGTGGCAATTATATTACTATATACTATATTATATTACTATATGCTATTTGAATCCCTAAACACACTAATACTTCATTTATTTTTGATTTTGTCTTATTTCTTTTTAAGAAATTAAATTAAATTCATCTCCATGATTTAATGAAGGCCAACTGATTAGTTTTGGGTTTCCCTGGTGGTTCAGATGGTAAAGAATATGCCTGCAATGCAGGAGACCTGGGTTCAATCCCTGGGTTGGAAAGATCGCCTGGAGAAAGGAACAGCTACACACTCCAACATTCTTGCCTGAAGAATTCCATGGACAGAGGAGCCTGGCAGGTTACAGTCTGTGGGGTCCCAAAGAGTTGGACATGACTGAATCACTTTTACTTTCAACTGATGACTATAAATTCAAATTGAATGGTTTCATTAAGGCCACAAAATAATTAGTAGATTTGGAGTTTTCAATATCAATTGGATATTTCTAAAAATATCTACAAATTAAATAGTCTGAAGTTTATAAAATGTTAAATGACTTCCTCTCCTTAAAGTTAAGCAATTTTTCCTAGACTATTTTATCTCTGGTATACATCAGTTTGAACTGGGAAGCAAGAGAACTATTGATTATTAATAATAATCCTTAACTCATTTGAATGCAGAAGGCATGATCATATAATCCCATACAAATTTTTACCAGGTCTAAGAATACTAATTCTCTTTATTTAGCATTCTATATTGAAGTAATAGATATAACTTAGTTGTTGGCACAACTCTTCTTCTATGATAAAGCAACTTAAATTTTCTACGCAATATTAGAAAATCTCAGTGACGAGCAAAGATCTTAAATATGCAGATCTAGGAATCATGCCACAAATGTTTCAAATTATGGGGATTTTGAATGGAAATAACTTAAGAATAGGCCTTAAGAACAATAAGATGGTCCTTAGGGTAGGATGAGAAGCAACAGTATGTCAGTCATCTTAGGTTTAAGAATGTTTCTGTAGACACAGCACCAAATCTCAAGATTTATTGCCTGCTCACTTTGTACCTTTTTGCAAGTTTCCTCTGTCTCTGATCCAAGTCTTCACTTGGGCTACAAGTTGAAGGAGTAACCTCCTCTGAAACATAATAGAGAGAAAGAAACATGGGAGAACTATAAGAAGGTTCTAAAAGTTCTGTTCAGAGGTTACAGCAGCATTGTTCATTTTTCATTGTCAAAACAAATTGTATGACTAAGCTTAAGGTCAATTGTAACCCTCCCAAAGGAAGAGGCAGCTAATAATTAGAAACCATATTTTAGTTTTCTTTTTGAAAATATTTTTCCTGTTGGTATTCTGAAATACAGTTTATCTGTGTCTCTGTTTTAAAAATACAACAGAAAAAAAATTTAAGTATAAATTATATATTAAATGACAACTGGATATTTTGATAAAATATAAATGCAGTAAATTAACATTGTATGAGAAAAATGCTTTTTCCTAACCTGATATAGGAAAAATATCTGTATTATATTTTGCAAATTCATAAATAAATGTACAAGTATCTGAGCTTATTTAATGAATTACTTTTATCTCAATTTATTCACACTGAGATAAAGTGGAAATATAATGCTCTTCTGAAAGGTACAATTATTACTATAGCATGGCACAAGCATCCTTAATAATAATATTATGCATAAATGGAGACAATTTTAATAAAAATATATCAATATTTTATATATTTAAATCTCAGATTTGGTATTAGGGTAAATTTGCCTGTGTCATTTTTTTATTTTAGAGATAAAAACATAATATTATCATATTAGTTTGTAGAAAATAATATTTTTCATTATTAACATTTCTCTAAGATTAAATTTAAATTCCTTTTGAGATCTATCAAGAAAATTTACTGTATAATAATCCCTCTTTCTTCATTTTCCATCATAAATAAATACTCATCATCAATCAAATATTTCTTAATTATTAACCAGAATGGGGCTATAAAATCTTCAGCACATTTCAAAAGTTCTTTATAAAAATAATTTTTAAATAGTTTAGTATTTTAATGTTAAGCTATTTGCATAGCCCATATGAATGGAAAATATGTTATTTCTATTAAATAATAGTAACTGATGATGAGTAGGTATGGAAATTAGAAGCTTTATTCAAAATAGTACAATTAGGTGTGAATTTATTCATAAGTTTATTCTTACTGGCAGAAGAATGGGTGCTTGTAAAAGTTAAAGGGTAGATGTAAGTATCCAGAGGAAGATATTTAAAAGGAAAGATTTTAAACCTTGCCTTGTTTGATTTATTCATTCTTCCCTCTCTCCTTCCCTTCTTTTTCCCTCCTTGGCTCCCCCTCGTTCTCTCCCTTTTAAAAAAGAATTGTATTTAAACACTGTAGAACATGGTAGAGCTAGCAAGCACTATTATTATAACATAAAATTTTAAATGGAAGCTAAATTTCTTACATACTTAAATTTTTTATGTGTGTTTAGAAATAACATTGTTCCCTTTTAATGATAGGAGACAAAGCACATCTCAACACACAATCAACATATATTTGAGCGTTGTCTTTTTATTGCTAACTTCTCCTTATCTGGACATATTTTGGTGTTTTTAAGTTATTAGAGAGGAGAGAATTATAGTACAAATAAATAAGTTTTGCTTGAAGTACTTATGAATGAAATCTAAATTCTCCCCTGAGTCTGTCAAAGAGCAGCATTCGTTTCACTACATTGAATATTGGTTTTAGGAGGACAGAGAATACACACTGAAAACACATTACAGCTGTGCCAATCTTTTTGCAATTATTTTGAATAGTTGGCTATTTGCCCCATTTGACAGTTTGTGAACATGGTGAATAATTTAGTATTCATGCTGCTGATGTTTTGGCACAATTAACATGAATCACATATCTGCTGCTATTCAAACTGATTGCAATATGGGGGGGAAGTCTTAATGTTCAGTTCTTTGTACTCTGTTTTTCCAAATAAAACACAATGAAGACCAGTTTGTGTGATGACCTAAAAGCCTCTGAGGACATCCCTTTTTTATTAAATTCCTGATACCAATTTAGAGCTGGTATCTAATTTTAGAATTTTCTTGGAGAGTCTGTCAACTGGACATCCATGTATTCCAAGCATGTGCAAAATATTTATGGGCCTCTGTGCAAAGTCAAAGACTGCCATGTCATTATGTGTATTATCGTCCATTTGTCATTCTGCCTAACATGACTCAGAGGCAATGGCTATTACACAATATCTTTCTTATTCTCAGTGGCATAATTTGAATTTAGTCTTCTGTTGTGCTATTTTCTTCTAAAAAAAATTGTCCATATAATATATTTCCACAGATTCTTAAATTCTTAATAGAGAGAGCTACTTTTCCAACTGCTTTTATATCTATTAGAAAATCTGAAGGTAGATTATCTTTTACTATCTGCATAGTCTTTAAATAAAGGGCAAAAAGGATCATCATCAGTAAATATTTGCTCAATGAATATTAATGTTTAATAGTTCATCTGTAGGTGTATAGTAATAATAATACACTTAAAAAAACTGATACCACGATCTTGTCAGTCCTATTATAAAACATTGAATGTTTTCTATATGGCACTGAAAAAAAATATTTGTTTCTGAGCATTACTTTTTCATAACTATACTCATGGGTGTGTTATAAATTCATTCATTTAATAAACAATAACACTTACCATGTACCAGGTACTATTCCTGGTGTTAGAAATAGAGAATAAAGCATACTAGACCTGGAGATTAACTACTAAAAGGAGGAAGACAATAAAAATCCTTGTAATTAAAATGTATATACTATGTGAGGTGGTGATAAGGGCATCTGGCTTATTGTGAACAATCAAAAACCAAATGCATGTTATTACTGTGTAATCAATCAGAATATTTATTGTCAAGTTACAAAAAGAAACTTAAGTCTCACAACACCCATAATGCTCATATTATCATGCCAATCACATTCTCTCCTTATAAGCATGCTGCTTGAAACCAGAGAAAGGAAAGACAGTTTGCTGTTGAAGCACATTATGTTGGGAACGTAGGTGGATGCGTGTTTTTTCATGATAGTGTTAGGACGATCTCCCCTTTTCAAATAATGGAAGTCCAGTGTACAGTCTGAGTGCTGAACACAGACATGAGCTGGTTTGGAGTCTTTCCTCTGTGCCTTCATGGCTATTCTACTTCCTTGTGATGTGTACCTTTCTATGCTCATACATCGGGCATGTTCAATTCAAGTTTTTTTGTTCTGAGAGTCAGGTGATGTCTAAGCAGTAATTTTGCGTTGCAAGTCCAGGTCACTGTGTTGCTTTAACTTTGACTTCACAAGAGACAGTTTTATTTTCCAACATTTTCAAATTCTTACTAGGTCTCTTATTCTTGCTACCTCATGTCATCAGTAGAAATGTTGTCACCAATTCTATATCACCTTGACTATCTAGAAAGTGACATTTAAATTCTAGAGTAATGCCTCATTATTTTCCAATTTTCATTCATGTCTGCATCCTTCCCTCCATCCTTCATTCATATATTTTAGGTTTCAAAACTAGGCTTTCTTAAGTGCCCTTTACTCACTGCTTAGGTTATAAGGCAAGGAAGGTACAATTCCTTTCTGTGAAGAGAGGAAGGAAGATGAACTTTAAACAAATCATTACAGTGTATTTTGAGGTTCCATTATAATTGTTAAGAACAGAATGTCAGGAATCCAAAAATGGACACTGATAACTGTGTAGAATTTTAGGGATGGGCTGAGAGATAAAGTGACATTTGAGATGGGTCATGAGGATGGGAAGGGATTTATCTTGTAAAGAATATTTGGGGACTTCTTATAAAAAGAAGCAGATTTTGCTAGTTTTAATATCAATTCCACTTCTACAATTCTCCTGCCTACACTCAAACTGTAAAAGTCCATAGCTGGTATTCCTTAATTCATAATTTATATTCATTATTTGCACCTACCAGTCTTCACACTGTTCTTAGAAAATGCTGTTTAGGGACAATGAAGCATAAGGGCAACACACTGAAAGTATTCTATTAAAAGAGAATACTATTTTGAAAATCAGTTTGAAATAGATTACAATCTCAAGTAGTTCTAAATGCAGCTAAATGTGTTGAAAGAGAAATCACCACTGATATTTGTTCTAGGCTAAGGATTATATAATTAAAAATGATAAGCATAGTAAATTAATAGGCAATGCTCCTCAAGCTAGAATTTAGTTTTGTTGTATTGCTTTCCTTGAAATTAAGTATATGAAAAAAGAAGGAAATGGTTGACTTTAAATGCTCAAGAAATTTAGCTTTAATAAAATAATACCCAAAATATAATTTTCTTCTAACATGGGCTTATGTGGGAGGAAAAGGAATTTCAAAAGGAAAGAATAGAAAACGAAATAAAATGTTGACCAAATTCTTCATTACCATTATTTTATTGTTGTTGCTAATTAATCTTTTTTAATCACATTTGAAGAGGACTTCAGGAAATAGACATATATATATATATATGACTAAAATAGTACAGAATAACAAAACTCAAAAAGAAAAGAAAAGGTGCTCTCCAGGAATTAACCAGGAAACTAGAAAAACTTGGTTTTTACTTGTGAACATTAAATTTCATTTTGAAATTCCCATCAACCAAGGTTAAAAAGAAATAAGTTCTCATTGACTGATCAAAAGGTAATATATCAGTGCTTCATCAGAGAAAAGCTTCCCGGCATTAAATATTTGGAGAAATTTATCATGTGTATCATTATTTGAGATGTTGACTGGTATAATGAATTAGTGGTTTTGCAGACATTGGAAGAGTATTCCTCCTGAGATCATTTGTTATATCATCCTACCATAAAAACTAAGGGCATGATATTACACTGTAATCAGTGAATCAACTTCTATGAGGAGTCTGTAATAACACTTAGGGAAAAATTTTAAAAAAAGATAAATTAAATCAAGTCATTTGGAAAAAAGAATATCAAATTCCCCAGGGCAGTGATGATAAATGAAAACTGTTATGTGTTTTAAATTGTTTCCATTTTCAGAGTAGATGTTTCAAATCTCATTGTGAATTCAAGATACTAGGAAAGTAGAGAATTTTTGTGTCATTTCATATTTGAGAAAGGAAGAAAGCTGATTAACCAAAATCAGATAACTATTAATTCTCTTGTAGTTGATTTTCACAAAACCCACTGCAATCCGGCTTCTGTTCCCAATTCTGACTCAGTTCTTGTAGGGACTAAGCTTGATTTTCGAACCACCTTTTCAAATAGAATTTGCATAGGACAGCTTCCACATCCCTCTCCCACATTTGGCTGACTTACTTAAGCTTCTGCCTAGATATCCATGATGTTGCTTTTCCTTTCCTTCCATGCTTAGTTGTCATATCCCATGTTCAGGGCTCCCCTCTTGTGCCTGTTCCTTAAGGTTATCCAGAGTTCTGTCCTCGGCCCACTTTTTCTCTCTGCAGTGACCCTAATCCCTAGATAGACTTCGATCTTTGACATTTGAGCTTTCAACTGATTTACTAAACTGCTTCTATGAACCTAAAATATATACTTAGTAATCTTCTTAAATCCAGTAAGTTCACAATTGAACTCTGTTCTCTTTGCTCAAGCATATCTGCTCACCTTCTTTTTTGGCTGATTTCAATTAATAACTCTATTCATCCTTGCCAAAAGCATGAGAATTACTGCAAATAATTGCATTGTGTACAACATTTACAATATTGTAATAACAACACAAGAAACTTAAAATTCCATTTTGCCATCCTCTCTATCAAATATTTCATCAGGACTAGCATGCTTCCTTCGTATTTCTATTTGATTTCTCTCCCCTTTGCATAATCTACTGCCATGATTAGATGCCATGTCACCTCGTCTTGTCACCTCTGCTCTAGACTGTTACAAGAGCAACCTACCTGTGCTTCTTACCTTCAGGCTTGTTGCTAGTCATTACAGTATTCACACTGCAACCAGGCTCATTTATCTGAAAATATTTTCTCAATGGCTTTCTCCTTTTGGATGTCTTCTGTGTCTTTTCATCACCTATATTAGAGTTACAAGCATGGCTATATAGACACTTCTTTGGTTGTCCCCTGCTGATTTCTCCTTTCTCTTCTCTTTGCAATTTATACCCTGTTAATGGCAAAATTGCTCCCATTTCCTGCACTCACACATGTTCTCCTATTTTGTGGCTTTGTGCTTTGCTTGAAGTCCTAGCAGGACCACCTCATCTTTCTTCACCTGCTCTTACTCATCATTTAAGACCTGGTTCAGGCACCATCTCCCACAGGAAGCCTCTATAAAATCCCAGCTGGGCTAAATGCCTGTCATCTGCTCCATCTGAGCAATTCGCATTTTGTGTTTGTATCTTCTTTTGTTGTAACTGTCCCTACTAGACTGGGACCTCCTCAAGGGCAGGAATCACATCTAATTCATTTCCTTTCTTCCCCATAGCAACTATTTCAGTATCTGGAAATGATTGATAGATAGCCATTAAAATAAGTGGAATTAAAATTATTATCATTATCTATGTTTTCCCTTGTATGAAATGCATATCTTAATATAACCAAATGAGAGAAATATAAATTGAACTTGTGCACTTCAGTCTCTTTTAACCCTCTCTGATGAAGATGTTTAACTTTTCCTCCCCAAATGATAGAAACAGTAAACACTGTCCAGAAACCTTAACCTCAGCTAAATTGTTCTGCATCATGCCAACTACATTTAATATCAGACCCACACAAATGACTTTCATCCCAAATACCTACTTCAGAAACTAGTATAGGAGATATTTTATAACTAAGTTTTATTTAATAAAGTAATAATTTGACATTAGAACTATCATAAATATTTTCATGACACAGTGTATTAGATTTACTATTCCCCAACTGATATTATAGTTATGCATGGAATAATATGAATTATCAAATTTTTATTCCTAACTAAAATAATTAAATATTGCTAAAATGTTAAGTGATATACTTCAGACTATCACTTGGAAATACACTACTGAATATAGTATTTTCAGCACTAGCTGGAACCAAAAGTAGACTGCTACTGCTGCTAAGTCACTTCAGTCGTGTCCGACTCTGTGTGACCCCATAGACGGAAGCCCACCAGGCTCCCCCATCCCTGGGATTCTCCAGGCAAGAACACTGGAGTGGGTTGCCATTTCCTTCTCCAATGTGTGAAAGTGAAAAGTGAAAGTGAAGTCGCTCAGTCGTGTCCGACCCTTAGCGACCCCACAGACTACAGCCAACCAGGCTCCTCCATCCATGGGATTTTCTAGGCAATAGTACTGCAGTGGCTTGCCATTGCCTTCTCCGAAAAGTAGACTATATTTGGTTAACTCATTTATAGAGGAGGCATTGAGGCCACAAGAAGTTCATTATCTAATAACACATAACTCATTAGTACCCAAGCTGATAATGGGACTCAGGCCAGGTTTCTTCTCATCACACTGTACTGCCTCCTTACTTGCTATTTAAAAAAATAATTCAGGTACTTGGGTCAAACTTGAGCTTATACACAGCTCCCCCACTACACACACACACACTCCATTACATGAAATGGTTAAATAATGGAGTCTTTTATTGTTATTTCTACTTGAACCACTGAGCAATGTGCAAGACTCATTTCAAAAATTAACAGGATCAATGTGAAGGTGTTACAGAATTCATCTCTGTTTTTCAGTTCATTCTAGATTCTTTCAAGGTATATACAAAATGCAAGTCTGAAAAATGATTTTTCATTCTCCAGTAGATACTAAATAAAACACTCAGAAGAAAAACAAAAACAATTTTAAAATGTAATTATTAGTCACCAAGAAAATGATTTTTTATATTTGAAATTTAATGAAGATGTATAGGCCACTATCCCATTAGTTTTATCAAGCATACTTTTTAGAACTTGAACATTATTTTTAGAACATTAAAGATACATAGTATCCATTTCTTAGAATGAGACTCAGATGATGGTATTTACCTTTAGACCCATTTAAAATGCACTAATCAGAAACCTGAAGTTTTCTACATCCTGAGACGGATTTCTGAAAATACCCTTTATCGCTTTTTCCAAGACTAAAATCTGAGAGCGGTAATTTTTCAGGATAATGATATAGGTCAAAGACAACTGTTTTACTTGTACTTAAAATGCAGAAATCACACATGGATTTATATCATTCAAGAAAAAAGAAAAATATTTTATTACACATTATTGAAAAAATACCTCAGTACCTAAAAACACCTAAGTACTCCTTTAAAAGTAACTAAGCACTTTTAAAAAAGTACCTAAGTACTTTTCAAAAATGACATTAATTATCTTTTGTATATGTTTTAACATTTATAATTCAATGGCATCTAGGAGATTGTTGGTATGTATTTCTAAGAGGCTAGTCTTACATTCGGAAAAGGCAATGGCAAGCCACTGCAGTACTACTGCCTAGAAAATCCCATGGATGGAGGAGCCTGGTAGGCTGCAGTCCGTGGGGTCGCTAAGGGTCGGACAAGACTGAGCGACTTCACTTTCACTTTCACACACTGGAGAAGGAAATGGCAACCCACTCCAGTGTTCTTGCCTGGAGAATCCCAGGGACGGGGGAGCCTGGTGGGCTTCCGTCTATGGGGTCACACAGAGTCGGACACGACTGAAGGGACTCAGCAGCAGCAGCAGCAACAGTCTTACATTGCCTCTCCAACTCAATTGTGAATCCATCATGGTAGGGTTGTATTCATTTGTCTTTGAATTTTTACAATTTTAGCACAGAATGACAGACACAGAAATTCAATTTTTGTTGAATTATATTCAGCATGTATATGTGTGTATATATATATGTGTGTGTTTATGTAAATATATATATATATAATCATGTATAAACGCATATAGACACAGGTTTACATATATACTTGCATAGATGCATATATAAAAAACATTAGACTAAAATGCTTTAAAATCTTGGTGGAAAACGTGTTCACTCAACTTCAAACTCCTCACTGTCTCACTGTTTTATGACCCTCCTTACATTTATAGCTTTATTCTTTGATAGTGGTACTTCTGTAGTATAGAACAATTGAAACCTGCGTCCCCCACCAGCAGCCACAGTGATCTCCCAGGAAAAGAGTGACACATTTTTCCCACATCTACTTGTACTGGAAGAATACTTACTTCTTAAATGTTATAACACATGATATTTAGTTTATGGGGAGAGCTGGGCAAGACGAAAGCCATTTGTGTCAAACCCATACCTAATGAAATTCTGTTATTCAAGGTATTTCATCACTCAACTACAAAATACATTTCTGCATATCCCACACTAAGACATAGTAAATCTCTTCAGTTAAATGTAATTTTAAACCATCATTATTTTTATTCTTTTTTTCTCTTTATTACTAAAGTAAATTAGTCATTGACCAGTTTCTTGAAATCTGGGATTTGTTTTTCAACCCAGTCTCCCTGAGTTCAGGATACATACCATTCTTTCAATCAGTTTTTGACAGAACAGGCAGAGTGCTTCTGAAAACTTTAAGGTCTCTTTCAACATTTTGCTGTTCATCTGAATATAACAGTTTTGACAGCCAGCTTTGTGTCTTGCTGCTAACCCCATCCTGCATCTCCCAGGATCCATAACAATAGTCAGGAAGTCATTCAGTTACATTTATTGAGGACCCATTGTAGGAAAGAAATTGCCCTAGGAACTTCACAGGAAGTAATCCATATGACCATCACCACTGAAGATGTCCTATAATTAAAGTGCTGTTGAAGACAAATATATTCATGATATGTGCACTATACTGACAGAATGAATACATAAAAACATGCCCAAACACAATACATATGTATAGAGATGCTCATAATGCATAATGAGTGTTGGAATGACTAGAGTTAAAATAATTTATTTTGCAAGATTTTCTAGAGAATTGAATTTAAAGAGGAGAATAACCAAATTAGAGATAGAATGAACTAAAGGGGACACTTACTATAATGATAATGTATATAGAAAAAGATACCTTACCAATGTTTTTTTACGTACCCAGTCACTCATATTTATAGCTGACAGAAAGGGCTGTGGAAAGTATCCCAAAATGCATTTGATGAAAACACACACCAAAAAAAAAAAAAAGAAAGAAAAGAGCAGTATGGGAAAACCTTTAGAGTAAATAAAAGGTCATCTTAATTTGTACAATAAAATTCACCAAAGTGAAACTGCTGTCTTATTTCACTTTCTTTTCTGGTATTTTTAAAGGATTCCAATGAATTATGAAGATATTAGCATTTAAATACATAGGAATGGGAAGAAAGCTTTAGTGTCAGTCATGTAATTTTTATGAAATTATTCTGAAATCGTTTGAGGCAAAGGAAACCTGATCTAGCTGCTGGGGTGGCACACAGCCCACCAGTGTTAGATCCCTCAAGTGCCACATCCTGCATCTTGTTAAATGTAACTCAATAGTCTCTATTTCAGCAGAAGGGTCTTTATTTTCATCCTGGCACTCCAGTCTTAAAGTAGACTGAAGCTTAAGTTTGTTTAAAGCTACAATATGATTATTCTTATAAAACAATTAGTGATATTTGAACCACTTTCTGATAGACTCAATTTAGCAGGAGTCTAAGTGGCTTTCTACATTTATTGAATTCACATTTGAAAATGCTGCAAAATACATTTGAAATATCGTGTTTTTTGAGGGAATACAACTGGACAGAATTTTTAAATTCCATAGAGGTTTATAAAACATGAGTCTTTCTTTAAAATCTGCTTAACATAGCCTACTATTTATGGCCAATAAATCTAGAAAGCTTTGCAATGGACTGATACTTATACAAAAATAAAAAGTGTAATTCTATTCAGATTTCAATAATTGTATTTTCATACTTCTTAATGTTTTAATGTCTGGCAATTAGAGTGAAAATAAATATAAAATGGACTTATTTTGTAATTTAATATATCCATAACGATTTATTTTGTGAATCTAAATGATACATTGTGGTATCTATTTGTTAGTTCGAGAAACTGTTCAAAGATAATTGTATAATATCAATCATTGTCCTGTTTTTGCCATTGTGCTTTAACAGTAATGATAAAGGTAAAAGGGAAAATGTTCCTGTTGAAACTATTATAGTAAAACATTCCACTAGAATGGAAAATTAACTTATTTACCAGCCAATCAAGATTCCCTAGTGTTCTGAAAACAACATGAAACAAAATTTGAACAGTTAAAGTACCAAAGAGTGCTGATGACCTATAAGACGTAATGTCTTAAAATATAAATAGTAGCAGGAAATATTCCCATAATAGTTATACAGGTGTTTCACCTGTTGACCTAAACTTCTCTGCTTCCTAAAGTTAAGCATGACACTTTTCTGGGAAAATAATTTGCTCTGAAATGTAAATACGGATTCATGAAGTTTGCAACTTAGATTAGTAGAAAAAAAAAAAAAACTTGCATATTGAGGATTTAGTGCTAGTAATGGGTCTTTTACTAATTTAAAGTTTGAGTTACTATAAAAGATACAATTCTTTCTGTACTGTAGAAGCTGTGAAAGGTGGAGAATCTCAAGCCCACATCTGGCCAAGTGAGTCTCCAGTGATTTATTAAGATGTGAAATGCTGCTCTCCTTCAATTTGCAGCTGCCTATGGGTGCAAGGCTGATTAGCGAAGGCAAACACATGCTTGTTAATCTAAGGCAGAGGTTCTCTACTTGCTGCTGCCTTCTCTAGTCTTCATATTTTAATTTAGCTATCTTATTCTTTGTGGTCAAACCTGCGGCACTTGATATGTAAATTTGGTGCATTTAAAAATCCAGCATGTAATACATAATGTATAATGTTTCAACACCCCAAAGTAATAACAGTCTATATGCTCCTTTCTTCTTTTTCCATCTAGCTTTTGCAATTATTCTCAAAAGATTGTCTTTTCTTTCTCCAAAGGGCATTTTAGAATCGCTATATTTTACCAACAGTATTTACTTGTCACCCTGGCTGTCCGTATTCAGTTCTCATGCACAGAGGTTTTGGTCAAACTCCGTGATTGCACAGTCTGACGACATGCTCTGTGATGGTGGGAACTCTACCTTGAATGCGAACTCCCTGGACATCCTTTTACTGTCAAATATGAAAACTGATTTGATCATAACAGCCATTAGGTAGCAGGAGATGACCAATATCTCCTCTTACACTGTTGGTGGGAATGCAAACTAGTACAGCCACTATGGAGAACAGTGTGGAGATTCCTCAAAAAACTGGAAATAGAACTGCCATATGATCCAGCAATCGCACTCCTGGGCATACACACTGAGGAAACCAGAATTGAAAGAGACACATGTACTCCAATGTTCATTGCAGCACTGTTTATAATAGCCAGGACATGGAAGCAACCTAGATGTCCATCTGCAGATGAATGGATAAGGAAGCTTTGGTACATATACACAATGGAGTATTTTTCAGCCATCAAAAAGAATGCATTTGAATCAGTTTTAATGAGGTGGATGAAATTGGAGCCAATTATACAGAGTGAAGTAAGCCAGAAAGAAAAACATCAATACAGTATACTAATGCATATATATGGAATTTAGAAAGATGGTAACCTGAACCCTGTATACGAGACTGCAAAAGAGACATAGGCATAGAGAACAGTCTTTGGGACTCTGTGGGAGAGGGTGAAGGTGGGATGACTGGGGAGAACGGCATTGTAGTATGTATATTATCATAAGTGACCAGTCCAGGTTCGACACATGATACAGGATGCTTGGGGCTGGTGCACAGGGATGAGATGGCGGGAGGATATGGGGGAGAGGGAGGTGGGAGGGGGGTTCAAGAAAGAGAACACACGTACACCCGGGGCAGATTCATGTCAATGTATGACAAAACCAACCAATATATTAATGTAAGGTAATTTGCCTCCAATAAAATAAATTAAAAAACAAACAAACAAACAAACAAAAAAAAACAAAGAAACTAAAATTTCAATCATATTGCTACAAATTGTGATCTTGTGATTTAAATCCAGATGTCCTATCTCATATGCATTGTGGTGGCTTTCACAATTTTGGTGACTTTCTTAGTTTTATAAACGTCTCTAAATTTTTAAAATAAAAAAATAAAGTGAGAACTTACTGCCATTTGAAAACACTATATATTTGCTAACACTGGAGAATTTTCATTTTGATTAATGTCCATACTAAAAACATACTTTAATAGTTATTGGGCTATAGGGAATCTGAAGAAAGGTCTTCATTATGAGAAGAAATATATATTGAATAAAAATAATAATAACAAAATAGCAAAATTTTCCATGCTTTGAAGAAAAGACCAAAAGATATTTTATGGACTATAATATGGTTTCTTCAGCAGCATTTTAAATGAACAATTTAGAAATCTCTCTGTGTTACTGTCTACACTCCAATCCATGTTTAATATAGGAACATGGAAAACTAGTATAATTGTATCTGCAAAGAAACCATTTCTACCAAACTATTTATTAAAATTGTGAGATTCCTGGGCCTATCTAGTGTATATTTCCCCTGACTCTTTAATTAATTAATTAATCTGTTAATTAATAGGTTAAACTTTACTCTGTGCCAGAAGTTATGCTGAGCAATGAAAATAAAATAATGAGAAAAAGGTTCTGTTCTCTTTGCGATTAGAGTCTGTTGAGGAAATTTGTTATAATACAAAGTAATAAGAACTAAAATAGATGTATGCACCTAGCACCATAGAATCATAGGGGAGAAATCTTCCAGAACAGTCACAAATCACTGTGAAAATTTATGCAAGTCTTTTTTTCTTAAAGCAATCTGATACCCTGAGTTCCTACTGTGAAATCCTAATATAAGCATATTAATTTTAGGAGACTACAATAGCCTATGATCAGAAGTAATTCAGCAAAATGTGTAGACATTCAGTCATCAGGTAGCAACTTTCACAATAATAGAGAAAATATTTCTAGAAGGAATGAATGGTCACAGGATTTGATGAAAATAAAATAGCAGGAGAAAAGTATTATAAGTAAATAAATAAATCTCTCTCCAGTCCAAAAGAAGTACAGAAAACTTTGTAGATTTTTTAATATTTATGGTAGAGAAGTTTTTTACAAAGATAGATATTAGTTATTAGGAATACATATCACTAATTCTCAAAAAATATGTAATTTGTTTTACAAGACAAAATGATTGACACCTAGGCAATTCTCAAAATCTTGTTGAATAAATGGGTAAATATAAAAGAAACAATGCAAGAAATATGAGACCTGAAATTGTTTCAAAAGTGACTGGATTTGAGAGTAAAGAAAGAATATATGTATATCTGTGTCTAAAATTGTCTCTAAAACCAAATTAGCTATGCTGGGTTACACACAGTGGCAAACACCTACAAACTCATGTTGACAGTCTAAGAAATAGATTACCACATTTAGCTTGATTCACTCAAATTTAGTTTTATTATTTCTCTTTAGTGTTTTTATTTTAGCTTAAGGAAATTTAAATAGGTTTCACAGCATTATTAAATTGGCAGTAGCTATTTAATATGTCAAAGCAAGACTACCAAACTATGTGATTCTATCAAAAACCATCAAATGCTATTGCTACAAAGTTACACAATGAGAATTACACTTGTTTAAAAATTTAAGTTAAAAATTAACTAATGGTTTTTTTCTTATGTATCATCAGCAAATTATTACTGTTAATTGCTAAACTTTGAGATAATAGAGTTAAAATTTGTGAGAACATGACTTGTAGTGAACATTATTTTTATGCTGCAAAGAGTGTCTTATAATATTCTATTAGATATTTGAGGTATTTGAGGGACATTTAAGTGCTTTAAGTTACTAAAGTTATACATCAACTTTGAAAAAACAAGCAAGAGACTAATCACATTTGCCATTTAAGTCCGCTAGTCAAACTATTTTCATTTTGGATCTCTAATTTAAAAAGATTCAAGGTTGGACATATTGATGTTATTTTCCCTTTTCATTGTGGTAGAAATGAGAAAATTAATTTTTGTTAATTGATTTTCAAGGAGACTTTTTCTTTGAATACTTCCAGAGGAAAATGGGGAAGACTTGAATTTTCTACATAAATCACTGAAAATAAAAATAATAATGGGTAACTAATAAACAAGGCATTTCCTAATCTATCCCATAAAGTGACAGCTGCTTCTGTAGCCAAGAGAGTAAAATGAAACCTGGCATATAATTCTAACACCATCCCCACAGCACAAAAGAAGAAAATGGAGGGCATAGAACTAGACCAAATGATACTTAACACTTGAAACAATACAGAATAGGGAAGGAAACAATTGAAGTCTTTCCTAACTCTTGCAATTTGGAGAAATCTGTGCCCTTGAAAAGCAGAATGCTCTGTAGTTTTTGAGTCACCATCTTCCAAACACTTGGTTTTGCCTTTATAATAAACCCTTTTAAGGAGCTTTAATTCTAGGCTTCAGCATTTCTGTTCCCTATCCTTATCAGTTTCAAACTCTTTAAAAACATCTTTTAAAAAAGAAAGAAAGAAAAAAAGTTCCCTTCCTCGAACATACAGATTTTAGTAAAGTTAATCTGAGGTGCAACATTCTTTTCAATGGTAACAAAGGGAAACTATGCATCTACTTTGCCTGAGTCAGATGTAAAGTAATCCTTTAAACAATACTGCGCAGTTTCTTCACTTTGTTTGCTTAGTACAGATCTGCTTATTTATTTATTCAGTGAGAAGCTGTGTGCTATGCCTTTGCTGAAAGCAAATAACTAATAACTTCATATCCTGCAACACTCAACAGCCAACCTGCTCATTTCATTTGTATTCCACGGACGCCTCATTTTTTCCTCCTCACTGCCTACCCTGTACTGATCAGTATTAACAATGGGATTTTTGTCTCACTTGAAAACTTTCTTGTTCCATTTGAGTTGAGGTGGAGACACTCTCACTTAAAAACAAAACAACAACCACAATAGCAAAAACCTACACAGGTATTTCAGTATCTTATTATTTTAATATTTTAATATTCAGGAAGACTGCATTCACTTATCAGATAATCGAATAAAGAAGCTGTAGTGATTCTGCTCCTGAACTAGGTGAAAAAGGAAAAATTCCATGTGCAAAACATTTTGAAATGTTGAAAAATATGATTGATTTAAGAAGTTGAAAGAAAAGAGAGACTGTGGAAATGATAAATCCCATTCCTATAACTAGATTTTAGCCACTTTTGGCTGCATAGACACTAAACATGAACAAAATTTTATGCATCTTTTTTTTTTTTTGGTCACTCTATTCTGTTCCCCACACAAGTGAAATAAAACTAGCCTGCTAGCCCTGTGGTTCAAATCCTCAAGGAAAGAGAAGCTATCGTTTTACCTGAACACTAAAGAGCCTCCTCCTGCAATTTCTGATACCCCTTAATTGTTTAAACATTTTTTAAACCTAGAGTCACAAATAATGTGACTGGCCAGTTTCTGAACTCCTGAGTTGATTTAACATCTATCATGTAAATTCATTTGAAAAACAAAAGGGCCTTTATCTCGAGTCTCTATTTACCTTAAATATAATGAACATTGATGTCACAAGAAAAAACATAAAACTGTTTTTTGCTTACACTGTTGGAAATTCAGTTCGGAGTAACTGCTAGATTCTTTTACTGAGATCTCTGTTCATTGGTGTGTAGGAGGGGAAGGGAGGAGTTAATGCTTCCCTAGAGATTGAATTCCCTTTGCTTCTTACCGGTCTCTCCTCTCAACTCATGCTTTCACATGTGGCTTATGCTAAAAAAATTCATAAGGGTCAGATTATAAAAAGTTTAATTTAATTTCTTAAATATTGCTTTTAACCTGCCACCCCCAGTTCTCAGCGACTACCACAGTAGTTCTTAAATAACTATCATTTTTTTTTTTTTGGCTAGAATGAATAATACATCAACTATTTAGTTTTCTCAATTAATAAGATGTCTTCTGATCTTCTAAAGAATGTTTTCACCCACACATTTCTTTTTAGAAAAAAAAAAAAGGATTCAAATTCCCTTACCAGAAAACCCTCATTAAAAATGAATTTCCAGCATGAGATGTCAGAGCAAGGGCAAATGTTCTACTCTGACATTTGCTATAATTCTGTTGATCATAGGCCTTTCTCATATACTAATGAAGCTTTCCTTTGAAGGAAGAAAAAAAAAAGGAAATAGCAGATGTTGAATAGAAACTAATACAGTTTTTTTTTTTCCTTGACTCAATTGAATAACACCTTGGGAAGAATATGGAACTTTTTATTTGTTTTTTAGTATTTGTTTTCCTTCTTGGTGTTGTTTCGTAGGAGAGCTTGTTATCCAACTCATTTTGAAATTCTTAGTAGTTTCTCTTAAAGAGGCATCTAGTTCTGTAGGTGACACACATTTTGAGGGTGTTTCTATATCTAACCAGGGTGGAGTGGGATTGCAGGGAGAGACAGGTGTGTTTAATGATGTACACCATAACTTCAACTACATTTCCTCCACTCAGTCTTTTAATTATATCTGAACAATGTTTCTCCTTATATTCTTTTATGTACAAATATAGCAAGTATTTTTGCCTACCACTCACAGAAAGTATCAGGGTGTCTATAAACTGGAGAAGCACTTGAAATACCATCTCACAAATTAGAACAGTTTCTGCTATTAAATCACAATGTATATTGCCATCTCAGTGTGTTTCATAATAAATAATAAACTATATGAAGTAGACATTTAAAATGTACACATTGCTTTTAGCTCATAGACGAAAATATTATAAATACATTTCATATGGAAAATTGCTTTAACATGTATCTTCTACAACTATGCCAATCTTAATTGAGAAAGAAGAGTTAACCAACCAGCAGTGAAGCTGGAAGAGTTGCTTCTCTAGAAAATCAAGCACACCACCCAGAAAACTGCCTGTCAGAGTTTTATACTTGGAAGTCTCTGTAATCCATCCCAATATGGAGTGAGGCGAGATTAAAAACTACAGATTTATGTGACAGAAATGTATACAACATCATGATCACCATATTAAACACCTGCTCAGATTTGACTCTGTAGCAGAACTTAGTCACATCTGAAAACTTGAAATTGAAGAAGATATTAGGAGCTCGGTTGCAAGTAGAGTTAATTATAGCACATGATGTAGATTGTGGGTTAGAAAATAATTGAAAATAGAGATATTCCTTTAAGAGAAACAAAATAAGATTTTTCACTTGTACCTTAAAAAATACAATGTTAAAAGGTCAATATATCATTTCTGACTTTTAAAAATGTAAGTAATGCAGTAAGATCAATGGTTAATGTGGCAAATACAGCAGGCTTGACTGTGTCAGGGCTGAGTTCACATATTCTCAGAGTAGGGAGTGATGTTTCTTAGGAGGTGAATCAAAGTCCATATTTCAATCATGCAGATGTTGATAGATTCTGATAAACACCCACCCAAGTCCACCTCAACCTTGCATCTACTTCAACTGAGAAATAGGTGGCACAGTGGTAAAGAATACACCTGCCAACGCAGGAGATGAGGGTTCGATCCCTAGATCAGGAAGATCCCCTGGAGACGAAAATGGTAACCTTCTCCAGTGTTCTCGTCTGGAGAATCCCACGGACAGAGTAACTTGGTGGGTAACAGTCCATGAAGTGACAAACAGTCAGACACGACTGAGCAATTACACACCCTGCGTACACCTGGGAAATAGGTTTAACCTTGATTATCCCTCACATGTTTGGGTATATAAGGAAAACATAGAAAACAACTTTATTTATCCCCAATGTCAACTGAGAAATCTGTAGAAATATAATATAACAAATACTTTGGTAAATATTTTTCAGGCATGTAGTATATTCCTTCCTTCCTCGCTGCCCTCCTTTTCCTTCTCTCTTTCTTTCTACATTAAAAAAAAAGTCTATCGGTGGTCACACTTTTCTATTTTTATAATGTAATCAGTCTAGAACAGTTATACTCACATAAAGAACTTCCTATTCTACAATTTTTTAATTAAAAAATCTACAGAGAAGTAAATGTGTATTCATTAAACTTTCAAAAATTTGAAAAGACCTAAAGATCATAAAAATTTCAGAGAATAAGAAAAACATCAAATGTAAATAAATACATCAGAGTTTTTAAAAAAAGAAACCTGTGTTTGGATATAAACATGGGGGTGTCTATGGTACGCAATTCTGACTTAAATTTTAAATTATTTATTTTAGAAAGTGAAATAATTCTGTCCTGATTTTGTGGTCCAAAATATAGATTGAGTGTTTTTCTTGTCCATGAAGTCAATGCTCACCCTTTTTTATTTGAATTTTTTCTACAATCTTTTATTTTTCCTGGAACACCTCAACATGTTTCATGATTAGACATTATACAAGTGAAATGGATACATTTCTAAATTTGCTTATCCTGTTTAGTTTTGACAAATATAAACTTGCTCTCCTACTTGAGGTAACAAGAGAAGGAGAAAAATAAATATTAAAAATATATATTAGTGAAAATGGCACAACTATTTAAAGTAATCATATGTGATATTTCGATAGAATAATCCATTAGTCCAATCTCCTAAATAATCCCAAAGTGACATGAATTCCTCCACAGAATGAATGTCTATAGAGAGTAATCCATGGAAGATAGACAAGCCTCTTGTCATTTGTAGCCTTAATCCATTGCCTAGAGCATGAAAAGCGCTCAGGATAACAAGTGTGGGAATCAGTAAAATCAACATTATTTTTGGATTTTATTTTCTTCACAATACTGACTGATCAATAGGCTTGTGGGAAGTGACAAATACAATACGGTCTATTTGATGAATCAATCTAATGGGGTAGACAGGGAATTCCTCCTCCCTTCACCCATTCTCCCCCCTTTAAATCCTTTTCATTCCCTTCCACCTCCTCCGCCTACTTTCAGGCAAACACACACACACACACACACACACACACACACACATACACACTTGCGCACAGAGAGAGCTTCTCTTTCTCTATTGGTCTGTAGACATTAAGTAATGAAAGCTGTAGTGACAATGCTCAGGTCATTTTTTTTTTAATATATGAATACTAAACCACTTTCAATGAGTGTTCATGGTTTTAATTGCAAACTCACCTTCTTTCAGCCAAGTTATTTCTGTATTATTGGAACAGCCCTCTCCTCTGTATTTCTAACCTGTGTGTCATACCTGGGGTGGGGGGAGGGTGCAAAGTAGAGAGAGTTGGGGAATGCAAGTTCTTTGATTTTTATGCACCCTTCCTACACACACACAGACACACACACACACACAGACACACACACACACACAGACACACACAGTCCTATATGGATATCAGCTGTGAGAAAAACTGAAAGAAAAATAGAAAAGGAAATTTAAACACCTCAGACATGTCTATTTAGGAAAGAATTAGTGCTATGTGTACGACTGCATAAATACATGCGTGTCCACAGAAAATTTAGTAACCCTTCACCAGCTCATGAAGACACAGAGATACTGTCTTTATTTTGGTCCTTGACACTCAGCAGGGACTTTTGTGAACTTTGTCATCTTCCTCTGATCTTTAAACCAAAACTAGGGAAGTGGCTTTAATTAATGAGATGTGATGCATTAAAAACGTTAGCCAGAGCATTCCAGAAGCTGAAAAACCGTAGATGTTTTTAAATTCTGAGTATCCTTTTGAGAATCCCTTGTTGTAATTTATAATTCTCAGTGGACCTATATTTGTCTCGAACTGATTGTTGAAATGGGCTTTACTAGGAATTTCTTCCCTGAAATTGCAGTGGGGCGGGAGAGGGGGTAGTTGATCCAAGGGGGTTTGTCGGGAGAAGGGAACAATCGCTAACAAGGCTTTAAAACCTTCAGTGGTTAAAGTTATACTGATGAAAAGGACAGACATATATATGCATAACTACATATGTATACAGGCATAAACATACATATACACATACAGCACACAAGTTCAAGCAGAATTATATAATGACCGTGAGTTGTAAATTACGTAGGTAGCAGAATTCAGATTGTTTTCTCAAAATTGCACCTAAAAATGGCTATAAAACAACGCTTGCCTTGGGAAGTAAATTTATAG
Source organism: Moschus berezovskii (assembly GCF_049115385.1). Classification (NCBI taxonomy): domain Eukaryota; kingdom Metazoa; phylum Chordata; class Mammalia; order Artiodactyla; family Moschidae; genus Moschus; species Moschus berezovskii. The sequence continues at coordinate 43,774,276 of NC_142462.1, forward strand.
CTGCATGCCTTTCACAGGCACGCTGGAGGGTTCTGCTCCCGGCTCTAATCTCTACGAGATGTTTTTTGCATGTGTTGTGTGACACGAGGGAAGGGGAGTGGGCTGAGCTTGCCTGTTCTCCCATTGTCAGCCCGTCCAGTGAGTGTTGGGGAAACCTGTCTGTGGGATCTTGTGTCATCTCCCCCTACATGTGCACGGGAGAAGTCCGCGCTGCTCACGGTCCCCCCCCTCGTTTCCCTCCCTCTCTGTTTCCCTTTCATTCTGCTTCCCCGGAGCCGGAGCCGAATGAAGCAGGGAACAGGATTAGAGTCCGTCGGCTATCAGAAGAACCCAGATAAAAGGAACTGCTTCTTAAGCACCACTGCAGCAGCCCTTGTTTTTTCTTTTTTTTCCCCACACAACAGTTGTGCCTCATTATCCGGTGCCTGGCTCGATTTTTTTTTTTTTTTTTTTGGAGGGTTTGAAGTTTCTGTGCTTCAGTGACTGTTACAGAAGAAGAGGTGTTAGTGTTGCCTGGAGGTCTTGATTGTCTGCATTTATGAATGAAACTGACCTAAATCACCTGTTACCTCCAGTTTCCAGATTGTTTGAACTTCTCTGGCCGCACAATACAGGACGGGAGACTGAAGCAGCATAGGACCCACAGCGTCTGCAGCATGGGCTGGTTCGCTAGGATTGTCTGTCTTTTCTGGGGAGTATTACTTACAGCAAGAGCAAACTACCAAAATGGGAAAAACAATGTGCCAAGACTGAAATTATCCTACAAAGGTAAGTTTTTCTCTTCCTTTTATTTGGCTAGCTTTCTAATGCCCCGCTGCCCCCTGCCTTTTTATTCCTTGAACTCCCTCCCAACCTAAACCTTAAAACCTTGAGTTTAACCTGAGAAACCTTTGTGATTGTGTGGGTCTTTTGGAGATGATTGAAACACTTTTTTTTCTTTATAAATTCATGCGTTCTGTTGGATATATGACAATTTAAATGCAAACAAAGAGCATTTAATCACATTTGCAGAAAAGAGCTGAATGCCTGGTAAATACAGATCTGTATATGTGATCATATATCCTGTTAATTTTTCCCACTCTACTCTTGTTAAAATATTTTTTAAAACCACTGTTGCAACAATGGTCTCTTTGTAGATGTGAATGCCTCACATATAATAATTGTTATGATAAATTATATTTTCTTAGTTTTAGACAATAAATGGTTAATTGTTGTCATGAATATTCAGTTTGTTCGAATCTGACAATCAGATGCTTAACATAAGCAGTAGATCATGGTTTGCCAAGAGAATATAAACTGGAAAGAACAGACTAGTTTTTCTACAGTGTTATGATTGTACAAAAGACTGTATTTGGCTAATTGGTGTAAAGCTAAAACCTTTGAAATATAATGTTATTTGACTCTCATGTACTTAAGTGAGAACTGAAGAGATACTACTTTCTAGTTGTACAGCTAGTTGTGTGAACTTCTTTTCAAAACAAAGTATAAATTTAAGAGGGGGAATAAAAAGCCTTATCACATAGTTGGTCTGGTTACAGTTTAATGTATATGCTTGTTTTTTAATGAGGATTTTAAAGAAAATATTTGTTCTACAGTTGTTTAGATAGATTTTATATACAGATGTGTAAAATCATGCTAATGTAAATTCTAACATGATGTATATAAATTTAATGGAAGAAAATATTTATATAGTGAGATATTATTAAAATGGAATTGAAGATTAAACTGTTTTAACTCAAGTAGTTTTACTCCCTAAGGTGTTGCTTTCTTATGATTCTCAAATTTCTACAATTGGGAGTGGGGCAGTGAGAAGCTTCAATTATATTGTGTTTTTAGCCTGTAATATGAAAGAAAATTATTGAACCTCTCTGTAGAGATGTCTGTCTACTGTACATTACCTGATGACAGAAAACATATTCTTTAATTTTCACATGATGGGGAACATCTCTTTCTGAATACTCTAGGGTGAATGAGGACCACAAATAAGAAAGACAGATGTAATTTTCACACTTTTGGATTAGAAAATTAAATACCTATTAATGTGTTTATTTAGATTTATTAGATAAAATGCATTGAATTGGAGACTATATTTTGGTATAATTGTTTGGTTGTTAAAATGAGAATGAATTTTAAACATTAGCAAGCAGAATTGCAATTGTATTTATATAGGATTTTTAAAAATAATCAAATAGTAAGCATTAAATATTTAATTAAATCCAAGGTATATCTTTATATAGTAGCTGTCTTTAAATTATTTACCTAGTATATGATATTATGATATCTCTGTTTTTTGTCAGTTTTTGCTTTCTGTTTTTATTCTCTGAGAGTAGTTCATCCAGTAATTCTTAGGTTGATGGTCCAGTTTCTCTAAGTTTATATTTCTTATGAGTGAGTTTTACATATAAGCTTAGTTCCTGAAGATGTAAATAAGTATATGCTATAATTTTGGAATAAGTTTTAGACATGACATGCCTTTTTAAAATCTACTGTATTTTAGATACTTGTCTAAGTGCTAAATAAATTATAAAATTGAGAATTATGTTTATTTATTTTGCAATAATTTTATTTCCATGTTAATGGATTACTCTCCATTAATAGAAGAGGCACCAGTTTTCCCACATATTAGAAGATAGCATTTCATTACAATAGTCTTTTGTTATATACAAATGCTTTAAACTTGTCTAAATGAAGTGATCTGTATATATTGACAAGATGTGTACATTTGACACTGTGTTTATGAGCTCTTCTGTCTAATGGTATCCATTAGACTTACTCTGCTTTCCTTTAAACCAAAAGTTGCCTTACAACTACATAACAATTCTATTGATGTACCTAGAGCTTGACAATTTGGTAAAACAAGCTGTGAAATGAACAGCAAAAAGAATAAAAGGGATTGCCCAAGCAATTTTCTTCTATCATTTTATTGATACATCCTTACCTTATTTTCTCTATATGTAGACTTGTTTTGCCAAAGCAACTGTCTGGTAACCAATTGTCAGTACTTTGTTTCTAAACTATGATAGAGATTTTTTTTAGCTCCTTCTTTTTCCTTCTTAATTAGATGTCAAACATGGTTAAAACATTCACTGCTTTGCCCTTAAAAATATTCTAGCATGATTCATGAAGAGTTAAATCCCTGCCAACTCTAATTTCCCATGGTCACTTGTTTTCAAAGATCCACCATTAAGTTAACTCTCTCATTGCTCAGGTTGCCAAGACAAAGTTTCAGGCAATCACTGTGCTTACTTTCTACTTGTCATCTTGTCTGATAGGAGATAAAAGAGATTTGATATGTTAAGTGAGAGAGAAAAAGAAGTAAAAAACAAGAAGTCAGACTTTGTAGTAGATGTATATACATATCTAATAAGGTACCTCTTTATTTTGTAGGAAAAAGTAATAGAATAGATGTTTTCAGGACCGTGTGGAGAAGTGATAATATTAGAAAAATGGGGTATGCTCACTTTCCCTCTGAACCAATCTGATTTAGAATCCTTGTGGGGGAAGCAAAAGTGAGAGCTCTATAAATCTCAGCAGTCACATACAAATTATCCTCAAGAAAAACTCAGTCAGAGATAGTTTTACCTTCCTTAAATTCATATAACATAGCTAAATGTTATAATTCTTATTTTTAAAATCAGTTCATAACTGTTTATTTCCCCTACAAAACTAGTGAAATGTCACTTTTCCCATGAAATACCAGAATATCATAAAATTTTCCTTTTGGAGTGTGTGGTACAATGAAGACTTCAGAAAAACCTATGGAAATCCTAAGCAAATAAATTAGGTTTGGGGTTTTAAACAAATGACAAATGTTCCATCACTCAATGCAATGAGCTTTTCCAGGACATTGTGTGCTTGAGTTTTAGTAGAAATCAAAGACATATGCAAGTCTGAATATGATGGTGATCATGTGAATCCAAAGATTAAATCAGTTCCTTTAACTTTACCTTCAGTAGAAGACTTAGTAAATAGTACTTAAATAAATAGTAGATTTTTCAGAGGCTTTCTTCTCATATTTTGTAAAGGTTTCTTTTCACAGTCAAATTGTATAATTATTGTAAGAAAGGGGTTATTAGATACGTCAAATTCTCAAACATATATTTCAGATAGATGATGATGTTAAACTAAACATTATGAATCAGAATTTGCAAAACATTTTTTATTTGCCATTATTCAATAATGACCACTTCAAAATTTAGCTAGTATGAATAATGATTTACTAATTAAACTTGTTGACTTTTCAGAGATTTTGATTACTACTTACAAAGCACAAACATATATGCACATATAAATATATGCACATATGTGTATATGTGAATAGATAAGTATATATTCAGGGCAAAATTTATATTAATATTTTAGTGTTAATAAAAGCAATCTTGGTAAGTTGTAATAAAATGCTTTATAAATAAAATTTATATTGGTTTAAAAGACAGTCACATGTTAAATTAAGTGTGTATGTATTTTAGTGGACATGAACTTTTTGAGTCTCAGGAAAACCTTTCAGAAATATCTCAAGTATTCAAATAATAGTATAAGATGGAATTTGCCTTATATTGGAAATCTCCTCAGAGATAAAATGGAATGTGTCTATGAAAAGTAAGGATAATATATAAGTATTTTCACAGAGCAAAGATGTTATAAATTCTTTGCAATACCTTTTCTCCAATAGTCACTGCATATTTGGCATCAGGTCTCTTTTTTGCTGATTCTCATTTGGCATGGTCTTTTCTTTCCAAATTCTATTAACTGTAAAAATCATCTTTTGATTCTGAAATCTTCAATTTAAGCACATGGAAAAGCTGAACCTTTTGTTTGTCTACTCAACAAGTATATCCATGCAGAATGATGAAAAATCAAAATAAAATGCTCAGTCTCACATCTTGTGATTCAGTGTTGATGAGGACATATGAGAGCTAGTGAAAGTCTCAAGTTGAGGCTTCCCTGTTTATAGCACCAACCAGATTCAGTGTAACTTTAGCAAGTAAGAAAATGACTGAGACCACAAATCCACCCCATGTAAGACTGACCCACCAACTTATGATAATGAGAGGCAGTCTTTAATAGCTTAAGGAAACCTGAATACTGAAGAGATGAATTTTCCAATTCTAACTTTTTTAGGTTGTTGTTTCTTTTTATATAAATTATATTTCCTAAACTCAATTATTGTCAGTGATATGAAGTACCTAAATATTTAGGTAACTAGATAGAAGTAGAGATATAACTATAATTGATTTTTCTTTTTCTTATTTTTAATTAACATACATCAGTCACACATGATTTAAAAATATGTTATGGTTTTCAGTCAATTAATTATATTTAAATTCTATATTTAAGAACGAATACTACTGAAGGATTTGTCAGGAATAAATTTAATTTGAATCAATTCATACAACTGCATATGTTCCCAGGAACAAAATAAAAGTTAAACTGTTGGTTACAGAGCATAATCCATTTATGTTTAGTGTGAGTATATAATTGTATTTCAGATGTGAGCTTTGATAACTTATAAAGTTATCAAGAATTTAAAGTCAGCTGTAAAAAATTTTGTGGCTTAATTTCTAATCCTGATTTTTCTCATTTAAACTTCAGCAACACACCTATGTATCACAGTTCCCCAAATCATAATATCATACACACCTTTACATCTTTTTGGTGAATTGTAAAATCTAAAATCAGGCTATTTTAAATGTAATTTATATTTGAGCATATTCTAATCTTCCAGTACTGAAATAAAATTTTAATTAATATTTATCTATCAATGTTCATTTATAAAGTCATGATATTATATCATAGAGACATATATTAATTGATGAAGACATTGTACTTCATCATTTAAAAAAAAAACTATGATAAAATGATCCGTTAATACAAAGATGTAAGTAAAATCTCCAAAATATATGACATATCTAAGTTTAGTTCATGCAATGAAAGCTTATTTTATAAAGGCCAGCAGTTGTAAACGTAAATTAGAATCAGTGAATCTTGGGATGAATTTTACCCATCAAGATTTTAAGGTGCTGTTTAAAGGAATTACCATGCTTTGCAGTTCTATGCTTCTGCTAATAGGTGGCACTAGAAATTTGTGACAGTTCTTTCATTTAGTTTGGAAAATGGGCAGGCTGCTAAGACAAGTACACACAGAGTTATGTGGGGAGGCAAAACTTGGAAAAACTGGAGTAAGAGTCAAGCATGCACAAAGTAGAAGCATTAGTTAAAATAGGATTTGCTACAGAGTTTGATGTGCTGTTTGCATTTGTTGGTACGTGAGTGAGTGAGTAACTGAAAGTCACTCAGTTGTGTCCGACTCTTTGCGACCCCATGGACTATACAGTCCATGGAATTCTCCAGGCCAGAATACTGGAGTGGGTAGCCTTTCCCTTCTCCATAGGATCTTCCCAACCCCAGGATCGAACCCAGGTCTCCAACACTGCAGGCAAATTCTTTACCAGCTGAGCCATTCTAACCCTCAAAAAATGAATTGTTATAATCAATAAATAAATAATGTAATTTAATTTAAATGAGAATTTATAGGTGAAATTGATCTGTAAAGTGTAAACATTAATGAGTGAAGTAGTGGTATGAACAATCAGAATGTTGAAAGGACAGTGTCCTATGGATATACATTATATATATATGTGTATGTGTGTATATGTATATATACATATATATAATCATTTTAAGCCTGAATTATAAAATGGGCTTGACAGGAATGAGCCTGCCTGCCTACGGCCCGTTATTGCCATCATTTACAATTGGAGAGTAGCTAGTTGAGAAAGTAAAATAATGTTTAGAAAATTATAATCAGTATATTTTAAAAGAATGACTCCTTTAGATTTGTAGGTTGTTTTAAATTATTATCATAATTAAACATACCAAAGAATCAGTAAATTCTATCTGACACAAATAAGTCTAAATGTCTCCAGTTACTATCTCTTCTATTGCCAAGACATAAACATCAGTATAAATAGAGAAGTTGCCCACCATTTCCAAACAGTAACAAAGCTGGACTCTGTCAAACCGAGGATAAGAGGATATACAATTTATACTTGAATCAGGGAATGAAGATAAGCAAAAATAAAATTCTGTTGATAAATATGAAGAATGAATTGGTCTTAGTATTTAATACAAGCTTAGAGTAAAACTGAAAGGAACCACAAATTTAGGGAGTTTTGTCATCTCCTGAATGAGTCATTAAACCTACATTTCCTGGTTTCCTTTGCTTGAAGAGATATGGCATGACAAACAATGTTGACCAAACCTTTACAGTAACTTAATTTGTTGCTGCAATCATAAACATGTCTTTGGATAAAATATAACATCACCCCCTTGAGTATTCATCACCAAGCTGAATGAAGCTTAGTTCTGTTGAATATGTCCAATGAGTTCTTTACTCTGTAAAACTACTTATGTGGATCATCTTTGTTGTGTCAGATTGAGAATTTCTCACAGCCAGATTTGTATGATTGTTCATCATTATAGTCTCAAACGCTGGCACAGTCACTCATTGAATGAACTTGTTCTTCATCATGTATACCTTGTTTCTAAACACAAAATATACCTGTTTATAAATGAGTACAAAATTTTAAAATTTTAATAAATCAATTCATTATAAGTGACTTGTACATTGTAACATGGTGGAGAAAGTAAATTCAGTGCCAGATACTAGAATAGGAGGATATCAGAGGAGGCATTCAGATGTGCACAAAGAGCAGCTGCTGCTGCTGCTGCTAAGTCGCTTCAGTCGTGTCCGAGTCTGTGAGACCCTATAGATGGCAGCCCACCAGGCTCCCCAGTCCCTGGGATTCTCCAGGCAAGAACACTGGAGTGGGTTGCCATTTCCTCCTCCAATGCATGAAAGTGAAAAGTGAAAGTGAAGTCTCTCAGTTCGATCTGACTCTTTGTGACCCCATGGACTGCAGCCCACCAGGCTCCTCCATCCATAGGATTTTCCAGGCAAGAGTACTGGAGTGGGTTGTCATTGCCTTCTTCGACAAAAAGCAGTGGTATCTCCATAAACAATGTCTACCCTGAGCCAAGCATCAGGAAGACCACTGGAGAAGTGCATGGGAACCCCCTCCAGTATTCTTGCCTGGAGAATCCTAGAGGAGCCTGGCAGGCTACAGTCCATAGGGTCGCAGAATCAGACACAACCGAAGCAACTGAGCACAATGAGCCAAGCTTATTTCAGCACTGAATCGGAAAGTGTCTAGGGCAATCTTTGTTTGCCTGCAAGTAAGAGATGGAACAGAGAAGGCACTGGCAACTCACTCCAGTGTTCTTGCCTGGAGAATCCCAGGGACGGGGGAGCCTGGTGGGCTGGCGTCTATGGGGTCGCACAGAGTTGGACACGACTGAAGTGATGCAGCAGCAGTAGCAGCAGGAGATGGAAAGTATTTAATAATACATGCATCTCTGACTATTCTGCTGCTGCTGCTGCTAAGTCACTTCAGTCGTTTCCGACTCTGTGTGACCCCATAGACGGCAGCCCACCAGGCTCCCCCGTCCCTGGGATTCTCCAGGCAAGAACACTGGAGTGGGCTGCCATTTCCTTCTCCAATGTGTGAAAGTGAAAAGTGAAAGTGAAGTTGCTCAGTCATGTCCGACCCTTAGCGACCCCACGGACTGCAGCCTACCAGGCTCCTCCATCCATGGGATTTTCTAGGCAAGAGTACTGGAGTGGCTTGCCATTGCCTTCTCCATCTGACCATTCTAGGAGGAAAATTATTTCATTTCTTTAAGCAAATACCTGATTTTCCTTATTATTGTTTCTCCGTATACACAGCCAGTAAACAAAGTGAGTGAGATGATTCTAAAACCAAAAGTGGTCAAAGATAAAATGTCTCATTATCACTCTTCCTGTATCTGAAACTTTGTGTAGAACAAACCAGTCCTACCAAACAAAGTTGAAAATATAATCATTTAAAAGTTTAAATTGACTATATTTCACCATCCGTACTTTTGGGACAATCCTGGCTTTGATCTTGACAGTTTGCTAAGATTAGTGTTGCAGAGTCTTCCTTGTTTTCTCTTATCCTTTATTCCACTCACCCAGAGCCACCGTTACTCATTGCCCCTTGCTTTTCATCTCCAGCTCAGCCTCTGGCTTTGTGTTCTGTAGCCTGAGACCACTGACTACTTCCAACCCCAGCCCTTGCTCCCAAGCCGCTCCTGCCCAGGAGAGTAGAGATGAAAGGAAAGAGCCGCAGGAATCTTTGTTGAAGTGTGAATGTACAAAATGTATGTTGAGTCAATTGTTTAAGATCCCAATCTTGTATAATTGAGAGTATGAGAGAGAATAGTAAGCTACTTTCCTTAGTCCACTTGAAGGTCTATAATTGAGACCTAGAGTATAAATTAATGTACAGTCCTTGACTTTACAGTCTTATAAATATGTTAGTCTTGTGACAAGGTAGACATATCAATAGGAAAGGAAGTAATACAACTACCCAGAGTGCTGTTACATAAAATCATAATTATTCATGTTTAAAAATGATTGAGTCCTGGTCCAGATCCTTCAGGAATATATTTGGGGAAAGCCAAAACAAAATTCTTTACGCCTGAGGTCAAATCAAAACTTTACAAGCACTTATGAGTCTTCATGATATGTGCAGAAATTTAAAATTTTATCTTCAAATTTGAAATGTCAAGAGAATGAACTCTGCTCTGTTGTAGTCATCCTTTAAGAACCAGTTTAATGTCAATGTATGGCAAAACCAACCAATATAATATTATAAAGTAATTAGCCTCCAATTAAAAAAAAAAAAGAATCAGTTTAAATGAACCCTAGGTTTTCATTAACTGTGAAAACTTCAATTATTTACCAAAATTTTATTATAAATAATAAGCATTTCTTACTTGTGTTTTATATGTAAGACAAACACAGAAAACCATGTGAGGCAAGTAACATATTTCTTCATAAATAACTAGATTCTTGGATTAAAGTGAATATAATAGGACTTCAGAGAAAGGTGGTATCACACCTACCTAAAAACTTCAGGGAGTTTTGTAAAATAAGGCATAAGGAAGGTGGGCCTTGAAAAACAAGAAGTTTGTGAGAAGGCAGAGGTAAAGAAAAGTGATAATTACCACTGTCTAAAAGTATTTGGGGTTTTTTTTTTTGGAAAACAATTTATTTTATATAGTATGTAATAATACAGTTTTATACATATTAATTCAGAACTGAATTGAACTGATACATATTAATTCAAATGTGATATGGAAACAAATTTGTCCTTTAACAAGGGGAACTTAAAGCTGCAGCATGTCAAGCCAGGAATGTCAAAGAGTTAACAGGTGTTTGCCAATGTTTGACTGAAAATGATAGCAAGACGGACAAGTGCACATCCTTGAAAGACTTTTCCATGGTGGTCATGGTGGTCATTTGGGCCTCTCCGTCTCTCCTTTGAAATTTGTCTATAAAGTATATGAGACAATTTTGTTTTTAGCCAGTGAGAAAAAAGAAAGGAAAGTTGTGTTTGAAAACACAGTATAGAAAACACCATGACAATAGTTTCTAGAAATTATAAAATATACTGGGTTAGAATGCAGGTTTCTTCTTGTTCTCCTAGTTAATTCCTATTTTTTTTTTCTATTTTGCTCTATTATTTGTATAGTCAATCCACCAACAAGTTTTGAAAAGAGCATGCGTGCTAAGTCGCTTCAGTCATGTTTTTGTTCAGTTGTTAAGTTGTGTCCAACTCTTTGAGACCCTATGGACTGTAACCTGCCAGGTTCCTCTGTTCATGGGATTCTCCCGGCAAGAATACTGAAGTGAATACCATGCCCTCCTCCAGGGGATCTTCCTAATGTAGGGATCGAACCCATATCTTTTGTCTCCTGTACTGGCAGGCAGATTCTTTACCACTAGTGCCTCCTGGGAAGCCCTTGAAAAGAGCAATTGCTATCCTATAAATCATTTGTTTTTAATATCAAGACATCCATACCATCTATATGATGAGCATCAGGTATTAAATTGTTCCCTTGATTGTGTATTCTTGTTATGTGCCACATATCTTTAAATATGAAGTCATATACTACACACATTTTAATTTGCTTAGTACTTCCATTGTTTGGATGTTTCTCTGACTCATTTAAGAAAAATATTTAGTTTTAAAACAAACAGACTAGTAAAGTCTTGAAGCCATTCATAATATATTAGAAAAAAGTTGTAGATTTGTGGTATTTTGCAACACAAAATGCAGAAAGTGTCTTCTGGAATTTTGGTCCTAATAGAATAATCCCTTGTACTTGTGGAATTATGTACTGATGAAGTGCTACACAAATCACTGTGTTTATATACAGTCCATATGTATGTGTATCCATAACAAATACAAGAAAAGTTAAACCAAATGATTATTTTTCTAAGTAATGGTTTAGAAATTCTCAACATCATGGTTGAGAATGATGAAAAATGAAATGCCAATCACTAGAACACAGATTAAGACAAAAAGAATGGGAGACCCTCTCCCTTTGCTCAGTGGCTGGTCTTGAATGGTTCAGAATTGGCCGTGATCTTCTTTTTTTTCTTTAACTTTTTATTTTTTTTCAGAGTAGAGTTGATTAACAATGTTGTGATAGTTCCAGGTGGACACCAAAGTGATTCAGTTATTTGTATACCTGTATCTATTCTTCTTCAAATTTCTTTTCCCATTGGGTTGTTAAATAACATTGAACAGAGTTCTTTGTGCTGTACAGTAGGTCCTTGTTGGTTATTCATTTTAAATACAACAGTGTGTACATGCCAGTCCCAAACTCCCTCACTATCTCTTCCCTCCACCTGGCCATGATCTTCTGTCCTTTAATAGTTGACCTTACCTGAGCGTCTTCTGCTGTGCAATGCTGCTTTTCTCTGTTCTCTCTTAGGCACTAGTATATTGGGAGGTCGCCAAAGTGCCTCTTTCAGTAGTCCTTCCATTGAGGCTTCTCAGCATCTTGGCTCCAGGTCATGTAGTGTCTTTGCTCTAAAAGCAGGCACACAGTGTTTTCACTCTCAGATCCTTCTACCTCCAGAGTGCAGTGTGAACAGAACACAGATCCTGCTAGTGAAATAGTCTTTCATCTTTCCAGATCTAAAATCATCTTTTAAACTGATTCTGGCCACCTTCCTCTACCCATTTTTCTTTGGAAGTACAAAGTCTTCAGAATTTTTTAATCCTATCTAAGTAAATCTCATTTAAATCTACCATTTTGAAAACAGAATCTATTAATTTCCCCCGGGAGTATAGAGAAAGATTTTAGGCCTCAAAAATAAAAACCTTTATATCTCTCTTGGGAAGAGGGTAGGAATTTTTCATTTTAGCAGGCTAATCTACAGAAATTAAATGACAATTTCTTAATTAACTAATCTTGCCACTTTAACATTTCACTCCTGTACACATTGTTGTTGGTCGGTTGTTAAGTCGTGTCCAACTCTCTGCGACCCCATGGGCTATAGCCTGCCAGGCTCCTCTGTGCATTGGATTTCTCAGGGAAAAATACTGGAGTGGGTGGCCATTTCCTTCTGCAGAGGATTTTCCTAACCCAGGGATCAAACCCACGTCTCCTGCAATAGCAGGCAGGTTCTTTACCACTGAGTTCTTTACCTGGGAAACCCTCTCCTATATAGACACGTACACCTAAATCTAGACATTGTCCTTAAACAGAGAGTGTGGTTCTCATATATTTTAGTCAAAATGTCTCAACTTCCCATCAATAAAATATGCTGATAAGGACAAATTAATTTTCTTGACCCTTGAGATGCAGAAGTGTCTCCCAAGTGATGACTGGGAGGGGAAGCCCAGCAGAAAGCTGTCAACTGGAGAACAATGTTGAACAGGGAGCTCTTCCCAAGGCTCCCCAAGCCCCTGCCTGGGAAAATCACTTTCCCAGATGCTGTGAGTTCTGGGAACCAATTGCTGAGCCAGCTTGGGGCTTTTGCATGTACCCCTTCCACATAGCAAAGGCCATAGAATATCTGCACTTGGACCTCTCACAAGGAACTCCAACTCAACTGGTTTGTTCAAAATTGCACTCACTGTCTTCCCTGCAAAGTTACTTGTTCTCAGTTTCAGGGAATGTTGTCATTTTGTTCTAGTTATCTGTACCATTAGCATCTTCGCTTTTCCCTTGCTGACTCTCCTCATATCTATCAGCTTCAGTGTTTTATGGAGTCTCCCTCTTCAGTTCATCCCTCCAATCTTTCCTATTCTCTCTCCCAGGTTAGGTCAGGCTCTTATTACTTGCCCTATTTTGGCAACAGCCACCTATAATTATCTCTTCTTTCTTTCGTTACAGAGTACAATTATTTCTGAAATTCAAATCTAATTACCCCATTCCATTTAAAAAAGTTCCTTCTGATTAAAGCCCATACCTCCTAGTTTGACCTATAAGAATGATTAACCTAAAGTAGTCTAGGGCATAGAGGGAGCTATTTGGAGGTGCTGCAATGATTCACACATGAAGAAATAAATTAATGCCATAATAACAATCATGATAATGAAAATGAAAAAGAAAAAGAAAGGCTGGAGATGAGACACACTGAACACATAGCAAAATTGGGTTTGGTGATTGGTTGTTTGTAGGAGAATCTGGAGAATTTGAGAACAGTACATTTTAAATTCCAGCAGCTAGCAGTGTGATACAACTGTTGATAGTATCTGGAAAGTGAAACTGTCTTCACCTTGCAGCCCAATAATGCCCCAGTGTACTACTCCCTCCTCCACGTCATACCTGTGACCTTTCTGGTGGACATCCGCCCACCCTCTAAATTGTTTACTGACCCTGCCCTCTCAAACAAACATCACCTTTGTCAAGGCTTTTGAAGAGGCAGAGAAATAGGAAGCACAATATGGCCCCTGTCCTGTAGAAGCTTCACATTCAGAAGGGGAAAGGACACAGTATTCCAGCTTTGTAGGATCTCACCTGCTGTCTATCCATCTTATACTGCCAGGCAAGTACAGAGTCTTGTGCATGAATGCTCCTCACGAAATACTCCTTGAATGAGGTGGTTGAAGAAATACATGAGGAGGTGGCTAGTGATCATTCCAGGTCTGAGAGCTAAGGAGCAGAGGTGAGATCACACAAACAGTGGTTTTGAGAACAAAATGTAGCCCAATTTAAGTTCAAGGGCTGTAAAATTGAGTAGTAAAATACTTGATTGGAATAAAAAGCATTTAAGGCTGAAGAATCAGTCCAAATACTGATAAATAGTAGGGAATTTTGGAACAGAGTTTACAGAATTTGAACTTTAGATTTGTATAACAAGTGATGAAATTATTTAGAGTTTATAAATGAATGGCATGTGTAAGGCATCACTTTAGCTTTCCCGAAACCTGAGAGTTGGCCTTCAGTTCATAATTATGGAGTCATCATCTGAGAAGTGGAAATAAGATTCTGTAACTTGACTATAGCTCAGATTGGACTTTACAGCCTTGTTTTCCTGATGAAGACTTCATATGTGGGGATGTAGCTCAACTTATCTACAATATAGAGCAATATGGTTTCACGTCCAGTATAAATGCAAATTATATTTAAGAAAAATTCAGATATTTATGATTTCATGTAAATTTTTAAATTACATTAAAAATATTCTATGTTACATATAATTCCTTCAAACTTTCTTAGGTTTTTGGCAAAGTATACATTTAGAACTTCTGACAATGAATGGTACATGCATTTTACTCTGTCACGATGTCACTATTTAGGCAAAGCAAGATATCAAAGGTGATTTTTTTATGCCAGATCACTATATTATGTGAGTTTATCATTCTTTTGATCACTTTTCTCTTTTCTCCTGGGCTGGCAAGCAGAGGTTCACCATCTTTGCATTTGATTCTGCGCTGCTAACTAGATAAAATTAGAAGCTGTGCTGTAACAGAGCAAGTACTCCTGAGACTCAAATTCCCCATTAGGCTGTCACTCACTGACCTGGAGCCATGGGGTTTGCTTACCTTCACTCCATATTCCCCATGGTCAATAGAGTCTCAGCCTTCTTTTTCTTCCTGAGGCGCCTATTCAGAACAGAATTAAGGTTCCCTTTGCTCACTCTAACAGAACAGATGTTCTCTTTCTACTATTCAACCCTATAATCCAGACAGGTTCTTGAGAAAGATTTCTAGCATAATAACAAATGAGACCCAGTGACTCAAACAAATAGTTTCTTTCTGGTGCACGTGAAAGCTCTTTGCAAGACAGAGTCAATGTCCCTTGTGCCCCCTGTTTCATCAAAAATGAGATTAATACTTATCTGATTGGCTTTGTTCTTTAGCTGTCAAACTGGAGAAAACTGTCTACTCTATGACAGTACCTCTGTTCACATCTATATAAACATTGCACACTAATTCTGAAAGAATTTGTTTAGTCTGTTCTAAGCAGATGCCATATAAGGGAATGAAATGAGTGATGGTATAGCAATTTGCTTCTTTATTACAGATCTCAGTCTATAATATTGAAATGTACCATAAGTAACACATACTAAGGGTCATAGTCTCCTGAATGGATTCTCCATTGTACTTATTACATCATCTTTTTATTACAATTTAATTTTCTTTATAGAGCTAATAGCAGATTTATTGCATTTTCATATTTCCTAAAGAATAAAATTTCACATTCTTGGAATATACAAAATGACAGCACATATTCAATTAAAAATTCTATACATTCGATCATATGTGTTGTCATTATTTAATATGACTGAATAGCAAGTCATGCCATGTTTAAAGAGTTCAGGCAACTATTTGCTGGGCTTTTGAAAGTTAACAGTTTTTTTCAGATTTAGCTGCTAGAATAAAAATTTCACCAGTACAAAAAGAATCAGAGCACAACTAAGAAAGTAGTGAATTGACTCTGGCATTTTCTAGATGTGAGGACTCTGGCATGCTTTTTAGCCTCAGCTTGCTCTTTTCTAGCTTGGAGAGAATAGCTACTTTACAGTAGCTGTTACTGGGATATTGACAATATATGTGTAAGGTGTTCAGTCAGTGCAAGGTACATAGAAGATATTCATGAACAACTAATTCCTTGAGGCAGATTAATAATTGCATAGGTTCTAGATTACAGTGTTTTGCTCATTCAGAGGAGGTATACATGCATGTATTCTCTAGCTATTACACAGTTTGTGAGCAAAATTTGTGTATGGTAATGACACAAAGAAAGTCGCAATTGTATTTGTAATATGCATCTTTCAAAGACATGTAGCATTAACGGTGTGAATCTTGAAAACGTGAAGCTTCGCAGTGTCAATTGGCTGGTCAGTGTAGGGGAAGGTTGTGTGAAAAGCTACTGTTGCAAGTAAACAATTGTAAAAATAAATTGTAAAAAGTGATGTTTAACGTTAGGCCTTTCAAATGTGGACACTCTCTGAGGTTATACATAACACTAATGATAGGGATGAAGGCAGACATGATTTTTAGGTCTTCTGGCTCTGCGTACTTAGTGAGCCATGCTGAGCAAGGAAGCACCTGTTTCTAAAGTAAGGAGTTGTCTGCATCTCACAGACTATAAGTTCCAATTTCTGTTTTCAACATGAACCAACGTGAACCAACATGAACTGATATTAAATCATTCATTTAATATTCAGTAAAATAACCAGGAAATGACTAGTTTTATTAGCTCTTGTACTTACAGCATATCCTCTCAAATGGCGTAATGCTTTTCTTGAATATTATTTTGTTATGACTTAGACCATGAAGACACAACATCTTTCATGACAACTTAAAAAGTATTGAATCCACATAGGAATTAACACAATATTTCCATTTAATATGTCCCTGAGTCTGAATGAAACATTGTAGATATAAAGTCTGAGTCTTTTGGACCAGTTCTGTGAACCACCTGTGATGGCAAATAACCCATTTGTAGGAAAGAGGATATGCAGTCACTCAAGAAAATAAACTTGCAGTCTGAAGCTAGTAAACAGAATGAAGAACATGTTGAGAGTAACTTAAAGGGGCTTTTGTCTAACAGAAGACACTGGGAAGCCAGACTGGGAAATATAGACGTTATTAGAAGGGGAGGTGACACTAACCACAGTTGGCTTTTAAAGGATTTTTCTGGAAGGCAGAATTCCTTTGGAAAACATTTTATGTACCAACATGAATAAATTTCTGAGTTACTCTAGACAAAGATGAATTTTATTTCTTTGTGGCTTTAGCCATATTACAATGCTCATAAACTATTTTACCTCATGCCAGACATATGGAAGCAATCAGTATATGTAAATGATATGTGAAGGTGAGGTACAGTTTTAGCTTAAAAACTTAGACTGTCTATGGTCATAAATTATAATCACATCACAAGGAGCTACTTACCTTTTAATGGTAACTTAAATGTAAAAATAATCAGTGATAAATTCTTAAAACTGCTTGTGTTTTCTTAGTTAAGAACAATAAATGTAAAACGCAGTGCTACTTTGTGCTGTTACATTATTTTTAGGACACAACATTTAAAGGCAAATATTTTTTACCTTAAGTAATTGTTAAAATGTAAGTAGCTGTAATTAGACATAATTACATCTATCCCTGAAAAACTACTTTTTTGCTAAGGGTTACATTTAGATTAACTGCAGTTGTCCTTTATTAATATTAATCCCCCCTTTTTCTGTTAACATGATATCAATTTGTTTTTTTGCCTATAATGTACTTTATATATATATTCATATGCTTCATAACATTTCATAAATTTTGAACATATAAACCTGAATCAAATCTCATGGCAAAGGAAATAGATATCATAAAAATAAATGTTTCCCTTTCTTTAAATTCAAAACAATGAAACTCTTAGTTCCAATATGATGGTACTGTGCCTCTTTAAAAATATTTTTACCATCTGCTCTGTATAAAGCTGGATATTAAAATAACAGGAATTCAAAGTAGTCTTACTAGACACACATATACAACGAGTAGAGAGAAATAAAGTAAAATAAAATGAATCAAAGATCAGTATTAAACATTAACATTTTTTCAATTAATAAAACCCCAAGATCATATTTTGTTAGACTGAAATCAGGTCGATAATCTCCTAATTTATTCATAGTAAAGCAAACAAAACTCATCCTAACATAATTCCTTGAGTGAACCAAGAAACAGTCATTATACTAAGTATTTAAATATAATTCACTGATGTAAGCAAGAAACAGTCTCCAAACCTTGGCTTTATATGTCATCCTTCATTCAGCAGGCATGCACGTTCCAAGCCAGGTTCTCTGACAAACTAGGAAAGAGATAAAAGACACACTTTCATGCAGAAGGATCCTACCCTCCTGTATCAACACAGATTACTTAGAGCTTACTATATCATTGAGCTAATTTTTTAAAAAATGTGGAAATTTTGCAAAACAGAATCAATTCCACAGACTACATGGCAAATGCCAGTTGCTAGTTGAAGTTTATTTCCTAGTGCAATAGTAATATGAGGAGAGGAGGAATGAATAGGAATGGAGAAGCACTGACCAAGATGCTGGATGTGAAAATTCTAAAATAAACAAAAGACAAATTCCTCAACTCAGATGCGTGTGTACATGTGCTGTTGTTGTTGCAGTTTGGTCGAGGGTTTTACTGTAACTCTGATTACTCAGTATATATTTCCATGTTATTATGCTCTTGTTTCTTTAAATAGTATTCTCTTTCTCATCTAAAGAATGTTCTTTCAAAACAAACTCATTTCAAATGATCAAGAATTTCATAAGTGTAACTATGCACCACTCGCTATAATGACTACTATGTAAAGAAAAACATATAAAGTTAACCCCGATTTTCAAGAACCTGACAACATAGTGCTCACCAACCCATTATCAGGCAATTGGTCCATCATTTAAATATAAATCAAATGCTGTGAAGTTTAGGGGTAACATTAGTTTGTTGATTATATATGATATATTATTGATTAGGGTTTCCCAGGTGACACAGTCGTAAAGAATCCACCCGCCAATTCAGGAGATACAAGAGATGCAGGTTTGATCCATGGGTTGAAAAGATTCCCTGGATTAGGAAAAGGCAATCTACTCCAGCATTCTTCCCTGGAAAATTCCATGAACTTCAGGCTACAGTCCTTGGGGGTCACAAAGAGTTGGACACACACACACTTGCTGTTGAGCATGAAGAAAATATTATTTCACAGAGAGTTAAAATTAAGCTATACTTGTAAGGATGAAGACAAATTTTGTAAGAAAGAATGAGGAAGGCCTTTCTGTTAGAAGTGCAATTCGGAGATATAAGGCATTAATGTGTATAGTTTATCTAAGAAGCCACAAAATAAATTCAAAATTAATTTAATCTTTATGAAAAGGAGTAGTGCGTAGTGAGGCAATGAGGGATAATTCTGAATTTCTGATTATGTAATTTCTGATTATGTAATCAATGATGCTGTATAATCTTTGATCATTTATCAAGTAAGTATTAATACGGTATGCAATGAATCACACTCTGGGACATGCACAAAAATGACATGCGTTCTGCCTAGGGAGTCTCATTTAGTGGAGAAGGTAGGCAAGTTTGTCCAAACACACATTATGAGGCAAATATGCAAAAAGTAATATATCCCAGCAAAGAACTGTGAGAATTCAAAAATTTAAGGTATCAAAGAGGCAAAGGATCTGGAAAGTCCTCATGTGAAAACAAGCATTTGAGGTGGACCTCAAAGAACCTTTAATAGAAAACATTCTATGTGATGGACGTCAATAAATAATGAATAGGAGGGAAAGTGTTCGAGGTAGGTCTTGATATGTATATTATTTTAGTCTACTTAAGCATATGTTTTGGGCTTCCCTGGTGGCTCAGTGGTAAAGAATCTGCCTGAACTCAGGAGCTGCGGGAGATGAAAGTTCGATCCCTGGGTTGAGAATATACCCTGGAAGAGGAAATGGCAACCCACTGCAGTATTCTTGTCTGGGAAATTCCCTGGGTTGAGGAGCTTGGTGGGCTACAGTCCACAGGGTCACAAATAGTTGGACACAACTGAGAATACACCCTAAGTATAATTTTAAAAAATCATATGAAGTATGTTCAGGTTGTTGTTGCTCAGTCATTCAGCTGTGTCCGACTCTTTGTGACTCCGTGGACTGCAGCAAACCAGGTT
The DNA here is from genome assembly GCF_049115385.1 of Moschus berezovskii. Classification (NCBI taxonomy): domain Eukaryota; kingdom Metazoa; phylum Chordata; class Mammalia; order Artiodactyla; family Moschidae; genus Moschus; species Moschus berezovskii. Next base: position 43,794,328 of record NC_142462.1, read on the forward strand.
TCCCTGTCCTTTACCATCTCCCAGATCTTGCTCAGACTCATATCCATTGAATAGGTGATGCCATCCAACCATCTCATGCTCTGTCGTCCCCTTCTCCTCCTGCCTTCAGTCTTTCCCAGCATCAAGGTCTTTTCTAATCTTTTCTAGGTTCCAGGAACTAATTGAATAATCATGGGCAGCTAACTTGATTTTTCTGATCATACAACACATGACACAAAAGAATTATTCAGTAACTGTTCCATCTTTTATCCTTCAATTTCCAATAATGTTCAGATATCCAGTATAAATTGCCATCATTATTTTTAATTCATATGTTAGTACATTATAGGTGCATGGCACCAAACCCAGAACCATAATCTAGTTAGACTTGGTAGAACACAGTAGTTAAGAATGTGGTATTAGTAATCAGGAAATTGGGGCTCACATCTCATACATGTAACACTAGCGAAGTGATTGGCATGGTGAGTGCCCAGTGGTTTTGCATTTTAATAGAAAATATAGGAATGGCTCACAAAAGGAGTTATCAGATCAAGTGATAAAAGTATATAAAAGATAAGTGTGATGGAGAAGCAGAGGAGATATTCTTTACTAAGAAGTGAGATGAGGACTGAGGAGTCAAGGAAAGGTATAAGTAAGATAAGTCAGGAGTGGAGGTAGTACTATGAGCAATTAGGTAAAACATAAGCTGTATTTGGGGAAAGAAAGGCAATTTGTTTTGACTTTTCCCTCTATTGTATTAAACATTGGTTTAAATAAGCTGTTTCAATCAGTGTAGCTACTCTTCGTGATGGAGATGCTAATTACTGTGATTGATTTTCTGTTATTATCCCTGTCTTCTGAAAAGATTGATAAGCAATAACTCAGTCAAGATGTATAAAATAAAAAGAATTGAAAGTGCAAGATGACTAAACATCTCAATATTTGTAGCTTGCAAGAGTTGTTTGATACAGTGATCTAGCCAAAAGTTTATCAAGACAGTTAAAGGGTTAGACATAAATAAAATAAGAAGAGTGGAATCCAAAATAGGAAATAGATTCTGTGAGGTGAATTTGGGGAAGAGGAAACTTACTTAAAATTATATTAGTTGATGCTTTATTTTTTTTATATCTCTCATTCATTTGAGACAGAAAACAACTATAACTAAACAAAGTATTCAAACTATTGTAAACAATATCAAATTGTTTAACCATAATAACTACACAGAGACTTCTGAAGGTAATTTATTAAAAAATGAACATACTATATATCATACATGAAACAAAATTTATAAAATTTGTTGTTACTAAACAAGAGCTTGTTTTCATAATCTCATAAATTAAACTTGTGTCTAACAGTCTGTGATTCCTTTCAGTTCAGGAAAATAACAGAAACTTCTACCTTATGTGACAATAATGGGCAGTGCCATTGCTAAATAACTGAGACATTATATCATAATCATTTAAAAGAATAAAATGTGTGGCCTATCAAGGGGAACTAAAGACAGGTAACCTATACGTAGATTGTATAATGTGTATTCCAGTAGGATACGATCAAAATATGCTTTATAAAGCATGACAGTCACACACAGTAAAGACTATGTTGTATGCCCTTTAGTTCTGCTATTACAATTGTAAAGGCATTCCACTGGATTACAGCTCTATTCTTTAACTATTTTCTTTTAAATAACTCTTACAGAAGAATGAGTTTTATTTGAATGAACATTTCATCATGTTCTTTTAACTTTTTGAAGCATCGTTTTCTTAACATTTCCCCAGTGTGTTTCTAATAATAGAAATACAATTCCAAAAATATCTTCAAGAAACTTGATCGTGTTACTGAAGTTGTCCAGTATTATAACTCAAGGGTAGACATTATTATGCAACAATGAAAAAGGCTTAGGTGGTGCCATTTTCCACAGTCAGTCATCTTCACTACTGAAACTGGATGTTGCACACTCTAAGCCTAATGCCTGCTGCTAGGAAATATGACTCCAGACTGAGTTATCTGAATAATTTGCTAAAGTAAATCTAAATCATTGCTTTCATTTCATAAACATTGTCAGAGAGACTAGGAAATGCGAGTAAATAGGAGCTACTATTATTGCTCTCTGTCAGTCTGGAAATGTCTTTTAAAAGCATAAAGAAATATTTAAGCATTCTTAAACACTGCTCTTCAGTCTCAGATTAAGCAATAGGAAGACCAGCTGTTTGCTTGGTCTACAAATACTGATTTTTCTATTATTGTCTTTGGAGAAAAAGAGTTCATTTTAAGCCACTCTTCCACACTCTTTTGGACAGTAATCTGGCATCTTAGTGGTTTTCCATGCCACCTTTCATAAATAAATAAGCCCATACATCTTAGAAGATAATAGATGACTTTTTCTTTTTAATAGGTATACATCAAACTCATGGTATGTTTTCTATTAAACACAGGAAGTGAGAACCATTTGTGGTAGAGATTCCAATAGGAAACATATTTATACCCCTCTGATCTTTATTCCAGCCTGGATAATAATTTTTTGATTTGTCTGCTCCTTTTTTTTCAAAGTTCTTATTATTCATACTAATTGGGACCTTTATTTAAATGGCTTAAGCAATCTGCAACACACCACAGAATAACCTCTTAATGTGCATTTAGTAACAAGATTTGTATCTACTGAAATATAAGAACTGCATTGTAAATGATTTATAAATTCAATGAAGTTAGATATTGTGATAGAATCATTCTTAGAAAAAAATACCAACTTTTAATTCATAATTTCATTTTAGACTGTCACAGATTTACCATTTCCCATACCAAATAAAGTGATAGGAGTGTTGTGAAATTTTAATGCTTGTTAGTATTGGTGAATCACTGTGACCATAAATAAAAACTGCTATAAAACTTCAGAGCATTCTTTTGTGGGGCAGGCAAGGTTCACGTGGAGTCTGCTTCTAGGCCTATTTCCAGACATTTAGGATTCACATATCAAACTTCTAATAGTACGTGCATCTACTTGATGGAATGTTTATCAGATTGTTTTAAAAGAATGCATGTAATAACAGGGAAAAAGTAAAAAAGACAGATGTAGGTTTGTAATCAAAACATTTGTTAACTATCATTTAGATAACCAAAACCATTTATCGATCTGTTTCATGCTTTGCCCTTAAGTCATCCAGATGACTCTGAAATGGGGACTGGAATTTCTCTCAAGAAAATTCTAGTTTACAACCCTAGCAGAAGTGTACCAAATAATACAGAACGTGGATTACCAGGCTTGCCTATGTACCTCCAAGTGATGAACCCTCATAATTCTAAACCAAGGAGAAGCTGATATATGGGGATCTCAGTTAGCATAGGTAATACAGTGAGGTGTTGGTTTGATATCAGCCTTTCTCTTTCTTTTTACTGAGGATGATAGGCATTCCCCATCATTGATATATCCTGATGTTTGAAATAAGATTAGCTATGAAACAGTTGTTTTTTCAAGTTACTTAGAAGAAGTGGGACACATTGCGAATACGGTATTGACATACATACACTACCATGGCTTCCCTGGTGGCTCAGTGATAAAGAATCTGCCTACAATGCAGGAGGCACATGAGGGAGCCATAGACTTGATCCCCGAGTCAGGAGGATCCCCTGGAGGAGGAAATGGCAACCCACTCCAATATTCTTGCCTGTAAAATTCTGTGAACAGAGTAGCCTGGCAAGCTACAGTACATAGGGGTCACAAAGAGTCAGACACAACTGAGCAACTGAACACACAAGTATAAAATAGCCAGCTTAGAGGGAAGCTGCTGTATAGCACAGGAAACCCTGCCTGACACTCTGTGGCAACCTAGAGCTGTGGGATGGAAGCTCAAGAGTGAGGAGATATATATATATATAGATATATATGTAGTTATGACTGATTTGCATTGTATGGCAGAAACCAACACAACAATAAAATGATTATCCTCCAATTAAAAAAGTAACAATTTTAAAAAATTTTTTTCTTGAAAAACCCTTTCTGTTAGAAATAAATAATGCTGTGGTGATGATAAAATTAATATCAAAAATTACTACTTAATTAATATTTATTATTGGCTAGAAACAGTGCTAAGATTTTTGTGTAAATCATATTGTGTAATCATTACAGCCATTCTAGTCAGTGGACATTTTACATCCTTTTATAGATGAGGAAACCAAGGCCCAAAGTACAAGTAATAGGGTCAAAAGAATTTTAATGTCTCTCTGATACCACAGCCTTTACATTTAAAAAAGTTTTTATAAGTATGTGGTATTTTTATTTTGTTTTACATTTATGTTTTATTTCTAACATGAAAGCTGCCCTCTTAATAAATTTTTAAGTGTACAATACTTTTTTGTTAATTACAGGTATAATGTTGTGCTGCAGATCTCTAGAGAACATTCATCTTGCTTAATTGAAACTTTATGACAGTTGATTTGTTACCTTTCATTTCTCCCACTCCCTGACTCTAGTAACCACCACTGCACTTTTTGATTCTATGAATTTGACTGCTTTAGATATTTCATATAACTGGAATCATTATTTTTAATCATTGGCTCTCCATCGAAGAAGATCTGACTCTAGGTGGTTGGAAAAAAACCACTGTTGAGAGGCTACAAGTGTGAAATTTTACATGATCATTATGGTCCAGAAAGTGAATTGAAAATAATGTCAAAATCACAGTTTTAAAATTCATGATATAAATTATTGCTGCTAGGTTTGATGACAAAACATTTCAGACTCTATTACATTTCCAAGAAGTTAACCAGAGATTGTTTATCTTTTTCTAACTTAAAATACATACTCTTACCTAAAATCTTTGGGAGAAAAATGAAATCTTTTTCTCTAAGCATATGGGCTACTTATAAAACTGAACACTTCATTCTATAAGAAGAATTATTCCAGTCTTAGATATTCATTCATTCTACATCTTTATTTAGAAAATGATACAGATTTCCATAAAATCTTTCATTTTTTAGAAGTGAATCGTAACGTATAGTTTTCCAGTAATGCATAGCTAATCATATACCATTATGTAATTAAGTTTACTGAAATAAAAAAAAAGATTATATATAAAGTAGCTTTTGGAATAGCAAACAGTTCTAGCCTCTTTCATTGATGCTTAAGATGTTTCAGCATACAAACCATTATTACAGATTTCAAGAAAATTTTAAGCAAAACTCAAGTGAAACTTATATAATATGCCTGGTTGAGGCTGAAATAATGCAAAACTGCGTTCCACAGGATTTACTCTCTAAACCATAAATCCCATTCTAACATCCAAATATTACCCTAACATTGTTGGCATGTTGAACCTGGTTCATATAAAGGTTCTTAAGTTTTGCCAAACTTTTTGACAAATGAGTGAAATCAGAGACTAAAGTCAATTGTCACGTTCTATTGCGGATGCTTTATTGGAAGCATTACTTCTTAAAATTAATGAAGCGGGTAGATTTATGAAATGTTAAGAAGGTCATCAGTCTTTTAAGAAGAAAGAGAAAAAACAGTGTTTTTAGATAATGTGACTCCTTTAGTTTTATAGTAAATAATGAGTTCTGTTTAGAGATAATAACAACAGTGACAAGTATGAACACCATGGGTTATTTTTCTTGGTTTAATTTTTTAAAATTTTTATTTCTAATTGGAGGATAACTTCTTTACAGTGTTGTGGTGGTTTCTGCCGTACAACAACATGAATCAGTTATCCTTTCCCTGTTGAGCCTCCCTCCACCCTGCCATCTCATCCCTGTCAGTTCAGTTCAGTCCAGTTCACTCGCTCAGTTGTGTCCGACTCTTTGCAACCCCATGGACTGCAGCATGCCAGGCTTCCCTGTCCATCACCAACTCCCGGAGTTTACTCAAACTCATGTCCATTGAGTTGGTGATGCCATCCAACCATCTCATCCTCTGCTGTCCTTTTCCTCCCGCCTTCAATCTTTCCCAGCATCAGGGTCTTTTCAAATGATTCAGTTCTTTGCATCACGTGGCCGAAGTATTGGAGTTTCAACTTCAGCATCAGTCCCACCCATGAATATTCAGGACTGATTTCCTTTAGGATGGACTCGTTGGACCTCCTTGCAGTCCAAGGGACTCTCAAGAGTCTTCTCCAACACCACAGTTCAAAAGCATCAATTCTTTGGCTCTCATCCCTCTAGGTCATCACAGAGCACCATGCTGAACTCCCTGTGTAAGATAGCAACTTCTCACTTTTACACATGGTAATGTATCATTGAAATATATGTTTTTATTTTTAATTTAGCTCTTTCACTTAAGAAATATTGCCAGTGTTTTTCAGGTGAACAATTGGAATGCTTAATTATAAACATTAAAGCACTTGTCTTGACTGTCATGAACCTGGAAATTTATGAAAGATTAGTTAAGGGACTAATTATGCATTATCTCAGGATTTCTGCACCTTGGAGTTTGATTTCTTGTTCATATTTGTGCTTGTGAATTTCAAATCCAACTATCTCTGGATCTTGGGTCTGTCCTGGGATGTCCCAATATCATGTCAACTTGTGTTCATCGGGCCCTCTTCTTCTCAGACTCCTCCTCTTATCCTCCATTCTCAGCGTATGCCACCATTATCTGTTCAGCTGAGTTGAAAACTTGGATTATTCTCGGTTTCTTGATGATAGTAAATGGATTTTATTACATATTTCCAATAAGTAAATAGCAATTTCACAAGAGTTTTAAAAGATAGATCAGATGGTTCAATAGAAGTTTCTCCCTTTTTTTATGATTGGTAGTGATACCTTTAAAGATGGTATGACAAAAATAGGCCAGATATCCTATCAAAATGGAGATATCCAAAGTGAATATATTGGTTGTTAAACCCCCAAAATATAGATAATCTGATTCAAAACTTTATAAACTGTGTTTGAGATTTGAAAAAAAGTGCAGTGAAATCTTGATTTTGATTATTTTCATTCCTCTAACACTGAACATGTATTTTCTCCAGGTCTCATAGTGAAAGACCAGGCATTAAGACCCAGGTTTTCTGATTGCTCTTCACTCAGCCCAGGGGTCAATGTTTCTTTGAGCCAACATTTATTGAGCATCTATTATGTGCCTATTGAGGCTTCCCTGGTGGCTCAGACGGAAAAGCATCTGCCTGCAATATGGGAGACTTGGGTTTGATCCCTGGGTTGGGAAGAGACCCTGGAGAAGGAAATAGCAACCCACTCCAGTACTCTTGCCTGGAAAATTCCATGGACTGAGGAGCCTGGTAGGCTACAGTCCATGGGATAGCAAAGAGTCGGACACAACTGAGCAACTTCACTTTCACTTTAAATTTCTGATTCTTGTTTGAAGCAGCCTCATGGCTTACATTATTATCCTCATGGTGCAACAAACGCAGAAAAGTAAAAACTATTATGTTTCCATGTAAATGAGATAAATATATTATTTGGTTAAAAACATATAAAGTGTTTAGTATTAAACTAATTTGGTTCTCTCTTATAATAATTTTTTCTTATCAAAATGAAGTATAATAATTACATTTTATTATTATTTTTGTTTACTTTTGTTTCATTTTTTCTACAAACTTTACATGTTGCCACTGTTTAGTTATTTAAGATATTATTTACATAGATTTATATGATAAAAAGCAGAGGACAATTGAAGGATATACCAATATCAACATTAATTAGCCATTAAATATAATTAATGACCTGTCGATATCTCTATATTATTATTTTGAAAAGAATTTTCTTGTGATTTTGGGTAAAGTTAGAACTGTTTCTAATCTTTGGCAAATATGTTAATTTACATTTTACATGCAATTTACATATGTAAAAAAGCTGCACCTATTTGAAAGTAGTATAAATCCCTCAGATCTGCACACACAAATTGTCAATGAATTAAGTGCCAATGTCTTCCCACTGTCCAGCCAAAACAAGAAAATGTAATTTATCTGTTTCATTAAACCAGCTGCAGAAGAAAACTTTCTCCTTCTTGTGATGTCATATTTTCACACTGCATCATCATAATTGAAACTGAACTCTATGTTCACTTTTGTTGAAAATTTTTTCTTGCTTCAGAAATAGGCAGTATGTGTTGATTTTGTACTCTAATTGAAATAAGTATTCAGGAGATTGAAGCACCATTCTTTATAATTCAGTGTGAGAGTGTATTCCATCACCCGGCAGCTCAATTTCTTTCTTTCACCATCTGTTCTTTCTTTCTATTCTCTCTGCCAAAAATCGATAGAACTCAATGAGCAAAATTGAGCTGTTCCATAACCCAACCATATTGGGATTATTTTGTTCACAATACATTGACCTAGTTCTTACACTGGTCCAGTTTAATTAGGTAAGCCCTCTGTTTATAAAAATGCATATTTACTAAACTGTAAACATTAAATGAGTGTTATAAAAGCAGCCAAAACGTTATTTTTTCAACAGTCAAGATTTTAAGTTGGCAACACTTGGCAAACATAAAGCCACACACTGTCTGTTTTCAGCTTGGAAATCCATGCAGCAAGAGCTTTCCATGAGGATCAAATGTACACATTCAAGGAGATTAGATAATGAAATTTTTAAAAGCAAAGAACCATGAAACTATTATCAGAGATTTTAACATATATATAGTATGTTGCCAAAGATATCTATCATAATACTCAAAATCTTAGAATAATTTCCGGCTGTTCTATTCCATTTGAAAATACCATATAAAGTTTTATGCGTACATATCAAATTCATCTCATATGATTATCACAAATATAAATACAGCAAAGAGCAGGAAAAACATCTGATGACATTTTCTAATAATCCAAAATTGTCACAGCATTTACCATTGTGCAGCTTATTAGCATAAAAAGCATCACAGCAAAAGACTCATAAATTCCACTTAGAAGCCACTACGATGCTAACCACCTTGAGAAATTGCAAAAAGTTGCACTCTTTATAGACTTTAATTGTGTGTACCTTATATATTACAAAAAAATCATTTTAATTTTTAAATGAAATGTTTTTATAAGTAGGAAGATGGGAAAGATGTCAAACAATGCATATATAAAAACGTTTTTATCATTTGTAAGGCAGTGACTCATAGTAACTGAGAGTACCAAGATGTGTCCGCCTTCCGTAGCTTATGTCAGGGTTGTGCTAACAGAGCTGTTTTCCTCTGATATCTCATTCATCTTTGCAACCTGAAAACTGAAATTACAGTGTGCTTGGTGACATTTGTCATTTTCTTTCTTTTCATTTTTAACTTTTCTTTTTTTAGCTCTTCTTGCTGGAACTTTCATTGGTTACAGGTACTTACAAAGTAGCCTGCAAGAAAAACAGAGCTTTAGGTCTTAATAACTGTTAAATATGAAGCTATTTAATGAGATGAATGATGTCTTCTCTACAGAAAAGCCTTTAATATTCATACAGAGGAATTTTTAATAGCTATTGTCTTAATTTTAAAATTGATTTCATCTTTATTATGTGTATTATTAATAACATTGTACTTTGTGTTGGCATTATTTAATGTTATTACTTAAGAAAGTGTCATTCTTTTTTGCAAAAGATTACTTTTTTAAAGCAAAGAAGAAAATTCTGGAACATATCTTCTTTCCTAATATTTATGAATCTTAGTTCCAATATCTGAAGAATAGAAATTACAATAATTTCTATTAAAGATCAATAAACTAATTATAATTAACTTAGAAATTCTTCACAACCACTTATATTTTGCTGCAGTAAACAAAGATTACAGTCAAGAGTATTTAATAGATGTATCAACAATAATGACTATCTGCAATGACCAAACTTTGTAATAGTAATCCAATGATACCAGATATCTTGTAGGCCAACTTTTTATTTATTTATTTTTTTTATTGGAGGCCAATTATTTTACAATATTATATTGGTTGGTTTTGCCATATATTGACATGAATCCACCCCGGGTGTACATGAGTTCCCCTTCCTGAACCTCCCTCCCACCTCCCTCCTCCCTTGATCCTCCCTCTGAATCCTAAAATAATTCCTGGGATTATGTTCTTGAAGATTTGTGGCAGAAAGAGGACTAGGGCCCATGGCTTGTATCTGCATAAAGTTTTTTGAACATTTTATGATAGTTCATTAGTTTCACAGTTAATGTAATTAGCTGGAAAACTTAATACCAATATGTTCTTCTCAATATTCAGAAATGTTTTTATTTAATAGGAATATAATTTACAATTTAACATAGTTGTTAATTTTATCACAATACTTAAAGTATTTGAGGACAGTTTGGCTTTCAAAGTGCTGATTACACATTAGAATCACCTGGTGAGATTTATTAAAAATAAATTAATGACATCTGACCTCAACACAGGATCAGTAATAACTGTCTCAGTATTTTTTTGAGCATTTCAGGTGATATTAATGCATGGTCAGGTTTGAGATCACTGGTTTAGCTGCATATAGTTCAATATAAATTTGACCTTCAAGAAATTAAAGTTATGTATTAAAGACAACCAAAGAACTGGACATGACTGAGCAACTGAGCGCGCACACACACACACATTAAGCAAAGTGGAAAAGAAGTTTAAACCATTCTCTGACAAATTTAGATAATGAAGATAATCTTTAAAATGTGTATTAAAATATTAACTCATGGAAGAAAGGCTCATATATGTTGTGAACGAGTAGATATTATGTTAGATATCCTAATTGGTTCTCTTTATATTCTGAAATATAATCCATTTTGTAAATCATCTAATTTGCTTATGAAATGATATAAATTAGTTTAATAAAGGATATGATTTGCATAACCAGAGCCATAATTTATTTCCCTCTATATTTACCACAATGTGATACTCTTATTTGCTTCAGCATACATTTATTTCTTCTGTCACTTTTTTTGTAGAACATCACTTCTTTCCTTTCAAAATGCACATATATTTGTAATAGTGTTATCTTTATATGTTATCTTATGACACTACAGAAACTTAACTGTCTTGTGGTAAAATGAAGACAATAGAATATAGATTGTCTTATCAGCATATGAGCTGCAAACAGAACAAAAGAGTTTGTAAATAACCTATAACTGAGTGAAAGGAGTGAATATACATATTAACTTAGTTTGATTTTTGTAGAAGTCATTTGAATGGAGGGAAAAACAACCCAGGATATTTTGTCTTACTATCTCTTGATTTACTCTTCATTGTTCTTTTTCAAAAGCAGTGTTTTCTAACTGAGTATCAGTCAGGAACATGAAATTCCCAAATTTTATTGCACTTACATGTGAATTATCCTTGATCTTAAAACATGGTGATTTTATTATTAAGTAATAACTTACTTATTGAGTGAGATATGATTGTATAATCTGTGGGAATAAAAATATTGTTGTGCTGTGCTTTGCTTAGTCGCTCAGTCATGTCCAACTCTTTGCCACCCCATGGACTATGGCCCTCCGGGATCCTCTGTTCATGAGGATTCTGCAGGCAAGAAAACTGGAGTGAGTTGCCTTGCCCTCTTCAATGAAAATAGTAAATGTAGGGACTTCCCTGGTGGCTCAGATGGTAAAAGCATCTGCCTACAAGGCGGGAGACCCAGGTTCAATCCCTGGGTTGGGAAGATCTCCTGGAGGAGGAAATGGCAACCCACTCCAGTATTCTTGCCTGGAAAATCCCATAGACGGAGGGCCTGGTAGGCTACAGTCCATGGGGTCACAAAGAGTCGGACACAACTGAGCGACTTGAAAAGAAAAAAAGTCAAACAAATACAACTGAACTCTATGACATATTTCCTCTAATAACTCAGAGCCACTAGTTGCTAGTTTACCCTATGACCTACTTTTCTATTTCATTCATCTTCAAAATATTGCAGTCATCATTGTAATGCAAAATTAAGGCATTTCAGCAAATAATCTCAATTTGTGTAGTTCTCTTTCAAGGACTGTGTTTTCATTTGTTTCTTCCACTTGTATTTGAGAAAGGATATTATGGTATTTGAGGAGGGATATTATGATAACTTTTATTTTTACCCTCTTGGAGTGATGTTAAACTTGAACTAAGAAATGAAGACATTGGAAATTCTCAAACTATATATCTAAATAACAGAAAAATTTGTACCAGATGATTATCATTCTGTTTTGTTCTAGTAACACCAGCTACAAATTCTTCTCTACTCTGCTTTCCACCTTATAGTTTTGCTGTTTCATGTCTTTTATCATTATGAGTTCTTCTTACAACCTTTTCTCTATGTGTCTGAGTATTTGCCATACTAAGTTCTCCATGTCTCTAATATTCGAACTTCTAAAGTAAGTACATTTAATCTTTTTGGTTAGGATTCCATAACAAAATGTTCTTACTGGAACATTTATTACTGTAAAGAGTTATTGTGCCAGGTATATCAAAAGCACCCTCTGATATGCACTCTTTGATACAGGCAGAGATCTTTAATCCATTAAATTGTGGTTGCATGATATAAACCATGACAGCAAACTACTGTGCCTGTTTTTCAAAGGGAGGCTTTGGGTGTGGTGGACACTCAGTTTTAATTACTTCAATCTGTATTCAGGTGCTATCTGGACACCCAAGCACATGTTCCATAGGTAGCTTGAGGACCAAATTTGCCACCTATGTCCTTTCCACAGTTAAATCCTGATTGGATCATTCTCCTTCTGTTTCCTCTTTGATGGTTCCCTTTCATCATCCAGATAAATTCTTTATTTCTTACCATGTCTTACAAGATGTATTATGTTTTCAAATCTGCCTGTTTTTTCATGATCAAAATCATCCCCATGATCCTGAAAATCTGATTTGCTTTTGCAGTGTTTTTCCACTCAACAAAATTTATGGGGCACCTATTGTGTGGCAGGACTGTTCACAGTAATAAACAAACTAGACCAAAAATGTTCACAGAACACATTGTCTGTTCGTTAACTCAATACTGCTACTACCCATCTTATCTTTCTTGTCCTAACACTTTTTATTTTCCATATTTTATATAACCACAAATCACATATACTTCTCTTTACTAGAAGTATAGACTAAACTGGAGGATCTTGATATGAATATATATTTAAAATAAAATGAAATGAAAATTCTATGCCACATGGGCTTAAAACCATGGGAAAAAGAAATGTCTTCAGAATTAAGAACTTTGTTTTTTGATTTATTGTTTCAAGGCATGAAAACAGTGCAGGATAATGAGCAAGTGCAAAGATTGTTAAGCCAAGCTGTCCATATTCTGTTTTCAAGTTATTTACTATAGATAAGTTATTTATGAGTTTTCTCATGATAAATTAGCTATAATAATAGAATCTGCCTCTTTGGGTCATTGCTAGGTAGGACTGAATGTACTAATATGAGAGTACCTGGTCTATATAAAAATGATACAAATTGAAGCAGCTGTAGTTATCAGGTGTTGTCAGCAAATATACAAAATTAACCTTTCTTCAATATAGGTAGAAGCACAAAGCACCAAAGAAGAATATTTACTTAGCCATTGAATACAGTACAATATTCTAAATACAATTCTAAATTTCAAAATTGTGTGAGAATTTTTTAAGATAAAAATACCAAATATATTCTAGGAATTTTATTGCAAAATCTTTCTATTTTAATAGCAATTCAGATTAAATCATGGCAAAGGATTTATCAATGAATTAGGATATAAGCATAATTACTAGAAATAGTTCCCAAGCTTCATTCAAATATCTTTGTATGTATTTAATCTTGCTTTTCTGATTTAAGATTTTGTTAAAGTAGCATTATATAAAATTGCCATTTTTCTATATAAAATATTTTTTTTCAAAAGCATAAATATAGGCTATTGGGAAAGATGATTCAATTAGAAGGTGATCAGACAAACAGTTAAATTTTATGATAAAGTTTCTATCAAATACTAGTCAAGAGGAATTTTAAAAATTTAAGGATTTGGAAATATATTTATGCTATTGATTTTATTAATTGTGTCATTTCTTTACCTGAGAAATATATTGAGTGGTTATGTTGTTTTTCAGTCTCACTTTATGAAAATATTTTGCTTGAAGTATTTTCATGTATTTTTGGTATCAGAATGCTCAACATTATTTAAGCTGAATTTGAAGTCACCAAGTTCATTGTTTTAACTTTCCTTTCCCTGAATATTATAAGGCCAATCAAAAAATGCTCATATAAAATAAGGACAGTTAATATTTTTGGCCTTTTGGTATATAAGTTATTTCACCATGTACTCACTATATTGCTTAAGTATGCTTTAAAAGGTATATGTATATAACATAAATACATATATATCAACACACATATATATATGCACAGTACATGTATATATATATATAAATCCATAAGTTTATATCTCCAAGTATAATTTATAGGACTTAATAGATTTATATACAAAGCATATGAATACAGAAGAGCCAGGATTTTGGAATCAATAACTTCCAAATAAAAACACAGCTCGAACAACTTGTGTGGTTTTTGCCAAGTTACTTTATCATTAATAGCCTCTCTTTGCTTGCCGATTTATTAAAGTTTAATGGTCCTTATCTTGCCAAGTACTCAGAACCTGAGTTTCTAAAGAGTGTACCAGCAGTTACATTAATTAATCACTTGTAGTTCTTTGACTTGGTGTATAATTTCTAATTCAAGATCTCAGACTGTGTGTAACCACTCTCTCCCTAAGTATTATCAGGAGTTCTCAGAGGCTGTCATGTTGGATTTCAGTAACAAATCTATCCCAGCTAGCTTGAACTATCAACCAAGAAATGCCATTACTTAGCTCTGCAGCTCTGTTCTCCTTGGTCTTTGTGGCTCTTGGTAGACATAGCTACAACTTTGCTAAACTACCGAGTACTGAGACCATTTTTTAAAAACTCCTTGATGGCAGTGGTTCAGTCATTCAGTCATGTTGACTCTTGCGACCCCATGGACTGCAACCCGCCAGGCTCCTCTGTCCATGGGACTCTCCAGGTAAGAATACTGGAGTGGGTTGCCATTTCCTTCTCCATTTAAACTCCTTAGCAAGGTATTATCTCTAAGACCTTGAGGTGCCCAGGCTCTTTGGCTGTTTGTAGGTACACTGAATGTGATAGTCCTCCTCTACTTCTAACGTTCTGCTACAGAAGAAGCTAAGCTTATACCTGGATTTTGAATTTAAAATTAAACACATCTCTCAAACTTTCCTTAAAACTCTCTTTTTGTAAGAAAAAACAAAACAAAACAATTCTAGTCCAGAAGGATATGGGTCAAAAGACAAATTGAATACTATTTACCATACTTAGAATCATATTGAATTTTTATCCATGAGATTTGTTGTGAAGTTTATCTCTGTCTCCTTTTTCCCAGGTCCTAAAACACATGCTGCTGCTGCTGCTGCTAAGTCGCTTCAGTCGTGTCTGACTCTGGTGACCCCATAGATGGCAGCCCACTAAAACACATGAGGGGTCCCCAACTCCAGTCCCTGAAATTTAGCCAAGTTTGGATTTCATGTTTGGCTCCAATGGGGTGCTCTGCTTTATCCCACATGCCTTCCCACCCAACTCACATCTACATTTATGAAATCCTACTAGAATGTATATATAGCTTTAACTCTACTAGCCACTCACAGATAGTAGTAGCATCTAACTGTTCCTATAGTGACTCTTATTAGGGAAAAATGAACTGAAGAAATGACATTTTGGAGTAAATTCCATGTATACAGGAGCTTCTGCACATTACTACAGAATCAGTTATTAAACTATTATATGTTTAGTGTCCGGTATGCATTATATGAGCTGAATATTCTTGTTCGGTCAGTAACATGAAACTCAAAATATAAACATTTTATTCTGAGTAAATCCAATAAGACCATATGTTAAATGCTGTATACTTAAGCAGGCTAAAGTCTTAGGACCAGAATTAGGGTCAGGATTAAAATGAGTTCTGAGCCAAGCAGTTTTGGGAGTATATTATTGCCATTTTTAATGATAAGCTTATAAAAATGTGCTAGAAAAATGAAGCATTAGTAGCATTAAATGAATTTAAATATTAATTTTTCTATAGTATTTAAAAATAGAATATGCTATTCATATTCTCTTTCTTGACAGTTGGCTTGTCAACACATTAAATATCTATTTGTTTTTGATCTTAAGTCAATATGCAAAACTATTTCATATGTGAATGAGCCTGCCTATCCTGCATCTGCTCTGTACCAGTTCCAAAATTAGACCATGGAGATCTAGCCATTCTCTCCATAAATCAAGGTATTTCTGCAACCTCCAAAGCAGGGAAAGTTATACACTGTACAGTGAAATCATTTCACACATCACTTCAAACCACCTATTTCATGAGCTTGCCAACTACTTTTTATAGTTTCGTGGAGTAAAAACCTTCAATGATTGGTTTTCCCTGTGTATTGGACCTGGGACTCTAAGAGTCCCATGAGTGTGCTCGGTATGATTTGTTCTGTATGCCATGTTTGTAGTGCAAAGAGCGTGTGTTCCACATTTTAATTTCTGGATTGAATTAAAAAATACTTTAAGAAAAGCTTTTTCTTCTTCTACTCATACCAAAGAACAACCTTTTGTCCTAATTCTGGTAGGTAATTCTGTTGCATTAAGCAGAAAGAAGAGTCATGATAAGGGGCCTGTGGGGACTTTAAATTCAGATAGCCTTGGCACTTGTTAGCTCCAGGGTCTTAGCTGCCTTTCTTTACTTCTTTGAACAGTAGTATTCTCATCTGTAAAACTGAAATAACACTGCCTACCTCATGAATTTATTAAAAGGATAATATATGTAAATGTGTGAAAGAGTAACTTGCTGCTGCTGCTGCTGCTAAGTCACTTCAGTCATGTCCGACTCTGTGTGACCCCATAGACGGCAGCCCACCAGGCTCCCCCATCCCTGGGATTCTCCAGGCAAGAACACTGGAGTGGGTTGCCATTTCCTTCTCCAATGCGAGAAAGTGAAAAGTGAAAATGAAGTCGCTCAGTCTTGTCCGACCCTTAGCGACCCCACGGACTGCAGCCTACCAGGCTCCTCCATCCATGGGATTTTCTAGGCAAGAGTACTGGAGTGGCTTGCCATTGCCTTCTCCAAAGAGTAACTTACACAGGCTATAATTAAATAAATATTAATCTTTTTACTCCACAGAATGGTCAATGCTTAAAAATACTTCAGTACCAATATTGTGTGAAGTTTTGTTAATGAGAAAAAATAGGATCACTATTCCTTAAGATTGTATTTTTAATCTAAGTTTACAGTACCTCAGATTTTATTAAGGCCCCTCATGGCTGTCTCCTGAGGTTTTAAAAAGTAATAAATATTTCAAAATAAAATTGCATCATGAATCAATATATTTTAAGGATCAACAATAATTTCATGCTTATTTTTATTCTTTCATGTGTGAAAATTGATGGTCTGTATTCTTGGAGTCTTATTTTTATGGTTTCAATGTTTCTTTTCTGGCTTTCAAACAGCAAAATGCCCAAATTATGGAACTCACAATATTAAACCCATTAGGAACAATTGTCCACACCCAGCTTGCACGTTAAGTCATTATCTATAGCTAATGGTAAAATTGGGCCTTTCCAGCCCTCAAATTACTAGAAGCATTAATGCTCAGATTACATCAAGAGCTAAAATAGCCTAACCATATTTTTGACAGTTTATTCTGTGATTGAATTACAGTATCGCTAAGTAACACACTTTTCAAGCTGCAAATTGCCTTAATGTTGGAATGCTTTTCTCTAACTGGTGTGAAGAGGTGGTGTTCTAATTTTATTTCCCCCACAATTACTATGTCAACTCCCTGGGAAATATACCAAAGGTAGACTGATAGAGCTTTGTGTAGGCGTTTTGCATCTAGTGTTTTACTATTTAACAGAATCTAAATAGTGTAATATTTGCTAGGGAAAAAAAAATTGTAAAGATGAGTGCTTCCAAAAAACTTTACCCTATTTCTTTTAAATTAGTGTAAAGATACTGCAAGAGACATTTTTATTTTTAAATTTGCTCCTACTGTAAGATGTAGACACAGTGAATGGATTGACTACATTTGTGGGTGTAGAAACATTCCTTTAATATTACCATAACTGTATCAAGCAATAAAATATAAATTAGAATTTTATGAATATTGTACTCTTAAAACCTTAGTAAATACTTGAAGTCTCTGTTTACTATGCTCAGTGACATTATACTAATGGGTTTCTATAAGAGGGAAAGGCAGGCAAAAGATATAGTCTCTTTCTTTGGAAAGAAAAACTAAAAAAGTAAAACATTTTAAGTTCTTCATGATATAAAGAGTCATTGTTTACCAGGTCCAAGTCAAATGAAGATTGTTTTTAAAATGGCAAACTCTTACAGCATTGTTGCTTTTTTAAAATTTTTAAAAATTACTAAGTTATTTTTCTTTGTTTTGTTTTTTAATTTGTTTTAATTGGAGGCTAATTACTTTACATTATTGTATTTGTTTTGCCATACATTTACATGAATCTGCCCCTGGTGTACATGTGTTCCTATCTTAAACCCCCCTCCCACCTCCCTCCCCATCCCATCCCTCTGGTTCATCCCAGTACACCAGCCCTGAGCATCCTGTAGCATGCATTGAACCTTGACTGGCGATCTATTTCACATATGATAATATACATGTTTCAATGCCATTCTTCCAAATCATCCCACCCTCGCCCTCTCCCACAGAGTCCAAAAGACTGTTCTATACATCTGTGTCTCTTTTGCTATCTCATATACAGGGTTATCGTTATTATCTTTCTAAATTCCATATGTATGCGTTAGTATACTGTATTGGTGTTTTTCTTTCTGGCTTACTTCACTCTGTGAGGTGGATGAAACTGGAGCCTATTATACAGAGTAAAAATTACTAAATTTTAAAGCTTGCTTTAAAAATTAGTTCATAAAATTTAGTTTAAGATTGAACTGTGACCTCTTATATATATGGGAAGACCCCCTGGAGGAGGGCATGACAACCCAATCCAGTATTCTTGCTGTAGAGTCCCATGGACAAAGGAGCCTCATGGGCTACAGTCAATGAGGTTGCAAAGAGTCAGACATGACTGAAGCAACTTAGCACGTGACCTCTTATATAAATTTTGCAATTAATTGTCATCTACAGAAATGAGTAAGTATGATTTCCTACTTTACTGTTATCTTATAGAATTACTATATTCTGTAGAGACCATAATATTAAAAACTCTAGAAAAAGCAAATAAAATTTAGGACATCACAATAATATGCAAATAATCAATGGAAGAAATACTATCAAGGAAATTGTATATAATTTTTATTCATAATTTATTCAGTCAATGTTTTCGAGTACCTACTCTGTACTACACATTTTGTGTTATGTTTTTTTAGTCACTAAGTCATATCTCACTTTCTTTCAACCCCATGGATTACAGCCCGCCAGGCTCCTCTATCCATGGGATTTCTCAGGCAAGAATATTGGAGTGGGTTGCCATTTCCATCTACAGGGGATCTCCCAGACCCAGGTGTCAAGAACGTGTCTCCTTTATTGGCAGGCAGATTTTCTACTGCTGAGCCACCAGGGAAGCCTGTTGTGTTTTGAAGAGAGGTTACAAAGAAGCACAAACATATATGGTGCTAGTCTGAATGACACTGTCCAGTTGGGGAGGTATAGTAAACTAAAGTATGATAAAATAAATGTATGTAGTTTTATCCCATGACAAATGCCATGAAGCAAACAGAATATTATGAACAATTTAATAGTGAGTTCTATTGTAGATTTTCACATTAAGAAAGACATTTAAATCATAGATTCTCACATTAAAGAAGACATTTAAGTTGAAATATAAGATTCATCAGAAAAGCAAGAGAGTTCCAGAAAAACATCTATTTCTGCTTTATTGACTATGCCAAAGACTTTGAGTGTGCATCACAATAAACTGTGGAAAATTCTGAAAGAAATGGGAATACCAGACCACCTGACCTGCCTCTTGAGAAACCTGTACGCAGGTCAGGAAGCAACAGTTAGAACTGGACATGGAACAACAGACTAGTTCCAAATAGGAAAAGGAGTATGTCAAGGCTGTATATTGTCACCCTGCTTATTTAACTTATATGCAGAGTACTTCATGAGAAACGCTGGGATAAAGGAAGCACAAGCTGGAATCAAGATTGCCGGGAGAAATATCAATAACCTCAGATATGCAGATGACACCACCCTTATGGCAGAAAGTGAAGAGGAACTAAAGAACCTCTTGATGAAAGTGAAAGTGAGAGTGAAAATGTTGGCTTGAAGCTCAACATTCAGAAAACTAAGATCATGGCATCTGGTCCCATCACTTCATGAAAAATAAATGGGGATACAGTGGAAACAGTAGCTGACTTTATTTTTCTGGGCTCCAAAATCACTGCAGATGTTGATTGCAGTCATGAAATTAAAAGACGCTTACTCCTTGGAAGAAAAGTTATGACCAACCTAGACAGCATATTAAGAGGCAGAGACATTACTTTGTCAACAAAGATCTGTCTAGTCAAGGCTATGGTTTTTCCCGTGGTCATGTATGGATGTGAGAGATGGACTATAAAGAAAGCTGAGCGCCGAAGAATTGATGCTTTTGAACTGTGGTGTTGGAGAAGACTCTTGAGAGTCCCTTGGACTGCAAGGAGATCCAACCAGTCTATTATAAAGGAGATCAGTCCCTGGTGTTCATTGGAAGGACTGATGCTAAAGCTGAAACTCCAATACTTTGGTCACCGGATGTGAAGAGTTGACTCATTGGAAAAGACCCTGATGCTGGGAAAGATTGAGGGCAAGAGGAAAAGGGGATGACAGAGGATGAGATGATTGGATGGCATCACTGACCCCATGTACATGGGTCTGGGTGGACTCTGGAAGTTGGTGATGGACAGCGAGGCCTGGTGTGCTGCGGTTCCCGGGGTCGCAAAGAGTCAGACAGGACTGAGTGACCAAACTGAACTGATAAGATTGATGTTTACCAAGTGGAAGGGAAAGAAGGGATTCAGTTCAGTTCAATTCAGTTCAGTCGCTCACTAGTGTCCGACTCTTTGCGACCCCATGAATCACAGCACACCAGGCCTCCCTGTCCATCACCAACTCCCGGAGTTCACTCAAACTCATGCCCATCGAATCAGTGATACCATCCAGTCATCTCATTCTCTGTCGTCCCAGTCTCCTCCCACCCCCAATCCCTCCCAGCATCAGAGTCTTTTCCAGTGAGTCAACTTGTCGCATAAGGTGGCCAAAGTATTGGAGTTTCAGCTTTAGAATCAGTCCTTCCAGTGAACACCCAGGATTGATCTCTTTTAGAATGGACTGGTTGGATCTCCTTGCAGTCCAAGGGACTCTCAAGAGTCTTCTCCAGCACCACAGTTCAAAAGCATCAGTTCTTCGGCGATCAGCTTTCTTCACAGTCCAACTCTCACATCCATACATGACCACGGGAAAAACCATAGCCTTGACTAGGCGGACCTTGGTTGGCAAAGTAATGTCTCTGCTTTTTAATATGCTATCTAGGTTGGTCATAACTTTCCTTCCAAGGAGTAAGCATCTTTTAATTTCATGGCTGCAATCAGCATCTGCAGTGATTTTGGAGCCCCCCAAAATAAAGTCTGACACTGTTTCCACTGTTTCCCCATCTATTTCCCATGAAGTGATGGGACCAGATGCCATGATCTTCGTTTTCTGAATTTTGAGCTTCAAGCCAACTTTTTCACTTTCCTCTTTCACTTTCGTCAAGAGGATTTTTAGATTAGATAATTACAAACCAAAGTGATAATATCTGCTAAAGACCTCAGACAAAAGAGCACTATACTACTCGGTGTGGTAAGGGAGGAATAAGGTTTTGGGACTGTTGTGGCAGGGGCTTGACCAAAGGAGTTGAATGATACAGTCCTCTATTTTCAGAAGATTCTCCTGATTATTCTGTGTCCAATGCATTGAATAGTAGAGTCAAACTCTTTTAGAATTCTGTTGCATTAGTCCAGAGAGAATAATGTATTCAACTAGGTTGGTAGTGGTGTCCATTGAAAGGTGTGTTGCTGTTTGAGATGTATTTAAGGGCAGATGACTGTGACTTTCTCAATTTGGGTAACTGTAACAACTATGTATTTTTATATCAATTTCCCTAGTAGTTAGAATTGCGAATATATCTTAGTCACAACATTAAATTGCTTGAACAGACTATAAGCCACAGAACCTCAGAAAGGACTGTTAGTGCTATTTTCTGTGTCTCACACACACACTTGATTAAAGTATGTAAGAATGCAAAATCCATCATTTAACTTTTTTCTAGCAGATCTGTCCTCTAAAATTCCCTTAACCTTTTTAGATATCAGTCAGTGTGTGGTTATCAACAAAGTATTATGTGTGAATTCTCAGATTATCATGAAAAGTGAAAGTGTTAGTCACTCAGTCATGTCCCACTCTTTGTGACTGCGTGGACTGTAGCCCGCCAGGCTCCACTGTCCATGGGATTTTTCCAGGCAAAAATATTGGAATGGGCTGCCATTTCCTTCTCCAGGGGATCTTCCTGACCCAAGAACGGAACCCTGGTCTCCCACATTGCAGGTAGATTCTTTACTGTCTGAGCCACCAGGGAAGCCCCAAATTATCATCCAAAGATCTTATACACAAGACTTTTGCGATCCCCTCAGATGTTGTTCATCTTTTAGTAATGAAGTATGTTATTTTAACCGATGTAGATATTTAGCAGTATGGAAAACAATTAACAATTAGTAGTTATTCCTGCATTTTTGTAAGTAAACATATATAATGTAAAATATTACAAGGATTTTGGAGAATTAGAGGTACCGGTGTGAAGGAAAAATAGAGAATTTTAATACTGAAATGAATCTTAAAGATCAACTTCCCTTCTAATACCATTTGAAAGAGTAAACTTTTGTCCATTCATGTGATCTAGGTAATGATGAAATTGATAGAGCCTCCAATCACTTGCTCAAAATGTACTAATCTTGACAATTACAATGTCGATAGAAAATTATTCAGGAATTTAAAGAAAACTAAAAGCATTCTTTACAAGTATTTTAAATAAGTGCTAGCATTCCTAATAGAAATTTCAAGTCCACCTGTCCACCTTTTGGTGGAAAGTTTAGTTAAAAAATTGGGCTTGATAATGTTATATAGAGTTCTTTTAACGAAATAGAGACATTCTTCAAAGGATTAATATTTTATGAGTCAGGATGGAGGACTGTAACTTTCATTCAAATAAATATATAGGGGGGAAAATCATATGGATGGAAAACACAGCTGGTGAAAAACATAATATTCCCACATACATTTCATCTCTTTTTGACATGTGTATCTTCACTGTATACAGACTTATATACATACAAACTTTCCCACAGAAACTTGCCACATACATAGAACTGGAATGTGTATTTTACAAATAAGTTCTCCACAGACAATCCAGGCAATAAATACTAAGTGATAAAACTATCATTTCCTGTGGCGCACTCAATTATGCAACATTAATCTAAATCTTTTCTTATTAGATTATTTTGAAGGTGCTTTTAAGTCATAGAATGACCCAAGAATGAATGCTTTATAGTTCTCCCAATAGCATTTTGTCACATTTTCAGGGATTTATGATTCCTTGTCATGAAGCAAGTTTTGAAAAGACTACTTTTCTGCTGTCAGGTGGAGACTTCAAACATGGACTAAATATAAATAACTAAGTAGTTACAACATGAGCAAAAATGGCTTATTTACCCTTGGAAGTCAGGAAGTATAAATTTCACCATTTCTTTTTTCTTCCTGTTGCATCATATAAACATTAGTAGCCTTTGATTCCAAAGGATATAAAAAACAATAAGATAAAACAATACAAATTTTGCTTATAATTTACAAAATTCCAATTGGGAAGAATTATATGTAATAATATCTTTAAAAACTGGAATCACTATAACATCTTCAGAAAGAGAAAGCATTAAAGATATTCAGACATCACATCATTCTTTTACTTTCTATGTTTTCCTGAGAAATATTTAGGGACTGAACTGAACTGAACTGATTTTACATGTGGTCTAACAGAGGCAAAGAATCTTTCCAAGAGTTCCATCATAAATCAGATGTAGCATTAAGTACAGTATTCCAAAAAAACCCCTAAGATTTCTGGATACTCCTTAACTGTACAGTTAATTTAGATATATTTGAAAGTAAGTATAATATTATGTTGCTTAAAGATAAGAACAATGTTATTAATATAACTTTACCTAAATCTCAACAGATCTCATCATAGAATACATTAAAAACTGTTTTATTGGATAAGTTGTAGTAGAAATAGAAACATTTAAAACATTTTGATTTTGCCTTTTTTCCTCATTCTCCCTTACATAATTAAAATAAGCTAATGAGTATAAAGAAGAAGCAAGTATTGAAGCCAAGAAGACTGCTTTTGGTAACCCCTCTAGGCAGTATTTGATACAAGTTGACACAATTTTCAATCCCCTATCTCAGAGAAATTCCCCAAATGGAAAAGATGGCCTACTTGAGGCCCAGTGTTTTTGTCAAATTGTTTAGGAAGAAAAAGGCACACCTGCCCAAAGTACATAAAATAAACTTCTTCAAAGCTAGGAGCTCTGTACTGGGAAGGCACAGAGTTGATGAAAGCTAAAATATTTCCAAATTCTCCCCTCCCAGAAACTTTGAGGTAACTTAAAACACACACACAAACACACACACACACACACACACACACACACACACACACACACACGTGCGCGCGCACGCAACCAGCTATGAAAATCTAATGGGAATTGAGCACATTTGAGTCTAATTAAAAGAGACACTATTTTATGTAGTCTTGGATATGCTGATCCAATCATAGGAAAAATCCTGCATAACGAAAATCTTGCATGGGAAGAGTGTTGATAGATAGGTCTTGAGTTGGAAGTATGAGGTCACTGGTTTATATCCTGAGGAGAAAACCTGGACATATTCCATGAAAAACAGCTGCTTTTGTAAAATGTAATGTCTTGCACACAAGTGGAATTAAACTAGCTACTGTCATTTTAAGGATTCCACAGCTCTCCGGGAGAGGTGGACATTTGGACTCAAGCCTTTCAGATTTGCTGCTTCAGCATGAAAGTATAATTTTCCTTGCAATAAATCAATAACAGCAAAAAATACATTTCAGTCAGAGTGTATACTTTATGACTTGAATTATTTACATTTACTGAGACATGCTTTATGGCCCAGAATATGGGTTATCTTGAGTTTACTTGAAAAGAATGTATATTGTATTCTTGTTTGGTGGAGGGTTCTGCAAATGACAATTAGGTCAAAATCGTTGATAATGTTGCCTAAATTTTCTGTGTCATATATACATATATGTGTATATGTATACATATATGTATATATGTTCCATCAATTATTTGAAAAGGATTGTTGACATCTTTGAATACAAAAATGTTTCTTTGTGTAGTCTGTCAATTTTTGCTTTGGGTTTTTGAATCCTTATTAGGTGATTAAACATTTACTATTATCATATCCACTTATTTTCTGAAAAAGATTTTTTTACCCCTGTCAAGAGAACTCCCAAGAGCCTCCAAGATCAGATCTAGCTTCCGCTGCGAAGTGTGGTCCTGATTGCAGGGGAGTTGGACTTGAGTCTGCTGTTCTCTGAACCTCAGCATACCCCACCCCGGGCTCACCCTTCCCCTCGTATTTTTAAATACCAATCTGTTTTACTGTTTTAACATTTTTACAAGGATAAATTATCATTTTATCAAAAAGTAATATTTAAAAATGAAAATATTACTCTTTCCCCCAATTTTAGATCCTTAAAAGTTGTGTTCCTATAGCCAAGACTATTACTGACTGCTGGGCTGCATCCCACAGGCCTGCAAGCCTTGTAGCTGCCCAGTCTCAAGATCAAAGAAGGATCCTGGAGACACTGAGAGAGATAGCAATGGTTTATTAAGGGGGGAATTTTAAGCAAAAAAGTCCTGGATGATCACGCCACCATTTACAGCAGACGGCAGGAAGAACATGTGAACAAACTTCTCTGACAGGGGGAGAAGGAGGCTCCCATTTACAGGGAGAATTAATGTCAGGTTGGCTCATCAGTTACCAGGAAAACCAGGAGCTGGGGCACGTCAGGCACAGCCCTTCAGGTTAATGACCATCACAAGGGCAGATGTTTTCCTTCAACAAACTAGCGGGTGGAGCCATTCTGACCTAAAGGGCACTGGCAGGCACATTGATAAAAGTAGGGACCATAGATGAGTAGATGAAGCAGGGACCATAAAGAAGGGATGTACAAAGAGGCAGAGAATAGTCATCTTGGGACTTCCCCTGGTGATCCAGTGGCTAAGACTCCATGCTTCCAGTGCAGAGGGTCCAGGTTCAATCCCTGGTCAGGACACTAGATACCACATGCTGCAACTAAGAGTTTTCATGACTTAACTAAGGAGCCTGCCTGCAGCAACTGAAAAAGACATTCCACATGCAGCAAAGAAGATCAAAGATCCCACATGCTGCAACATGCCACAGATAAGGCCTGGTGCAGCCAAATAAATATAATAAATATTTAAAAGGGAGAGAGAGAAATAGAAGAGTTTTCTTGTGTGGTTGACCATACACCAACCCCCTGGAACTGCATGCATGGAGCCCAGCTGGGTCCTTTCCTTTCCACTCATGCCAACTGAAGGAGACCGGTTTGGCAAACAGAGCAGTAACTGTTGATGAAGGTATAGGGAGGAAAAGCTAGTGCTGGAAAGACTCCCTTCTATCCAGGGGATAGAGGTGAGCAACATTTAAGGGGTAGATGCGATATCAGAGGGCTTCCCAGGTGGCCCTAGAGGTAAAAACACTCGCAAGCAATTGCAGGAGACATAAAAGAGGTGGGTTCCATCCCTGGGTCGGGAAGATCTCCTGCAGGAGGGCGTGGCAACTTACTCCAGTATTCTTGCCTGAAAAATTCCATGGACATAGAGGAGCCTGGACGGCTGCAGTCCACAGGGCCACAAAGAGTCGGACAGGACTGAAGCGACTTAGGACGTTCCATCAAAATTGGGGAAAGTGGACAGCGATGTCCAGAAACAGCTGGAGAAGGTGCAGTCCTCTGCGCTCAGCAGGCACTAATTGTGCCTAGCAACCCGCAGGTCACCGTTTGGGCAGGGATCTCAGCCTGCGAAGGAGGCAAATGAAACTGGCAAGTCCTTCAGGTCTTGTCTGCACAGGCGCTGCCCTCACGGTCTGGCTGGAACCGGTTCAGGCCCATTGGCTGTCGCCATTTTGGCCCTTTCTGGCTGCTGCTAGTTCTGCAGTTTTGCTTCTGGCATGGGCAGCTTCTGTTAAACTGGAACAGCCTCAGGAATAGACTATTCGATGGTGGCCCGAGGGAAAGAAAGTAGGTTAGTCTCGGCACAAGGATGGGTCTTTATCTCGGAAGAGAGGACACACTCCGCGAGCCGCGATAATTTCCTGGTGGCGAAGTCAGCCTCCCTTGCTGGACGCATGCGGCCGGTCCACTGTCTGCACCCACGGCTCTAGGGTCTGGCCTGGCTGGGACCCCTGACTCCCAGGATTGGCAAAACCACTGCACAGGCCACATGTCAGTGAAACAGATAAGTTGCCCTGAAGCTAGGCTGTGGTGATGCCAGCTCGGGCATACAGCAGGTGCTCACAATGTGCCTAGTGCCTTGGGAGCTTTGCCCCAAGCAAGCCTCACTGGAGGTTGTGTACAGTAAATCCTCATGCCAGGGGCAGCTCTATTTAAATAAGGAGTATACGGTGGAAGCCAGCTAGCATCCCCATACCTAGGGGTGCTGGACTTGGTCTTGGTTTCAAGGGGCCGAAAGCAGAAGCTGGGCAGGAAGCAGCACCCAAACATGAGTTCTAGGGCTTCCTGGACAACTGCCTGCCTTGGTAACCCAGGCACAGTCCTCTTAGCTTGGGGTGGGAGTGTGGGGAGGTGGGTGGCTGGCTATCAGTTCGTGCTGCCCATGGTTCCCTTCCCCACCTGGCTGGCTGGTCTGATGATTATCCTTCAGAAAGGCCCAGGACATGGAAGCAACCTAGATGTCCATCTGCAGATGAATGGATAAGAAAGCTTTGGTACATATACACAATGGAGTATTATTCAGCCATTAAAAAGAATACATTTGAATCAGTTCTAATGAGGTGGATGAAACTGGAGCCTATTATACAGAGTGAAGTAAGCCAGAAAGAAAAACACCAATACAGCATACTAACGCATATATATGGAATTTAGAAAGATGCAAATGATAACCCTGTATACGAGACAGCAAAAGAGACACAGATATATAGATCAATCTTTGGGACTCTGTGGGAGAGGGAGAGGGTGAGGGTGGGATGATTTGGGAGAGTGTCATTGAAACACGTATGTTGTCATATGTGAAATGAATCACTAGTTCATGGTCAATGCATGTTATAGGATGCTCGGGGCTGGCATGCGGGGATGACCCAGAGGAAGGATAAAGGGAGGAGGGAGGTGGGAGGGGGGTTCAGGAGGGGGAACTTATGTAAACCCGGGGCGAATTCATGTCAATGTATGGCAAAACCAACCAATATAATATTGTAAAATAATTTGCCGCCAATAAAAAATAAATTAATTACAAAAAAAAAAAGAAAGGCCTGCCTGACAGGAGTATTCTGAATGCTGTGATCAATTAGCCCCATTGTCCATGGGTGCAAGAGTGTGGAAGGGTTGCATGTGAGCCAGTAATTTATCATCACTCTTCTAAGTACCTGGTCAAGGTCTCCAGAGATTCTGCCCACCCAAGAAAGCTTCATAGGACAGAGGTGCCATGAAGACCCAGCTGGCCTCAGTGCACAAGAGCAGGTATACTCATCCACTGGGCCACCTCTAGAAAGTCTCACACCCCCACCCGGATAGATGGACGCCATCCCTGCCCTAAGGCCTGTATATGAGTACTGACACATATATATGTATATATCAGATATATGTTGCAGTATCAGTTCAGTTGCTCAGTCCTGTCCAACTCTTTGCAATCCCATGGACTGCAGCGTTGCCAGGTTTCCCTGTCCTTCCTGGAGTTTGCTCAAACTCATGCCTGTTGAGTTGGTGATGCCATGCAACCATTTCTTCCTCTGTGGTCCCCTTTTCCTCCTGCCCTCAATCTTTCCCAGAACCAGAGTTTTTTCCCATGAGTTGCTCTTCACATCAGGTGGCCAGAGTAGTAGAGTTTCAGCTTCAGCATTAGTCCTTTCAATGAATATTCAGGATTGATTTCCTTTAGGATTGACTGATTCAATCTAATGGTTATACAAAATACTCCGTTTTATATATATATATAAAAGGTTGGCAAATATATACAGATATATATTTAAAAACAAAAGTAAAAATTATTACTTGGAACTTACAGAAAACATACAGTGTCTTTTATGTCTTAATTCTAGACATATGACTGAAATTCTAGGAAATCACTGAAATGTTCTATTTGGATGATGAATGCTTATCATTTTTAGCTGAATCTGATATTGAATATTTTTATACCAATTTTATAACCTAAGGATTCTTATATATATATTCTATAAATATCTTCTTGTATATATGGAATTATGATTTTTATAATTATTTCCAAGGATTTCTAAGGTTTACCTTTAATAGATAATTTTACTTTAATTTAGACAGGCATTTTTTTTCCCTAAAATAGTTAAATTTTCTTAGGGGATCTACCAAAAACATGTGCATTGTTATCATAATACTGTTACCCGCCAATAATGAAAGAAATTGAAGACAAGACTACTCAGAAAGAAATTTATCTGTATTCAGTTTTCAGAAATTTATCTGTATTCAGTTTTTCAGAATAATTCACCTAAATGGATAATTTCTGATTTCAAAATAATTGCTACCAAATTTATTTGCAAATATTTTAACATCCTATTATTTATTCCTAAACTATATTTTAATCATCAAGGTCTTGCATTAATATTAGCATCTCCCAGAATAGTTTTGAAAATGAGTTCTTTTATATTAAAAAAAAAGAGAAGATTTGATGTCATACAAGGTTGATAAACAGGGTTTAATAGATTTTCCTTAGCAAATTTCCTTACTTTGAAAAGTCTCTGATGTCTTAATTTGAAGTATAATGTAATGATATGTTGGAGAAGGGAATGGTAACCCACTCCAGTATTCTTGTCAGGGGAATCCTGTGGACAGAGGAGCCTGGTGGGCTGCTGTCCATGGGGTCGCACAGAGTCGGACACAACTGAAGCGACTTCACATGCATACGTGCATTGGAGAAGGAAATGGCAAGCCACTCCAGTATTCTTGCCTGGAGAATCCCAGGGACAGAGGAGCATGGTGGGCTGCTGTCAATGGGGTTGCAGAGAGTCGGACCTGACTAAAGCGACTTAGCAGCAGCAGCAGTAGCATAATGATAAGTATGGATAGTATTCTGTCAGTCTTGTTTTATTCATGGAGTCCTTCATTCCATGAAACATCAAAATAAACTGATATATTCTGTATACTTTATAGAATATATCAGTGTAGGATTGTTCATTCATCAGTATGTGTGTTTTATTAGCAAAGAGACAGGATCAGCAGTTTTAAAAAAATATTTAAATTTATTTATTTGGCTGTGCTCAGTTATGGCACAGGGGATTTTTGTTAAGGCATGTGAAATCTTTTATTTGTGGCCTATGAACCCTTAGTTGTGGTATATGGGATCTAGTTCCCTAATCAGGGATCGAACCTGGGTCCCTTGTGTTGGGAGCATGGAATCTTAGCCACTGGACCATCAGGGAAGTCCCTCAACAGCTTTTAACATGTAGAGACTCTGATGCTGGGAAGGATTGGGGGCGGGAGGAGAAGGGGACGACAGAGAATGAGATGGCTGGATGGCATCACCGACTCGATGGACATGAGTTTGAATGAACTCCGGGAGTTGGTGATGGACAGGGAGGCCTGGCGTGCTGCGATTCATGGGGTTGCAAAGAGTCGGACACGACTGAGCGGCTGAACTGAACTGACTGAACTGAATGTTACATAAATGTCACAGAAAACATTTTCTAACTTTTGTTTGGAATATTTAAGATTTTACACCCGCATGTTTTTCCTGTTTAGTTTTCTGTTTACTAGCCATAAAAAATATAGTCGAAAGTAGAAGGAAACTGAGACTTTATGATTAAAGTTAAATATCACTAAAGTGATGTATTTAACCTTAACTGGAGTATTTAAAGGGAAAGTTTGTGATAAAATTATTTAATGAAAAAAATATGTATAAGAAAAGATTGGCTGCCAAAACAGTATAAGGCCAAATATAAGAATCCTATTAAGCAGAGATTAAAGCATGCACCATTTTATTTTATTTTGTTTAGTCCTTCTTTGTTTAGCTTTTTTTAATCCACATTTTTTCACTCAAGTGAATAGAAGAGTTCTAAGGTTGATGATAACTCTGCTGCAGTGTATATTAAATCACTTCCCTGATGTACGTTTTCTGAATGTTACAAGTTAATTACTGATAGTTCAAATGCTCTCTCTTTCTTTGATGTCAACAAAGATGATAACCAACTGTATAGATATAGATGATGTGCTTTTCCTGATAGACCCTCTTTTAACTTAAAGTTTGTTGATAATTGCTGCTTTTGCAATAAGAGCATTTTCAACTACCTGAATCAAGACTTTCATAGCGATATCACTTACTGGTTCTTGACAGCTAATGAAGTGGCAGAGCAGGGCTGATAAACTCCAGAGCCTAGCAAAAGGGCTGAGTGTAGCATTTTTTTAGATTCTGATTTTCTAAATGAGGTGGAAGTCATTATGTTCATCAAACAAACTCAACTATGAACTTTTAAACTGATTTCTTGATTTTTTTTTTTAAAGAAGTAATTTCTTCTCACTGAGCGCTTAGAAATTATAAAGCAGCAGCTATATTTGGGAAAAACTAGAAAATCTCTCTCAATTTTGTAATTATAATGGTTTCTACTACTTTTTGAGTTTTATCAGTAGTGGCATTTAGCGTAATAAGAAACAAGTGCCTGTTTTACATAAGGTCATTGCAAGATTAATATAAAGTTAAATTTAAAAAATCTTGGAAGCCTTGTTGACAATACATTGCTGCTTAGAGACAAAATAAAATACATAATAACCCTTTAAAGCAAGGTTTGTGAGGTGTAGGTACATAGGTTGTTACTTTCATAACAATTTATTAATTTGAATAGAATATTAAAATATAATGTGTCTTTTAAGGAATAAACATGCTCCAATTTTAGTTTATAAAATTATTTTCTATCATTTAATCAAAAATTTAGTAATAATAGTATTGTTATAAAGACATGGGCTTCCCTGGTAGCTCAGTTGGTAAAGAATCCACCTGCAATGCAGGAGAACCTGGTTCAATTCCTCATTTGGGAAGATCTGCTGGAGAAGGGATAGGCTACCCACTCTAGTATTCTTGGGCTTCCCTTGTGGCTCAGCTGGTAAAGAATCTGCCTGCAGTGCAGGAGACCTGGGTTTGATCCCTGGTTTGGGAAGAGCACCTGGAGAAGGGAAAGGCTACCCATCCCAGTGTTCTGGCCTAGAGAATTCCATGGACTGATAGTCCATGGAGTCGCAAAGAGTTGGACATGACTTTTATTACTAAAAGTTTAGTAATAACAGTATTGTTATAAAGACATGATTGACAAAGAAAATCCTCTTTAACTATTTACATGAAAAATAAACAAGTATCAGGAAAATGAAAGAATCAAGATATCAGTGATCTTTTCATTGCTCACATTGAACTACCCCTAGGGTTATATTAGGAGTGAACAGCACTAACACACACTTTGTCTCACCGCAGGTCTAAAGGCAAATTTTACTCATGCTATTCTTTGCATTCAGACTCATTTTGCATGTGTGTTGTGGTCAGCATGGATTAAAGGGATATCGAGTTTCACTCTAAACAGTGTTTATAACTTATCATTTTAACATTGATATTAGTGCCTTATTTTGTTTTTTCTTTTGTTATTTTTAAAGAGGAAAACAGCTGCAGTTTTTGAGCAAGAATAGAAGGAAGTTTAAAGAGGACATAAGCTACTTTTTTTTTTTTTTGCCTACTCTTAAAAAAAGAGGCAAATCTGGTTCTGAATTAGTTGTTTGTCTTTGTGGGGATAAATATCTGTGTGTCCTGTGTTGGTCTAGAGAATCTTTAGTGTGTGCTGTCCTGTCCAGTCCAGAGATGATCTTGATTTAATGGGCCCTGGGAGAGCAAGAATTTTCCATAAACAAACTGGAGTTTTAGCTTCATCCTAGGAACCACTTCCGTTCCGTTCTGTCGCTTAGTTGTGTCCGACTCTTTGCGACCCCGTGGACTGTAGCCTACCAGGCTTCTCTGTCCATGGGATTCTCCAGGCAAGAATACTGGAGTGGGTTACTATTTCCTTCGCCAGGGGATCTTCCCGACCCAGGGATCGAACCTGGGTCTCCCGCTTTGGATTCAGGCGCTTTAACCTCTGAGCCACCAGGGAAGCCCAGGAACCACTTAGTTGTCCTTTTATCTCTTAAACCAAACCTGGCTCACATTATATTTAATTTTAATCCTAGACTAGTTATAACTATGACCCAATCTTAAAGTATATTTACAGCAGGGTGTATTTGGAAAAGCGAATAGAATAATTTAAACTGATTTCAATTTCTGTGTAAGGTAAAATACTTATTTTGTTTTCATACAAAATTGATTTTACATATAGTACTATCACACAGCTTTACAAAAAGTTATTTGGGCAGAGCGGAATATAAGAGAACTTAATTTTCCCCAAATTGTCTACATGATAATCCTTTTATCTCCTCTTTATTTGTGTATGTAGAGAGATTATACAATGTCAATGAATTATTATGAACCAACTTGATTAGGGCATCTGACTTCCATTGCTTAATTAGTTCTGAAATATGTTAACTCCAAAACTAAATACATCATTAGGGGAAAAATACTTGTGGCGTTCCATTATAAATAGTATGTTATTGTCACTAGGATAAGGAAATCCCCAGAATGCATTGTGTGACTTTATTTAGAGACTCTTTGAGTTCACTGGTTTTCAACACCATCCTCTCCCATCTCCCTCCCACCCTTCCACAGGAAATCTGATTCAAACAAAATCCTGTTTTAAGGAATCCATAAACCTTCATAATCAGAATCTGTATTTATTCTAGTTATAGAAGTGGGATATGTCATTTGAGGGCTTTTGAGGAGACTCATTTGTGAACAATCCACCTGCCAATACAGGAGATGCAGTTTCCTTCCCTGAGTCAGGGAGGTCTTCTTGAGAAGGAAACAGTAACCCACTGCAGTATTCTTGCCTGGGAAATCCCACGAATAGAGGAGCCTGGCAGGCTACAGTCCATGGAGCCACACAGAGTTGGACACGACTTAATGACTGAACCACAGCAGCAAAATGTTGTATGAACACCTTCCCTCCTCTCCCATCCCCCCTCCAAAAAAAAAGAAAACATCTCAGGTGAACAATTTCTACTTTTCAGCTGACAGACTTACATTGCATTTGTTTGTGGTACTCAGATACTATGTAGTTTAGAGATAGAAAAAACTAGAAGCAGTAAGGATAACAGGATAAATTATGAGTTATTTAACTCACGTGCACTGTTTCACGTGATGAACATATCTATTTTATCCACCTAATCAGAAATCCATCATTCATTTGATAAGCATAGCAAACACTTCTGTTAGCCATATCTAGGGTTTAGGTAATTCCTGCTCACAGCCACACACAACTGCTTCTCTGATTTATTCATTTGACCCTTAATAATATTCACATCATCTCCTGGTCTTCCTTGTGACTTTCTCTTTTCCTCAAAAGTCTAAGAATTACATAAAGTTTTATCTCAGCTTCAAAGGGTTACCCACAAACATTGAATTACATATATTCTCCAGTAAGTTCACACTTAGCCATACCAGTTTTTGTCAGTAAGGAAAATTTTTTCCTCTCCTAAATATGTCTTGGGATGGAAATAATGGAAAATACTAATTACTCAATTTATTTCTTAAAAACTCATTTGCTCTGTGTTAAGGTAATTCAAATCATTCTTAAACAGTTTTTAAAAAAATTCTTAGAGTGGGTATACACATCAAATAATAGGTGGCTAAGCGATTTATAAGTATTTAATCCTCCATATATGACTATATTACACAATTTTCTTACAGGAAAATGAAATATTTAATGTTTAAGTATCAGAATAAGTTTGCTTTTGTATAGTCATGTAGGGAAATGCTAATTACTTGAAGAACACACTGAAAAGTATGTTGTGGTATATGTAAATAAGACAGCATGAAAAACCAAACTTTCAATGTTATTTATCAAATAAAACCTCCTGTTTTTTAACTTTGCTAATGTTGCATTGCTAACTTATAGGTATTTAGGGAACACTTTATGATGAGCTGATTGATAATGGAAACCTGCCTGTAGAGGAGCCTTACAAATAAGACAAAAGACAGATTCAGTTCAGTTCAGTTCAGTTCAGTCGCTCAGTCGTGACCAACTCTTCGCGACTCCATGAAACACAGCACGCCAGGCCTCCCTGTCCATCACCAACTCCCAGAGTTCACTCAAACTCATGTCCATCGAGGCGGTGATGCCATCCAGCCATCTCATTCTCTGTCGTCCCCTTCTTCCCACCCCGAATCCTTCTCAGCATCAGAGTCTTTTCCAGTGAGTCAACTCTTCGCATGAGGTGGCCAAAGTATTGGAGTTTCAGCTTTAGCATCAGTCCTTCCAATGAACACCCAGGATGGATCTCCTTTAGAATGGACTGGTTGGATCTCCTTGCA
Organism: Moschus berezovskii; assembly: GCF_049115385.1. Taxonomy (NCBI): domain Eukaryota; kingdom Metazoa; phylum Chordata; class Mammalia; order Artiodactyla; family Moschidae; genus Moschus; species Moschus berezovskii. Next base: position 43,829,967 of record NC_142462.1, read on the forward strand.
GTCCAAGGGACTCTGAAGAGTCTTCTCCAGCACCACAGTTCAAAACCATCAGTTCTTCGGAGATCAGCATTCTTCACAGTCCAACTCTCACACCAGATTAGAGAACAAAAATTACATCCCTCGATTACTAGCCCATCACTCAACACCAATTTACACTGATGTGAATTGTAAATGAAGTATCTGCATTTCAGTTCTAAATCTTTTCTAATGATCTTGCACAGAAATGAGTGATTGATTTTAATGTATCTTTGTATTAAAATTTTTGTCCACATTGAAACATTTAGTTTATGTAATAATAATATTTAAACTCATTTTCATTTTTCCAAGGAGAAGTAAAAGTTAAAATTATGCATTAGTTATTTTGTAAGTTATTTGCAACATTTTTTAAGCATATCCATGTGCCCAAAATTTACTGACATGAGGGATTAGGCAGCAAAAATAAAGCAAAACAACTGAAGTCACAGTTTTTCTAGAAATTTATTTAAAAAGAGCATTTAACTGAGAGCTTGGAGACCTGAATTTAAACTTGGCCTCTGCAACTGTTAACGGTAAAATCACTCATGACTTCTTGTAAATGGAGGCAATCAGACTATAATCTAAAGATCCTTCTAAATATCTAACTCAGTGACTATTCAGGTAGTTAGACACATATGCCACCATGCTAACTTGACCTCTAAAAGAACTAAAAACATATTCTACTCCCCATCCATACAAGTGGCGCACAATTAATGCATTAGTGTGTATTATGTTTAAAATGTATGGAGCATCAGAGAAAGGAGTAATACCTGCTAAGTCTCAAGGCTTTTATGGGAGAGATGGCTACTAACTGTACCTTGAAGCATAAGATCCTGAAAAGTAAACTAGAAAAAGGAGAGGGCAGCTTAGATTTAGAGAAGAATAAATTGGCCATTTCTGATAGAATTGTGGGAACTTATAGAAATAGGCTTAAAACAAGGTTGCAAAGGAACATTGGGAACTATGACTTTTATTAGGGAGACTGGGCAAAGGTAATGGCGATGGGTGTAGGTGCTTTAAAAAAAAAGAAATATTACATTTTTGAAATTGGCTCTGGTCAGTTTTATAATGATGCCTTGAAGAATATATTACAATGAATAGTTTAAGATACAGGATCAGTTAGACTATTGTCATAAACTGTAGGAATAAACTATTGCTATTATAATAGTTACTGTGTTTAATATTACTGATTAAATACAACTCTGAAATCAAACTGTAGTCATGATTTTTATATGTCAAATGACCATAACAGTGCCTGACACATAGAATTTTTTTTAAATAGCCATTTTATAGCTATGTTATAAATAATTCAGGGTTTAGATTGGCATGATTTTATTGGTTATTTGATTGTAATTAGAAAAGCTAGTATATAATCTGACATAAAATACATACTGCTTATTCCTAGAAGTTTGTTATTACATTTACTTTTTTTGTGTTCTTGCTACATTTTGTAAAAGCTGTTGCAAATACTATTTATTGAGACACATATTTCTATGTGCCAACACTAGGTATATGCCAGGGAGAAGTTCTAGGACTAGGAACACAAAGATAAGAAAAAGCATAATGTTTTAACTCTAGAAATGGACCTAAAAAGATAAAGCAGTGATTAACCTACATTATTACATGATACTTTTTCACAAGGGAAGGCATGGTATACTGTCCCTTAGAAGGTTGTAGAATTCACAGGAGAGAATTAACCAAGATCCTAGAATCTGAGTAGATTCACATGGTAATTTGGGGTGGAAGATGGGCAACCATTGGGAGATAGAAGACATTCTAAGCAGTGGTGACTATAGATAATAGGCCCCTGGGGTGACTGGTAACAATTCTGTTAATAAATATGCATGTGTGTGTGTAAAATATAGGATACATACACTAACCCACAATCTATTGGTAAATGAGCCCCAAAATGTGTGGGAAATGCTAAGGGCTCAAATCATGTGTTGGAAATTTCTAAGCAGGTTTTAAAGAGATAAATGATGCAATATCTGTGTTTTTAAATTTGATTCAGTCCTTGTTTGAATGAATATATTTTTAAGAAATTGTTGTTGCTATAGTCTCTTGAGTGAATGGGTGGTCTGTCTCCTTAAATCTTGCATGTTTGAGAATGTCTGATACTGTCTTTCTACTGGGTATAAACTTATTGAGTCACATATGTTTTCAATTGGATATTTGCACAAATTCCTTTTCTGATTTCTGGCAAACAATGTTTTGAATAAGGATACAGCCTACTTGATAACTTCAATAGATGACTGAGTTTTATTCATGGATTTCAAATATATTCTTCCTTTATTTAGTAAGTTCCATAATTGATCCTCTAAAGATTAGATTTTCCTGGAAAATGGTAACATTTCAGTCTGTAGATATGTTTATTTTTTAGGATTTTGAGGTTTATTTCCTATCATTCATTCTTATTATCTTCTCATTCATCAATTTTACCTCTTTTAATGAAAATTTGATTTTGTTATTAGTGTGGCGCTTTGGCAACAAAACTTGATCTAACTCTTTTCCAAGTCAGTTCCTCTTTCCTATGTTTTTTGGTTGCATTTTCGTCAACTTTCTATCTCCTTATAACAGTGAGAGTGAGCTTGAGGAGTTCACAGTATGCAATTGTTATTTTTATTTGAAAACAAGCTTCAGATTTTTAAATACATTTTCTTCTAGGAAAATATATTCTTTATTCTTTCATATTTTGCAGTTGGAGTGTGTCTTATGAAACCCATCAAAGACACTGTGGAGCAGTCTAGTATTCACACTTTCCATGCCTACCTTCATTGTAGTTTATCCATAATGATTTCCTTTAGTGGGAGGGTAATACACAAACAATAAATATTGTGTACAAGTATGTTATTAGAACAGTACTTGGCATATAAATGTTCAGTTCAGTTCAGTCGCTCAGTCGTGTTGACTCTTTGCGACCCCATGAATCACAGCACGCCAGGCCTCCCTGTCCATCACCAACTCCCAGAGTTCAAACAAACTCATGTCCATCGAGTCGGTGATGCCATCCAGCCATCTCATTCTCTGTCGCCCCCTTCTCCTCCTGCCCCCAATCCTTCCCAGCATCAGAGTCTTTTCCAGTGAGTCAACTCTTCGCATGAGGTGGCCAAACTATTGGAGTTTCAGCTTTAGCATCAGTCCTTCCAATGAACACCTAGGACTGATCTCCTTTAGAATGGACTGGTTGGATCTCCTTGCAGTCCAAGGGACTCTCAAGAGTCTTCTCCAGCACCACAGTTCAAAAGCATCAATACTTCGGCGCTCAGCTTTCTTCACAGTCCAACTCTCACATCCATACATGACCAGTGGAAAAACCATAGCCTTGACTAGATGGACCTGTGTGTTGGCAAAGTAATGTCTCTGCTTTTTAATATGCTATCTAGGTTGGTCATAACTTTCCTTCCAAGGAGTAAGCGTCTTTTAATTTCATGGCTGCAATCAGCATCCGCAGTGATTTTGGAGCCCCAAAAATAAAGTCTGAAACTGTTTCCCATGGGACCAGATGCCATGATCTTTGTTTTCTGAATGTTGAGCTTCAAGCCAACCTTTTCACTCTTCTCTTTCACTTTCATCAAGAGGCTTTTGAGTTCTTCTTCACTTTCTGCCATAAGGGTGGTATCATCTGCATATCTGAAGTTATTGATATTTCTCCCAGCAATCTTGATTCCAGCTTGTGTTTCTTCCAGCCCAGCATTCCTCATGATGTACTCTGCATACAATTTAAATAAACAGGGTGACAATATAAAACCTTGACATACTCACTTTCCTCTTTGGAACCAGTCTGTTGTTCCATGTCCATTTCTAACTGTTGCTTCCTGACCTGCATACAGGTTTCTCAAGAGGCAGGTCAGGTGGTCTGGTATTCCCATCTCTTTCAGAATTTTCCACAGTTTCTTGTGATCCACACAGTCAAAGGCTTTGGCATAGTCAATGAAGCAGAAATAGATGGTTTACTATGATGATGTTTTGTGTGTTAGCTATACTTCCAATTTTTATGAATATTTTTCAATAATTTTATAGCCATATATACCCCTACAACTTGTTTATATAATAAAGCATTTATAGATAGAAGGTTTGTGATTCTTTAATAATTTGGTTACTAATTCTATATAGGATATGTGTAGTTATTGCTGTAGTTCAGCATTTTATCTTAAAATATTTCATGCTTCACTATTATGGCTATATTCTCTTAACTACTCATGGTTTGATATTCTGTGAGTGCATTTCCTCTGAATATTTTTCCCTCTATTTTGTTCTCTTTTTAAAATGAGATTCAAGGGAAGGGATAAAGTTAAAAGTGCCTTTTTCTCAACTTTACCAGGAGTGTGTCATATTTATTTTGTATAAAGATTATTCTAGAGGCAATGAATAACATTAATGTTGTAACCTTACAAAGAAAGTTCTCTTAGAAGATAATTAGTGTAATCAAAGAATGAAATTATAAGGAATTAAACTGTGACAGTGAGGATATAAGCAGAGGAAAATATAGGAGAAATTATAGCGTTGAACAAAACTGAAGTGATAGAAACAATCTGTGGATGATAAACAGTCTCTGGTTTGTATGATTGTTTAGATGAGTGACACTTGTATCCAGTTTTAAAATGAACCAGAAGGTGATGATATCAATGGAAAAAAGAAAAATGAGTGAGTTCTAACCAAGTCATGCAAACTCTGAGATATTTGTTCAATAACTAAATAGAGGTTGCTAGTAAACCTTTGTTTGGCTTTTGGGGGGAAATTTGTCTTGGAAGATATACATATGAGACATGTCAAAATACTGCTTGTGATGAAAGCCATGCTTGTAGATAAGATTATAAACAGAGTTATTATTGTATAAAAAAGACCAAGTACAGAGTAAATAAAATAATGTAAATATTTAAGAAACTATTAACTAAGGTGAATTATGTGATAGTGAGAGGTAACCAAACTTCTCGACAATCGGTTCTAAGTGTTTTCCAAAGTGTATTCTTATATTTCTCTCTTTTCTTCTTAATGAGCAGTTCTTAGTATTCTCAAAAATTCCTCCTTCTTGGAGGTGGTGCAGAGTAAGACAGTCTGGCCTCTGGTGTTGGGAACTGAAATCTTGACTCCATCTCATGAACTCTATGACCTAAGCTATTCCCAATATCTATCTGAATCAGTTTCTTCATGAGAAAAAATGGATATAAAAGTTTGTACCTCAAAATGTTGCAGGGCTTGAATTAGTATATTAATAAATCATTCAACAGTTTTTTGGCACATAGTTCAGTTCAGTTCAGTAGCTCAGTCGTGTCCGACTCTTTGCAACCCCATGAATCACAGTATGCCAGGCTTCCCTGTCCATCACCAACTCCCGGAGTTCACTCAAACTCATGTCCCTCGAGTCGGTGATGCCATCCAGCCATCTCATTCTCTGTCGTCCCCTTCTCCTCCTGCTCTCAATCCTTCCCAGCATCAGTCTTTTCCAGGGAGTCAACTCATCTCATGAGGTGGCCAAAGTATTGGAGTTTCAGCTTTAGCATCAGTCCTTCCAATGAACATCCAGGATTGATCTCCTTTAGAATGGACTGGTTGGATCTCCTTGCAGTCCAAGGGACTCTCAAGAGTCTTCTCCAGCACCACAGTTCAAAAGCATCAATTCTTCAGCAATCAGCTTTCTTCACAGTCCAACTCTCACATCCATACATGACCACTGGAAAAACCATAGCCTTGACTAGACGGACCTTTGTTGGGAAAGTAATGTCTCTGCTTTTTAATATATTATCAAGGTTGGTCATAACTTTCCCTCCAAGGAGTAAGCGTCTTTTAATTTCATGGCTGCAATCAGCATCCGCAGTGATCTTGGAGCCCAAAAAAATAGTCTGACACTGTTTCCACTGTTTCCCCTGTTTCCCCATCTATTTCCCATGAAGTGATGGGCACATAGTAGACACTGAAAATTTATTTCTTTTGTATTTTCTCTTCTCTCTCTTGGCTTTTTTTCATGTCCTCTGAATGAAATGTTCCATTGCACCGTTCTCTGCTGCCCTGTGCATTTTTTAAGGCCAGGCTTACTTGACAGACCTGCTGCTTCTGAGGCATCATTTACCCTTTCCTCAGACTTCCTCGGCTCTTACTATCCTCTCTGTGATTGTTGTTCATTAGTTTTTGCTTCCCTTATGGCATATGTCTACTTTCAGTCAAAGTTTTATTCATCTTTATGCTCCATATACTTCCTAGTCAATGTCTGCGTGTTGCACATAATAACTAGATGGATGCTTGTTGAATTAGTAGTTGAATGATTCAAATAAAAAATGTGAATCCTCAGAGTAGATTGTGAAAAACTTACTTTCCACAGATATTTCTCATCTGAGAAAAAGTGGAAGTAGATTTCTATCAAAGAGAGGCCTGCTCTTGATATAGTGTATTGAAGGGAAAATCTGTTGTCCGTCCCTGACATTGTGGTTCAGGGCACTTGTGTATTATGGGTCTAGAAGCATGGAAGCTGGGCTTGGGCTGATCATGAACCTTTACTCGTGAACCAAAGCTCATGTGGGTACCCAGAACCTTGATCAGGGTGTCTATCCAAATCAGAAAAGGCTGATGTATTCAAGTCAACTATAAATAACAAATATCTGGCAGAAGACAGTCCTGGTATCATGTTAGTGTGATGGAGACTAATATCAGAGATCAGACTGTTGGCAAATACAAAGAAACACACTGAAAGGAGAACTTGAAGAAATATTCTTGGCAAAGGTCGTGAGGTTGTATTTTATAAAGTGTGATCTCTGGCACAAGCTAGAGAAAGTAGCAAATTCATTAAGGTAAAAGTGACCTTCAGAGCCCCCCATGGACTGTAGCCCACCAGGCTCCTCCCTCCATGGGATTCTCCAGGCAAGAATACTGGAGTGGGTTGCTATTTCCTTCTCCAGGGGATCTTCCCAACTCAGGGATCGAACCTGGGCCTCCCGCATTGCAGGCAGATGCTTTAACCTCTGAGCCACCAGGGAAGCCCTTTGAAAGGAAAACTTGAAGAAATATTCTTGGCAAAGGTCGTGAGGTTCTATTTTATAAAGTGATCTCTGGCACAAGTTAGAGAAAGTAGCAACTTTAAACTGAATGTACATTTTGAGTTTACCTGTTATCTAAGATAGATTTTTTTTCTATTATATTCAAACAATACATTGGACCAAACTTTGTAAATTGAGAGAATATTCTCAGCACCATCAAATAAATAATAGCATGTAGAGCTCACTAACATTGGGTTTGTTGGTTCAATGAGAAGATGCAGTGGCCAGAAATGCTTGGAGGAAAGTTCATTCTCTACCGTTTATTTTAGAGCTGCTGCTGCTAAGTTGCTTCAGTCGTGTCCGACTCTGTGCGACCCTGTAGATGGCAGCCCACCAGGCTACCCCGTCCCTGGGATTCTCCAGGCAAGAACACTGGAGTGGGTTGCCATTTCCTTTTCTGATGCATGAAAGTGAAAAGTGAAAGTGAAATCGCTCAGTCGTGTCCGACTCTTAGCAACCCTATGGACTGCAGTCTACCAGGCTCCTCTGTCCATGGGATTTTCCAGGCAAGAGTACTGGAGTGGGTTGCCATTGCCTTATTCATATCTTAGAGTAGTACTTCCCAAATAGAAGTCTGCAGAAAGCTACCACCCTTCTCCACATTAAGTTCTAAAAGCTAGTCCTTGATGAAACAAAGTCAAAAAAAATGATGAATTTTTCCACAATATAACTTTATTAATCTCTAAAATTTATTCTTTGTGTATTTTTGGCCCTTCCTAAACTTTTTGTTAGTTAAATAAAATTCCTAATCTTTGTATAAATGAAAATAATTGTAAATAACACTTATTCTATTGTTCTGTTTTTATAGTGCAACAAAAAGTTGCCACTTTTCATTTCAGCCCTCATTTCTCTTTTGGAAATTTAAATACTTTAGGAAGCACTGAGGACTCTCAAATTTGGGACCTCAGTGAACTTTCCCATATTTACAAATATCTGAATGTGATCACCATTTAGTCAAAATATTTTGGCATTGTACAGACCCAAATTTTGACTGCTTTAAATAGGATCTTTGTTCTGTGCAGAGGACAAAATTCAAGTCATGGTAAAAGGACATAAGCCTAAAGCCATCAGTGAATACAGGCAATTAATTAGAAAACAGCAACTGGGGGGGAGTCCCCTTACCTTTCATGCTATAAAATTAAGAGAAGGGTGGGTTTTGGAAGGAAGGAAGAAAGGGAGGAGAAGCGAAATAGAAACAGAAATGTCATAGAAGTCAGAAGTATAGAGAACAGGATGACTATTGTTTCGATTTGGTCATGTGTACAGTAGTTATAAAAACTCTAGTTCTGGATAGTCTTGCATTCAGGAAATCAGGATTCATTTCACTGTGTTTTTGAAATTTGATCTGGTCATTGTAATGCAGTCATCTTTGTAAATCTGTGCTTTTCCTAAAGATAATCAGGACAGCACAGGAACTATACAACTTTATTATGGAGAGCTGAATCGACAGATGTGATTTTGATGTAGATTTTCTCACCTTTTTTCTTTTCATATGTTACATATACAAGAAGAATACTAATTTACAATTTTTTAGTATTTTAAATAATGTACTGATAGTGACATCTAACTTTGTTTTTTCCTTTATTCAGAGTTACATTATAGATCCTGATGGATTCAAGGGGAAAAGGCAAATCTAAAAATTTATAAATAAATTAGAATGAAAATTAGAATTGACTCACTAGGAAAAAAATCATGGGTCTTCACCCATGATTATTTTGATAGGATATTCTGACTGAAGGACAGAACAAGTGAAATTTCTTCTTTCCTTTTGCTGCATAATATTAGATTTTTAAAAATCTTATTACGTGGACTTTGTATCTTGAATTTCAGAAGATCCATAAGATTTTTAGTAGTACATCACAAGAGAATGCAGTCTATTTATAATTGAAAATCAAGCTTCTTGAAGTTATATGAATCAATTCTCCTTCCAGAACATGTGTAAACATGTTTATTGTCTATATTGTCTTATATATAGCATGTCTTAATAATAATGGTGGTAATAGGTAGCAATTACTGAACACAAACTATATGCTTGGGTTTATGACCAGTTTACCTTTCATTTGTCATTAAACAAACTATATAAACACTAAATCATTTGTTGAATCTGGAATAAACAGAATGTTTTCTTAATTATCTTAAAAATATAAGAATACATAGTTTATTAAGAGTGCTTGTCTGAAATAGCTCTTTTGATTATAATCCTACATTTACTTTTCTTTATGGTCGACATGGCATGTAAAAGTTGAAGTAATGTTTCAATGAGGGAAAAATTGAATTGTACCCAGGATGAATTATTGCCTTTGTATGCTTTGTCTACTAGGATTCACCAAAGTCATGTTGATTCTATAGAAATTTATGTTTTTCTATAATGACTAAATGTGAAGATAGGCAAGATGTAAGAACATAGTAGGATATTAAATGTCTCATATTACTGAATATTAATTTCAAAGCCAGTTTGTGTAATGGTAAAATGTACATTAAAGTGGCTGAAAAGAAACATCTAAAGTTCTTTGATTCTAAAAGAATAAAGTCAAAATTGAAGTTAATATCAACTGTAACTTAATATGTCAACATATAGAAAAAATAAAATCATAAGCTTATAATTTAAAAACATAAATGAAACCAGACTGTTTAAAAATGTGAAATCTAGACTTAGGGAAAGAGTCTCTAATTTTAACCTAGATATTTTTTCACCCTGAGAAGAGGTGAGATAATCTAAGCAATCCAGATTTGCCCTGGCTCAATGCCAAGAAGGTCTCAGAAAGATTCTTCTGTTATGAAGTGATGGATAAAATCCCTGATACAGAAGAACATGTAAGGAATTAGCAGCGAAAGAAACGATGAGGCAAAATTAAGTACTTTCAAAGAATGTAAAACAGCTGCAAACCTGTGCTCCAGGAGAATAGTGTCTTTTTGTTTAATGAAATGATCCAGCAGAAACATCTTTTAAGTGTTGTTTGTTTACAGAGTGATTTCACACATAAATGACTAAAGTCCTTTCTCTTAAATTGTCAGTGCATAGAAACCATTAATTCTCCCTAAGCTTAATTTATAAAATTCAACATGTAACATATTTTTCAGTTGTATGAATATTTTCTTTTTTTTTTTTTTACTTTATTTTTTTTCTTGTCTGCTCAGGTCATTTTTATTTTTCCTTTTTTTTTTTATTGGAGGCTAATCATTTTACAATATTATAATGGTTGGTTTTGCCATACATTGACATGAATCTTCCCCGGATGGAATTATGGTATTGCCAAATTCAGACTTAAATTGAAGAAAGTAGGGAAAACCACTAGGCCATTCAGGTATGACCTAAATCAAATTCCTCATGATTATATAGTGGAAGTGATGAATAGATTCAAGGGATTAGATCTGATAGACAGAGTGCCTGAAGAACTGTGAATGGAGTTCGTAACATTGTACAGGAGGCAGTGATCAAAACCACCCGCAAGGAAAAGAAATGCAAAAAGACAAAATGGTTGTCTGAAGAGGCCTTACAAATAGCTGAGAAAAGAAGCAAATCTAAAGGTAAAGGAGAAAAGGAAAGATGTACCTATCTGAATGCAGATTTCAAAAGAATAGCTAGGAGAGATAAGAAAACCTTGCTAAGTGAACAATGCAAATAAATATGGAAAACAACAGAATGTGAAAGACTAGAGATCTCTTCAAGAAAATTAGAAATACCGAGGGAACATTTCATACAAAGATGGGAAAAATAAAGGACAAAAAATGTATGAACCTAACAGAAGCAGAAGATATTAAGAAGAGGTGGCAAGAATACACAGAACTATACCAAAAAAACCAAAAAAACCGTTATGACCCAGATAACCATGATGGTGTGATCACTCACCTAGAGCCAACATCCTGGAATGTGAAGTCAAGTGGGCCTTAAGAAGCATCACTACGAACAAAGCTAGTGGAGGTGATGAAATTCCAGCTGAACTATTTGAAATCCTAAAGATGATGCTGTGAAAGTGCTTCACTCAATATGTCAGCAAATATGGAAAACCAGCAGTGGCCAGAGGACTGGAAAAGGTCAATTTTCATTCCAATATCAAAGAAAGGCAATGCCAAAGAATATTTAAACTACTGCACAATTGCACTCATTTCATACATTAGCAAAGTGATGCTCAAAATTCTCCAAGCCAGGCTTCAGCAGTCCATAAACTGAGAACCCCCAGATGTTCAAGCTGGATTTAGAAAAGGCAGAGGAATCAGAGATCAAATTGCCAACATTGATTGGATTACAGAAAAAAGAAGAGATTTCCAGAAAAACATGGGCTACATGAACTATATAAATCCTTTAACTTTCCACAAGAAACTGTGGAACATTCTTAAAGAAATGGGAATACCAGACCACCTTATCTGACTCCAGAGAAACCTGTATGCAAGTCAAGAAGCAACAGTTAGAACCAGTCATGGAAAAATCAACTGGTTCCAGCATGGGAAAGGAGTACTTCAAGGCTGTATATTGTCATCTTGCTTATTTAACTTATATGCAGAGTACATCATGTGAAATGCTGGGCTGCATGAAGCACAAGCTGGAATCAAGATTGCTAGCAGAAATATCAATAACCTCAGAAACGCAAATGACACTGCCCTTATGGCAGAAAGCAAAGAGGAATTAAAGAGCCTCTTGAAGAAAATGAAAGAAGAGAGTGAAAAAGTTGGCTTAAAACTCAACATTCAAAAAACTACAATCATTTCATCTGGCCCCTCATTTCATCTCAAGTAGTTGGAGAAACAAGGGAAAAAGTGAGAGATTTTATTTTCTTGGGCTCCAAAATCACTGCAGATGTTGACTACTGTCATGAAATTAAAAGATGCTTGCTCCTTGGAAGAAAAGCTATGAGAAAGCTAGATAGCATATTAAAAAGCAGAGACATCACTTTGCCAGCAAAAGTCCATATAGTCAAAGCTATGGTTTTTCCAGTAGTCACATATGGATGTGAGAATTCGACCATAAAGAAGGCTGAGCGCCAGAGAATTGATGCTTTTGAACTGTGGTGTTGGAGAAGACTCTTGAGAGTCCCTTGGACTGCAAGGAGATCCAGTCAGTCTATCCTAAAGGAGATCAGTCCTGGGTGTTCATTGGAAGGACTGATGTTGAAGTTGAAGCTCTAGTTCTCCAGTACTTTCCAGTCAGCTGGTGTGAAGAGCTGACTCATTAGAAAAATACTCTGATGCTGGGAAAGAATGAAGGCAGGAGGAGAAGGGGACAACAGAGAATGAGATGATTGGATGGCATCACCACCGCAATAGACTTGAGTTTGAGCAAGCTCTGGGAGCTGGTGAAGGACAGGGAAGCCTGCTGTGTAGAAGTACATGGGGTCACAAAGATTCAGACATGACAGAGTGACTGAACAACAACAGTAAATGTTATAGAAAGTCATTATTTTTATTATTTAAAGTGCAGCCAACATGCGGAAATTGGCAAACAAAAACCAATGTAAACCAAGGAGTTATTGCTCTTCTTATTTATCCCTTAACCATACACAATTACTGACACTAACAAGTTAGTACACTTGATAAGATAGTGGAGAAGTACTTCTTTCAGTCAGCTCCATCTTCCTGATTTCCTAGTTGTAGTCAAGAAGATCAAACATTAATTTTTAACCTCTACTTCTACAAACAGGTAATCTTTAACTGAGTATTTACTATGCAAACTAATCTAGTAAGTTTTATAAATTATTTAATTTCACTTTTGTAATAACTCTTGGGAGATTTATTATCAACCCCTTTTTCCCAAACCTGAGGCCTAAGTAATGTAAGGAACTCACTAAGTTTACACACCGTGTAAGAACTGTGGTAGTGCTTGTGTTGTCACCTATAGCTATGACTGCATGTTCTATAGCTATGTTAGTTGTCTTCCTGCTACTTTTCCACTTCATGTTTAGAGGTCTCTTACATGTTCTATCCGTGTCCAATTAAAATCAGTCAGTCTCTTAAATGACCCTCTTGATGATTAATATCTGTGTAATTGTCTTGATTTAGACTCAGCAGGCTTTTAAAACTTTTTTTAGTTTGTTTGCCTAGCTACCTGTAGTTTGGTTTCTCTGGTGTTAGGGTAGAATTAGAATTTAGAATTGGAAAGAAGAGTGAAGGTCATCTATTCTGTTTGATAAGCAGAGCTCTGTGTATAGTCAATCAGTGCATGAGCTTATCCAGTGTTACAACCCATGTCTCTGGTATAGGCCTTTCCATCCTCACACAGCTCGGAGTGCCTTAAATTTCAGTCTTATGTTGACTGTGTAGCATTGATCCTTTATAATCATTTGGTGAGAGGAGTGGCATTTACATTCATATACTGTGTGGTGGATTCTTTGTTCTTTCTCTTTGAAGACTAATAGCACTCATTTATTTCAGATATGCCTCACATGAATGAATCTCTTTCCCTTGATCTGTTTCTTCTTTTCCTCCTGCCTTCTGTTCTTCTTTCTTTTATTTTTGGTCATAAGTTGAGGGTGAAATAAGATAAACCCAGTAGTGTACTGTTTCTTGTGAAGAAATTTGAAAAGCATCTTTTAACAATTTATTAACAATTATTACAATTTTGCGTATAAGATGGGTAGTTAGGTAGTTAGATATAGATAGACATTCCATTTAATATGTATTGACACAGTAATATATAAAAGAAACCATGTGATTTGTGGATAATAAGCTATTAACTATATGTTTTTTTATTAATTCTGGTATGTAATTCATTTATATGAATGATGGTAATAATTGACAGTGTGATGCAGGCTATAAGTAATTAAAGGAAAATATTACAAAGAAATTAATTATGTGTTAATCGGTTAGAGGTTTCATTTGAACTAGCTTGGAGTAGCGATGCTCTTTTCTCTAGGTAGCATATAGTTGTAGGTGTCAGGAACAATGTTAGGAAAGGCTAATAAGTGGATGACTATGGAGTATGTTTTCCTGCCCTGTAGTGGACATGAGAAGGAATACTGAGGTGGGGTTTAAACTCAAATGGTGTTTATCTGAACTTCAATGCTGAGAATTTTGAACTTTGTTCTCTATTCAAATATTTTGATGAGATGGAAAAAGAAGTAAAAAAATAAAACAAGGGAAATTATTGAATGCCTAATGTCCTGGGATAGGTCTGGGACAGAGGAAAGGTCTTCATTTCTGCTTTCATTCTTTGGAAGGCACATTCTACATTTTATGGGTGCTGATGAAAATTTCTACTATGCATGCATGGTAAAAATCTGAATCACTGATTTAGAACACATTTCTGAAGAGTCCCCAACATTTGTTTTTGGGGATTGTGGTGGTGGTGGTGGTGGCAGTGGTGGTGGCAGCAGTAGTGGCAGTGGTGGTGGTGGTGGGTGTATTTATATAAACACTATATATATAATTTCAGTTAAAACAGATAAAGGAAACCTCTTTGTTGATCAGCAATTACCTTTCTAGTGCAAAGACAATTTACTGTTCTTTCTGTTTGAAAATATTTTTCTTACTTAAGGTATCTGAAGGTTCAGTATTTGCCTGCTCACAGCAAAAGTAAATTGGAAATCAATAAACTGAAAAATTGGGATCACATAGCAAATTAATTTAATTCAATGTTTTCATAAAAACTAACTCATCCACATGCCAGTTACAAAATATTACAAAGTTAGTGATTTAATTATCAAAAAGGCATACTAAAATTCTTTATTAAAGAGAGACCTTTAAACAACGGAGGAGTTTGTTTTCCCCACACTACCTCTGCTCTGTTGGCCCTAAAGCTTATCCTTCTAGCAATGACTTGGAGCAGATAAAAACCACTTAAACAAGTTTTACTAGAGTTAAAGGTGTTTTATATACAAACTGACCATTCCAGTTCATTGCCACATGCAAAGAGATTCCACCAGACCAATCATTTGGACAAGGTATTTCCTTTGTTCTGTAGGAGTATGTCATCTTGAACATGAAATCAGCACACTAATGGGAGCATAACTTCCATTTCTTTGAAATGTAGAGAGTCCTGTGAAGTTTTACTATCACAAAGAATAACCACTGATTGGTAACACAGCAGGCAGTAGCCAGATTACCATGTGCTAATCTGTACTCATACCGAACCTCACATTAACGCTCAATGTCTTGCCTTGTTACTTTGCAGAAATGTTGGAATCCAACAATGTGATCACTTTCAATGGCTTGGCCAACAGTTCCAGTTACCATACCTTCCTTTTGGATGAGGAACGGAGTAGACTGTACGTTGGAGCAAAGGATCATATATTTTCATTCAACCTGGTTAATATCAAGGATTTTCAAAAGGTACCTTTATTCTTATATATGGACTATAAATTTTTTGAAACAAGTTATATAGAATTTTCTAGCTGATTATGTGACAACTGAAAAACTTGTTCAAATTAATATTTTATCTTTTCAGACACATAAAATTAAAGCACTGATTTGACTTTCATAAATCAATATATATATCAGTTCAGTTCAGTTCAGTAGCTCAGTCGTGTCCGACTCTTTGCAACCCTATGAATCGCAGCACGCCAGGCCTCCCTGTCCATCACCGACTCCCAGAGTTCACTCAAACTCATGTCCATTGAGTCAGTGATACCATCCAGCCATCTCATTCTCTGTCATCCCCGTCTCCTCCCACCCTCAATCCCTCTTAGCATCAGACTCTTTTCCAGTGAGTCAACTCGTCACATGAGGTGGCCAAAGTATTGGAGTTTCAGCTTTAGCATCAGTCCCTCCAATGAACACCCAGGATTGATCTCCTTTAGAATGGACTTATTGGATCTCCTTGCAATCCAAGGGACTCTCAAGAGTCTTCTCCAGCACCACAGTTCAAAAGCATCAATTCTTCGGCACTCAGCTTTCTTCACAGTCCAACTCTCACTTCCATACATGACCACGGGAAAAACAATAGCCTTGACTAGATGGCCCTTTGTTGGCAAAGTAATGTCTCTGTTTTTTAATATGCTATCTAGGTTGGTCATAACTTTCCTTCCAAGGAGTAAGCGTCTTTTAATTTCCTGGCTACAGTCAGCATCCGCAGTGATTTTGGAGCCACAAAAATAAAGTCTGACACTGTTTCCACTGTTTCCCCATCTATTTCCCATGAAGTGATGGGACCAGATGCCATGATCTTCGTTTTCTGAATGTTGAGCTTCAAGCCAACCTTGTCACTCTCCTCTTTCACTATCATCAAGAGGCTTTTGAGTTCCTCTTCACTTTCTGCCCTAAGGGTGGTGTCATCTGCATATCTGAGGTTATTGATATTTCTCCCGGCAATCTTGATTCCAGCTTGTGCTTCTTCCAGCCCAGCGTTCCTTATGATGTACTCTGCATATAAGTTAAATAAGCAAGGTGACAATATACAACCTTGACGTACTCCTTTTCCTATTTGGAACCAGTCTGTTGTTCCATGTCCAGTTCTAACTGTTGCTTCCTGACCTGCATACAGGTTTCTCAAGAGGCAGGTCAGGTGGTCTGGTATTCCCATCTCTTTCAGAATGTTCTACAGTCTATTGTGATCCACACAGTCAAAGGCTTTGGCATAGTTAATGAAGCAGAAATAGATGTTTTTCTGGAACTCACTTGCTTTCTCCATGATCCAGCAGATGTTGGCAATTTGATCTCTGGTGTCTCTGCCTTTTCTGAAACCTGCTTGAACATCTGGAAGTTCACGGTTCACATATTGCTGAAGCATGACTTGGAGAATTTTGAGCATGACTTTACTAGCGTGTGAGATGAGTGCAATTGTGTGGTAGTTTGAGCATTCTTTGGCATTGCCTTTCTTTGGGATTGGAATGAAGACTGACCTTTTCCAGTCCTGTGGCCACTGTTGAGTTTTCCAAATTTGCTGGCCTATTGAGTGCAGCACTTTCACAGCATCATCTTTCAAGATTTGAAATAGCTCAATTGGAATTCCATCACCTCCACTAGCTTTGTTTGTAGTGATGCTCTCTAAGGCCCACTTGACTTCACATTCCAAGATCTGGCTCCAGGTGAGTGATCACACCATCGTGATCACATCAATATATATATATAGTAAACCATAAAATCATCAAGAAGGAAATTGTAGTATTTTCAGTGATCATTATAAAAATGCTAACTTTAGCTTATTTTTCTACAGTAGTATCATTTTTCCTACATACAATTAAATACCTAAACCATTATAGAAATGCATAATAATTTGATTTCATATACTAGGTATATGTGTATATATATTTATATATAATTTATGCATCTATCTATATTCCAGAAAAAGGCAGAATTCATCAGTCATTATATACATGCCTCATCTGATGTGTCACTCATGTTTGTAAAGTTTATTATTAATGGAACAGAGTTACTTTCAATTCATTTACACATTGTCTGTTTCTGCTTTTATTCTACAATTTCAGAGCTGAGTAGCTGTGATAGAAATCATCTGATCAGAAAGCCTGGAATATTTACTATCTGGCCCTTTAAACAAAAAGTTAGCCAAACCCTGATATGGAAGATTGGTTTTCAGTGTTCAATTTTTGCAAATGTGGTCATTTAGATACTAGTCTTTTATCGGTTTTTAATATACTTTATAAAAAGTATTATTAATACTTATAGTATTTACCTATTTAATTAGCAGCAGCAGCAGCATAGTATTTACTTATTTAATTAATACACCATATAGGTTGAAAAATAAACATGGGATGACAAATTAGTGGAAATTGTGCTACTGAGTCTATATGCTGTATTCTAAGTCAAACATTTATTTTTTCAGTTAGTATTTCCAGTCTAAATTTTCTGAGAAACAAAGATCTTTATGCACGCTTTCCCAAGAGTGCAAATGTAACATGCTTTTTGGGATGCATGTGTGCATGTATGCTTAGTCGTTCAGTCACTTCCGACTCTTTGTGACCCCATGGACTGCAGCCCTCCAGGCTCCTCTGTCCATGGAATTTTCCAGGCAAGAATACTGGAGTGAGTTGTCATTTTCTACTCCAGGGCATCTTCCTGACCTGACCTAGCAATCAACCTCTTATCTCCTGAGTTTCCTGAATTGACAGATGTAGTCTTTGCCACTAACCTACCTGCTGCTGCTGCTGCTGCTGAGTCACTTCAGTCGTATCCGACTCTGTGTGACCCCTTAGACGGAAGCCCACCAGGCTCCCCCGTCCCTGGGATTCTCCAGGCAAGAACACTGGAGTGGGTTACCATTTCCTTCTCCAATGTGTGAAAGTGAAAAGTGAAAGTGAAGTCGCTCAGTCGTCTCCGACCCTTAGCGATCCCACAGACTGCAGCCTACCAGGCTCCTCCATCCATGGGATTTTCTAGGCAAGAGTACTGGAGTGGCTTGCCATTGCCTTCTCTAACCTACCTAGGAAGCCCATTTAGGGTGCATTGTTTTGTTGTTTAGTGGCTAAGTCTTATCCTACTCTTTTGCGACCCCATGTACTATAGCCCACCAGGCTGTTCTGTTCTTGGGATTTTTTTCCAGACAAGAATATTAGAGTGGGTTGCCATTTCCTTTTGGGTCAAGTTATCTTCCTGATCAGGGATCCAACCCATGTCTCCTGCCTTGGAAGGCAGATTCTTCACTGGTGAGCCACCAGCAAAGCCCCTTTAGGGTACATACACTTCAGTATTTATATACTTCAGTATCATGCATAGTTTTACTTCTTAACACTGAGGGTTTTAAAGTGGTGTGTCTCAACTTCTTATAAACTGTAATGAACTGGACAATAATTTTTAAAAAATAACAGAATTGTAAAAAGCTTTTGTTCTGGTTGCAGAATGTTGCCTAGGATACAGTAAAGATTTAATTTCAGGGCTGATTTATTTCTAATAGAGTATACCACTGAACTTAATACTTTTATTCTGTTACCCAAACCCTAAAATTCTGACTGTGAATTACGAAATATGATTTTTGACATACAGTCATAAAACGGCAATGCCCTTACTGATATATTCTGAAATTAAAATATGGCATTTAATAATCACCTTGATTTCTTCAGGCTATTTCTTTTTTTTTTTTTTATATTTCAGTCTATTCGATTTTGAAGCCTCCTCAAATGATAGTAATATCACTAAAGTTAACTATTATCTAAGGAAATGGGTTATCCATTTGTTTTTCTGAAATGATAAAAAATATATCTTTTGTAAAGGTCACAAAATAAGCAGATTTTTATTGCTTTAGTGAAAGAAAACCACCCTTTATAAAATGAAGGAAAATCTAAGATGATTAGGAAGACTACATATTTTAGTAATAAGAGACTATATCAGTTCACATTTTAAATGTTTATAGAATTTTCATTATTCTATAAACTCCATATATATCAATATAAATATATGTGATATGTGTATCTACATAGGCAATATATGAGCAGATGTCACTTCAAAATATGTTTAATGAATTGATTGTGTTTCTACTGAATGAATATTCTTAATTTCAAATACATAAACATTCAGCTCTAAAATTGAAAAGAACTAAATTGTCATGTAAAAGAATTTACTATCTATAATTGAGAAAAATCCTGAAGATATTTTCATGCCTGGGATATATCATTTATAGCAAATATTTACTGAAAAAAAGGATTCAATAAAAGTTTGATGACTTGCCCAATATCATAGTGTTTTTACTATAGCTCCTACTCTTGATTCAAATCATTATTCTAGTAATATGAGACATATTTCTAATTTTAAAAATCAGTTTCAAAAATATTTAATTTTAATTGTCACACTGTTTATAAGATAAATGCAGTTTTCTTAAGAATTTTCTTCTGCTGGTTTATATTTGTCTATTAATGCTCTTTTAACCTATGTATAATGTTATTCAATAACTTTTTCCTAAACTTCTACTTAGGTAAACTCAGTATAAAATCTATAGGAGGTACAAATAATTCTTGAGGCACTTACAAGATAATATTGAAGTTGAGATGTATGAATTTAAAGGTGAATATTAGGCCAATCCTTGTTAGAAAAACACAGTCTCAGGTTTAGATGGACCATAAAAATCATATTTGGCCTTGATAAAGGGTTACATCTCTTTAAGGTGAAAATGCTTATTCAGTAATGAGTAAGAGGATCTACCATGGATAAATGTATAGAAGCATAAAGAAGGGAAAGTATAATACGATCATGAAGCACTTTGAATATGAGGGTAAGAAATGTAAGTACTATTAATGAGATTAATTAATGGGCTTCCCTGATGGCTCAGAGGCAAAGAAACAACCTGCCAACACAGGAGACACAGGTTCAATCCTTGAGTTGGGAACACCCCCCGAAGAAGGAAATGTCAACTATAATTCTTGCCTGGGATATCTCAAGGGCAGAGGAGCCTTGTGGGATACTATCCATGAGATCACAAAAATACCTGGACATGACTTAGAGACTAAACAACAACAATTAAATTAATGAGAAATATTAGAGCAAGGAAAAGAAAATATCAACATGTTAATAAATCTAACCAAAAGTTAGGAATTATCCTTCATGGAAATAAATGCTATTAGAAAGACAATTTATATATTTGCTCTATTGACTTATAGTTATTCTTATTAAATTGCTTTCCAAAAGAGTACTTTCTACACCAGAATTTATTAGATATTTGTTAGATACTTAAGCCATTTTTGGTCACCCAGGTCTGTAGTAAGTTGAGACTACACACCCCTCTGTAATGCAAAAGTAAGAAGTTAAGAGATACCTGGAGTAACAGGCAAATTGGTGTTGGAGTACAAAATGAGGCAGGGAAAAGGCTAACAGAGTTTTGCCAAGAGCACGCGCTGGTCATAGCAAACACCCTCTTCCAACAACACAAGGGGCGACTCTACACATAGACATTACCAGATGGTCAATACTGAAATCAGATTATATTCTTTGCAGCCAGATATGGAGAAGCTCAATACAGTCAGCAAAAACAAGACCAGGAGCTGACTGTGGCTCAGACCATGAACTCCTTATTGCAAAATCCAGGCTTACATTGAAGAAAAAAGAAAAAGCACAGGAAAAGCAAATGTTTCATTTGACCTAAATCAAATCTCTTGTGATTATACAGTGGAAGTAACAAATAGATTCAAGGGATTAGGTCTGATAGACAGAGTGCCTGAAGAACAATGGACAGAGGTTCATGACATTGTACAGGAGGCAGTGATTAAGACCATCCCTAAGAAAAAGAAATGCAAAAAGGCAAAATGGCTGTTTGAGGAGGCCTTACAAATAACTGAAAAAAGAAGAGAAGCTAAAGACAAAGGAGAAAAGGAAAGATATACCCATCTGAATGCAGAGTTCCAAAGAATAACAAGGAGAGATAAGAAAGCCTTCCTCAGTGATCAAAGGAAAGAAATATAGGAAAGCAATAGAATGGGTAGACTAGAGATCCCTTCAAAAATATTAGAGATACCAAGGGAATGTTTCATGCAAAGATGGGCACAATAATGGACAGAAAGAATATGCACCTAACAGAAACAGAAGAGATTAAGAAGAGGTGGTAAGAATACCCAGAAGAAAAAGGCAAAAAAGATCTTAATGATCCAGATAACCATGATGGTGTGATCACTCACCTAGAGCCAGACCTCCTGGAATGTGAGGTCAAGTGGGCCTTAGGAAGCATCACTATGAACAAAGCTAGTGGAGGTGATGGAATTCCAGTTGAGCTATTTCAAATCCTAAAAGATGCTGCTGCGAAAGTGCTGCACTCAATATGCCAGTAAATTTGGAAACCTCAGCAGTGGCCACAGGACTGGAAAAGGTCAGTTTTCATTCCAATCCCAAAGAAAGGCAATGGCAAAGAATGATCAAACTGCCACACAATTGCACTCATCTCACATGCTAGCAAAGTACTGCTCAAAATTCTCCATGCCAGGCTTGAACAGTATGTGAACTGTGAAATTCCAGATGTTGAAGCTGGATTCAGAAAAGGCAGAGGAACCAGAGATCAAATTGCCAACATCTGTTGGATCATAGAAAAAGCAAGAGAGTTCCAGAAGAACATCTACTACCATACTGACTATCCCAAAGCCTTTGACTGTGTGGATCACAAAACCTGTGAAAAAATTCTTCAAGAGATGGGCATACCAGACCTCCTGACCTGCCTCCTGAGAAATTTGTATGCAGGTCAAGAAGCAACAGTTAGAACCAGTCATGGAAAAATCAACTGGTTCCAACATGGGAAAGTAGTACTTCAAGGTTGTATATTGTCACCCTGCATATTTAACCTATCTGCAGGGTACATCACGTGAAATGCCAGGCTGCATGAAGCACAAGCTGGAATCAAGATTGATGGGAGAAATATCAATAACCTCTGAAACGTTGATGACACCGCCGTTATGCAGAAAGGGATGAAGAACTAAAGAGCCTCTTGATGAAAGTGGAAGAGGAGAGTGAAAAAGCTGGCTTAAAACTTGACGTTCGAAAAACTAAGATCATGGTAACCGGTACCATCATTTCATGGCAAATAGATGGGAAAACAGTGGAAAGAGTGAGAGATTTTATTTTCTTGGGCTCCAAAATCACTGCAGATGGTGACTGCAGCCATGACATTAGAAAGACACTTGCTCCTTGGAAGAAAAGCTATGACCAAACCAGACAGCATATTAAAAAGCAGAGACCTTACTTTGCAAACAAATGTGTATCTAGTCAAAGCTATGGATTTTCCAGTAGTCATGTATGGATGTGAGAAATGAACCATAAAGAAAGCTGAGTGTGGAAGAATTGATGCTTTTGAAATGTGGTGTTGGAAAAGACTTTTGAGAGAGTCCCTTGGACTGTAAGGAGATCCAACCAGTCAGTCCTAAAGGAAATAATTCTGAATATTCATTGGAAGGACTGATGCTGAAGCTGAAGCTCCAAAACTTTTTTTTTTTTTTTTTGGAGGCTAATTATTTTACAATATTATATTGGTTGGTTTTGCCATACATTGACATGAATCTGCCCCGGGTGTACATGAGTTCCCCTTCCTGAAACCCCCTCCCACCTCCCTCCTCCCCTTATCCTCCCTCTGGGTCATCCCCGCACACCAGCCCCAAGCATCCTGTAACATGCATCAACCCTGAACTGGCGATTCGTTTCACATATGATAATATACATGTTTCAATGCCATTCTCCCAAATCATCCCACGCTCACCCTCTCCCACAGAGTCCCAAAGACTGTTCTATACATCTGTGTCTCTTTTGCTGTCTCGTATACAGGGTTGTCATTTCCATCTTTCTAAATTCAATATATATGCGTTAGTATACTGTATTGGTGTTTTTCTTTCTGGCTTACTTCACTCTATAATAGGCTCAAGTTTCATCCACCTCATTAGAACTGATTCAAATGCATTCTTCTTAATGGCTGAGTAATACTCCGTTGTGTATATGTACCAAAGCTTTCTTATCCATTCGTCTGCAGATGGACATCTAGGTTGCTTCCATGTCCTCGCTATTATAAACAGTGCTGCAATGAACATTGGAGTACACGTGTCTCTTTCAATTCTGGTTTCCTCGGTGTGTATGCCCAAGAGTGCGATTGCTGGATCATATGGCAGTTCTGTTTCCAATTTTTTGAGGAATCTCCACACTGTTCTCCATAGTGGCTGTACTAGTTTGCATTCCCACCAACAGTGTAAGAGGGTTCCCTTCTCTCCACACCCTCTCCAGCATTTATTGCATGTAGACTTTTGGATAGCAGCCATTCTGACTGGTATGAAATGGTGGTATCTCATTGTGGTTTTGATTTGCATTTCTCTGATGATGAGGGATGTTGAGCATTTTTTCATGTGTTTGTAGGCCATCTGTATGTCTTCTTTGGAGAAATGTCTGTTTAGTTCTTTGGCCCATTTTTTGATTGGGTCGTTTATTTTTCTGGAATTGAGCTGAAGGAGCTGCTTGTATATTTTAGAGATTAATTCTTTGTCAGTTGTTTCATTTGCTATTATTTCTCCAATTCTGAAGGCTGTCCTTTCACCTTGCTTATAGTTTCCTTTGCTGTGCAGAAGCTTTTAATTTTAATTGGGTCCCATTTGTTTATTTTTGCTTTTATTTCCAATATTCTGGGAGGTGGGTCTTGGAGGATGCTGCTGTGATTTATGTCGGAGAGTGTTTTGCCTATGTTCTCCTCTAGGAGTTTTATAGTCTCTGGTCTTACATTTAGCTCTCTAATCCATTTTGAGTTTATTTTGGTGTATGGTGTTAGGAAGTGTTCTAGTTTCATTATTTTACAAGTGGCTGACCAGTTTTCCCAGCACCACTTGTTAAAGATACTGTCTTTTCTCCATTTTATATTCTTGCCTCCTTTGTCAAAGATAAGGTGTCCATAAGTGTGTGGATTTATCTCTGGGCTTTCTGTTTTGTTCCATTGATCTATATTTCTGTCTTTATGCCAGTACCATACTGTCTTGATGACTGTGGCTTTGTAATAGAGCCTGAAGTCCGGCAAGTTGATTCCCCTAGTTCCATTCTTCTTCCTCAAGATTGCTTTGGCTATTCGAGGTTTTTTGTATTTCCATACAAATTGTGAGATTATTTGTTCTAGTTCTGTGAAAAATATCGTTGGTAGCTTGATAGGGATTGCATTGAATGTATAAATTACTTTGGGTAGTATACTCATTTTTACAATATTTATTCTTCCAATCCACGAACATGGTATATTTCTCCATCTATTAGTGTCCTCTCTAATTTCCTTCACCAGTGTTTTATAGTTCTCTATGCACAGGTCTTTTGTTTCTTTAGGTAGATATATTCCTAAGTATTTAATTCTTTTCGTTGCAACAGTGAATGGAATAGTTTCCTTAATTTCTCTTTCTATTTTCTCATTATTAGTGTATAGGAATGCAGGGGATTTCTGTGTGTTGATTTTATATCCTGCAACTTTACTGTATTCATTGATTAGCTCTAGTAGTTTTCTGGTAGAGTCTTTAGGGTTTTCTGTGTAGACGATCATGTCATCAGTGAACAGTGAAAGTTTTACTTCTTCTTTTCCAATTTGTATTCCTTTAATGTCTTTTTCTGCTCTGATTGCTGTGGCCAAAACTTCCAGAACTATGTTGAATAGTAGTGGTGAAGGTGGGCACCCTTGTCTTGTTCCTGACTTTAGGGGAAATTCTTTCAGTTGGCCACCTGATGTGAAGAACTGACTCATTGGAAAAGACCCTGATGCTGGGAAAGATTGAAGGCAAGAGGAGAATGGGATGACAGAGGATGCGATGGTTGGATGGCATCACTGACTCAATGGACATGAGTTTGAGCAAGCTCCAGGAGTTGGTGATGTGCAGAGAAGCTTGGCGTGCTGCAGTCCATGGGGTTGCAAAGAGTTGGACACGTTTTAGTGACTGAACTGAACTGAACTGAATACACCCCTCTAAATTATAAAAAAAATTTAGCATGAATGTTAGCAAAATTACTTTCTTGTTAATAATGACGAAAGAGAAATCTGAAAATGAGTCCTATGTTGTGTCAACGCCATCTATGAAAAACTAGGAAACTGTAAGAAAATACCTGCCTTTTTGAAATAAAAAAGGTATCTATTTTAATAATACATGATTTTTGCACAATCTGTCTGAAATGCTGAATATGAAAGTCAAATCTTAGCTCTGCTATTTATTATCTCTGTGTTTCAGAAATAATTTATATTTGATTTTCCTCCATTGTTAACTTCTAAGGAAGAATAGCTCATTTGGCTTTTCCATATTCAGTGAGAAGACAGGGCTGTGGAGCCTGTGGATTGGAGGTGCCAGCCCTTATTCAGGAATCAGGGTAATGTTAATTGTAAGAATGTAAGGCTTGTTAATTAAAATCATGGTAACTATATTCTTCCTTTGTAAAAAATTTATGAAACTCCTTTGTGAAAAATAAAACTTATGGCACAAGTTATATTATAGTACTTTACATACAGACATATGTGAAAAAAATATATGAAAATGAAAGCATTGCATAAATTAAGTGCTTTAAATGGTAAAAAATAAATACATATAAAAAAATCTTTAGAATTTTTCATTGTGACATAGACCTGAAATTCACTTGCCATGTTATCATAATTTATTTCAATAAGTCCTAAATTATTATTTATAAATGCATTGCATTTTGCCTTTATTCCTAGATTATCACAGCCTTTGCTCAATTTTATCACCATTTATATTGAATTATCTAGAGGAGGAGCCTGGTAGGCTGCAGTCCGTGGGGTCGCTAAGAGTTGGACACGACTGAGCGACTTCACTTTCACTTTTCACTTTCATGCATTGGAGAAGGAAATGGCAACCCACTGCAGTGTTCTTGCCTGGAGAGTCCCAGGGACGGGGGAGCCTGGTGGGCTGCCGTCTATGGGGTCGCACAGAGTCGGACACGACTGGGGCTCCCCCGTCCCTGGGACTCTCCAGGCAAGAACACTGGAGTGGGTTGCCATTTCCTTCTCCAATGCATGAAAGTGAAAAGTGAAAGTGAAGTCGCTCAGTCGTGTCCAACTCTTAGCGACCCCACGGACTGCAGCCTACCAGGCTCCTCCATCCATGGGATTTTCTAGGCAACAGTACTGGAGTGGCTTGCCATTGCCTTCTCCGTTAGCAGCAGCAGAGGTTCCCAAACGAATGATAATCATTCATTTTGAGACTAAAAGCTTTCCAGCAGACATGAATGACTAACTACCATCATCTCTGTTTTTTTCTTTTACATATGACATTTTTCCCCCTGAAATTAACTGTTGTTACCAGACAAGAAAGAGGAGTTAAAAAAAAATTAAAATCGCTGTGCCCAAAAAGATAGGAGTCATTGAAATTGCTCAGGGGAACTGAAAAAGTTTATGGTAAACTTTAGATGAGGATATTTGAATTAATATTATTGAGGGAAATGCATCTACAATCCTTTAAGCCAAGAGTCATGAATTGATTTACCTATCAGTGTCGCTGTATTCAAATTGTACAGGAAACTTTGGAAAGATGGCGACTAACTGCTAAGGATGAAAATGCAAAGTTATTACCTGGTTAGTCTGAGTTTTACCCACAGTGAGGCGGGTGATTTTTTTTTTTTTTTTAGAGTATATGTTTCCTCATTTCCTCCTTTATCTCCTGAACGTATGCAACGCTACTCTTCACCTATTTTCCTTTCAAAAAAATAATAAAGATTCCTTTCTAAAGTGGATTTCTCTAACCCTGTCATTTCATCATTCAAGAATGTCATGCTGAGATCTGACTTACAGAAATGGATTCAGAGCACCTGATGTTTAAATTTCAAAATCAAAATCACTATTTTATGATAAAAACCGATTCATTGAAAAGAATGCAGGCTGCATTCTATGCCTATTTCTGTCTTTCTTCACTAGGTTTTCATGTGGTCTCAAGATCTTCCACTACCAAACTGCCTAACAGTTCTTTCCATCACACGCTGTTTAGATCTGTTTACTACATAAATTTCTATGTTGGTCAAATTTCATTTATAGCAAAACCTAACAGGTAGATGTATATGATTTAAGTTCATGCTAATTATCTGATGCCATTTTAAAGTCTATACTCAAAGTTTCTCACCACATAATGCTTTCTGGAACTTTCTTTGTCTCAGTTGCCCTACTTGATCTAACAGACTGTAATGTTGGATCTCTTGGAAAACTTATTTTGCAGAAAATAATGTTTCTTCTCTGCCCTTAGATTGTGTGGCCAGTATCTTACACCAGAAGAGATGAATGCAAGTGGGCTGGAAAAGATATTCTGGTAAGTATCAATCTAGTAAGTTATTTTAGTAATTCCAAAAGGAATTTATTATTCTAACATCATTTTTGTTCATTGTTATATGAAACATCATGCTTTGTGGACTTAATCACTCTTTCAAAACAAATTAATGATACATAATTTTGAATATTTTGACATATTTATGTAAAACATTGAAAGTTTATTACAAAGCAAGTGGGTAAAATTGACAATATATCTAAAGAAAGCAACAATGTGTTCCTTTTGATGATTTATATATGCAAAATTAATAAAATACATTTTTTAGTATATATACTTATACCCAATGAACCAACTTATTTGTACAGATTGGTTTTCATATGTTAATTCTTAATTCCTTTTGAATGAATTGAAATTTTTCATCTTAGTCACCATGATTAAATTACACCTTCTTTCCATTTCATTTTATTTCTTTTCTTTCTTTCCTCTCCTCTGCTTTCCTTTCTTCCTTATGTTTCTCTTCTCTCTCCCTTAGAACTTTTGTGTTTCCTTTCCTCCTTACTTCCTACATTTCATGTACTCATTCCTTAAGTAAATATGAATTGAGAAATGACTATGTAATAGACTTTGTCTTTGGTACTCTGGACAAAAGATGAATGAACGGTAAGCAATCCCTACAATGATTTTACCACTCTTTATAGGTAGAGGCCATTTTTCCTGAGGTAAACTTTGTCAGTGAGCCACAGGTTTGAAGCATAGCCATGTATCTGCACAGATCATGAAAGGCAGTTATAATCATTTAAATCAATGCATTAAAATGAATTCAGAATTTTAAATATGAATTTTTACGTTTTATCAGATATTTTTGGATCCAAAACAAAAGGAAATAAGCTTAAATGTTTTGTGTCTGGATAAGCATTTAGAAGAAATTTATCCTAAGTGCATTAAGTCATAAAGCAACTTGTATGTATGTATGTGTATAGATAGATAGGTAGATAGATGTTTTCAAGGGACAATCTGATTGGCAGCAGCTGCCTACGATGTATGTATTTAGAATGATTTGAAGTGAAACCTGAGTTCATGGAAAAGGATGGCAGCAGTGTTGGCTACCAGTGAAAGCAGATGAAAGCACACAGAGCACAGGTATCTTCCACCCATGATTAAGACATATGAGCAAACATGGGAAATTTATCCTTAAAAATTTAAGTTTAGGGACACATTGTTTTTTGAGACAGGAGCTCACTGTGTCCTTCTTTACCTGGCAAAGCAATGAAGCTATCCTTTTCTACTTTCAGTTCAGTTCAGTTCAGTTCACTTCATTTCAGTCACTCAGTCATGTCCGAATCTTTTTGACCCCATGAATCACAGCACACCAGGCCTCCCTGTCCATCACCAGCTCCTGGAGTTCACTCAAACTCATGTCCATCGAGTCGGTGATGCCATCCAGCCATCTCATTCTCTGTCGACCCCTTCTCCTCCTGCCCCCAATCCCTCCCAGCATCAGAGTCTTTTCCAGTGAGTCAACTCTTCGCATGAGGTGGCCAAACTTTACTCCCCTCCAAAAAAAATTCCATTTTAAATATAGAGATTGTAACTCACATTACACCTTTATAAACATAAACATTTTTCTGATTATGTGAAAGTAGACAAAAAAATCTGTTGTATCAAACTTTATACTATCCTAAATTAATACATAGGTTATGGTGATTGAAAAGGAGTAAATTGAAAAATTAAATGAGTTTAAAAAAGCCAAGAATTTTATGTTGATTCCCACTGACTCATTAATTTTACTTGAGCAAGTACATTAACTGGTAGAGTGGCTTTATAGTATCTTTTCCATTAAATGGGACAGTACATATTTTGCAATTATGAGTTTAATGGTTTTTGTGAAAATTATTTATAATACTGAATAAGTGTGGGCAAAATATATGACTGAATAAGTAAATATTTATTAATATTGAAATGCTATATTTATCACTAACAAATTTGAAAGATTGCAATATGATAATAACTAAGAATGGAGAGAAATGGAGGTTTTACCTGTATACAGTTGTCACTTTTAAAAACACATTTTTTTCTCGCTCTATTAAAATATAACAAGCAAAGACATAGACACTTAAAATTATTGCAAATCCCTCCTATGCCAAGTACTATGATAATTTAAATAGTATTTTATGTGTAGTTTTTTAATAATAAATTTACCAAATGGCTATCATTACCACCATTTTCTTAATCAGGAAATATAATGATTCAGAGTATTCATCCAAATGTTCTCATTCAAAAATTTTGAAACATTTTGAGTGCACTACTCAAAGCTGAGATAAAAAATTTTGTGTCTCTGCTGATGTTTTTGGTGTTGTGTGGAATGTATGGATTTGAATTTGTGCGTTAACACACAGATAATGAACAATAGAGATTGAAAGAAATATCTTACATATTCTGGTCTTTCTTTGTGTGTGTGCTCAGTCACTCAGTCATGTCCAATTTTGTGACCCCACGGACTGCAGCCTTCCCAGCTACTCTGTCCATAGGATTTTTCCGGCAAAGAATACTGGAGTGGGTTGCCATTTTCTCCTCTAGGGGATCTTGGTGTGGACATAATAATAACCCACTCATAACACTTTTGTAAGGGGAAACATTGGAAACAGTGTCAGACTTTATTTTTTTGTGCTCCAAAATCACTACAGATGCTGATTGCAGCCAGGAAATTATTATTATTTTTTTAAAGCATTTTTAAATTTTTATTTATTTATTTATTTTTGTAATTAATTTATTTTTTATTGGCGGCAAATTATTTTACAATATTATATTGGTTGGTTTTGCCATACATTGACATGAATTCGCCCCGGGTTTACATAAGTTCCCCCTCCTGAACCCCACTCCCACCTCCCTCCTCCCTTTATCCTCCCTCTGGGTCATCCCCGCATGCCAGCCCCGAGCATCCTATAACATGCATTGACCCTGAACTAGTGATTCATTTCACATATGACAACATACGTGTTTCAATGCCATTCTCCCAAATCATCCCACCCTCACCCTCTCCCTCTCCCACAGAGTCCCAAAGACTGATCTATACATCTGTGTCTCTTTTGCTGTCTCGTATACAGGGTTATCATTTGCATCTTTCTAAATTCCATATATATGAGTTAGTATGCTATATTGGTGTTTTTCTTTCTGGCTTACTTCACTCTGTATAATAGGCTCCAGTTTCACCCACCTCATTAGAATTGATTCAAATGTATTCTTTTTAATGGCTGAATAATACTCCATTGTGTATATGTACCAAAGCTTTCTTATCCATTCGTCTGCAGATGGACATCTAGGTTGCTTCCATGTCCTGGCTATTATAAACAGTGCTGCAATGAACATTGGAGTACATGTGTCTCTTTCAATTCTGGTTTCCTCGGTGTGTATGCCCAGGAGTGCGATTGCTGGATCATATGGCAGTTCTATTTCCAGTTTTTTGAGGAATCTCCACACTGTTCTCCATAGTGGCTGTACTAGTTTGCATTCCCACCAACAGTGTAAGGGGTTTCCTTTCTCTCCACATCCTCTCCAGCATTTATTGCATGTAGACTTTTGGATAGCAGCCATTCTGACTGGTGTGAAATGGTATCTCATTGTGGTTTTGATTTGCATCTCTCTGATTATGAGGGATGTTGAGCATTTTTTCATGTGTTTGTTAGCCAACTTTATGTCTTCTTTGGAGAAATGTCTGTTTAGTTCTTTGGCCCATTTTTTGATTGGGTCATTTATTTTTCTGGAATTAAGCTGCAGGAGCTGCTTGTATATTTTGGAGATTAATCCTTTATCAGTTGCTTCATTTGCTATTATTTTCTCCCATTCTGAAGGCTGTCTTTTCACCTTGCTTATCGTTTCCTTTGCTGTGCAGAAGCTTTTGATTTTAATTAGGTCCCATTTGTTTATTTTTGCTTTTATTTCCAATATTCTGGGAGGTGGGTCTTGGAGGATGCTGCTGTGATTTATGTTGGAGAGTGTTTTGCCTACGTTCTCCTCTAGGAGTTTTATAGTTTCTGGTCTTACATTTAGCTCTCTAATCCATTTTGAGTTTATTTTTGTGTATGGTGTTAGGAAATGTTCTAGTTTCATTCTTTTACAAGTGGCTGACCAGTTTTCCCAGCACCACTTGTTAAAGAGACTGTCTTTTCTCCATTTTATATTCTTGCCTCCTTTGTCAAAGATGAGGTGTCCATAGGTGCGTGGATTTATCTCTGGGCTTTCTATTTTGTTCCATTGATCTATATTTCTGTCTTTATGCCAGTACCATACTGTCTTGATGACTGTGGCTTTGTAGTAGAGCCTGAAGTCCGGCAGGTTAATTCCCCTAGTTCCATTTTTCTTCCTCAAGATTGCTTTGGCTATTCGAGGTTTTTTGTATTTCCATACAAATTATGAGATTATTTGTTCTAGTTCTGTGAAAAATATCTTTGGTAGCTTGATAGGGATTGCATTGAATGTATAAATTACTTTGGGTAGTATACTCATTTTTACAATATTTATTCTTC
Source organism: Moschus berezovskii (assembly GCF_049115385.1). Taxonomy (NCBI): domain Eukaryota; kingdom Metazoa; phylum Chordata; class Mammalia; order Artiodactyla; family Moschidae; genus Moschus; species Moschus berezovskii. Next base: position 43,862,091 of record NC_142462.1, read on the forward strand.
CAATCCATGAGCATGGTATATTTCTCCATCTATTAGTGTCCTCTTTGATTGCTTTCAGTAATGTTTTTTTTTTTTTTTGAACATTGAGATCTAGTTTTAATGAGTTTTTAATTACAAAAGCAATACAGAAAAATGTTTTATTTTTTAAATGCCAATAAATACAACATGTGTACAGTATGATAACAAAAGCTCCCCTCAAATATCCCAATCCCTTCCCCAAATATACACACCATGCCTCCCTCCTTGCTGATAACAGCAGTTAGCAAATGTGGAGCGTATTTTACAGACTTTTATCTATGCATCTACAAACATACACACACATACACAACTGTAATGGAGGATAGTGTTTTTGAATAAGATTATACAATGGCAAGCCACTCCAGTACTCTTTTTTTTTTTTTTTTTTGAACAGAGGAAAATTTATGCGTCGAACCTGGAGTGGTCACTTATGATAATATACATGCTACAATTCCATTCTCCCCAATCATTCCACCTTCACCCTCTCCCACAGAGTCCCAAAGACTGTTCTAAATGCCTATGTCTCTTTTGCAGTCTCTTATACAGGGTTCAGGTTACCATTTTTCTAAATTCCATATATATGTGTTAATATACAGTATTGATGTTCTTCTTTCTGGCTTACTTCACTCTGTATAATTGGCTCCAATTTCATCCACCTCATTAAAACTGATTCAAATGCATTCTTTTTTATGGCTGAGAAATACTCCATTGTGTATATGTACCAAAGCTTTCTTATCCATTCGTCTGCAGATGGACATCTAGGTTGCTTCCATGTCCTGGCTATTATAAACAGTGCTGCAATGAACATTGGAGTACATGTGTCTCTTTCAATTCTGGTTTCCTCGGTGTGTATGCCCAGGAGTGCGATCGCTGGATCATATGGCAGTTCTATTTCCAGTTTTCTGAGGGATCTCCACACTGTTCTCCATAGTGGCTGTACTAGTTTGCATTCCCACCAACAGTGTAAGAGGGTTCCCTTCTCTTCACACCCTCTCCAGCATTTATTGCATGTAGACTTTTGGATAGCAGCCATTCTGACTGGTGTGAAATGGTATCTCATTGTGGTTTTGATTTGCATTTCTCTGATGATGAGGGATGTTGAGCATTTTTTCATGTGTTTGTTAGCCATCTTTATGTCTTCTTTGGAGAAATGTCTGTTTAGTTCTTTGGCCCATGTTTTGATTGGGTCACTTAGTTTTCTGGAATTAAGCTGCAGGAGCTGCTTGTATAATTTGGAGATTAATCCTTTATCAGTTGCTTCATTTGCTATTATTTTCTCCCATTCTGAAGGCTGTCTTTTCACCTTGCTTAGAGTTTCCTTTGCTGTGCAGAAGATTTTGATTTTAATTATTTTTACAATATTTATTCTTCCAATCCATGAGCATGGTATATTTCTCCATCTATTAGTGTCCTCTTTGATTGCTTTCAGTAGTGTTTTATAGTTTTCTATGTACAAGCCTTTTGTTTCCTTAGGTAGATATATTCCTAAGTATTTAATTCTTTTTGTTGAAACAGTGAATGGAATAGTTTCCTTAATTTCTCTTTCTATTTTCTCATTATTAGTGTATAGGAATGCAAGGGATTTCTGTGTGTTGATTTTATATCCTGCAACTTTACTGTATTCATTGATTAGCTCTAGTAGTTTTCTGGTAGAGTCTCTAGGGTTTTCTGTGTAGAGGATCATGTCATCAGCGAACAGTGAAAGTTTTAAGACACTTACTCCTTGGAAGGAAAGTTATGACCAACCTAGATTGCATATTAAAAAGCAGAGACATTACTTTGCCAACCAAGGTCCGTCTAGTCAAGGCTATGGTTTTTCCAGTCGTCATGTATGGATGTGAGAGTTGGACTGTGAAGAAAGCTGATTGCTGAAGAATTGATGCTTTTGAACTGTGGTGCTGAAGACTCTTGAGAGTCCCTTGGACTGCAAGGAGATCCAACCAGTCCATTCTAAAGGAGATCAATCCTGGGTGTTCACTGGAAGAACTGATGCTAAAGCTGAAACTCCAATACTTTGGCCACCTCATGCGACGAGTTGACTCACTGGAAAAGAGTCTGATGCTAGGAGGGATTGGGGGTGGGAGGAGACGGGGAAGACAGAGAATGAGATGGCTGGATGGCATCACCGACTGGATGGACATGAGTTTGAGTGAACTCTGGGAGTTATTGATGGACAGGGAGGCCTGGCGTGCTGTGATTCATGGGGTCACAAAGAGTCGGACACGACTGAGCGACTGAACTGAACTGAACTGAAGACTCAATCACAAATGAAATTATTACCTAGACTGTAATGCATGATATGAATATTAACTATTATTAGTGTATGTAATAGAGTTGCTTAGACAATTTCTAAGTGAAAACATTGTTAACGAAATATGTTTTGGTCCTCACTAATGATCACGATCACTGTAGTGTGGCACTGTTCTGAATTCAGTAACATTTGAAAATTGAAGATAATAACCATACTTAACTGACAGATTATCTGGAATTTTAAAAAAGCACTGAGCCAAGTACTGACCGTATCTGATCCAATGATTAAATTAGCTCATTCAGTTGCTAAGATAGTAGATATTCTTTTTTGTCTGTGGTTTCTAAAATTCATCTCAGTCCATTTCCCTTATCTTTCATTTCTCTGGCCTTGCCTCATCTCCCCTCCCCTAAACTCTCATCGCCTTCCCTCCTCTCCCACTCCTAGTCCTCAATCAGTTCCAAACACTGAGGGATTCTGGTGCTAGCCCAGACACAATTAGATCAGCAGTTGCAGTAAAGTCAGGATCCCCACAGTTCCAAGGAATAACCTTAATCATGACCTCAGCAGTTTCCTCTCAAGCAACTTTATTGTATTTTCCAGGCTTGCTGAATATGCTTATGGTCTTGAGAGAAGTAAATTAAAAGGAGCTAAAACATATGGTGTCTGTGAAGTCTGATACAGGGTATTAAGGGCACCTGATTTTTTCGTAACACTTTGTAATAAGGATTCTGAAAACTTGTAAATTATGCCTCATACATTATGGTAGAGATAGGTAATTATGTATTAATTGAGAGATATAAACTTTTGAAAGTTTATTGGTGTGGCAGTATTAGTCATACAAATCTTAAGTCAGATAACTGATATAACCTGATAAAATGCACATACTTTGTTTTTCCTCTACATTCTGCATCAAATCAGTTCAGGCATTGTAAATTTTTTTTGTTTTAACACTTAATTAAAGGAGAACAAAGCAATTTTCCTGTATTTTAGTTTAAGGAAAAATGTATTTTTTCCTTTAGCTCTTAACCAGACACTACAGTATATTTAAATAATGGAATATATTTCATAATTTTTCTCGTAACCCATCTCATTCCTTTAGTATTGTTTTTAATTGACCTATTATTAAAAATACATTTTGGACATTTGGAATGAATTTTATTAAAATTATTTTTACTTTTCAAGTGACCTCATTTATGTACCTCAATTATGTAACTATTTAAATAGGATACATAGCATTTATCATTTTGGGACTTTAACATGCAGGTGCATTTTTTTCATTTCTGTCTTAAATATCGCTTTAGAAAATAGAAAATAGTGACTTATTGAGATTGTAGCATTTCTTCCTTGATAAGAATAAAAAAATAGCATCAGTATCTTTACCAAAATTTTCTTAGCTACTTATGTTGGTTTTTTTTTTTAATTTTTCATTCAGCACCATACCTGTGCAGTGATACACAAACAGTCTGAAGGAATTTCTAGGCTCTATCTTGAGTAAAGAATAGTCAGCTGTGACTGATGGACAATAATTCCTTTTAAAGATCTCTTGTAATTCTGAAAACCACATGAAGGAGGCTTGAGTGATTTTTGCAGCCATTAGGACTCCAAGATACAACTGTAACCAAAATAGGAATGGACCTGAACATTTATAGAAAGATAAACTAACCACCTTTTTGAGTGCTCTCCATGGTTTCTATAATCTACGTTTACCCTTTTCCCACTGGTTTTAGTATTTTCTCTAAAAGTCCTCTGGAAATAAAGCTTCTTTAAACAAACCATCCTGGAGGAAATGCTATCTTCTTGGTATTAGATTCAGAAGCAAGACTACAAGAGGAAAAGCAGACAAAGACACTGGTTAAATTTATGTATTTTGAAAGGACGTCATTCTTAAGTCTGTTTAAGGTGCTTTAAATGGCACAACCACCTGGGAAATCAGGATATGCCACTTGATTAAACCTACATAGTTCCTGTGTCAGTGAGGTTAACACTGTATAGAAAGTTGAAACCTTTCTCCATTCTCCTGGGAAGCTGGAAAGATACAAACCATTGTTTCTCATGGCTCAATTTTGCAATGCTGCTGCTGCTGCTGCTGCTGCTAAGTCACTTCAGTCGTGTCTGACTCTGTGTGACCCCATAGATGGAAGCCCACCAGGCTCCTCTGTCCCCGGGATTCTCCAGGCAAGAACACTGGAGTGGGTTGCCATTTCCCTCTCCAATGCAATGTATATATTAAGTCAGTAGTTGGGATTTGAGCAGCTCATTCACAAAAAATGAACTTTGTGCTAAGAGGGAATCTCTAGCCTAAGACAGTTACAGTCTCTCTCTTTCTCCATGTATACATAGATAGACAAAGAGAGGAAGAAATATAAACGTGCTGTAGGCTGCTGATAATTGCATTTCTAACAATAACATTAATTTAAATATATTTTTCCAGAAGTGAATACTCAGGATATATATACTACTATGCCTTCTTTTCTTGGTGTTGTCAGTTTTAAATATTTACATTGTTATTGTATATCTGTATTAAAGGAGTGAAATGTTCATGAACTTTTTCTATTATTGTCACTTGAGAGTTGTAATTTGAAAAAAAATTGCATATATGTAATATTATTATACAGATATCCTCAATAAGGACGTAAATGCAATCCAGATATCTCTATTCTCACTTCTATTAGCTGCCTTTACTATTATTTTAGGTATTTTCCTGGTGCTTAAAATCCACTTTGTATTCACAATAACATTTCTATTGAGGGATTAACTTCCTTGACCTTGTTTTGCAAATGAAAGAGGAATACATGCTAAGCTGGAAAAAGAATCTGTTTTGAATCAATAGCTCTCTGAATCTTCTTTGTTTATCCTACTAAACATCTCTCTTTGTACTAAGCTTCAGTAAAACCAAATGGCAACCTTATGACTATTAGAAACATTTTGAACATCCTTGGAAACCAAAATTTCAGCCATCTGAGATGAAAAAAAAAAAATAACAGATTCTCCTAACATCACTGTTTTTGGATACATTTCAAAGTTCAGAATCGTGCACCTGAATTTGGGGACATTTTTGCAACTCTTGAGAGACTTATTTTTATATTCTTGTCCTTGGTGGTTATTCATTTTTAACATATGATATATTATAGCTTGTATATCAAATTTATCATGACTTAAATTGCAGGAGCTCAACAGCACTAAGTTTTGCCAAGTGCATGCAACTCAGAATTTGAAGCTACACATTCATCTTATGTTTTGTACAATCTAAATGCTAGTTTGTCCTTGAATTTCACTTACTTTTTCCAAAGTCAAAGCTGACATCAACTTCATTTTTAAAATTTTATTTTAGGGACTTAAAGGTATGTTAAAACTTTAAATGGATAGTTAGAATTACCTTCTAATTCTGTAAAAATCATAATGTTTCACTAAGTCTCAAAACCCTGATGTGTAATTGTTTGGAGATCATTTTTCATGGATCTCTCACACTTCTGAACATAGGAAGAATGTAAGAATTCTTAAACAAAAGACTAGTTTTCAAATAACCTTGAAGTAGAGATAGTGTATCCCTTAGAGCAAAGGGCAGTTATGCTTATCTGCAAGTATAGTGAAAATAACCTCTTTCTCAAAATGTAATGGCCAGCATACTTATGCCTGCTATATAATGTTGAGGTTACCTCAACCAAGAGTTCTGCTGTGATGCGCCTCACTGCATGTGCAGGTGTCACTTGGCCCTCTTCTCACTGCACAGTGGGAATTGGAACTTGGGGAACTGACATGAGAAATGCTGACTCTGACTACTGCTATTCCTGTGAATAATAATGTTTTTCATCTCTGATTCAGGAGCTGTATAACTTTTGTCAGCATCCGTAAAACTGCCATGGTAGCTTGTTATCTTTTCAGTAGAGTGGAATCATAGACCCTTTACTGTTCCTGATATTACTGATTATAAATTTTTGTGGGCACCCTAGATGACCTCACATGAAAGACATTGATCAGTTTATTAGTTTTAGATATGATTCCGTAATGAAATTTGATGACAGATGAGGTATACAGACAACTGATTGTGTATGAAAGCAAATGAAAAACTTTTTTTTATTAAATGCCACAGAAATAAGCATAGATTTTCATGTGCATGCATCTGTGTACATTTATTTCTGTTTGGAGGTAAATATCAGGTAAACAGTTCAAATTCTGTATTCAAATAATACTGGTAATGATAGCTACCATCAATTGTAGCTTACTATATATACTAGGTATTGTTCTATATACTTTTATTTTATTAACTCATTTATGTAACTCATTTGGTTATAAGATAAGCATTTCCTTTCAAAGAATGTAGTTCCAGCTTACCTAAGTAGACACAGCACAATTCTGCCACAGCTGTTCACAAACAGTTGCTATATTTGCTGTTTCACTGTGACATCTACCTCTTTGATAACATGTTTATAAATTTATAATTTATCATCCTTACTCTTGGATAACTGGAATTTCATGACAATTCTAATGAACAACATTACAAGATCTTTTTAACAAGACTGGACTCAGATTAATATTCAAAACAAATTTTATTAAGCCCACCTTTCATTTGTACCAACTATGGTCTTAATCATTTTTAACTCTACTTATAAGAAATGAACAATTCATTATCAACAACCTCAGATATACAAGCAGTTCAGATCAGTCGTTCAGTCATGTCTGACTCTTTGCAACCCCATGGACTACAGCACCCCAGGCTTCCCTGTCCTTCACCAACTCCCAGAGCTTGTTCAAATTCATATCCATCGAGTCAGTGATGCCATCCAACCACTTCATCCTCTTTCATACCCTTCTGCCTTAAATCTTTCCCGGAATCAGGGTCTTTTTCAATACTTTGCATCAGGTGGCCAAACTATTGGAGTTTCAGCTTCAGCATCAGTCCTTCTAATGAATATTCAGGACTGATTTCATTTAGGATGGACTGGTTGGTTCTCCTTGCAGTCCAAGAGACTCTCAAGAGTCTTCTCCAACACCACAGTTCAAAAGCATTAATTCTTCAGTGCTCAACTTTCTTTATAGTCCAACTCTCATATCCAAACCTGACTACTGGAAAAACCATAGCTTTGACTAGCCAGGCCTTTATCGTCAAAGTAATGTCTCTGGTTTTTAATATGCTGTCTATGTTGGTCATAGCTTTTCTTTCAAGGAGCAAGTGTCTTTTAATTTCATGGCTCCAGTGATACCACGCTCATGGCAGAGAGTGAAGAGGAACTTAAGAGCCTCTTGATGATAGTGAAAGAAGAGAAAGCTGGCTGAAAGTGGAAAAGCTGGCCTGTAAATCCACATTTGAAGAACTCTGATCATAGCTCTAGTCCCATCACTTCATGGCAAGTAGAAGGGGAAAAAGTGGAATCAATGACAGATGTTATTTTCTTGGGCTCCAAAATCAGTGCAGATGATTAGTGCAGCCATGAAATTAAAAGACACTTGCTCCTTCAAGGAAAGCTATGACAAACCTAGGCAGTGTATCCAAAAGCAGAAATATCAGTTTGCTGACAAAGGTCAGTATAGATAAATCTATGTATTTTCTGGTAGTCATGTGCAGATATGAGTTGGACCATAAAGAAGGCTGAGCACCAAAGAAGTGATGCTTTCAAATTGTGGTGCTGGAGAATACTCTTGAGAATCTCTTGGACTGTGAGGAGATCAAACCAGTCAGTCCTAAAGAAAAACAACTCTGAATTTTCATTGATTTGGCTTCTGGAAATTACCCTGATGCTGGGAAAGATTGAGGGCAGGAGGAGACGGGGATGACAGAGGATGAGATGGCTGGATGGCATCACTGACTCAATGGAGATGAGTTAGAGTCAACTCCAGGAGATAGTGGAGGATAATACGTAGCCTGGCTTGCTACAGTCCCTGGGGTTTCAAAGAGTTGGCCATGACTTAGCGACTGAACTGTGATAACAGCAGACATCATACTGTGTACTTTGCACAGACATGTTATTAATACCATTTTGACTTAGGGAAATTGAAGCTCAGAAATCCTGAATAACTCTTTTATACTCACACAGAGAATATGATGCTTTATTAATTCTAACCCATGTCTGATAAAGCATCAGATGAGTATAGGTAACTACTTTCGTGGTGTTTATATTTTATCATTTTGATATTAATTAGTTTTATTCTATATGTTTTTCTTAAATTCTTCAAGAATACCTTCAAATATAAATACATGCTCAAGAATAAATAACCATTTTCATTAAATAATAAATATAAGCAGATTTTAAATTCTAAAGTTTAAAATATTTAATAGTATTCAGAAATAATTTCTGAAATTAATATATGTATATACATAATATATATGCCTATATATGTGTGTATGTCCATTTACTATAAACATGGATATGTTACAAATGGATAGTTATAAATGGTTAAAGAGGTTCCATTTGTTAGAATATAAATTAAGATAATATTTTATATTACTAATTATATAATAGCATTTAATATTTTACATATTAAAGACTACAACTGAATTTTTTTACTTTTGATATTAGATAAGGCAGAGGGTAGAAAAGAGTTATATATATGAATTATAAAAAAGCATTCCTTTATAGTTTGAATTTCATTTTCTGTCTCCTTCCTCAAAGCTACATCTCATATGTATTAAAGATCAAATCTCCTTTAATTGAGTGTTAAATTCATGATAAATGCATATGTGTTAGAATTAATACGCCAGTAATCTCTTTGGATTGTAACTCTACCTGCTTGGTGTAAATCATTGACTTAATTCCTTTAAGGCATGAGCACTAAGTATTCAAGAACCTTGTATAAAATTGGAAAAAACAGAATATTATTATTGAAATTAAAGTAAGGTTTTTGAAAAATGTTTCTCCTGGTTTGGCAGGAAAACATAGTCAGGTCAGTTTCACTTTCATTGTGTGAATTCCTTTGAATATGAGATGGCAAACGGTTATGCTAAACACATATTATGTAGACCACTCATAATCATATCTCCAATATGAGTGGTACAAATATAAATAATTATATTGGTATTACAATGTAAAATGCAGTGTAAGCCAGAAGTATATATTAATCAGCTTCCCAGGTCCACATGACATTTCAAAGTGAAATTGCTCAAAACTCCTTTAAATAGAAGAGAATCACATTGGCTGACTTTTGTTCCTCCTTTTGTCTGTAATGACTGTATGTATACTTTTGACCAATTTTGAAGGTTTTGAGTAATTTGAAATAAAAATGTTTATGGAATCTTAGATCAGTATTTCTAGAACTTGAAAACAAATAGTCAATGCAGAGATAAAAAAAAAAAAACAGTGAAATGGGATACTTAATTGAAATGAACACCTAGGTAAATTGTTCTGGTGTCCGTGGTTGCTGCTGCTGCTAAATCAATTCAGTCGCGTCCGACTCTGTGTGAGCCCATAGACGGAAGCCCACCAGGCTCCCCCGTCCCTGGGATTCTCCAGGCAAGAACACTGGAGTGGGTTGCCATTTCCTTCTCCAATGTGTGAAAGTGAAAAGTGAAAGTGAAGACGCCCAGTCGTGTCCGACCCTTAGCGACCCCACAGACTGCAGCCTACCAGGCTCCTCCATCCATGGGATTTTCCAGGCAAGAGTACTGGAGTGGCTTGCCATTGCCTTAGGAGTCTTCATTTCGTCTATTACATCATTCAAATCAAGTTAAAATTTCTGTCATAGATTTGAAGATGATATAGTTAAATTAATATGAATAGACTAAAGTAGTTTAGATATGCAGATGACACCAACCTTATGGCAGAAAGTGAAGAGGAACTAAAAAGCCTCTTGATGAAAGTGAAAGAGGAGAGTGAAAAAGTTGGCTTGAAGCTCAACCTTCAGAAAACTTAAGATCATGGCATCTGGTCCCATCACTTCATGGGAAATAGATGGGGAAACAGTGGAAACAGTGTCAGACTCTATTTTTTTGGGCTCCAAAATCACTGAGGGTGCTGATTGCAGCCATGAAATTAAAAGATGCTTACTCCTTGGAAGGAAAGTTATGACCAACATAGATAGCATATTAAAGAGCAGAGACGTTACTTTGCCAACCAAGGTCCATCTAGTCAAGGCTATGGTTTTTCCTGTGGTCATGTATGGATATGAGAGTTGGACTGTGAAGAAAGCTGATCGCCGAAGAATTGATGCTTTTGAACTGTAGTGTTGGAGAAGACTCTTGAGAGTCAGCTGGAATGCAAGGAGATTCAACCAGTCCATTCTAGAGGAGATCAATCCTGGGTGTTAATTGGAAGGACTGATGCTAAAGCTGAAGCTCCAATACTTTGGCCATCTCATGCAAAGAGTTGACTCACTGGAAAAGACTCTGATGCTGGGAGGGATTGGGGACAGGAGGAGAAGGGGATGACAAAGAATGAGATGGCTGGATGGCATCACCGACTCGATGGACATGAGGTTGAGTGAACTCCAGGTGTTGGTGATGGACAGGGAGGCCTGGCGTGCTGTGATTCATGGGGTCACAAAGAGTCAGACATGACTGAGCGACTGAACTGAACGTAGTTTAATAACCTAGCCATGAAATAATACCAACTTTGTTGTGCTAGTTGAATCTGTATTTAAAAAAAATAAAACAGCAAAATTCTGTAAAGTGATTATCCTTCAATAAAAACAAATTAAACAATTTTTTTTCTGAAACAAAGTTCAGTTCAGTCGCTCAGTCGTGTCCGACTCTCCGCGCCCCATGAATCACAGCACGCCAGGCCTCCCTGTCCATCACCAACTCCCTGAGTTCACTCAAACTCACGTCCACAGAGTTGGTGATGCCATCCAGCCATCTCATTCTCAGTCGTCCCCTTCTCCTCCCGCCCCCAACCTTTCCCAGCATCAGAGTCTTTTCCAGTGAGTCAACTCGTCGCATGAGGCCAAAGTATTGCAGTTTCAGCTTTAGCATCAGTCCTTCTAATGAACACCCAGGATCCATCTCCCTTAGAATGGACTGGTTGGATCTCCTTGCGGTACAAGGGACTCTCAAGAGTCTTCTCCAACACCACAGTTCAAAAGCATCAATTCTTTGGCGATCAGCTTTCTTCACAGTCCAACTCTCACATCCATACATGACCATGGGAAAAACCATAGCCTTCACTAGACGGACCTTTGTAGGCAAAGTAATGTCTCTGTTTTTTAATATACTATCTAGGTTGGTCATAACTTTCCTTCCAAGGAGTAAGCATCTTTTAATTTCATGGCTGCAATCAGCATCCGCAGTGATTTTGGAGCCCCAAAAAATAAAGTCTGACACTGTTTCCACTGTTTCTCCATCTATTTCCCATGAAGTGATGGGACCAGATGCCATGATCTTTGTTTTCTGAATGTTGAGCTTCAAGCCAACCTTTTCACTCTCCTCTTTCACTTTCATCAAGAGGCTTTTGAGTTCCTCTTCACTTTCTGCCATAAGGGTGGTGTCATCTGCATATCTGAGATTATTGATATTTCTCCCAGAAATCTTGATTCCAGCTTGTGCTAAACAAAACAAAACATTAAAATGGAAAGGTCCATTGGTTTTATTATACATGATGCTTCTTAGTTAGGGAAAGTAAAAATGTCTCCCAAAATGGACAGTACATTCTACTCACCATTTTATCGGGTCGATGTTAAAAAATTCCAAGTCACCAATTCAGCATTCAATTGCTAATATTATAAATAGAACACAGTTAAGTCTTAGTTCTATTTGATATAGTCTTTGAAGGAGAGATTTCTAACATCCTTTAATGAATGCTGAGGTATTAAAAAGACATGCTTATGGATGATCTGATCACAGCTGTAATAGAATTAAAAGAAAAAAAAAAGAACATTATTGCTAGGTACGTATGGAATAGCTTAAATAGAGAGAGGGATGAGTGAGTGACAGGAACAATATCATGGATTACTGCTTTGGCATGAAGATTCTAGTATTCAGCCAGCTTGCCAAATAGATTGACCAGAGAAAGCGAAAGTCAACAGATTAACTTCAGGAATCAAGCTTATTAATGGATTTTCATGCAGAGATGTATCCACCCACCATGATAGGAAAGGGCTTCCTTTGCTTTCCCAGCTGCTACGTTATACATTAAAATATTTCAACATAAATTGTTGATGGGATAGAGATTTTCTTTTGCTTTTTAAATGAATGTTCACTGACCTGAGCCAATGTTGTACTATATCCATTCATGTTGAGCTGATTTATATTTGAACCTGAATAAGTTGATTTAATCATGAACTAAATATATTTAAATGTAGATTGTTCATGTTCACAGCCTTCTCTTTTATTTAGAGTTAAATTTCACTGCTCAATCCATAATTTAAGAACATGCAAGGACGTAATTGGTATTGGTGGTAAATTACATTCTTTTGTAGAAAGTGTAATTATCAGAAGTTAGTTAAAAACACCTCTATTCTGTTTTAATTTTCATGCATGGAGCAGTTGTTTTGACAGATGGATGGACTTTATTTTTGTAACCATCCGGGAAAAGTCTGCTTAACACAGTCTAATCAGTGCTACATATTTGTAATGTTTGTTTTTGAATCACTGTGCATTTGGCTTCTATATCTTTTTCTGAGGGTAGACATTTTCTTTCTAATTTATTTTTCCAGGCTAATATCTCTCTGTGTAATTCCTCTCTACATTTGACCCTAAGACTCTAGAAACTCTTAAAAAAATAAGTGTAAATGGTTTGTCACTAAGGATGATGAATCATTGCTCCTCAGGTGTGGCCTTGGGCTTTACTGGTTTATGACTGCCTTTATTTTACCATGAGGCTAAGTTAACAATTTATAATGCTGTTGTTCTGGAGTACATTTCAGTGAAATAAGAGGTCAGTGTGGTTGCCTGGGCTTCCCTGGTGGCTCAGAGGTTAAAGCGTCTGCCTCCAATGCAGGAGACCCGGGTTCGATCCCTGGGTCGGGAAGATCCCCTGGAGAAGGAAATGGTAACCCACTCCAGTATTCTTGCCTGGAGAATTCCCATGGACGGAGAAGCCTGGTAGGCTACAGTCCACGGGGTCGCAAAGAGTCAGACACGACTGAGCGACTGAACGGAACGGAACGGATGGTTGCCTGACTCTTGGGAAGCCAGCTTGTTGCTAACTTGTCTGTGTGTATCAGCTTAAATTCCAAAAAGATCCAGGTTTGAAAAATGAATTCATTTTGAACTGATTACATTCTTTTTATTACGTTGTAAATCCACCAGTGCTGAGCAAAGCAGCACAGTAGTTGAATGCCAAAAAGTACATTACATTCTGAGTTTTAAGAATCGTCACGGTTCAAGAAAAGGTCAAAAACACTCTTCTTCTGTCTCCCTAGAGCAGAAATGTGTGAAGTGTGTTTCCTTTTTCTGCCACGCTTCCTTCTTTTTTAGAGGAATGTCCAGGCTGCTTCCAAATAAAATGAATATCCTGTTTTGGAACACTCAAAAGCCTTGGCAACAACAAGCAGGAGAATGAAGACAAATGAATGACAGGATTGATACTCTTTTGTGTTGGTTTTCTGTTTAAAGAAAAATCCTTACTTCACTATGTCTCTTTCAAGTTTTGATTTCTTCTCTGTCCAGTTCTTTTAATTCAGTGTTCCTTGTATATTGTTATTGATGAGTTTTCTTGCAGCTACTTTAAACCAATTTTGAAAATATTTCATTCAATTTCTTTGTTTCCGTTCAGTGTCTTAACTATATAAATCCAAGAAATTTCTCTCCATTCTATTTGCATCAGTCTTCACATGAAAATAATATTGAGTTAGCCCCCAGGCATGGTACAGTACAGCCTTCTGCCAACTGGGAGAGTTCACTGGGTAAATCATTCAGGCCTCAGGCCAATAGGGTGGGTCTAGCTGCTTTGTAGTACAGATAAAATCCATTATCAGCATCCTCAGTAGAACCCTTTGCCAGGTTTCACAGCTTCAGTCCTGTGATTTTTTTCCAGCAGCTCTGTAGAATAGTTGTCATGTTATAGTGGTGCTTCTTTGACAGTTAATAGAGAACAACCATAACAACAACAGCAACAACAACAAAATTGGAGGAGGAAATGGCAGCCCGCTCCAGCCTTCTTGCCTGGAGAATCCCATGGACAGAGGAACTGAACTGTCAAGCTCAGCCCATAGGATTGCACAGGGTCAGACAGGACTGAAGCAACTTATCACGGTATAACACGGCACACAGAGAACAAAAGAAAATTAGGATATCCAGGGTAGCTCAGTTACATAGTTCTCCAGAACTGTGAGATATTTCAGTCAATAATCGTTGCTAATCAGCTACCCAACTGATTAAAAGATAAAAGCCCACAGATTCTGTGATCTTAGAATTCATAACAGTTGCAAAAGTGACATAACCTTCACTTATATGCACAGGTATCTATGCTTATAAAATTTTCCTTCCTTTCTTTATCGTGGAGATCTATGGTCTCCTCTCAAATTTCTATAATGCCCTTATGTGTTACTACTGGGATTAAAGAACTTGGATTTGTATTTAAAATTGCATGTGTATCTTTATAGGCCTGGTGGGCAAAGTAAAACCCTGTTCTTTTCTAGAATGAATAAGACATCCATCTGGGTCTGCCACTGCTATTTATTAGAATATTCGTTTGCTTACCAATATGTGTGTACACAGCCAGTTTCTTAATTTCAACATATGGTGCTGGAAATAGTTGTTTATAATCTTGAATGCTGTAATATTGAGTCCACAATCAGGGTTGGCTGTCTTTATGTAAAAGCAGAGTATGTGGCCACCTACATGTTTCATAAAACATTTTCCTGAAAATAACTCATTTTCAAATGACTGCATTTTCTTAAGAGTACAAGTAAATCCTTTGGGTAAGACTCATGAATGTCTTATTTGTAAATGAGTTTATCAGATGTTTCCCTGTCCACAGCCTCTTTCCTCTGACCAAGAATTCATGCCCTATCCTCTTTCTCAAAGAGGAGAAATTGTTATAGACTGGGGAGTTTGTGGCTTCTAAGCTTATCTAAGGTTTCGTCTAAGATGTGTCATGTTCAAAGTGGTACATGGATAAGACGCATATGCTCTTTAAGCTAGGAAAATTTTCTTTATAGAAACTTGCAAAATTAGTTTCAAAGTTAGTTAATTTCAGTGCTTAATTTTCTTTGTTATAATGCCTTTCCAGACAAAGGAAAGACTCAGGATGTAAGCAACAAAACAGAGACAAATCAGATGTGTATTTTAGCTACTTCCCGAAACTGCTTATCATTTGATAAGAAAGAGTGAAGAGTCCTAACAGTCAAGTTTCATATTTTCCCTTATAGAGATATAACTTACTTTTGGGATGATATGTTTATAGGACATCCTCGGATTTCATCCTGGATAAATCAGTGATGATAGAAAGCAAGTATTTGAATTTAAATAACAATTATTCTGCTCAGGTTTGGTCTGCTCTTTATTTTATGGAGGCATTAAAGTTAAAACCAAAATCATCAGTTACGAACACAGAATACATATGTCACTTGGGAGTGTACTTAAATTATTGTAACATCTCAGTTATAAATTCCAACTAACTACATAAGTCCAAATAAATTCTGAGCTTTCACTTGAAGAGTCACATGTTATAGAGAATGACTTAAGGGAGTGTTACAAACTTACACGTGTCAGGACCAACCCAATTCTCTGTTACATTTGCCTGATTTTCTTGCACTATAGTCTGCATTTGATCTTTATCTGAACTTTTAGTTATATATTTGGTTTTTATTTCCACATTTATGGGAAAAAACACAAAACTATGTGTATAAAAAGGTCTATGGCCAATAACATAAAATTTCAGTGCAGTTATTAATATTCAGTTGGATATTTAAAAATAGATAATGTATGTCCCATTTCAAATTCATATTTTCTACTTATATGTATTTAATTTTAAGATTTTTATATGGTTAATAGACCATAGCATTTATTTGAAGATTTTTAAAAATAAATTCATTTATTTTTAGTTGGAGGATAATTACTTTACAATATTGTGCTATTTCTGCCATACATCAACATGAATCAGCCATAAATATACTTAGGTCCCCTCCCTCTTGAATTTACCTCCCACCCCATCCCAACCCTCTAGGTTGTCACAGAGCACCAAGTTTGAAATTCACTTTTCATTGTTTTCTTTTTATAGTATTGATAGCAACTCATTTATTTAAAAATATTTTGCAAAAATTATGTCTTTTCTACTTAGGGTTAATTTGGCAATAAAATTATCCAGTTTATACTTCATCTGATTTTTTTTCCTCTGATTCTTCCCTTAACAGGAACAGAAGGCTAAGATTCCTATTCATTTGTAGAAACACATTTTCTTTCATAGGGTCTACAGATAGAATATATAGAAAAATATAAGTAGCTCTATCATATTTCTTAGGTGACATTTGGATAATGAAATAGAAGGAATGTCTAAACTTCTATATATAATAACATATGACTGTAATCCCCTCTTATAAAGTAGCTGTTCTTTACCTGGACGATCCATGACTCATTGGTAAGGGTATCCATGTATCGGTTTACAGTGTACATGTACTGCATGAAGATATTTATTAAATATAGCTACTCTAATAAAGACCTTCAGTCGATCAACTTTCTAAACTCTAATATCTTCTCTGTCTCATCTTATACACAAACCATCTTTGAGGGTTCAGTGACTTTTTCCAAGAGGAGGTGGTTTTATCTCCTTAAATCTGTAAAGCTCAGGAGAAGGAAGTGGCAACCCACTCCAGTATTCTTGCCTGGAGAATCCCAGGGACGGGGGAGCCTGGTGGGCTGCCGTCTATGGGGTCACACAGAGCCGGACACGACTTAAGTGACTTAGCAGCAGCAGCAAGTATCAGTGTGTTTGTGTGTGCGTGCGCGCATGCGTGCATGTTAGTCACTCAGTCATGTTCGACTGTTTGTCTATGGAATTCTCCAGGCAAAAATACTGGAGTGGGTTGCCATTCCCTTTTCCAGGGGATCTTCCCAACCCAGGGATCAAACTTAGGTCTCCTGCATTGCAGGTGGATTCTCTACCATCTGAGCCACCAGGGCAGCCCAGTAAATAGCACTGCTAAAGTTCAAAGTTAGTTGCCAACCATTATGAGTTACTGATGATGTTTCAAATTTATGTTTAGTAGAAGGTTTTATTATCTTTTATTTTTGATTTAGTTTTCCAAATTTAAAGCTGACTTTTGAAAATAAATTTTCATCATTATTATGATTTAACTAATTGACTAATTTGCTGTTTCCCTCATTTCTAGAAAAGTCACCTATGATAATTGGTAATCTATATTCCACTTTTTAATAAATAAATTATAGTTTTAATAAAAACATTAAAGGGTATATTATATTTTACCCCCCAAAAATAAGAACTTCTTTGTTTCATGTAAAAATGAGAACAAACCCCTTCTGTACCTCATGTAATAATGTGAACAAACAATAGAATAATAAGCTATAAAAACTAATGTGAGAGGAAACGAAATCTGTTCAGACATGCCTAGCACACTAAAGGATACCTCAGCCATGCTAACTGCTAGAACTCACTGGTTTTCCTTTTGTTTTACAGAAAGAATGTGCTAATTTCATCAAGGTGCTTAAGGCTTATAATCAGACTCATTTGTATGCCTGTGGAACGGGGGCTTTTCATCCAGTTTGCACCTACATTGAAATTGGACATCATCCTGAGGTAAAGCTGGCTTTTTAAAAATGGTGTTTGTCCATGACCCCTTCCTTTTCAAATACTTCATTACTAATTTCTTCACTTCATTGAAGAAATTAGTTTGCTGATCGATAGCTCCTACTTGGAATTCAGATGTTATTATTAATTTTAATCTGTGAATGCACAAAGAACTGAGACCATCACTCAACAATAACTGGAACAGAGAGACGGAAGGAAGAAAGCATTTGCTTTTCCTCTCTATTACGGAGTCCAATCCATTTTGCATGTGCAGCAGATGTCAGCAGGCTGAATGTGTACTGTTTTCTCCTTCATTTGTATATTGCCAGCTTTCCCCACCATTTCCCTCCTCAGCCAGAAGTGTCTGCCACCACAGTTGTTTTCTTCTGCCCAGGGATTAAGAAAGGATGCCATACATGTGCTCAATGCTCTGATCACATGTTTGACCTAAATTGCTCACAGTTGTGTTCTTGCTTAGCTAGGCTTTATATTTATATTTTGGACTATAATTTTGTCAGTATAAAAAAGATAAAAATCGTTAATTTGTCTCTTGTTCCTAAAAGATATTTTAGTGAGAAAATTAAGTTGGGTAAATTTAAGCAAAACTTGAAATTAGGGATGTATTTAAAGGAAAAGTTTCTAGTTTGAAAGCAATTCCATGGGTTGGATTTATCAGTAGCCTTTAATTATAAGCCCTTTATAATTTTTGGCACAAAATCCTACGAGAAACAAAAGTGTTCATGTGGTGAAAAAATCTTTTGTGACAGAATTTTCTTCCAGTTGGAATCCAGAATTACTCATCAGATAAAAGGTTTCTTCCCAGAATATTTCTGGAATCCTAAAGTTGAAATATAACTTACATGTTAGTCACTTCTTTATAACTTTAAATCCTTTCTCTATATTTTCTTGTGGCATCTAAAAGTGATGCAAATATGTTCTTACAACCCAACCACAGAATAATCAAAACATTTTTGTGTTGTACCTTCTTTGTATAAGAAGACACCTTTGAGGCTATGTGGTTTCTAGACTAAACATGATTATTATGACTTTCCTGATGATGCTGGGAAGATTAAAACCCTTTCCCAAGTTCTCACTAGTTTAGACATTTGCCCTCATAAACCGCTTCCCCCAGTGCATCCTTCTTTTTTTACAAGCTCGCATTCTGTACCTGATGACATACCCAGGAATGTTAAGTAAGTTAAACTTTAAGGAAAGGCAGTTCTACTTAAGTTACTTGTTTTGTGTTGATTAAATTAGAAATAATTTCTTGCATAATTAACTTTTTAGCAACTTCTGGATAAATCTTTCCTTCTTCACTTGCTTCTAGGCTATTTTCAATAGTCAGGCACCCTAAAACTTGGGTCCCACTTTTCTGTTTATCAGAGATACCTCTGGAGAACATTCTGCATGTTGTCTTGCACTTTTCACATCTGTCTGACATCATGCTATATTGGACAGTTGGACCTGGAGAGCTGAGCTCCAAACACAGGGTTAGTGGAAAATAGGTGGGCTTCATGGTCATTTCTGGCTTCTAATCATGTTCTACAACTTACTATCTGTGGAGTCCAGGAAAATTGCTTAACCTCTCATATTCTGTCTCATAATATGTAAAAACAAAGCAAACCTCTATGATTCTCAGTGTCCGTATATTTAAGTGAGAAATCAACTTACTTACCTCCAAGTGCCTCCCAACCCTCCAACCATGGCGTGGCCCACTGACAGTTTTTGCTATAGAAACTCGAGGAGTTGTAATCCCTTCGTTGTTAAACTCATGTCCTCTAGCCTTTCACTGGAGAACTTTGGTCCAACCTTAGTTCAATACTTGATACTTAATCTGGAGTAAACTACTAATTTTCTTTGTGTCTTTGTTTCTAATCTAGAAAGTGGTGATAAGAATGGTCTCTACCTCCTGCAGTTATGAGTTTGACATTGCTTAATAGGTAGTAGGTCCTTTAAAAAATGCAGATTGTCATTTTTAAAATATGAATGTGTATCTCAGGATGAAAGCCATTGCAACTTTTATGGTAATAACTGTCACTTTGCTATTAAATGTACTTCATTCATCAGAGTTTATAAGTTACTGCACTGGGCTCTCATTCTTGCCAGGTCATTTTGTATTTAGCTTAATTCCTCTGCTTTTAATTTTGAAGCTTAGATGATCTTGATGGCCATTTAAATTAAAATATCACATATAGTTTCTGTAGTTTTACAATTTTCCCCAAATATAGATTTTTCTTTTTCTTTCTGAAGTTGCTCTTTAGCAGAGTTCCCTCTTTCTCAACTCATCAACTACTCATTGCTGGTTTATGAGTGGGTGGGAGGATGCAGAGGTGCAGGAGGAGGAAATTTACCCAGCAAAATGGAGGAGGCCTTTTCAAAGCATCCCATCCAATCACCATATGGTAGGATATTGATGAACAAGTGTTTTATTGAAATTCTAAAGCTCAGAACCTTTGAGAAAGGTCCTCCCTCAGAAGCTCAGTGGTCTTGAATTGCATGGCAACTGTGTTATAGGGAGATGCTGTTCCAGACTATTTAGGGGTCAGAGGGAAGATGATTATGCAGTTATCTGGGGGAATTGGGAGCAGTCTAGACAGTCAATCTAGGAAATTCTGGAAAAGATATTATCAAGATGGCTTGTCTAGACAACATAAAATTCAATTTTCAGTACTAAGCTGCCTTAAAAGAGAATCTGCTTTAAATTGATCTCTACTGGTACTTAAAATACTACACTTGTATTTAAATAGTTACACTGTTTTTGAAGTTGAGACAACGAGACAACATGTGTTTCATGCTGTTAGGAAAGTGATGATGGTAATGGAAGGATTGGCAGAATAAGAAGTAAAATAGCAAACAGGACTGAGGCCAGGCTTGTTGGATTAGAGTTCATAAGATCTCCTGAAGTTTGAATTTAGTAGCTTTTATTTACAGGGATGGGCTTTCAGACAGAACTAAGACAAACCTTTTCCTATACTCTGGTTGAAAAAGTAGCATGTATACCCTGTCCTCATTACATAAAATAATGAAATAGTTTCTTTTTTAAACTACTGTCCAGACTTTCAGTTCAGTTCAGTTCAGTCGCTCAGTCATGTCCGACTCTCCGCGACCCCATGAATCACAGCACGCCAGGCCTCCCTGTCCATCACCAACTCCCGGAGCTCCCTCAGACTCAAGTCCACAGAGTCGGTGATATGGCACAAAAAAGACATTTTGCTTTTATCAGGACTTCATGGATTTTTTAACATCCAGTTTTTTCTTTGCAGCGTTCTTTAAAATAACTGTCTTATATTGAGTCTGCAAGATTGTTGAAATCCATTGTTAGAAATTATGGATTTAACCCTTTCAAGATGGCTGGATGTCATAGAAATAAAGATACCACTTTTGAAACAAAGCAAAACTTCCTTCATCATTTAATAGCTTCAGATCTAATATGAAGAAATTAAAAATTCCTTTTAAATAATAATAAGCAGTTTGCAAAGAAATCCTTGTTTAGTCTTCTGATTGTGAATGATCTTACTTTACTCTTCTAGCATCTTAATAGCAATATTTAAACTTCTGAATACTATATTCTGAAATCTCCTCTTGCTGTATAGTGAATGCCTTATGACCATACAGAGTATGTCATTGATTGCTGTATTAAGCAGATTTTGTGTTTCCTGTAGTGCAGTTGGGAATTGGTAGACCTATTAATTAACTCCAGTTCTGTAAGATATGTGTCAGTCAATTCTTGGTTATCCTCCAATAGTACTTGACCCTGGAGATAACTGCCTGTGAAGTCACATGCTTCATACACATGTGCGTGTTTATTATAAAAATTCATGCAGAGTTCACAGGAGGAATGATTCAGAGCTAGAGTACAGATGATTTTTGAGTTTAAGCTCTCAATATCCATGCCATTCAAATGAAAAGTGTAAGCCATCCTTACGCAACAGAATATTCCCCAAAGACTTTTATTATATGGTATTTCCCTCTCAAATTTACATTTGTTAATAAAAAATGTATGAATTTAGGAGGGGTATAGCCGAAGAAGTCTCTGGTTGTTTTCTCAAATTCCAAAACGGCCTCCTCTGTGTACTGGGAGGAAATCTAAAGAAAGATGAACCCAGATGAGAGCTGGAAAATATTAACTCTATAAATACTCTCATAATGCCATGATCTCAATTTATGATAGAACCAAAGGGACATTACGAAATGCAGTGAAGCTTAATGGCTATCTCTAAGGTCATTTCTACAATGACGACTAATATATCAAGACATAAAAATAAAATGTTTTGTCTGTTTTTTCTCTTCCACCAAGAATAAGAGTTTGCTTCTATGTAAAACTTTGAATCAAATGCTCTTTGTAACAGTCTCCGGGGCCAAAATTCTACTTAAGTGGTAGCTGGAGCTCAGTTAACTAATTTATACATCTAATTAACTTTTTATCATTGAGTTATCTCTCTCAAATTATTTTGTCATTGAATCCAATAGAATAAAAGTTTATTTCTTGTACTGTAGAAAGAGTACAAGAAGAGATGCCCAAGCTAAGAAATTTAGATATCTTGGTAAAACAATGAGGCATTCTTTTAGGGTGGTTGTATCTTTCCATCTTTCTTAGATCATGTGTTGGAGTCTGACTTTTCCCACTTACATTAGCAGGATAACATAAATTAGTAGGTTAGTAGGCTAACAGAACTCAGGATTCTTGGTGACTTCTTCTTGGCTTCATTATTTCCACCAGAGGTGGTGCACTGCAAACCTGAGCCAAATGTGGTTGGAGTAAGACCATTATGGTTTCTAGGGGTTTTTTTTTTCCCCTAATCTTTCAATACTTGAATTGTGTTGGACAGGAAACCATACAGATTACAATGCTGAATAAACAGTACCACCATTTATATTGCAAATTAAATTTTAAAATGCTCTGCTATTTGTATTTGAGGAAAAAAATCACAGTTCATAAATTCTGTGACTTCAGCAACTCACCAGTGTATTTTCTATGAGTTACTAACATTCTAAACTCTAGATATCAAGAAGTCTGTTTCTCAAAATTAAAAGAACTAGTGGCCAAGTGAGGTAGTACGGGGACCTAAATTATTAGAAACAAGTTTAGGGGAAAACAAACAAATAAACAAAAATAACAAATGGTGAAAGAGAGAAAGAGAACTGAAAATCCAAAGCAATATCCCTTTACCGTATTTAAAGTGTTTCAAATGACCATTTTATATTTTGACTTGTTTGGTCTAAATATTTTATATGAAAAAACCATAGTTGATGAGATAAATGCACTTTTACTCTCTATACTTATTTGGTTCAATGGTGAAGTGTTTGGGTTTTTTTTTCCCCCCTACACAATATTTTGTCACCTTTTATTCCTAAAATCAACAGAAAAAATAGAAATGTTAACATTCAGTTCTTAACTTGCTGGGTATTTCGTTCCATGTTTTGTCAGATCTAGTTCACATAGTACCAGAAAATGAATTTGGACAAAATTCAAGAGTTTTCTTAAGGCCATCTTGGTGCATGATGTCATTATCAATTACTTATTAAAAGACTTTATTATCTGTAGTACTCAATTCCTGAATGCATCTTTATTCACAGTCAACCCAAACATGAGGACTAAAAGATAAACAGTACTTTAACCAATGTATTTATTTTTCCTCATGAACTACGAATACTAGTTTGGAACAAAGACCTTTGATTTCCTGGAGCTAATTTGTCACTGATAATGTGAACTCCAACTTAATTCTCTTCTACTTTGCCCTCTTGACTGGTTGCTTTGCACTCATTCCATATATAATCTATTTTGAGAGGAAATTTCTGTTCATGAAAACTCTTATTATCAATATTATATTTTATAATATTATATTATATTTTTGACTTTTCCAAAACAAACAAACAAAATAGACTAGTCCTAAACCCCAGCACCTGCTCACCTGTTTAGGCTGTTTTCATCTCCTTCCTCTTCAGGACCCTTTCTTTACCCCTGGACTTACATTCTGTTTTTCCTCCTTTATCTCTTTGTCTTCTTGCCTAAATTATTTCATTTGAAACCAAAGGTTAAGGTTGTGAAAATACAACTTGGATATATGTGTGAGAAGGTGTTAGTTTCATATATTTGAAACTTTGGAAAAACAGCAAAAGAAATTTAAACTGAATTTCCACAAATCAGAATATATTCACCTCCTCTTGGTGTGTGTTCCAAATAGCCCTCAGCAAGTTATCTTGTAGATTTGTTTTAAATCATAATGGTTTACTTTGATGATAACCTGAGGAAAATTATATAAGTCCATTCTAAACTAGTTGGATAACTACCTCATAGTCATGTAAAATCTTATAAAATCATGTAAAATAATGTAATCATGTAAAATCATGTAAAATAAAATTTTAGTGCCCTTGTTCGCTTAAGGCTTATAAACATGTGAGTGCCAAGGATATACCTTGGGCTAATGAGAAGGAAACAAGAGTTGACTTGATAGGCAAACACTGTCTTTCTGCCAAGTGAAGGCCAAAGTGAGGTCAGAATGGGCCGTATGAAAGATCTTGTTGTGCTTCAGAGGAAAGTAAATTACCCCAGAGCACAAAGGAAAGTCAGAACTGCTAGTCCCAAAGACTGTAACTTCTGGTCACTAGAATCACCTTCATATTGTAAGAAGGTATTTACTTTTCAAGATTTACAAAGATATTGTTGTCACATTGTTTGCTAATGCTGATTTCAATTGTATTTGTGCTCTAGTCAGTACTTAATTTTAACCCTGAAGAACCTATACTTAGCTTTATAATCTTATAAATTTAGTTACTATTAGAAAATATACAGTGTAAGGTAACTGGAATGCTGAAGAAGCTGAAGTTAATCGGTTCTATGAACACCTACAAGACCTTTTAGAACTAACACACAAAAAAGATGTCCTTTTCATTATAGGGGACTGGAATGCAAAAGTAGGAAGTCAAGAAACACCTGGAGTAACAGGCAAATTTGGCCTTGGAGCACGGAATGAAGCAGGGCAAAGGCTAATAGAGTTTTGTCAAGAGAACGCACTGGTCATAGCAAACACCCTCTTCCAACAACACAAGAGAAGACTCTACACATGGACATCACCAGATGGTCAACACCGAAATCAGATGGATTATATTCTTTGCAACAGAAGATGGAGAAGCTGTATACAGTTAGCAAAAACAAGACCAGGAGCTGACTGTGGCTCAGATCATGAATCCTTCTTGCCAAATTCAGACTGAAATTGAAGAAAGTAGGGAAAACCACTTGACCATTCAGATATGACCTCAATCAAATCCCTTATGATTATACAGTGGAAGTGAGAAATAGATTTAAGGGACTAGATCTGATTGATAGAGTGCCTGATGAACTCTGGACGGAGGTTCGTGACATTGTACAGGAGACAGGGACCAAGACCATCCCCATGGAAAAGAAATGCAAAAGAGCGAAATGGCTGTCTGAGGAGGCCTTACAAATAGCTGTGAAAAGAAGAGAGATGAAAAGCAAAGGAGAAAAGGAAAGATATAAGCATCTGAATGCAGAGTTCCAAAGAATAGCAAGGAGAGATAAGAAAGACTACCTCAGTGATCAATGCAAAGAGATAGAGGAAAACAACAGAATAGGAAAAACAAGAGACCTCTTCAAGAAAATTAGAGATTCCAAGGAAACATTTCATGCAAAGATGGGCTCGATAAAGGACAGAAATGGTATGGACCTAACAGAAGCAGAAGATATTAAGAAGAGGTGGCAGGAATACACAGAAGAACTGTACAAAAAAGATCCTCACGACCAAGATAGTCATGATAACGTGATCACTGACCTAGAGCCAGACATCTTGGAATGTGAAGTCAAGTGGGCCTTAGAAAGCATCACTATGAACAAAGCTAGTGGAGGTGATGGAATTCCAGTTGAGCTATTTCAAGTCTTGAAAGATGATACTGTGAAAGTGCTGCACTCAATATGCCAGCAGATTTGGAAAACTCAGCAGTGGCCACAGGACTGGGAAAGGTCAGTCTTCATTCCAATCCCAAAGAAAGGCAATGCCAAAGAATGCTCAAACTACCACACAATTGCACTCATCTCACACGCTAGTAAAGTCATGCTCAAAATTCTCCAAGCCAGGCTTCAGCAGTATGTAAACCATGAACTCCCAGATGTTCAAGCAGGTTTTAGAAAAGACAGAGGCACCAGAGATCAGATTGCCAACATCCGCTGGATCATGGAGAAAGCAAGAGAGTTTCAGAAAAACATCTATTTCTGCTTCACTGACTGTGCCAAAGCCTTTGACTGTGTGGATCACAATAAACTGTGGAACATTCTGAAAGAGATGGGAATACCAGACCACCTGACCTGCCTCTTGAAAAACCTGTATGCAGGTCAGGAAGCAACAGTTAGAACTGGACATGGAACAACAGACTGGTTCCAAATAGGAAAAGGAGTGCGTCAAGGTTGTATATTGTCACCTTGCTTATTTAACTTATATGCAGAGTACATCATGAGGAACGCTGGGCTGGAAGAAGCACAAGCTGGAATCAAGATTGCCAGGAGAAATATCAATAACCTCAGATATGCAGATGACACTACCCTTATGGCAGAAAGTGAATAGGAACTCAAAAGCCTCTTGATGAAAGTGAAAGAGGAGAGTGAAAAGTTTGGCTTGAAGCTCAACATTCAGAAAACAAAGATCATGGCATCTGGTCCCATCACTTCATGGGAAATAGATGGAAAAACAGTGGAAACAGTGTCAGACTTTATTTTTTTGGGTTCCAAAATCACTGTGGATGCTGATTGCAGCCATGAAATTAAAAGACACTTGCTCCTTGGAAGGAAAGTTATGACCAACCTTGATAGTATATTAAAAAGCAGAGACATTACTTTGCCAACCAAGGTCTGTCTAGTCAAGGCAATGGTTTTTCCCGTGGTCATGTATGGATGTGAGAGTTGTACTGTGAAGAAAGCTGATCGCCAAAGAATCGATGCTTTTGAACTGTGGTGTTGGAGAAGACTCTTGAGAGTCCCTTATACTGCAAGGAGATCCAACCAGTCCATTCTAAAGGAGATCAATCCTGGATGTTCATTGGAGGGACTGATGCTAAAGCTGAAACTGCAATACTTTGGCCACCTCATGCGATGAGTTGACTCACTGGAAAAGACTCTGATGCTAGGAAATGTTGGGGGCGGGAGGAGAAGGGGACGACGGAGAATGAGATGGCTGGATGGCATCACTGACTCTGTGGACATGAGTTTGAGTGAACTCCGGGAGTTGGTGATGGATAGGGAGGCCTGGAGTGCTGTGATTCATGGGGTCACGGAGAGTCGGACACGACTGAGCGACTGAACTGAACTGAACTGAAGTTAACTGGAAGCACACTAAGGAGCTATCTTTTAAGCAGACAGTTTCACCTGTTCCCTGTGTTCACATCTGAGGACACGTCCCTTGCTCTAGTGTATTGACTTCTGTTCTAGGCTCCTCATGGTTCTCAGTTGCTCCAGTCTTACCGCACGTGTTCAGTTTGGAAGTTGGAGGATCTGGAGAAATAGAAATAGCAAAGACTGATGCTGAGAATCAGTGTGAGGTAATATGAATGGCATTAAGGTAAAAAGGAAAGGTATAATGAAAAAACTAGAAGTTTTGATATGAAAGTTTTATTAAATAGATTTGAGAGAATACTAGAAGATAATAGAGGCTTAGCACTTATAATCTAGGGTTTTTCAGATTTGTAGCTACAATTCTGTTCTGCTGCTACAATCAATGCCTTTGTGATATAGGAAGCAATTAGCAATTTATAGTCATTAAGATAAAATTGACATTAATAAAAGCATAGGAAACATTTTTCCTAAGTAAGGTTCTAATAATAATGGTGAGAAATATAAAGATGAATGTCTGCCCCCAAAGATTGAACACATACATAGATACCTAACTTCAACATTGGTGAAAACATGAGTAATGATAATGATAATCCCAACAACTAGTATTTACCAGCAATAATTATGCTTTTTAATGGCAGCTTTGAGTATGTTACCGTAGTCTTCACAAAATCTGATGAAGTACGTACTCTTCACATCCTCATTTTATTGATGAGAAAATTAAGGTTTCCGTGGGTATTTTGTAATGGGCCTGAAGCAATCATGCTATTTATTGCATTATGTCTGAGTCGAGAATCTGCTCCTTTAAAAGAAAGTACCAGTTGGTGCAGGGGGAGAGGAGGTTTAAGATCATTAATTCTTATTGAGATTATTAAAGCTTTTGTCATGTAGTTATATTTTATATTTCAGAACTTCTTAATGTATGCCTAGTCTGAAAAAAGTGATAACTGTAATTAAGGGATAGCTTGATGAAGTGAACAGAAGCCATCACGTTTAAGCTGGGCTTTGAAAACTAGATCAAATACTGATGGATGTGGAAGATCCTTTAGTAAGACTAGAAGGATAGAATAGAAGGACAGAGACATGAAAGGCGTTGGTAAGTGGCAAATATCTCAGCGTGCATAGAGTATAGTGATTTTCAAAAGGAGCTGGAAAATTAGAATCAAATTGAGTTTGGGGAATCTAGTCAAGACCTCTACAAGACCTTAGAAGATTACTACTAATATTGCTATGATTGGTTCTGAAACATATTTTTAGTATCAGTGTGTGCGTGGTTGGAGATGGACATATAGGATCCATTTTGAGACTATGGCAAAAGCTCAGAAATGTCACATAATGAGAACTTGGACTGATACTGAGGAAAAAGATACTGAGTAATGTTTAAAATTCTCACAACAAACGATAATAAAATAGCATCTAAATATCATAAATCATGATGTATATTTGCATGATGATACTCTTTAAACTCCCCAGTGAAAAAATGATTTCCCAATTCTTTTGTGACAATTAGATAAAACATGCTTTATAGCATATTGTGGCTTATGTACACTCAATTTTCACTTCTGAGTCTACAAATAAGCTGAATTTATGTTGTGCATAAAACATTAAGCTACCATATGCAAAGTTATGTGAATTTCTCACCCATGGTGTATAACAAAAACATGGTTTCTCCACACTTGTAAATCCAGAGAATGCTATTTTGTGTAATGCATCTGTGAAAGTAATTCAAACGCACTTTGTTTAAAAAAAATAACAAAAAGAAACAAGATGCATTGTACTAAGAAATAGCTATTTTTAAATGAAAACCATGCTTTAATTTTAATTTCATTTTTATATTATAGTTTATACTGATTTTGTGAGATTTTTGTGAGACTAGTATATCCAGTCTATCCATTGTTTTTCTGTCCAGTTTTCCTCCTGCTATAACTACTCTCTGTGGTTTTTAAATTAATTTTATTACTATTAATGACTGTCATTGCTGGCATATTTGATGATTTTATGAATATTATAGCATTTTATATTCATTACCCTGTGATTGAAATGTGATTTCTACTTTTCACTGTAGGTAACTAAGTCTCAGAAAAGTTCAACAGCCTCCCTATCATCATACAAGTAGTCAGTTCGTTGTCATGACTTTTCTAGTGACATCAATATTATGTCTCATACTGTACTGATGTTGTACCATCCCCATTGGTAGGATGCTGTCCTATGTGTGTTTTTTTAAGTATATATATTTTTAATGTAGTAAGAATGCTTAACACAAATCTACTGTCTTAACAACTTTTTAAGTGCATGATTCACTATTGTTAACTATAGGCACCATGCTGTGCAGCTGATCTCTAGGACTTACTCATCTTGTGTAACTGAAACTTTATACCCATTGAGCATCAATTCCCCATTTTTCTACCTCCAGCCCCTGACAACCACTGCTCTAGTCTCTTCATTCTATGAGTTTAACTGTGTTAGATTTCTCACATAATTAAAATCATGCGGCATTTGCCCTTCTGCGCCTGACTTATTTTGCCTAGCTTAATATTCATTAGACACCGCACAAGAGAAGTCACTTTATTTTCTACTAATTCCCTCTCTGTGTAATAAAGGTGTTGAGCAAAATAAAACTTGCCTGTGGTACTTCCACTTAGACACACAAAAGAATGCTAATATGTTTTACGCTCAGTCATTTCTGACTCTCTGCAACCCCATGGACTGTAGCCCAACAGGCTCCCCTTGTCCATGGGATTCTCCAGGCAAGAATATTGGAGTAGGTTGCCATTTCCTTCTCCAGGGGATCTTCCCGACCCAGGGATTGACTACAATCAGAGAGAGTTGTAAATTTTTTTTAATCCAAAAGGGAAAATCAGATTCTGTAGCAATAATAGAAATATATTTGAGAGAGATTTCTTAAAATATTTTTAAAATTAATGAGTTTCCCACTTCTTATTCAAAGTAAGTTTAGCAATGAAATGTATCTTACTATTTCTTGGTATTTTGATCATGTCATAATTCAAGAACACAAAAGTCTGGATATTATTTTATGTAGAATTTTAGATTCTATAATAAACAGAAAATATTTAATTTTATATGGCACACAGATTATTAAATAACAGAAAATTGACATTGACTTTATTTCATTTTCGTTAACATAAATGGGCCTTATCAAGCTATCTCTGCTGATGAAAATATTAGTATATTTGAAAGCAGTTATAATTTCACTCAAAATTAACTTTGTACTTATGAATCTTTAGAATTTCCAGCTAGAACAAATGTATCTTGATAAATATATATTCAAGTGAATAGACATTTTTTAATCATTGCCTCAGAAATTGAATTGCATAGGCTTTCATCTTTCACTTAACACTGTTATTTCTATTTTTGCCTATTTTATTCATATACTTCAGTAGTTTAAATCCATTTCTATATAAATGATAGAAAATTTGATATTAATGCCTGAATACAGCTTGAGATTTATATATTTATATGTCAGAAATAAATTGTTTCAAATTTTTAAGAATCAAACTGCATAGAACAACTACTTTCCATTTTATTTTATTTTTATTTTCCAGTCTGCTGTTTTATTTTGATAGTGCATCTCTGGCCACTGAAAGCAATCTCAGGAATTGCTGAGCGGTTAAAAAGGGAGTCTAATGGGATCTAAAAATCAATTCACAGGTCTGTCACTGATTCATTGTGTGACTTTTGCTGCCACTGAAATGACATTAAACTGGTCTCCTCACAATTTCATACCTCAGAATTTCTCTTATAATAAATAAATACCTATCTAATATGCCTTATGGATATATACTTTAAAAAGTAGCTTGATGATTAAGAACTTCAAGACTAGTTTCTATTTTAACAAGTTACCTCACTTGAGATTATCACAAAGCTTTATACAGAGGCTGAAAGTCTGGATCTTTATAGTGTTGCAAATGGGGTTTTGTATACACGCCAGGGTTCAAGCTCCTTTTAAGTGCTTTTATCCTGGCAAACTTTTCTTCTTTTGATTTATGTTTTGTTGGCATTTAATAGCTGTCTTACTTCATATTTAAATTACTCAACCTGGAAAGGATGGATGTTTAGTGTCCCACATCGACTTGCCCTTTGCTGGCCTAAATCTTGGACACAAATGGAAGATTTGTAGGAAGGGAAACCTATTCTTTGTATTATGTCATGCTAGAGAGCAGACCTAGGTACTACCTTGACACTGTGTCAAATTTTTGCAAATTTTTCCTGACAGCATGGAATTTTAAAAAAATCCATGGCTATAATTGCACAATCTCTTAGACACATATAATTTTTTTCCGGAATAAAATGTAATGACTTATCTGAGAGAGGAATAGGAAAATATAATGCCATTGATAAGCAAACTATTTCCATTTTAACAATGTAAATATCCATAAGTACAGAAGTGAACTGACATTCCTTTGTTCCTAAAATGCATAAGGCAGTCAGTTGTTTTCAGTCTGTTGATTAAAATCAACTTCAGGTGAAATGATATGACAAAACCAAATGATGTGTTTGCCACAGGGATGACGAAAAAATTTAATCCATTCGCTTTTCTACCTTATACTAATAAAAGTCTGAAAAATGTAATAAGCTTCTAAGAAATGAATTAAAAGTATTTTTCAACTATGCTACTAAGAAAAATATTTTGACCTGAAATTTTTAGTACAAAAAATTCAGTTGCAAAATTTGATATACACAAGACTACTGAAGCCTAGTAACATCTTAAGCACAAAGCTCAGCAATATCTGATATCTTATTTTTTAAAAAATGATGTGTCGAGTTAAACTGTGACCACAATTTCCATGAATTTTGCACAAAAATGCATGTTTATAACACTATAGCTTACAGTTACTGCATAACTCCTCTAATTCCTATCCTCCATTTCATAGTATAAAAAATTTAAACTCAAATTGCTTAAATAGTATCTTCAAATCCCCTGGTTACTTTGTGGTTAAAAATTGAACTTAAACTCAGCTCTCCTGACAGCTAATTCAGAGTTATTTCCATTATACAAATGGCCTCATTCTCACTATCACACATGGAAAAGGACATGAAAGGCACACTTTTTCATTTGTATCAAGTTGTTTATATAAGTTTTTAAAAATAAAATGTATAAGTCAGTAATATTAAATAATTACTTTTGAAAAGTACTTTTCTTGTACTTCCTCCACGCATTCATGGTCTGATTATAAACTATATTGTCAGGGAAAAATTATGTGATTTCTTTTACAAAAGTACTATTTCCTTTTTCAAAATAAGTCAGTCATCTCTTAAAAATAGATAAAATTTGAATATTGTTTCAATACTTTACACTATTTTCCTTTATTCTCCTGAAACTAGCTAGATTAAAGATGATTTCTATTAGTTGTAGCAGTCAGCACATATCAGATATTATCAACGAAAATAACTGAAACATTAGGAAGGCAACCTGAACACTGTGAACAGCAGAATCATACAGAATTTCACCCACACACCTCTGCATACAATGGACAAGAATGACTAAACTCTTTGATCTCTCTTGGATAACATGAAAGAGTAAAAGGGGAAAAAAGCAACATCTGTTAGAAAAAGGGTTTAATGAACAGGGTGGGGACCCAGTTGAGTGTTAACACAGAGCATGAGAAAAGAAAAAGAATGCAGGAACAAATTTACTTGTAGTCATAGACCTCAACATGTCCTAAGAAAGTCTGATTTAGAAAAAGGATATTAACAGTATTATATTTTGATTTATGTTTATTTATAATTCCTGTAGTGAGTTCTCTACAAATGTTTTCAACAGGAAAATATATATGTATATATGCAGTATATATCTATATAACTTTTTGCATATTATGTATATATATGTATGTGTTTATGTCCGTAGTGATAGCAGCATCTTAGACAAAATAATGAAGGTGTAATATAAGGAACATAAGTCAGTTTAGATTGCCTGAATATATATTTGTAAATATAGATTTTAATCTATTTTCCATGTATCTTAAGGAAGCTGTGGGAAAAGTGATTGTTTTGAAATGGATTAGTTCTATATAGGGGTAGATATTGCCTGGGCATTGTCCATCATTCAGCTCTTGCAAATATCCAAAGCAAAAATATTTTATCTGTACTTTATAAATTTGGGTAACTTTCAGGTTTGTGAGTTTTTGTATCCCAAAGGGTGGTGATAGTGACTTTTCTTTTTTATTATTTATATCATATTTTTTATAAGTGTAGATTCTGCTGTCATGTGATTTAGTCTTTTCTAGGACTCTGACCATTAACAATAGCTCTTCCCAACTTTATGTCTGGTAGATGACATGAACATATGTGATATTCTCTCCTAGGCACACCTATTATATATACATAAGACTATTTGAAATATGAGTGGGTAAAAGAATGACTTTAGAGCCTGAAATTTGAAAAAATAATGACATGAGTATTAACCTTGAATTTGCCCTAGTTTCTTTTTTTTTTTTGGATTTTTTTAAAATTTATTTAATTGGAGGCTAATTATTTTACATTATTGTATTGGTTTTGCCATACATTGGCATGAATCTTCCCCAGGTGTACACATGTTCCCCATCTTGAACCCCCCTCCCACCTCCCTCCCCATCCCATCCCTCTGGTTCATCCCAGTACACCCACCCCGAGCATCCTGTATCATGCATTGAACTTGGACTTGCAATTCGTTTCACGTATGATAATATACATGTTTCAATGCCACCTAGTTCCTTTAAATTAAAAAGAAAACTTAAATATATACATATATAAGTTCAAGGGAGCAAACCATGTTTGAGGTCAGAAAAAGTGAATCATGGTCAAAAATGGCAAGAAGCCATAATTTTAGATTAGTGAGAAAATATTTAGGAAATACAAAAGGAAAGATATTTGCCTCTAAGATCATTCCTATATGTAATAGACTAGGTAGACTCTTCTGCTGGATGCCGGACAATCTGTGTAAAGGTCACCCATAAACTCTGGTTCCATTTAACGGAATAATACTAAGTCAGATCCTGCTCTCTTCCTACTGCTGACCAGCACCACTTAGCCTGACCAGTCAGGTTATCACACTGAAGCCAGAGCACTCTCCTCTGAGAGCAAACAGTTGTGTGTCACTTCTGTTTAAAGATACTGCTTTGCTTCCTTTTAACCTTAGCAACTAGGGAAGTCTACTTTTAGATCTCAGTCCTTCCTATCTTAGCATCCTTTTTTGGGCCACACTCCCCTTACCTTGTCCCAGCACCCTGGAGTTCCTTTTTCTTCTTTTGTTTCCTTTACATTCCCCATCTCTCTTCAATTAGGCCTTCCAATTTTCTTTTCAGCTATGCCTGTTTCTTGGATGGATCTTCCTTTGGATTTTTTAAAAATTTATTTATTTTAATTGGAGGCTGATTACTTTACAATATTGTAGTGGTTTTTGCCATACATTGACATGAATCAGCCATGGGTGTACATGTGTTTCCCATCCTGAATGCCCTTCCCACCTTCCTCCCAATCTATCTCATCCCTCTGATCTCAATTCAATCATTACTTCCTTAGAGCAAGTTTCCTTCTCTCCTCTTGTATTGTAGATTAATACTACTCTTGTATGTACTCTCAAAGCAACATAGGTGAAAAGGCAGACAAATAAATAGATGCACATATTGTGATAAGTCTTATAATAGGGATTCAGTTCAGTTCAGTTCAGTCGCTCAGTCGTGTCCGACTCTTTGCGACCCCATGAATCACAGCACGCCAGGCCTCCCTGTCCATCACCAACTCCCGGAGTTCACTCAAACTCATGTCCATCGAGTCGGTGATGACATCCAGCCATCTCATTCTCTGTCATCCCCTTCTCCTCCCACCCTCAATCCTTCCCAGCATCAGAGTCTTTTCCAGTGAGTCAACTCGCCGCATGAGGTGGCCAAAGGATTGGAGTTTCAGCTTTAGCATCAGTCCTTCCGATGAACACCCTGGATTGATCTCCTTTAGAATGGACTGGTTGGATCTCCTTGCAGTCCAAAGGACTCTCAAGAGTCTTCAGCACCACAGTTCAAAAGCATCAATTCTTAGGCGATCAGCTTTCTTCACAGTCCAACTCTCACACCATACATGACCACTGGAAAAACCATAGCCTTGACTAGATGGACCTTGAGAGAAATTTATCTGAAATAGGATATATATTTGCAAGAAGAATTCACATTGTAAACTCTGAGCTGTTAAACATCATTTCTTCATATCTCAAGGGTTAATTATTCTTGTGTTTCTTCTGTGTAAAAAGCCACAGCATGCAAATCAGAATGAGGACTTGACATAAAGATTCCTTGAATAACACCAAGTATTCTCTTTTAGTGGATACTCCATATTTTAATATAATCAATTTTATAAATTTGATTTTATATCACCATTTTCATGTCAGGAATAATCCATTTTCATGTCAGGAATAATAATAAGTGCTGAAATTTTAGCACTTCTGATTTTTTTTGATGTTATTGTTGTTGTAATTATTTTATCCCTCATATGCATATGGCCCTAAGTAGAGAACAGTAAAATTTTCATTATAACATTTGATCTACAGTTGAAAGTTATTGTGCTCTCAGGGCCCTTATGTAGCAAGTCAGAAAAGTAGTTGAAGAATATACATGACTAAACCTAAAGAAAGGAGAGGGGCTAAGAGAAGAAGTAATATGCCTCAAATCCATTTAAAATAGAAACTATAATAATAATAATAATATATCTATTAATTTTTCTTTGTAGCCCTTTATTTAAAGTTGAACAGAAATTCTTTGCAGACTAAATCCAGTATGACACTTAACATTGTGTGAGTGCTGTCAACTCATAACATAACATTGATGTTGACATATACATTTCTCCTAACAAAAGACTAACACAGAGGAGGCAATATATATAATTAGTAATGTAATGATCAGCAGCAGCTTTTGCTGATGGTGTAGGTAAGTGGGAGCTTTAAAGAGAGAGGATCCAGGAGACAAGGGGAGGGCAAAGGCAGAAATATGTCCACACTAACATTAAAAAGGTACAAATACTGGAGGCACTATTACCAGAAAACTATACTCCATTGTATGAGTTTCGAATTAAAGCTCACTGGGGATAAAGGCAAATTCTGTTTTGGTCAAGGAATTACCTTTCATCTTCCCCTGTTAGGATGTCATTGGAAAGAGATGACACAACTTGCTTAACAATTGGATGTTTCAGTGGTTTACAGTTTGACAAGTAGCATTGACTCCCCTTAAATGCTTTCTTCCCTCTTTGTGAACAGCATGTATTTGGCATGTGTAAAACATTATTTCACTAATATTCTTAAAGAGTTGACCATGGGTTGACTAGAATTCCAACTTTAGAATTTAGCAGACTGTACAAAGTTGTGAAATATGCAGCCTTCATGTCTCTCTATTGGAAAATGAGACATTGTGATATTATGCCATTTAATTGTGTTCATAATGTACTTATTTAAATTCTAGAGAGATCATCTCAGAATTCTACAGTGTTTGGCAGGTTAGAAAAAATAGTATTATAATAAAAATCCCTGCCTATTTTTGACAAACCAAAAAGGACTTAATTAAACGCTTTTCTTATGAGTTATTAATAGATCAATAAATTTCTGGATAGTCATTGTGAAGAAAGTATAAAGATATTGCCCAAAACATGGAGTCAAATTGAAAAAAATTTTTTTCCCTAATCCTGTTTAAGTTTTTAGAAACCACTTTGGAATAATAATAGTGTTACCTAGATTGAGGTTTGATTTTTATCATTTTACCTCAAAGGGGTATTGTGATCAAATATATTTTACCTAGGAAAACGTTCTGTTTAAAAGATTCTGAATTGTAACACAAAATACAGCTTACTCTAATTCTCCTCCCATTTCCCTGAACCCAAACTCGAATGATAAGGTTGTACTTTCAGTTTGGAGTTTATTTTATCCAGATTCAGTTCAGTTCAGTTCAGTTCAGTCACTCAGTCGTGTCCGACTCCTTGCGACCCCATGAACCACAGCACGCCAGGCCTCCCTGTCCATCACCAACTCCCAGAGTTCACCCAAACCCATGTCCATCGAGTCGCTGATGCCATCCAGCCATCTCATTCTCTGTCGTCCCCTTCTCCTCCTGCCCCCAATCCTTCCCAGCATCAGAGTCTTTTCCAGTGAGTCAAGTCGTCGCATGAGGTGGCCAAAGTATTGCAGTTTCAGCTTTAGCATCAGTCCTTCCAATGAACACCCAGGATTGGTGTTCTTTAGAATGGACTGGTTGGATCTCCTTGCAGTCCAAGGGACTCTCAAGAGTCTTCTCCAGCACCACAGTTCAAAAGCATCAATTCTTCGGCGATCAGCTTTCTTCACAGTACAACTCTCACATCCATACATGACCACTGGAAAAACCATAGCCTTGACTAGACGGACCTTGGTTGGCAAAGTAATGTCTCTGCTTTTTAATATGCTATCTAGGTTGGTCATAACTTTCCTTCCAAGGAGTAAGCGTCTTTTAATTTCCTGGCTGCAATCAGCATCCACAGTGATCTTGGAGCCCCAAAAAATTAAGTCTGACACTGCTTCCACTGTTTCCACATCTATTTCCCATGAAGTGATGGGACCAGATGCCATGATCTTTGTTTTCTGAATGTTGAGCTTCAAGCCAACTTTTTCACTCTCCTCTTTTACTTTCATCAAGAGGCTTTTTAGTTCCTCTTCACTTTCTGCCATAAGGGTGGTGGCATCTGCATCTGAGGTTATTAATATTTCTCCCGGCAATCTTGATTCCAGCTTGTGCTTCTTCCAGCCCAGCGTTCCTCATGATGTACTCTGCATATAAGTTAAATAAGCAAGGTGACAATATACAACCTTGACGTACTCCTTCTCCTGTTTGGAACCAGTCTGTTGTTCCATGTCCAGTTCTAACTGTTGCTTCCTGACCTGCATACAGGTTTTCAAGAGGCAGGTCAGGTGGTCTGGTATTCCCATCTCTTTCAGAATTTTCCACAGTTTATTGTGATCCACACAGTCAGAACTTTGGCATAGTAATGAAGCAAATAGATGTTTTTCTGGAACTCTCTTGCTTTCTCCATGATCCAGCGGATGTTGGCAATTTGATCTCTGGTGCCTCTGCCTTTTCTAAAACCTGCTTGAACATCTGGAAGTTCACAATTCACATATTGCTGAAGCCTGGCTTGGAGAATTTTGAGCATGACTTTACTAGCGTGTGAGATGAGTGCAATTGTGTGGTAGTTTGAGCATTCTTTGGCATTGCCTTTCTTTGGGATTGGAATGAAGACTGACCGTTTCCAGTCCTGTGGCCACTGCTGAGTTTTCCAAATTTGCTGGCATATTGAGTGCAGCAGTTTCACATCATCATCTTCCAGGATTTGAAATAGCTCAATTGGAATTCCATCACCTCCACTAGCTTTGTTTGTAGTGATGCTCTCTAAGGCCCACTTGACTTCACATTCCAGGATGTCTGACTCCAGGTGAGTGATCACGCCATCGTGATTATCTTGGTCATGAAGATCTTTTTTGTACAGTTCTTCTGTATATTCTTGCCACCTCTTCTTAATATTTTCTGCTTCTGTTAGGTTCACACCATTTCTGTCCTTTATCAAGCTCATCTTTGCATGAAATGTTCCCTTGATATCTCTAATTTTCTTGAAGAGATCTCTTGTTTTTCCTATTCTGTTGTTTTCCTCTATTTTTTTGCATTGATCACTGAGGAAGGCTTTCTTATCTCTCCTTGCTATTCTTTGGAACTCTGCATTCAGATGCTTAGTCTTGCAATATAAAATATATTATATGAAAGCCTACTGTTTTATTCATTCTACACAGTTTTCTTTAGCACATGGTGTGACACATTTTAGAAAGTTGATAATATTTGTTAAGTAAATGAATAAACACTAGTGGCATAGTTATTCCAAAAAGGCAATGGCAAGCCACTCCAGTACTCTTGCCTATAAAATCGCATGGACAGAGGAGCCTGGTGGACTGCAGTCCATGGGGTTGCTACTAGTCGGACACAACTGACTTCACTTTCACTTTTCACTTTCACACATTGGTAAAGGAAATGGCAACCCACTCCAGTGTTCTTGCCTGGAGAATCCCAGGGATGGTGGAGTCTGGTGGGCTAACTTCTATGGGGTCACACAGAGTCGGATACGACTGAAGTGACTTAGCAGCAGTAGCAGCAGCAGCATAATTATTATAATTTTAAAATTATTAAGTTTAAAGATTCTTATGTTTATATTTAATAGGAATATTTAA
This sequence comes from Moschus berezovskii, assembly GCF_049115385.1. Taxonomy (NCBI): domain Eukaryota; kingdom Metazoa; phylum Chordata; class Mammalia; order Artiodactyla; family Moschidae; genus Moschus; species Moschus berezovskii. The sequence goes on from NC_142462.1 coordinate 43,901,531, forward strand.
TAGTTTCCTATTTTATAGGAAAATAGTATCATATATTCATTCCCACTTTGACTTATTTTCTTGGCTTCTAGGTACAAGCTTAAATTCTATTTTGCATTTATTTGTTCAACTACATGCTGAATGTTTACTTTTCTTTGCACTTGGGTTATATCTTTCTCCCTTGCAGAGAAAATACATTATTGCCATGCTGTAGGCTATATCTGCACAAATTTAGGCAAACCATCTGCAAGCATCATGTTCCCTGTACATTGTCTAAAGAGCGAATAATAAAGAATACATGTTTCAGGAGTGGAGTGGAGGGTACTCATGATTTAGCAGGCATTATATCTCTGATTGTCCTAAATTCTTTTTAAACAAATATGTAGATTTTTTCCTATAAGATAGTCTACTTATTCCCTGAACTTCCATGGTTTTACTTATACGGTTCTTCTTACCAAGTTGTTTCCAAATCAGACTTTAAGAATTGTATGTACTCATATCTCTACTGTAATCTAAAAAGTAAAAACATTCTTTTACAATATCTCTATTGTTTTATTACTCAGAGAAAGTATGGGATCAAACTTCAAAAATCTTATAGATATTCACAAACCTAATTCTCTACTAGTTTATTTCTTATAATAGGACAGATCTAACTTTAAAGCCTTCTTAAAGTTAATGAGTTTTACAGATAAAACTTGTGTCCTAAGAATGAATGTTTTAAATGTCTTATTTATTTAGTCTTATATATCTGTTAAATATTTCTCATTTATACAGCAATTTTACATCATCAGTATGTTTCATAATCTTTAAACTTAGTTCGATAGCACAGGTTTCCTTTCTAGTTGATAAATCGAGTATTTAAAGTAATACTCAGTATAATTAAACTATAAGTTGTTTGTATATAATCGTTTCATGTATCTATAAATATATATATACTCTTTAGAAGCTGCATAATTTTTTTTAAAAAGCATTCATTTGTAAAATAAGCCCTGTAATGAATTTACCAAAAGAAATGTTAATAACTACTCTGAAGAAATGACTATATTTCATGTGATTTCTAGGTAATTTGAAATTATAACTTTATGCAATTTAGATAGGAATTAGTTCTGTCAAGTGATTACAGGTTTGTTGTTGGTGTTTAGTCACTAAGTTATGTCTTGCTCTTTGTGATCCCATGGACAGTAACCCACCAGGCCCTTCTGTTCATGGGATTTTCCAGGCAAGAATACTGTAGTGGGTTGCCATTTTACTTCCCCAGGGGATCTTCCCAACTAAGGGATCAAACTCATGTCTCCTACTTGGTAGGCGGATTCTTTACCACTAAACCACCTGGGAGCCCCGATTAAAGGTTACAGACTGTTAAGTGTTTATATTCAAAACTACAATTGCACTGAACCAATAATTTTAACCTTCTCCATTCTATCTGTGAAATAATATTTGCAGCCTGATATATGTCAAAATATTAATAGTTGATCAGTTTGTAGATTTTATCTATAAAGTTAAAAATATTCTTGTTGAATAACTTATAATCAATAAGAATTTCATGTATTTTTAAAATGGAAAATTTATATCAGTTATACTGATATATACATGTGTAGCATATATTCTTCTGCCAGTGGAGAATGGAGATCTGGACATTTTTTTCCTATATAAGGGGAAGTATTTTACACTACTCAGAAAACATGCTACAAAGTGGTGCTTAAGATGAGTGTTTACATGTAATTTTTCACCAAATGGCATTTTCTTCCCGAACAGCTCTAAATTGACTCATCATCATGTCTTAGGAGAATTATTACTTCAGTGTCTTTTTTTACTCTTTGTCTAAGCTCAAATAAGTTAAGCAAATAACTTTAAATAACTTTCAAAACAACCTTTCCTTTGTTTCAAATCCTGAAAAAAAAAACATTTATAGTAGCATGAAAGGTTTCTCTACTAAAACAAGAATAATTTTATTTATTTTTCATCTCAAGCTAATATTTTATATTCTAGTGGTTTTCATCTTGTTGGACAGGAAGTTCAGAAAAATGAATAGGATAATGCATTTTATGTCATTTTTCTAAGAATATCAGATTTCATAGTCAAAGGCTAATAAAATATTCTGTTTTCTTTAAATAGGTATGAAAAATATCTTCATAATCAGTCAGCATAAAGCTCACATAGAATACCATTTGTGCCATATTATGATAGTGGTAAATAAAATTGAACTAAGACAGAAGCCCTGCCTTAACTAACTTAGAATTTACTTAGAGATATGACATAAAACTGTCAAAGTCACAACATATTTTCAACAAACAATTTTTGGTGCTCTTTTTATGATGATACCAACTTTATGGATTAATAGTTGAAAGATATATTTAACATGTTTCCTGTCCAAAAGACTGCATGGGCATTTGAGAAAGAAATTAAAAAAATAAAATAGAAATCATTTGTAACAGTTATAATATGGTTATATTATACAGTTATAATATGGTTATGCATACAGTACCAGAGAATCCCTGATTTTGGAGTATCCAGTTTTGCCTAAGAGTATTTAAGCTAGTTCCAAGCAGGTCAAAACAGAATAGGGTCATTTCAGAAAATGGGGAGAAATTGCAAGGCACAGAGGAACAAGAGTAAGACAAAATGCAAAAGCATAGAGGAAGAGTGATGCTGATGAAAGAATGTAATACAATGCGATAGATTTTCAGAGAATGCATGTCAGTGAGAATGAAGTATTCATGGCAAGAGGATAGTCATAACAGCAATAACAATAAAACAATAATAATAAATTGCTATTTTTGAGGTACTCCTAAACACTTTTAGGTATGACTTCTGTTTATCTCTCGTATTTCCACCGAGATGCCCCTCTCTAAGGAAAGCCTTTGCTGACTATTTCATTCCTAGTTTCCACCTAAGTCAAGTCACCATTGTATTTTGAATATGATATTGTCCTTTAGAAACATACATTAAAATTGCATATATATTGTATGTGTGTGTGTTAGCCTCTCAGTCATGTCAAACTCTCTGCAACCCTGTGGATTATAGCCTGCCAGGCACCTCTGTCCATGGAATTCTCCAGTCAAAAATACTGGAGTAAGTAAACATTCCTTTCTCCAAGGGATGTTCCCAACCCAGGGATCAAACTCGTGTCTCCTGCTTTGCAGGTGGATTCCTTACCATCTGAGCCACTAGAGAAGCCCTTGTATATATCTATATATGTATGTGTATCCCCTGTATATGTATCTAGACACTTATTTGTTGAATGTCCGTATTCTCTATAACACTGTAAATGCCAGAATACTGATAGTGTCTTTGTCTTATCTAGTTTTGCAATCCCACGCCTGGCATGAGGTGAGATCATTAAAGATTAATGATTGCATATCTAAGCACTATGCCAAGTAGTTATCTTGGTTCATCACTTCACCAGTTTAAATAGGCAGATAGAAGTTTTTTGCATTTTATAATGAGAAAAATGAAAATTAGAGTGGTTCATTGATTAGGGAATTCCAGAGTCACATTTTGAACCAAGGTCTTTATTACGACTAACCTCTTAGTACAGTAACTAGGTTAAGTTAATTGAAAGTGAATTCTGATATGGCCTGTTTAAGAGATGGGATAAATGTATCAAGCAGGGTAAATCAAGGTAGAGCATCAAAGGGATCTAGGAAGCTAAGTAGAAATCTAATCTTGATATGACCAAAATTTCTCTCATGGCTCAGATGGTAAAGAATCTGCCTGCAATGTGGGAGATCTGAGTTCGATCCCTGAGTTGGGAACATCCCCTGGGGAAGAGAATGGCAACCCACTCCAGTATTCTGGCCTAGAGAACGCTATGGAAAGAGGAGCTTTGTGGGCTACTGTCCATGGGGTTGCAAAGAGTTGGACATGACTGAGTGACTAACACACACACATACATCCACTCCAGTATTCTTGCCTGGAGAATTCCATGGACAGAGAAATCTGGCAGGGCTACAGTCCATGGGGTTATAAAGAGTCGTACAGGACTGAGCCACTAAAACTTGACTGGTAAAGGCAGAAGAAAAAAACATATAACTTTTTTGGTTAAAAGATAAAAATATCAGTAATTGATAGTTAATAAATCATAAATGAAGCTGATAAACCAAAGGAATATTCTGAGCTCTGAACATATACCATAATGATGATTAATTTCATTGATGAGATTTGGAGCATCATCAAGAGAATTGACCTGATTATAGGATCCTAGTGTTCAGAGGATTGGTCTCAACTCTACTGAGGTTATGATTGGGATGACATATCCAGCAATATATCACTTAGGCAAATGTTAAGCTGAAGGGAATAAAAGGGGTAGAAATGTAGATAAGGGAGTCCTGACTGTGAAGTTCTGAGTGGTAATTAGGGGAAAATGAAACATTAAAACACACACACACACAGACTAATAAACCTAAGCAGAAATACTTCTGGTGGAGCTAGGTAAGAAATGATGAAGAAAGAGGAATTAGAGAGGGGTAGAACAAACAAGGGCTTCCCAGGTGGCTCAGTGGGTAAAAAAATCTGCCTGCAATGCAGGAGATGTGGGGTCGATCCCTGGGTCTGAAAGATCCTGTGGAGGAGGGCATGGCGACCCTTTCTAGTATTCTTACCTGGAGAATCCCGTGGACAGAGGAGCCTGGTGGGCTCCAATCCATGGGGTTGCAAAGATGACTGAAGTGACTGAGTACACAGAACAAACACAGAATGGAGTTAAAACAGAAAATCTTGCCTTGTATTCATAATAGGCACTCAGAATTTCCATAGTCAATGAAAATGCCAAGGAATACCAGCAACAAAAAGCCTTGGGAAAACTCCAGTGGAGTTGGAACAAGAAAGTCATTGGTGTTTATGGCCCTGTAAGTAGAAGGGTGGGAATGGAATTCAGAATAAAATGTTAATGAGGAAGGGATCATTGAGGACAAGAAAAAGGAATAAAACAATTTATATGTGAGATTTGGAATAATCTGAAAGGAATCAAATTTAAGGAGTGTCAGTCAATAAGAAAAAACAAATTGTGTAGGTAGCCACATTTATCTTTATGTGTCTAAAATATATTTCCCAGTTAATCTTTGGAAAAAAAAAAACATAACTTATCTCGGTTCTCAGGTCTGTCGTGTGTTACACAGGCCTCTTGTTATCATTTTGAGCATGTGAAGAAACAAGTTAAGACAACTTGTGGTAAAACAAGATTAGAAATAATAGTTCCTTGTTCCCAGAAACTTGTATTAGTACACAAACCACAACTTTTTGGGTAGGAGTTTTTACATCACACGTTTTATGTAGTAAAATCTGAAGCCTACTATCTTCTATTATAATACCTTGGCCATGCACAAGAATTATTGTGAATTCCAGCTCTGTTAATTATTAGTTGTACCCCCTGGAGCATAGACAGTCTCCTTAACTGTCAAATGAATAAAATAATATCTACCACCTAGCACATTTGTGGGGAATATATTTTATGTATAATTTGACAATACATGAACTGTGAACTTGCAGATGTTCAGGCTGGATTTAGAAAAGGCAGAGAAATCAGAGATGAAATTGCTAGCATCTGCAGAATCATCGAAAAAGCAAGAGAGTTCCAGAAAAACATCTACTTTTGCTTCATTGACTATGAGAAAGCCTTTGACTATGTGGATCAAACGGTGGAAAATTCTTACAGAGATGGGAATACCAGACCACCTGACCTGCCTCCTGAGAAATCTGTATACAGGTCAAGAAGCAACAGTTAGAACTGGACATGGAACAACAGATTAGTTCCAAATAGGGAAAGGAGTATGTCAAGGCTGTATGTTGTCACCCTGCTTATTTAACTTATATGCAGTGTACATCATGCAAAATCCTGGGCTGGATGAAGCACAAGCTGGAATCAAGATTGCTAGGAGAAATATCAATAACCTCAGCTATGCAGATAACACCACCCTTATGGCAGAAAGTAAAGAACTAAAGAGCCTCTTGATGAAAGTGAAAGAGGAGAGTGAAAAAGTTGGCTTAAAAACTCAACATTCAGAAAACGAAGATAATGGCATCTGGTCCCATCACTTCATGGCAAATAGATGAGGAAACAATGGAAATGGTGACAGATTTTATTTTGGGGGCTCCAAAATCACTGCAGATGCTGATTGCAGCCATGAAATTAAAAGACACTTGCTCCTTGGAAGAAAAGTTGTGACCAACCTAGACAGCATATATAAAGCAGAGACATTACCTTGCCAACAAACGTCTGTCTATTCAAAGCTATTGTTTTTCCAGTAGTCATGTATGGATGTGAGAGTTGGACTATAAAGAAAGCTGAGCACCGAAAATTGATGCTTTTGAACTGTAGTGTTGGAGAAAACTCTTGAGAGTCCCTTGAACTGCAGGGAGATCCAATCAGTCCATCCTAAAGGAGATCAGTCCTGAATATTCATTGGAAGGACTGATGCTGAAACTGAGACTCCAATACTTTGGGCACCTGATGAAAAGAACCGACTCATTGGAAAAGACCCTGATGCTGGGAAAGTTTGAAGGTGGGAGGAGAAGGGGACAACAGAGGATAAGATGGTTGGATGGCATCATCAACATGATGGACATGAGTTTGAGTAGGCTCAAACTCATGGACAGGGAAGCCTGGTGTGCTGCAGTCCATGGGGTCGCAAAGAGTTGGACATGACTGAGAGACTGAACTGAACTGAACTGAAAATAGCAATAATAGAACCAATTGCAAAGAGTTTACATGTTTTAAGCCTGAGGTGAAATTCAGAGTCACACTACTACAAAGCACCAGAACCTGAGCTCAAACTCTGGTGCTCTGACTCCAGAGACTGTGAAAGTGGCCGACATAGGACTAATATCTGTGTTCTCAACTTGTGCTTCTGTAATTTAATGCTGGTTTCAGAGAGAGGCTGAACAAAGTGGACAGTGGTAATAGTGATTGGTAGTAGCCACATCAGTAGCAGCTGGCTTTATATCTTGTGGTTCTGCAAAGTGATCACACAAAGTACCATTTATACAGCTATAGGGGTAGGAAAACAGGGAAAAAAATACTGCATTGGCCTCTCTCCTGATTCTGTCTGTCAGCCTATGTTTGGACATTGAAGCAATTATAAAGTACCAAACAATGACAAGATGAGAAAAATAAAACCAAAAAATTAGTGGAAGGTGAGCAGTCTGACTTGATTATACTTTTAAGATTCAGTGATCCCTGGGTCTGGAAGATCTCCTGGGGGAGGAAATGGCAACCCACCCCTGTATTCTTGCCTGGAGAATCCTGTGGACAAAGGAGCCTGGCAAGTTATGGTCTTTGAGGTCACGGAGTCAGACATGACTGAAATCACTTGACATATTGTACTTCCCCTCTTCTATATTTGTCAAAGCTTCTGACTCAACCAACCATGTCTTCATGAGAATGCATTCATATGCTTTTTTTTTTTTTTCCATTTTGCCTGGTTTATTTTTAGTAATAAAAGTGCAAGAGGAATTCAGAATAGAGAAGGCTGATGGCTTCATTTACTTTTAAAAGGTTAAAGAAGATGTAAAAATTAGAGTAATATAAGGGGATTGTTGTTGTAGTTGCTAAATCCTGTCCTCCTCTTTTGTAACCCAATAGGACTGTAGCCACTAGACTCCTCGGTCCATGGGATTCTCCAGGCAAGAATACTGAAGTGGTTTGCTGTTCCCTTCTCGAGGGGATCTTCCCAACCCAGGGAATGAAACTGTCACCTTCTTGGCAGGCAAATTCTTTATCACTGAGCCATCAGGGAAGCCCATTTAAGGAGACACTTCAGATAAAATTAATTTTGTGGTATAAACTCAGGCCTTCCCTGATGGCTCAGCTGGTAAAGAATCCACTTGCAATGCAGTAGACCCCAGTTCAATTCCTGGGTTGGGAAGATCCACTGGAGGAGGGATAGGCTACCTATTCCAATATTCTGGCATGGAGAATTTCATGGACAATACAACTGGATGCAGTTTTCGCTCTCACTTTTCATGGTATAAACTCAACAAATTTATTTTGTTTTCTAATTGTTTTTTCTCTAGTAAATGTTACTGGACTTTGATCTGCAAAAACTATCAAATTTCTAATTTTCCAGTTGTGAGCACATGATTAAGGATATTCCTCAACTTAGTTCCTATTATATTTTATCCTTTCCTGAACTTGGAGCAGTTTTCCGTTTCCATATGTGTTCACTCACTGTCCTCATCTCAGCCCACCAGTTACTTTTTCCCACCAGAACAGTGTCTTAAGATTTTACAATCAGTTTGAAAGCTCTGTGTAATATGGTATCTTCCTACATTTGTGTTCTCTTTACCTAGATATCTCTCTTTGCTTCTCCTAAGCTTCAATGCAGTTCATTTGTACAGTTACCCACCAGCCCCAAAAAATCATTAAAAATGTAGCATCCTTCGTCACTAATAACATATTTGTATCCTTTATTCTTAACATCCCTTGAGAGACCCACATGGTTAGACATCACATTATATAGGCATTTTTCAATTTTTAAATACTGTAACTTAATTTTTCCTAATGGCATTATCTTTGGCAATGAATGACATCAGGGAATAATTGGCTCACAAGTAGATTGTCACAATTAAGAGCAGTCTAAATCTATAAAGTCAAAGCTAACTGACTACTGTTGAGGACAGATTTCTCCCTTATTTTGTTCACATTCAGAAATTTTGACTTAAGATTTGGGATATGTGAGGCAAATGAGTGTTGTGACTTTTTATTAACAAACTTGGATACTTTGGCCACCTCATGCGAAGAATTGGCTCACTGGAAAAGACTCTGATGCTGGGAGGGATTGGGGGCAGGAGGAGAAGGGAACAACAGAAAATGAGATGGCTGGATGGCATCACCGACTCGATGGAGGTGAGTTTGAGTGAACTCCGGGAGTTGGTGATGGACAGGGAGGCCTGGCGTTCTCTGATTCATGGGGTCACAAAGAGTCGGACATGACTGAGTGACTGAACTGAACTGAACTGGGAAGCGGCCTTATTTTCCTTACGTGTACTACCTTGGCATTAGCAAAATTTGAGAGTCTTCAAATAAGGAGGAGCTATATTTCTAATACAGGACATATCTGGGAGTATAAGTGATAGGAGATTATGTTCAGATTCCAGAAATGTTTAAAAGCTACAAAATAAAAAAAAGTATTTTGTCTCTTTTGGGAGGACCTTTTATAGTGCTACGTAGAGCAGCAGCATTTGTACTACTAACTATTTAAGATACTAAATGAATTTTGACCCTGTATTCTTGATACTCTAAATTAGCTATGAAGCATTCTAAGCAAAATGGGTTTAGAGGATTATTTAATGATGTGTAGAAACAGGATAACCAGATCATGCCATAAGCAATTTCATCTGAGATTTTATACATTTATTCTTAACTCACTGTCCTAATCCAACTATGCAGAGAACTCTTTATGGTTCAGATTTTCTGAGTGACAGTTTATAAAGAAAGAGGTACAGAATTACAATTCATTAGTTGGAAAGAATCTTTCTACTGTGCTATGTTATCTAACCAGATTTTATAATTATTTTCAGAGTATGAATATCACTTATCATGTAGCTACTTGATCATTTATTCAGAAATGTAGAGTAATTTCAAAAACTATTTTGAAACAATAACCAGGTCATCATTTTCCTGGCCTTTATGATTAGTTTTTTTAAGTATTATTATGAAAATAAATAAATAAGCCTTATTATTATAAAATAAATAAATATCTTGAAAGATATAAGAACTGTAGCAAAACTAAGAATGATTCTATAAAATTAAATCTAACTCTAAAATCAAGCTATTATATATATAATCAGCTAGAATTTCATTGAAATGGTTGTTTGGTTGGTTGGTAGTTCTTCAGTTCAGTTCAGTTCAGTTCAGTCGCTCAGTCGTGTCCGACTCTCCGCGACCCCATGAATCACAGCACGCCAGGCCTCCCTGTCCATCACCAACTCCCGGAGTTCACTCAAACTCATGTCCACAGAATCGGTGATGCCATCCAGCCATCTCATTCTCCGTCGTCCCCTTCTCCTCCCGCCCCCAACCTTTCCCAGCATCAGAGTCTTTTCCAGTGAGTCAACTCGTCGCATGAGGTGGCCAAAGTATTGCAGTTTCAGCTTTAGCATCAGTCCCTCCAATGAACATCCAGGATTGATCTCCTCTAGAATGGACTGGTTGGATCTCCTTGCAGTATAAGGGACTCTCAAGAGTCTTCTCCAACACCACAGTTCAAAAGCATCGATTCTTTGGCGGTCAGCCTTCTTCACAGTCCAACTCTCACATCCATACATGACCACGGGAAAAACCATTGCCTTGACTAGACGGACCTTGGTTGGCAAAGTAATGTCTCTGCTTTTTAATATACTATCAAGGTTGGTCATAACTTTCCTTCCAAGGAGCAAGCGTCTTTTAATTTCATGGCTGCAATCAGCATCTGCAGTGATTTTGGAGCCCAAAAAAACAAAGTCTGACACTGTTTCCACTGTTTTTCCATCTATTTCCCATGAAGTGATGGGACCAGATGCCATGATCTTTGTTTTCTGAATGTTGAGCTTCAAGCCAACCTTTTCACTCTCCTCTTTCACTTTCATCAAGAGGCTTTTGAGTTCCTCTTCACTTTCTGCCATAAGGGTAGTGTCATCTGCATATCTTGAGATTATTGATATTTCTCCCAGCAATCTTGATTCCAGCTTGTGCTTCTTCCAGCCCAGCGTTCCTCATGATGTACTCTGCATATAAGTTAAATAAGCAAGGTGACAATATACAACCTTGACGTACACCTTTTCCTATTTGGAACCAGTCTGTTGTTCCATGTCCAGTTCTAACAGTTGCTTCCTGACCTGCATACAGGTTTCTCAAGAGGCCTACTGTATATCCACCACTTGTATGATCACTGATGTTCAGAAAACAAGCAGAAATAAGAATTTGAAACAGGGCAGAAAAATAAACATAAGACAATTAGTAATGCCACTTGAAATGTAGCTTATATTGTATACAGAGTGATGTCTTTTACAGAGTTAACTATTTAAAAATAAATGTAACAGTAACCCACAAAGATAGCTGTGGAAAGAGGCAGAATTATTTGGTGGAAGAGATTCTAAAACTGAGATATTGACTACTCAGTCAAAAATAGTAATATTAATAAATTAAACTATTTAGAAACCAGGGTTATCCATGGTTATTTCAGTCAGTCATCATTTGGGTTTTATTTACAGTTATGACATACAATATTAAAGACGTATGTATCTTTAAATAAATATTGTTTCAATTATTTTTCATTTAATTAATTTGTATTTAGTTGAGTATATTAGTAAATATCAGTAAAAACATACATATAGTAAATATAGATGAAGAACCATCTCTTATAAGGTCATCATAATCTAATGTCCTTTAATATAAATTAAAAGATAAAAAATATTATCAAAAATTGTTTTATTTACCAAAATATTTTGAATTGACTATATTCCAATCAAATTTGGACCTTATTTGCATTTTTACATTCTTTTAAGAATATTTTTGTATGTTTCTGTGAAATCATATTCTACTGATTAAATTCTAGCATCAAATATTGAGAATGAAGCCTCTCATTTGTATTATAATTGTAATCACACAGTAACGAATGCTACCAGTAATACGCATTATATATAATTTACCTGATCCTATAAAATTCAGACATGATTTTAATATGTACTTTTTCAGGTATAGATGAGTACTCTAAGAGCATATTTCCAGTGATGTTTTAATACAGCCAAAATTTAGTTTTTCTGTCCACGTGCAGATTTTGGATGGCTTGAATTTCTTGTCAAACTTTGAGCTCAGGTCTTTGCCCAAAAAATTTTTTATATTCTGGATGCTCCTAAATTTCCCTTGGTCGTCTCTTAAAAAGGACCTTAGAACTGAATTCTCTCAAGATTTAACATAGTATAACCTTTTCTTCTTAAATTAAGAAACACCATTTGTATTCAAGATTAAAAATAAATATGACTTAAAAATATTGTGTTATCAAATAATCTTTTCCTTATTTAGTGATACAGATTTCTTCAATGATGACAATAATATTAGGAATTAGCTAAATTTCTCAGGACTTAACTACTCCACTGCGTACCAACTGCCTCTTTCATTATGTTTTCCACTCGTGTTACCACCTTGAGTTCTTTCCGCTTTTCCCTGCCTGTTGCTTATCTTTGTTATTTAACTTTGTATCTAGAATGCAGCCCAAATCAATAATTCACAATTTGAAAATTAGTGAAACATACATAATATATTCTAGTCTTTTAAGAGTGTGTACTTCTTGCCTCTGTGTGTACTGGCATAGAACAGTAACATGGATAATGAGATGATGATAAAACAATTTTAAGGAAACAGTATTAAGCCAAAACTACAAGGCACACTGAAAAGCTACCCCGAAAGACAGAATCCTTTTTTCAGTATTTTTATTCTACACTATGGGGAAAGCCATCCTCAACCTTGTTCTCAGTGTTAGAAAAAAATAAGGAAGAGGCCAAAAATTAAAACAGAGAACCTTTAGTCAATCTCATAATCAAAAATAAAAAAGTGTTTTGTTTTCTTGACCTTTAAAATATATAGTAGAGTGTGTGCATGTATATGTTTAATATAAACCTGATATAATGGTTAGGAAGTATTTTAAAATATATGTAATATTGTTATAAACATATTTATAGATTATATACAATGCATTTATATGTACATATATGCACTCATTTAAAATTGTTTATGCATATAGATAACTTTTTATGCTATTTTCATATTTATAATTTTTCCATAGGTATATGCAAACATATGTATGAACATTGTTATATGTATGTGTTTGCTGCTGCTGCTGCTGCTAAGTCGCTTCAGTCGTGTCCGACTCCACGCGACCCCATAGACGGCAGCCCACCAGGCTCCACCGTCCCTGGGATTCTCCAGGCAAGAACACTGGAGTGGGTTGCCATTTCCTTCTCCAGTGCATGAAAGTGAAAAGTGAAAGTGAAGGCGCTCAGTCGTGTCGGACTCTTCGCGACCCCATGGATGCAGCCTACCAGGCTCCTCCGTCCATGGGATTTTCCAGGCAAAAGCGCTGGAGTGGGGTGCCATTGCCTTCTCCGATGTATGTGTTTAGGGACTTTCTAATTATAATGTTGTATATTACCTGTCAACACTGATCAAATATAGATTTGAAAAATATTGACAATTTTTTAAAAAATGTGACACCTGGAAAATACAATTTTGCTAAATTTTTATTTCCTGTTGTTCCCATATCAGTTCATTGGTCTCATTGCTTAATTCTGGTGGTGCAGGTGGTAAAGAACCCGCCTGCCAATACAGGAGACATGAGACCTGAGTTCGATCCCTGGGTCTGAAAGATCCCCTGAAGGAGGACATGTCAGTCCACTCTATTCTTACCTGGATAATCCCATGGACAGAGGAGTCTGATTGGCTATGGTCTATAGGGTTGCAGAAGGGAATGACACCCCACTCCAGTACTCTTGCCTGGAAAATCCCATGGATGGAGGAGCCTGGTGGGATGCAGTCCATGGGGTCACAAAGAGTCGGACAGGACTGAGCAACTTCACTTTCCCTTTTCACTTTCCTTCATTGGAGAAGGAAATGGCAACCCACTCCAGTGTTCTTGCCTGAAAAATCCCAGTGACGGGGGAGCCTGGTGGGCTGCTGTCTATGGGGTCGCACAGAGTCGGACATGACTGAAGTGACTTAGCAGCAGCAGCAGCAGCAGCATAGGGTTGCAAAGAGTCAGACACAACTGAAGCAACTTAGCATAGCATATACATGGTGTAATATATTATGTGCTTTCTTTAACTTATTAAAAAAAATCTCTTCATTTTGAATTTGCATACTACAAACTATGTAGGAATATATGTCAAAACTTTCAGTATTCAATTTTTATACTACCTTCAGTCTTTATGAGTTAATAGTCTCTCCACATCTAACATTTTGCAACTCTTGATGACAGGGACTAAAATGTATTTTTTAAGAGTAATACATGGACATCAACAAGCTGAGCAAGATACTATCTGAGCTTTCAACTGCTCTTAATTTAATTTATAATGAAGATTTATTATGATCTCTGTAACTGAAAATGCCATTTAGAATGATATAAATGTCTCATGCATGCGAATGGTAATTTTGGTATAATTTTCAACATCAAGCATTTTAGTTACTCAAATAAAAATATAATTTCAGTTATTTGATAACAAAAGTCTTGTTTTATAGATAGTGAATTCTGTCAGTGAGAGAGATACATTTATAAATACTACAAGTGTTCACTGTAGTAGATTAGCAATAATGACGCAGAAGTCAGCTTAACATGTGACACAGAATGCCTTCATAGTCATTAATTTGAAAGCAAAAGAAGCTAGCCAATATCTGAGTATTTCTCAGGATTGCTCTGCCTGTGTTTTGTAGTGATTAAACACATAGCCTTAAAGATTGTCTTATGTATTCTGGCTAATTTATTGAGATATAAATATTTTAAATACTTATTTTTATCAAAATGAAAGACTGTTAAACAGCAGTGTATGTATAGAATTATTTATCTAAAAAGAATTAGCGAAGAGCTATGGAGAATTATGATACATGACATAATTTCAGATCATTTTGAAGTTCCCACTAATTCTTATGTATAGCCATGATTAATTGCTAAACTTTAAGTAAATCTGAAAGATGGAGACAATCAGATGGTGATGCAATGTAGTTTTTGGTAAATAAGTCACAATGTTCTATAGGAGTTGCAAACATAAATACCTAAAGTATGTTGCAGGTGACATAAAATGATGAAAATGGAAACAAAAGAATGTGGAACAATGCAAACATTGACTGTCCAATGAAAAGTGCTAAATCCATGAAAAGGCTTTCAAATTCAAGATATCAGAAGACCACATCGTCTAAACAGAGTGTGTGTCTGGGCCAGATTCAGTTCATGCACTGTCAGTTTGAAAATTTATTTATGATATAGTGAGCCTGGTTTTTTGGGAGGGGAGTGTTTGTTTTTAATAGATGGGGTGCATGATAATTGTATATAATGGTAAAGGTAGATAAAAACAGTAGAAATAGAAAAAATTAATATCTAAATTACAAAAACTAGATAGTATCTTAATGCGTTTCCTTCATTTCTTTCCATGTATCTTGAATAGTTGTTGTGTTACCATATAATGCTTCCACAATGACTTAACAGAGTTACTAATTCTAGGTATTACAACAAATTTCATATAAACATTTGTTTTAATATTTACTATCCTCTTACTGGCATTTATATGTTTTTCAGTCTTCTATATACCATGCTGAAACTCTTCTTGCTTAAGTTTTTTAATGTTTTTCTCACTTGTGTATTTTTTGAAAAGTAAAATAATCAAGTTGATGTATATGGACATTTTAAAAGAGCTTTCTAATTGCCAAACCATTCTCTAAAATTTAAATCTCCCCAAGAATTGATAGGCTTATCTCCTTCCTAAAATACTTTTGCCAAAAATATATACTATTTTGGAAAACTTTGCTAATTTGCTAAAAGAAAATCATTTATTTATGTCATATGATTATAACAACACTGGAATGATAAGGCTTTGCTAAAACAAAACTTGATATAAATAAACTGTTATTTCTTTTGGCATTAGTTCTTCCCAGATGGTATCTATGGAAAACTCTTGAAATGTAAAGAAATGATATGAATAGATTCCAATACTTCTTACAGTACATATGCTGCTTTCTATTGACATAGTTATATTTAGGTTGATAAAATTCCCCTCTGGTATCTAATCATGGATGTGACAAACACGTTTACAAAAAAGAGTGGTGAAAAATAATAGCCGTAATTTCACAATTTAGGATAAAAAACACTAATGGTTTGTGAAATTGTAGATGGCAAATGCAAAATAGCTGTATTTTGGACATAGAACTTAAAATGCACATGGAAAGATCAATTGAATTGTTCCATTATTTCATATTTTTGTGAACTATTGATTTGCTCTTTGTCTGAGCTCACTTTACCAGGTTTCACTGGGGCAAAGCATTTTAGAGTAAATTGTTCATGTTCTGGAATTTCTCATTCTAGCCAAGATAAAATTTACCCTTTCATTGTTATATACCTTGGGAGTTAACAGGCATTCATAGCTGAATAATTACACCATGACAGGTATGAGATATCTGCATAAACTCAAATTAAGCTCCTATTAAAAACATAATCTGCATGAAGTATGAATGCATATGCTTTCTGTTTACTTTGGTTTATACCATTAATTTTAAAGATGACAAAAACCAGATGAATTATGTCATTGATGCTTGTATGAGGAACCCAGACAAATTCATATCCCTTAAATTTAAAGGGCAAATCCTATTTAATCCAGCTGTAAGAAGTATATGTTGTTATGGGCAGACAATGAATAAAGTAATGCTAAGATTTTAGAAAAGGCAGAGGAACCAAAGATCAAATTGCCAACATCCGTTGGATCATCGAAAAAGCAAGAGTCCAGAAAAACATATGTTTCTGCTTTATTGACTATGCCAAAACCTTTGACTGTTTGAATCACAATAAACTGTTGAAAATTCTGAAAGAGATGGGAATACCAGACCACCTGACCTACGTCTTGAGAAACCTGTATGCAGGTCAGGAAGCAACAGTTAGAACTGGACATGGAACAACAGACTGGTTCCAAAGAGGAAAAGGAGTACGTCAAGGCTGTATATTGTCACCCTGCTTATTTAACTTCTATGCAGAGTACATCATGAGAAACGCTGGGCTGGAAGAAGCACAAGCTGGAATCAAGATTGTCTGGAGAAATAGCAATAACCTCAGATATGCAGATGACACCACCCTTATGGCAGAAAAAGCAACAAAAAAGCCTCTTGATGAAAGTGAAAGAGTAGAGTGAAAGAGTTGGCTTAAAGCTCAACATTCAGAAAACTAAGATCATGGCATCTGGTCCCATCACTTCATGGCAAATAGATTGGGAAACAGTGGAAACAGTGTCAGACTTTTTATTTTAGGGGGCTCCAAATCACTGCAGATGGTGATTGCAGCCATGAAATTAAAAGACACTTACTCCTTGGAAGGAAAGTTATGACCAAATTATTTAGCATATTAAAAAGCAGAGACATTACTTTGCCAACAAAGGTCCATCAGGTCAAGGCTATGGTTTTTTTCAGTGGTCATGTATGGATGTGAGAATTGGACTGTGAAGAAAGCTGATTGCCGAAGAATTGATGCTTTTGAACTGCGTTGTTGGAGAAGACTCTTGCGAGTCCCTTGGACTGCAAGGAGATCCAACCAGTCCATCCTAAAGGAGACCAGTCCTGGGTATTCATTGGAAGAACTGATGCTGAAGCTGAAACTCCAATACTTTGGTCACCTCATGCGAAGAGTTGACTCACTGGAAAAGACTCTGATACTGGGAGGGATTGGGGGCAGGAGGAGAAGGGGACGACCGAGGATGAGATGACTGGATGGCATCACCGACTTGATGGACTTGAGTTTGGATATACTCCAGGAGTTGGTGATGCACAGGGAGGCCTGGTGTGCTGCGATTCATGGGGTCTCAGAGAGTCGGACACAACTGAGCGACTGAACTGAAATGAATTTTTCACAAATGTGAAAACAAAGTAATTTCATATATTTTTCTGCAAAGTTAGAATTCTGTTAGTTTTCTCTACTTGTCTTTACTGTTTTAGAGTTTAATGTGGGAACTATATTAAATACAGTGTTATATGTCATGGTCAATTCATTTAAGATTAATTCAGGACCTAACATATGCTTGAATTACAAGGAATACACAGTTGAATTAGGGATATTATTATAACAGACCTTTATGTATGCTGTGTATTCATAAAGTAACATGGTGTGCAAATCAAATACAAAAAAAGAGTTTTATAATCCAACTATTTACTACTGGTTCCGGAAATTGTTTAGCTGGCTCTGTTGTACACTATGTGACCTAAAACAAGTCTTTTTTTTCTCTTTGTTATTTCATTTACAGAATTAGTGTTATTACGCTGTGGACTTCAAGGGATACTGTAATCTTAAAAAAGTAAATACCTACAAAACACTTGGGAGAGTGAACTTGGCTAATATTTACTTAATACATTTACCTTATCACAGATTGTGAGTTATCAACATGCTGTCATAGTAAAGATGTACCACTAACAGTGAATTTAAAATAATTAAAATTATAATGAACTAAATTTCTATATGGTTTAAGTATGCTTCCTTGTGTAAAATATACATTATATCTCATTGAATCCTTGATGCAATTATGTGTAGTATTTCCATTTCATGGAAAAATGTTGACACATCAAAAGAGATTTTAAAAACTTATTTTTGAGCTTGCAATCAACATTTAGCACAGTGGATTAGAGAATCTAGATTTTTACCACATACACCTTCAAAGTCAAATGCAGAATAAAATGTGAATTGTAGAAAGACCATATAATCTCTGGAGACTAATTTTAGAGGTAAAATTTCCACTTTACTAAAGCATTGCTTGAACAGACTGTAGAAATAGAAATCAATGATTTTAAAACATTCCTACCTATATTCAGTCTAGAGATGAACTTAGTAGATGTTATGTACCCTGATGATACTACCCTTCCTTCTGTTTGGATCCTAAGAATTCCTCAGGAACAGAAATTAAATTCAGTAAAATGTCTGTATAGGTGTAACTAGAGATTGATCACATATCATGAATATTTAACTGAACTACATTTATATTTATATAACTAGAATATTTTTATTATTTAATTTGATAAATAGAATACTTTTTGACCAAACAACTATCATGTAACTGGTTCTATGGCTTTACTTGCTAAGGAAAACTTTACTTTCCAAGATGTATATTTGAAAAAGTATTGGCAATTATTCAATAATTACAGTTATTGACTCTAAATATTTTAGCATCAAATGACTGAATTTTGGATTCAGAACCAAATCTTGTAGATATTATACATCTAAAACTACTCCAAAAATTAATATTAAAAAGTGTTCGTATACTCATTTCTAAAAATCCTTACAGAAATAAAGCTTTTTCTTAAACTTATACTGAGCTTCATTTTTCAATTAATAGTCATTTACTTGCAACAATGTTTTGTTTATTTAATTGTAGAGAAAAATAAAATTCTAACATATATGGCTGAAATCATGGTGAAATCAAAGGCAGACCTCGTTCAAGCAGGGCAGAAAATTGTACTTGCTTTATTCACATAGCATTACTTTTAAAATTTCCCAGCACTCAGTGACAGATACCAGTGTTACATTTCTTTTGTATCTTCCCACAATGTATATTGTTAAATAACTCTTTCTGACAGGCTAATTTCTATGGAGTTTATTATTCATAATTGCTCTTATATTCTTTTGAAGAGCCAAGGACTCTTAATAGCTCTCAATTTTGAAATAACCACGGAAAATAGGAGATTTCATACAGGCCAGGAAACCAAGTTTGAATGATTAGAATAGAAGAGGGATTGGGGCTGAAGTTCAATAGTTGAATTTATAAAAATAAATGAATACCAAGTAACAGTATATAGAAAATGAAAAAGAAAATGAGTTTTTAAAAGTCTGGATAATCCCTGTATTATGTTCAAGGACAGGGCCAAAAAACAACAGAAGCAGATGTCCAGGGTCAGAGGGATAGGATGAAAGAATCACACCAATTTAGGAACAGAAAGGTCTTTGAAGAATAGCTGATTTGGAAGCTCTTACCATGACTACATAAGGTCAGTAAATCCTAAAGATTGCTTACAAAATATATGTATGCTAGCTTCAGTTTTCTGGAGCAAACAATCCATAACTTTGCTAGAATATCAAAGGGAATTCTGATGTGACATAACTTAAGAAACGAGCTACGAAGGAGCTAGGTGACTTGACATAACAACACACAAAATAAAAATAAAATTCCTTTAAACTGCTGTGATGTGTAAGAAGACTTAATTTTCTCCTCCCCAGGTTATGAGGTGGAGAAGTCAATAGCAAGCCACTCCAGTACTCTTCTTGCCTAGAAAATCCCATGGATGGAGGAGCCTGGTAGGCTGCAGTCCATGGGATCGCTAAGGGTCGGACACGACTGAGCGACTTCATTTTCACTTTTCACTTTCACACATTGGAGAAGGAAATGGCAACCCACTCCAGTGTTCTTGCCTGGAGAATCCCAGGGACGGGGGAGCCTGCTGGGCTTCCGTCTATGGGGTCACACAGAGTCGGACACGACAAGTGAATCAGCAGCAGCAGCAGCAGGTTATGAGGATAGGTTCTTTTTCTGTCAGCAGGCTCATATATCTTAAATCATCTTACACATCACTGTCAGATTCATCATAATATTGCACCACTTTGATGCTATTGTTCTCCAGCTAAAATTATTGCTGTGTAACTTGATATAGAGCAAATTGCTTATTTTGGCACAGAAAACTTTCCACAGTTTGATTCCAAATTTATTTATCTACCTTATCTGCTAATATATGTATACAGTCTTCATTATATAAACTCAACTTTATGTTACTTATCATATAAATTTGTCTAATTTGAGGGAATTTTGTTCATGCTGTTACCTGTAGATGAACTAATTTGCACCTGTACTTTACTCTGCCCTCTCCCTATAAGCTTCTTTTGCCCTCTGCACTCATAACCAATAAACATAGAAACACACAAATGCATACTCTCCCACCAAAATACATTTCTGAAGGACCCAATTAAAATTTTTCTTTCTATACTGGAACATAAAATTACCTATCCCATTTTGAACTCCTGTGGTTTCCAGTTTCTACTACCTTAGGGTATGTCTCACATATTTTTTTGCATAATATTTTCCTAGAGCCCAATTTTTAAATAGTTGTTAAAAACAAGGACTTGAAAAGAGACAGTTCTTTTATCAAATTTTAATCCATCTGTATTACTTTGAGTATTATAGGAAAGAACCCCTGTTTCTCATCTGTAAAACTGGCACAATAATAGTAGGGTTGTTTGAGGATTAAGTGAAAAAATATAGATGAAATTTTGGATATTATGAACACTTAGTATGTTTACGTGTTAAGTGAAATAACTACCAAATACTTACAAACATTGTAATATCATATGTATGTAATTTTTACTGTTATGTAATTTTTGTTGTAATTTCTTATATGCTGATTGAGTTAAATTATTAGGCCTTTCACCTTCATATTCCAAACATAATTGTTACATAGTCACAGTTCAGTATATATTTTTTGCACATATTAATTTTATATGTTTTAGGAAGCATATAAATTGCAAAGTTTTAAAAATAAATATAAAAGTGTAAATCCTAAGAAGAAATTATTTATTTTTATAAGTATAAAATTATATTTAGCAAAAGTCCAAAAGCTTCTCTTGTTTGTGTTCTGCTTGCCAGCATCTCAGAGATACTTAGAGTAATTTCTGTTAATTAAAAAAAATCAGATAAAGCAGTTATCCTTAAATTATGGAGGTATAACATTAATAAGAATGATTTTTGAAGTTCTGCAAAGAAATATTTGATGACTTTTCACCTGAAGCTGGTTCTACTGAGAGGAGTAACTATTTATTAGCAAGCTTAATATTACTAATAACTGAAGAATCACAAAGCCCAATGAAAATGAAACAGAAATAGATTTAAAAGCAAAAGGACTGTAAGGTTAAACTCATTTTCATTAAATTTTATTTTTATGCTTTTGCATAAGGATAAACTCCTTTGAACTATGTAACAAATATCAAAACTCTGTTAATAGTGATATATATAACACAAAACAGTTAAAAACTATTACCTTTCTTAAATCTCACTTTAAAACTAAGTTTAATATTTGAATTCTGTAGTTTGGCCCCTGCTGCACAGTTGTTTTCATATCTGTGTCATATCCCTGAAACATTAGCTCTTAGAGGTCAGGGCTATGTTCTTGGTATTCCTTGGATGTAGTTTTTCTATAGCACCTCTTCTACTCAGTCATATGGTCACTTATTTATTTATTATTTCATTGAGCTTTAACTCGGTGAAAAGTTCTATCTTAGTATTTGGGAGAAACATGGTAAAATTTTTTCTTCACCTCAAAAATATTGAGAAAAGAATCAAATGCAGTATTGAACATCACGGTTGAAGGTAAGAAATGGCACAAAGAGACTATGAGTAGATTCTTATACAAGTTCCAGGGAGAAAATATTATTTTTCTGCTGGGCAAAATTAATGAAAATTTAATGGAATGGTATTATGACTTAAACTTTAAATAACGAGTAAGTTTTGTTACTGGATCACAATAAACTGTGGAAAATTCTGAAAAAGATGGGAATACCAGACCACCTGACCTGCCTGTTGAGAAACCTGGATGCAGGTCAGGAAGCAACAGTTAGAACTGGACATGGAACAACAGACTGGTTCCAAATAGGAAAAGGAGTACGTCAAGGCTGTATATTGTCACCCTGCTTATTTAACTTATATGCAGAGTACATCATGAGAAATGCTGGGCTGGAAGAAGCACACACTGGAATCAAGATTGCTGGGAGAAATATCAATAACCTCAGATATGCAGATGACACCACTCTTATGGCAGAAAGTGAACAGGAACTAAAGAGCCTCTTGATGACAGTGAAAGAGGAGAGTGAAAAGGTTGACTTGAAGCTCAACATTCAGAAAACTAAGATCATGGCATCTGGTCCCATCACTTCATGGCAAGTAGATGGGGAAACAGTGGAAACAATGTCAGACTTTATTTTAGGGGAGGGGGGTCACCAAATCACTGCAGATGGTGATTGCAGCTATGAAATTAAAAGACGCTTACTCCTTGCAAGGAAAGTTATGACCAACCTAGACAGCATATTAAAAAGCAGAGACATTACTTTGCCAACAAAAGTCCATCTAGTCAAGGCTATGGTTCAAGTAGTCATGTATGGATGTGAGAGTTGGACTATAAAGAAAGCTGATTGCCAAAGAATTGATGGTTTTGAACTGTGGTGTTGGAGAAGACTCTTGAGAGTCCCTTGGACTGCAAGAAGATCCACCCAGTCCATCCTAAGGAAGATAAGTCCTGGGTGTTCATTGGAAGGACTGATGTTGAAGCTGAAACTCCAATATTTTGGCCACGTGGTGTGAAGAAATGACTCATTGGAAAAGACCCTGATGTTGGGAAAGGTTGAGGGCAGGAGGAGAAGGGGACGACAGAGGATGAGATGGTTGGATGGCATCACCGACTCGATGGACGTGAGTTTTGGTGGACTCCGGTAGCTGGTGATGGACAGGGAGGCCTGGCGTGCTGTGGTTCATGCGGTCACAGAGAATCGGACACGACTGAGCGACTGAACTGAACTGAACTGAATTTAAATGGAAGAAGGATGGAATGTGAAA
The DNA here is from genome assembly GCF_049115385.1 of Moschus berezovskii. NCBI lineage: Eukaryota > Metazoa > Chordata > Mammalia > Artiodactyla > Moschidae > Moschus > Moschus berezovskii. Next base: position 43,924,805 of record NC_142462.1, read on the forward strand.
AAATACAGGGCATGTATTTGTTCATCTGCCCTACCATTTAATGTTACTTAGGGCAACCCGTTGCTAATAAAAATCAAAACTAATATTTTTAGTATAATCTTTCCTTGCAGATTTCATGGACTTTTTCAACTACAGTTGTGATTTGAAGACAAATTTTCTTTCTCTTGAGACCCTCTAATTTTCAATTCTACTCTTTGCTGCTAATAGGATGTTGCCCAATAGAACTTCTATGACAGTGGAAATGTTTGGATCTGCAGTATTGTATTCACAAGTCTCATGTGACTATTGAACACTTAAACTGTAGCTATTGCAATTGAGGAATAGTATTATTAGTTTTCATTAAATTAAATTGCTACATGTAGAGCTCGTGGCTATTAGAATTGCACAACAAGGACCTGATGCTGCTGCTGCTGCTACTGCTGCTAAGTCACTTCAGTCGTGTCCGACTCTGTGTGACCCCATAGATGGAAGCCCACAAGGCTCCCCCGTCCCTGGGATTCTCCAGGCAAGAACACTGGAGTGGGTTGCTATTTCCTTCTCCAATGTGTGAAAGTGAAATCGCTCAGTCATGTCCGACCCTTAGCGACCCCACGGACTGCAGCCTACCAGGCTCTTCCATCCATGGGAGTTTCTAGAGTCACCTTTTTAAAAGAAGTAAATTCCAAATGAATTTTAGCCACAAATTGATCTCCTTTGGTAAAATATAGTATGCCACAATGTTTCTTGTGAAATCCTATTATTTCCCTTGGTTGCTGAAGCCAGTAGTTTTACCCAGAGTTGTTATTGCCTGTGTACTATTGTTAATTAGGAAAGGAAACTAACAAATTACATCTCCAGGAAGCTCCGAAAGTAACTTTTGAATTTAGTCTTAAAGGAAAGGACGTTCACTCTGGTTTTGAGGAAGGGTGAGCTAGGGGTAGTTTAGACAGAAATAAGAAAACACTGGTGCAATCAGGGAATACCTGATAATTCATTATAACTGGCAAGCAAAGTATCTTTGTAAAAAGCAGGAAATAGAATACTGGATGTTTTAAAATAATTTTAAAATGGATGCCCAAATATTGGGTTTGAATTTATATAGCTTCATACCCTAAATGGTTATTCTATCGCATATACTTTTATTTTCTTTTCATTTCGTTTCCTTTTTACAAGCATCATTTATGTTTTAATCATTAACTAAAGCAACTAAAATTGCAGCTTTGTTGCTTAAATTTATTACTTGGACAAGATTGAGATTTAGTAAATTTATTGCCATGATGTCACCAATGGTTTATAATTTATAAAACTTTGCATTAGACATTAGCACAGTTATTATTTCCTCTAATACCTTACCTCACCACAGTCTTAATAACATTCAGGAAATCCAAAAGACAAAGGGGAAAGAGTGGACTTGAAAGCTAAAAATAGTTGCTGAAAACTGATGCAATCATGTAATAAAATATGGTACAATAACATATGATATATTCATAGTATCTGCTAAAGCAATTAGAATCCATGCAGCTAGATTTCTGTTCATATATTACTAAAAATGAAAACTATTTCATCCCAAGTAAGACGTATAAGCTATTCAATTTTAATTGTATACATTGGTCTTAAGATTTCTGTTCTTATTACTTGCATATGTGATCTATTTAACACTCTTTAAAGCAGAGAATCATTGAATAGCAATCAGGTTTCAAAAAGCCTGCCAAGTACAGCCAGACAGTTGTCTGTGTATTTTGCTACATATGACAACATAGAATGTACAGTTATATTAACAAAGGTTCTTTTCCAAGGAGTCAATATTTTCACGCATATACTAGGTCTCACTCATAAGATAACAGAAACAGCAGTGGGTGTCTCTCAATATTAATCATATTAAGTTTATCAGATATATTAAAAGACTAGACATTTTTTTAATTGAGAAGTTTTATACATATTATAATTAATGTTTTTTTGTCAAAAAGCTTTTGAATGGACTCTGGTCTAGTTATAGGGAAAAATAATTTTCAGTGCATTTTGGTAGTCCAAAGTATTATCATATTTCTAAACACAGGTCTTAATTTCCACTGATGAAAATATAGGCAGGCATTTCCACTCTAGCATGATAGGAAAGAACGATTTTATTTTGGTAACTACAAACAATGAAAAAAAATTAATAAATATTTTTCGGGCATTCTAAGTGTTTTTTATATACATTGTTACAATAAATATTCATAATCAACCCTATGAGATTTTCCTATTCTCCTCATAAAAGGAATCTGAATTTCAGAATGGTTTAGGGATTGCCTGAGGCCCAGATAATAAAAGGCGTGGCCAGGGATAATATCTGATATCAACAACCTTAGACTTCCTTAGTTGGAAAAGGAAATGGCAGCCCACTCCAGTATTCTTGCCTGGAGAATCCCCATGAATAGAGTCCTGTTCATGAACAGGCTACAGTCAATGGGGTCACAAGGAGTCGCACATGATAGAGTGACTATGCAGACTTCATTATTATGTGTAACAGGTATGGATTTTACACTACAAATATTTGTATGTAAGAAATATATTTTACTTTACTACACAGAAATCAAATTATAATTATTCCAAACCTCCATATCACTAGGTTGGAAAAGAAATTCAGTGTTACTCTTCAGTAGAATCATAGAATAGAATAATTACATGGTAGAAACACAGAAATTTGGGGAAGAGTTCTGTTTAAAGAAAGAAGGAAGGAAAGGAAAAGGGAGCTGGCTTTTGAACACATTACCTGATACCATCGTATAGTTTTTCCTCTCTTAAACCATAACTGACATGCTTAACCTTTCTTCCTATGAAGTCTAATGCTTTATCTTGTGAATCAAATGTTAAACACGATGCTGCAAGTACTTCTCATATTCCTTGGCATTGTCCTATCATCTTGGACCATTACCCCAGTCATCAGGTGTCTCATATTTTGAGGGATAGCTCCTCTATCTTAGTCAGTATAATAAAATGTCTTATGAGGACAAGAAATTTATATGTATATTTATAACTATATTTTTAGTCACAGTATCATTTCCAACTGCTGCTTCCTCTAACCTTTGAGGATTAGTAACACAGACAGTTTTTAATATTTTCTATCATTGTGGCAGTAGAGTATATATCAGTTACTGAGTATATTTCTTTTATATTGTTTCCTAATTTTTATCAAAATGTATCTAGATATTTTTTAAACTTCTATGCTTATGCTTTTTCTTAGTATATTGCAAGAAATTTCATACCATAATTTTAATATTCAAGTACCTATGACAAATGTGTTTTTGTAAATAAGTTTGCAATTTGGTGTCTTATGTAACATTTTAAATATTTCAAGTTCTGCTAGGAAAGTTTGCCCACAATGGTAAAAACTTCTGTTAAATTTTCATATTTTTGTTGCTTTAGTATGAGGAGTATTAATAGATTAAGAATAAATTGTGCCTTTTTATTTTGCTGCTTTAAAAATGTTTTATTCTAGTTCTTTAATCATCACAATAAACATTTTAGATTAAATATCCTTATCAACATTAACTTTTAGAAACCTAAATTTCAAGATATTGGTTGCCCATCAAAGACAAGAGCTCACCTCATTGGCCCAACTGGGCCTGACTCCTAACTCACTGCCATTCCTATTGTGTGTATGCATGCATACTAAGTTGCTCAGTTGTATTGACTCTTTGTGACCCCATGGACTGTATGTAGCCTGGCAGGCTCCTCTGTCTGTGGTATTTCTCAGGCAAGAAAACTGGAGTGGGTTTCCATTTCCTTCTACAACTTAATGCAGTTCTGAGAAACCCCATAAAATTTTCACATTGTAAATTTTAGAAGTCAGCTAAAGAACCAACCAGTGGGCTTCCCTGGTGGCTCAGTGGTGAAGAATCCACCTGCCAATACAGGAGACGAGTTCAATTCCTGGGTCAGGAAGATCCCTTGGAGAAGAAAATGGCAACCCATTCTTGGCTGGGGGAAACCACATACAGAGGAAACTGGCAGACTACAGTCCATGGGGCTGCAAAAGAGTCAGATGTGACTTAGTGACTAAACAGCAAGGAACAGTCATTGCTAGGGGATAGCTATTTATCAAGTACAGACCAATGTAAGGAATGCATCAGTTCAGTTCAGTTCAGTCGCTCAGTCATGTCCGACTCTTTGCGACCCCATGAATCACAGCATGCCAGGCTTCCCTGTCCATCACCAACTCCCAGAGTTCACTCAAACCCACCTCCATCGCATCGGTGATGCCATCAAGCCATCTCATTCTCTGTCGTCCCCTTCTCCTCCTGCACCCAATCCCTCCCAGCATCAGAGTCTTTTCCAGTGAGTCAACTCGTCACATGAGGTGGCCAAGGTATTGGAGCTTCAGCTTTAGCATCAGTCCTTCCAATAAACACCCAGGACTGATCTCCTTTAGAATGGACTGGTTGGATCTCCTTGCAGTCCAAGGAACTCTCAAGAGTCTTCTCCAGCACCACAGTTCAAAAGCATCAATTCTTCAGCGATCAGCTTTCTTTACAGTCCAACTCTCACATCCATAAATGACCACGGGAAAAACCATAGCCTTGACTAGACAGACCTTTTTGGCAAAGTAATGACTCTGCTTTTTAATATGCTAAATAATTTGGTCATAACTTTCCTTCCAAGGAGTAAATGTCTTTTAATTTCATGGCTGCAATCAGCATCCGCAGTGATTTTGGAGGCCCCAAAAATAAAGTCTGATACTGTTTCCTCTGTTTCCCCATCTATTTCCCATGAAGTGATGGGACCAGATGCCATGATCTTAGTTTTCTGAATGTTGAGCTTCAAGCCAACTTTTTCACTCTCCTCTTTCACTTTCATCAAGAGGCTTTTTAGTTCCTTTTCACTTTCTGCCATAAGGGTGGTGTCATCTGAATATCTGAGGTTATTGATATTTCTCCTGACAATCTTGATTCCAGCTTGTGCTTCTTCCAGCCCAGCTTTCCTCATGATGTACTCTGCATATAAGTTAAATAAGCAGGGTGACAATATACAACCTTGAGGTACTCCTTAGATATGTTAATTCGCACACTTACAGTAATAAAAATGGAGAATATTTTTGGCTTACTTCCTTTTTCACTCTTCTTCCCTAATTCAAATGATTTTAAGAGTCATAATTTGAAACTCTGCCATTAGCTCCATCAGAAATATTAAATGTTAAATAAAGTGATGTATATTGGCCATAAATGAACACCATTTATTATTCTAAGAACATAGAAAATGCTTTTATATGAACAGTAGAGAAATTGCCAAAAAACCTATCTTATTTCAGTCTGTAGACAAGTTAATGTGCTACTGGAAAATGCATACATATTCTGACCTCATTAATTTCCAGAGCGTTTATTTGCTTCTGAAAAGAGTGCTCAGAAAAACCCCCAGTTAATTCCACTGTCATATAGAAGTCTCACATTTGAGGACAAGGTCTTAGGCCTGATTTATTTTGTTACCTCCTTATTAAGGCTTTTGTTTTTGTGTTCTCTGGCATACTTCCTACCATAGTCAAATGTTTACTTCAGTTTCTGGGTGCTTGAACCTCAACTGAGCAGACTTCCTTGTGATAAAATGTGTCACCTTTGTGCTTATTGACTTCAGGACTCTATCTCCAGGCATACCTGTCTTAATAAATAATTTGATATTTCTGACTTAGAGAAATTGATAAGGATAGTTTCAGGTACCTTCCACCTCCAAGGTGACTAATTTAAAAATGCTTGAGAAGCTTGTAAGCATCAGAGTTTTAGGAATGACACAGTGGAGGATTTGGCTTCTATGACTACTTCCTTCTGGAAAGTACATACAGAAATGTGAGATAGTGTATCTTCTTACAGACATCTAATATACTGAGTTGCTGTTTTTCCTCTATTTGAAGGAAGTAAAGGAGTCATTTTGTTCAAATTTAACATTCTTTCAAGAGCAATTAGGGTAGCTCTTGGCATACTTATGTGATAAAATGATCACTCTACTCATCACATCATGCTTTGTCCTTTAGGATTCATTTATACACTTACTTGCAACATGGTAAATACCACTAAAAACCACCAAGCTAAATAGACATTTGTCTAATAATATCTAATTTTTACCCCACTTAAGTTATTTTTCCATCTCTAAAGATTACACAAATAATAATATACCTTGATAGTGCAGAAGAATGCTCAACCTCTCTCTAATTAACTGGAATGTTAAAATACTTTTATTATAAATAAATTGAATTCTTTTTCTTTTCTACAGGACAACATTTTTAAGCTGCAAGACTCACATTTTGAAAATGGCCGTGGGAAGAGCCCATATGACCCTAAACTGCTGACGGCATCTCTTTTAATAGGTACTTAATCAGCAATCAATTAAACAGTAAATTTTCTGTAGATAATAGATTTCATGTTTCTTCATATATACCAATATTTTCCTTTATTAATCATAAAATATTCAGAATATATCAATTGAGATATTTTCAAATATTTTGAAAATGAGTACAAATACTAATGCTGCTTTGATTTTTGTACTATCTAGTCTATGATTCTTTTTAATCAAAATGATTTAATAGTATCTTTAAAATTGACTGCTCAATCATATATATCCCCACTGTTGTTGTTTAGTACCTAAGTCTCATTTGCTTTGGACTATAGCCCAGCAGGCTCCTCTGTCCATGGGATTTCCCTGGCAAGAATATTGTAGTGGTTGCCATTTTCTTTTTCCAGAGGTTCTTCCCAATCCAGGGATTGAACCTGCGTCTCCTGCATTGGCAGGCCGATTCTTTACTGCTGAGCCACCAGGGAAGCCCCACATCTCCACTAGACATTTACAGTTTTTTGTGTTGTAAAAATATAGTTTTGATTTTCTTTATTTGAAAGAAGTGTTTCAAAGGGGGAATTTTGACAAGTCAGAAAAAAAGATTGAGATTCATTCTCTATTGTTAATTGTATCCCCAAGATTTGTAACACTTTTAACACTTGGACAACTTAATCAGCACAATACAACTAAATGGTAATACAATTGATAGATTAGATTCCCCCTTATGTTACTTTGATTTGACAAAGTTCTTGTGTGCTCATCTTTTTTAACTAGGGCTTTTCTCTCTTCCTTTTTTTTTTTTTTTTAAATCAAAACATTCTATGTATTTCCTGTATACTTTTCTTTGACCTCTTCCTTTCTAATTTTATTCTTTCCTTTTTTTCTTAAATATTGCAGATAGGTGGTGCATGTTTAGCAATAATTCAAAAGGATAGAAGTAGAAGATGGAAAAAGTTTTAGTTTGTATTGAAAGAGAATTTTTCCACATTCTTTTAAGCACTCTACTGGGATTAAATTATACAAAAAAAGTGTATCATCATTAAACAATTTTTTTCTTTTTTTTCTCTTTTAATTGTTGAGTATGCCAGCAACCTGAAACATAGAAGATTCTATTTTTAAATAATCATGTAGAAATTATGTAACTTTTTGTTTCCTTTTCTTTTGAAATATAGAAATTATTTGATAACACAACAACAATAATATTTAAACTTTTCAGGTATAAACTTTATATTTGAATTTTGAATAATATATCTAAATTTTTAAAAGGTAAATTTAGGATATGACTTGTTGTATAGTAAGTCCATAAAGTTTTCCCTCTTTTTCTTTTAAAAGATAACTTTTTTCCTCTGTTCAACAAAATAAGACTCTGGTCATACTGTCTACAGCCTTAACTATGAAAATATATTTTTCCAGTATTCTCTAATGTTTATCATCCTTTCGCTGATCCCTTTTCTATTAAGAATTAGACCATTATAGCATGACTTATCTCTTCTACTTTCAAAATGCAGACAATTTCAGTCCATTTGATCCATTTATGGAGCATTTTAGCAGAAGTTTAAGACCTGAAGGAATGCAGCAGATGTAACACACTTATAATTTCCTATTCACAGATGGCCTAGTGATTACGTGTGAATAACTTCCTTAAGTACACACACAGAAATTTGAAAAGTGTCTTAAACAATGGAGGGGAGTCCTATTTTGTTTGAACTTGCAGCCTATACTTGTTTAAATTGTACACTGAAAGCAAAAAGAGAGATTTCTCAGAAAGCAGTATATAAAATTGTACCTAGAACAGCTTTAATTTGTGGCATGTTTCTCAGTAGGGATCTTCTTGATTATTTATTTTAATATTACACTGAGAAAGGATGATGACAAGTAAGTATTACATAGTTCATATGGTATGCAACTACACAATGTTCACGAAGAATATGAAACGCCACAGTTTTGGTGTTATATTAGAACTTCTTTGAAAAAGCTGAATGGGTTGTGAAAAAGAAGAGAGTGTGAGGGAAGTTGCATGAATCATGGAGAGGAGGTATGGCTAAAAAGAGAAGCAACTTTTAAACGGAAGCCCAGATCTCACCTAGCCAGTGCTGTACAGTTATTGAATAATTTTCGGAGAAATTTACTGCCTATTGACAAAGAAGATGATTCAAGCCAATGTAAGTTAATTTCTGAATCAGTTGAATAGCAGGATGCAGAAAAATGAGCAGGCCATACTATACATAGTAAAATCCCTCAAAATATTTGCAGCACCATGTTAATTCAAAAGCTGTGATTTCCTTTATTGAGGTTATTTGCTTCTTTTAAAACTATGCTATAAATTCTTCCTCTCACAGTAAATTTAATTCCCCTTATTGGGTTCCTCTTGGCATTTTTTATTGTTTAGTAATTTAATAGAGTTCTTTTAACATAAATATTTTCTACAACACTTCCCAAACTTTTACATAAAAGTCACTGAAATAAACAGATTGTACACTGTACATTTAAAAAATGGTTTGAGGGAAAGCTTTCCAGCCAAATGATTTTAAATATGCTCTCCTCAATTTTGCACATAGAAGAAATTTTCAAGGCGGTTCCAGGATGCTTCTTTCCCCAATACTGGGAAGAATAATTGTGCTTTTAGCTCAAAATACTTGTAAACTGGCTAGATGGATCTTAATGACAGATACTTTTATATCCCCAATCATTCTTTTAAGCAGTTTTAACCTGAGGTAAGCTTTAGAACCAGATGACCACTTAAAGATTTTGGTTTATGAAATCTGTAAGAGTTTAATATAACCTCTTTCCAAACTGCCTTGCATTTTAAGCTGATAACTAGAAAATATGAATCTTTCCTGGGCAATGCATAGTTACCCAGTTAAGTCCCCCAGTCCTATAATATGTTCCAAAGTTTTCAAATCACCTTCAGTTAGTTCAGTTCAGTTCAGTCACTCAGTCATGTCCGACTCTCTGCAACCCCATGAATCACAGCACGCCAGGCCTCCTTGTCCATCACCAACTCCCGGAGTTCACTCAAACTCATGTCCATCGAGTCGGTGATGCCATCCAGCCATCTCATTCTCTGTCGTCACCTTCTCCTCCCGCCCCCAACCTTTCCCAGCATCAGAGTCTTTTCCAGTGAGTCAACTCGTCACATGAGGTGGCCGAAGTATTGGAGTTTCAGCTTTAGCATCAGTCCTTCCAATGAACACCCAGGATTGATCTCCTTTAGAATGGACTGGTTGGATCTCCTTGCAGTCCAAGGGACTCTCAAGAGTCTTCTCCAACACCACAGTTCAAAAGCATCAATTCTTCGGCGATCAGCTTTCTTCACAGTCCAACTCTCACATCCATACATGACCTTAGAAAAGTAAATTTTTCAAATCTACTTTAATAAAGGGCTTCCCAGGTGACTCAGTGGTAATGAATCCTCCTTCCAACGAGGAGATGTGGGTTCGATCTCTGGGTTGGGAAGATCTCCTGAAAAGGGAAATGGCTATGCACTCCATTATTCTTGCCTTGAGAGTTCCAGGACAGAGGAGCCTGGTGGGCTACAATCCATGGGCTCTTAAAGAGTAGAACATGACTGAGCAGCTAAAACACATAGATGCACACACAAACAAACACACACTTCCATGATATGAAAGGAACAGTCAACTTTAAAGCAGTTTTCTGTTTCTGAAATCTTCATCAGTCATTCCATCATTAACAAATATTATGAGGACCAGCTTCAAGTGTTTGGGACTTTTATGAATGGTTTATTTCCCTAAGCTAGCATTCTGCTATACCTCAGGAAAGAATATAATTTGACATTAAAATATTCTCTCACTTGGTATTAGAGTAAGTGAGGTACTCCCCAAATTAATTAACTAAAATTGAGAAAATTATTTGAAGTCTCTGTTTCTTTGTACAAATTGGCATGGCCATGCAAGTTCCACTAGTTTGTTGTGAGATTTAAATAAGACAATGTAATAGCATACTACATTTGGGTATGTACATATTTCTGGCATATATATGTGAATAGAAACTAAAAAAAAGGAACTGGTAATAGTGGTTGCCTGTTGGGATAAATTTTATTTTTTGAAGTTTATATCATTTACATTTATAACTATTTAAAGAATGATGTTAATTTTTAAAAGACAATATGAGTAACAAAGCCAGTATATTCATTGGTATAGAAAAGGTGCTTAATAAATGTGAAAATGTAAAAGTATTCCCATACCCTTTCACTTTCAAGAGGTAAATTTCATCCATGCCATGTGCTATGGGTGTGTATGTGTGTGCATGAGTGTGTGTGTGTGTAAGAAGAGAGAGAGACATTTTTTCCTGCCTCTGTTTCTAATTACTCTGCTATTCTGTACGTAGAATTTGCTTAAGGTGTTAACAACATAATGACTTGATCTTTAGGTTTGTTTGATTTTTGCTCACATCCATGTCACACTTTACACCTGTGTTAGTAATGCTGATATTTCATCAGGAAATTTTTTTTTCCACCTTCTGTTTCTTCTCACCACACCCTTCTTAGGAATTGTAATCCAATACATTAACTGATCTAAGCCACATTTTTACTTCATTTTGAGCTGTGAACACAAAATACAGTGTACACATGAACTTTTGTTTTTTAACACTGCTTCTCAGGTAACGCTGCCATGGTGGGAATACTGTTCACTAAACTTTTTGTTCATCTCAGGAAAGAATGCTTTCTTTAGAGATAGGTAAGAAAGCTTACAGTTCAGAAAGAATGGCATATACTCAAATAGCAACTTTCATATCTGACAATGTCTAGCATGTTATTTATATCCATAAGCACTAATTTATCTTTGTCTGATATATTTTTTGAGACATCTAATTTTGTATATGGTATTTTTGTAGAAAAACTTAAAAATTTTTTTGGACAGAATATCTGCAACCACTTTTGTAATGTGTATCACAATTCCTTGCATGTACTATTCTACAATCAATTTAATAAAATTGGACAAATCTATTTTCTTTCAGTAGTAATTTAGTATATTTGGAAAACCCAAAAGTATGTATCTTAGCCATAATGCAATTTGAACCATTGTAGGCTAACCTATATTTAAGGTCATAAAATTGAAAAATTACACATATATTTTGATAACTTAATAGATGACATCAAACATACAAAAAGAGCTTGTCAAATGGGCTTTTTAAATGAAACAAACAAACAAACAAACATATTGTTTTCCAAATATAAGCCAGCTAAGGTATAGTAGATTTATTCAACTCAGATATTTTGTTAAATCATTTCAGATAGCTGGAGAGTATAATAAGTCTTTAATATAAGGTGGTAATACACAGTTACATTAAATGAAATATACTCTGAGCTGAAGTATATCTTCTTACAGAGAATGCAAGAGTAAGATATGCTACCATATATACAGTTGGGCCAAATTACAAAGGGGGATTTGTTCCCCTTTGTTTCCCAAGGATGAGGAATCAGCATTGATAAGAATCTTATAGACCTCTGAGCAGAAAATCTGATCTAAGGCCTGGTGTTAAGGAATGGTTACTGAAACTAAGCACTGACAGTATTAGAATGTGCCCTTGTGGCCACCTAATCATCTGGGGACTTCCAGCTCTTACATATTACGTTGACTCAAAAATAGTGTTTGAGTAGGGGGTAACTTCCTATGACTGGAGGCAACTGGTGCTTCAGCTGCAACCTTTCTTTGGTTTCTAAGTCAACTCTTCATAAATTATATTTTTGATAATAAATTGAGCTCTTCTACTGATGAACCCTCTACATTCTCTAAGGAGCCTACTTATCTCTTGTCAAAAGAGAAATAAAATCAGTCCTTCTGCCTTTGCACTCATTTATATTGATTTTTTGCCCTCTTTATGTGGGAATAGATTAAAAGATAATCATGAGTTTTAACAAAGCTAAAGAAATGAATATGAGAAATACCTGTCATATTCAAATAATGTTTATTTGGTTGTAGTTTTTGTTATTTCATCTCTCTGGAATAGAGTTTACATATAATAGCAATCATAATTATGAATTTTAATCACATTGAAAAAGCTAAATGAAAAAAATGATTAACTCATGATATTCTTTACTCTTCCATTTCTGATTACACCTCTTATTAGGCATTGTCTGACAACTCTCTGATATATAATTACTTAGTTTTCACCTTTTGGTGGTTCTATTTTCACCTTTCCTTATTTTCATTACCTCACATATGGTTGAGAGGGCAATGAGGTTCAACAAATGATTTAATGCTTTTGATTTTTTAAGGTAAAGAGGACACAGATCTTCAAGTGAAAGGTGTTCCAACGTGAAAATGTTTGAAATTGACTTGAGCATTTCAGGTTGCTTTCACAATACATTTTAAATTAACATTCCTTTATTCATATAGATAAAAAATTACCTGAAGTTTAAAAATTCATCACATCTGTCAGACAGTTATTTGTAAAAAGATTAAGTGTCGACCTTAACTAAAGTGTTAAGCTTATTGAATGTAGGCTATATTAAGTAGATTATCTACATAGAATATTATGCAGTACCTTTGAAACTTGTAAATAGCTTGTTAATAGTGTTTCTATACTTTTCAAAAAGGATTATTTCTTTACCTTATGGACAGATAAAACATTTTTGCAGTATATTATTGTGGGAGCAAGTCAGGTTTGAATTTTATTTAATTAAGTAAAGAGAAGACAAGATGTTATTGAATCCCAGAGATACCACAATATGCAATATGTCAATTTATGATGTCCCATGAGTACCATTCATAGAGCTGGTGAATTTTACTTAATATATTGTCAGACCATCACTTTTGACTTGATTCACAACAGTTCAGAATAAGTGATCACTGTTTAAAAACTCAGTCTCTAAGAGAAGCTATCTTTTTGTTAATATTTAAAGTCATAACTTACAGTTACTCAGTGATTCCTTCTGTGTAGCTGTCCAGTACTGCTTTGGACATTTTCCAAATCCTGGTGCCTTCAAACACATCAAAGAACCAGAGGTTCTACCAGAGGAATTACTTTACTTTAAGCTCAGTCACGTCCAACTCTTTGTGACCTCATGGACTGTAGCCCACCAGGCTCCTCTGTCCATGAAATTCTCCCTGCAAGAATACTGGAGTAGGTTGCCATTCCCATTTCCAGGTGATCTTCCCAATCCAGGGTAGAACCCGGGTCTTCTGAATTGCTGGCAGATTCTTCACTCTCTGAGCCAAATTTAGTGTGGACCCCTGAAAATGTCCATTTTCGTTTCAAAGACCTTTATTTTCAAGTGAGAATTGTAGGTGTGAACCAAGGATATCACATAAAAGATCAGATTAATAGACTTTGCAAAAGGTATTTATGTACAGATTTTCTGACTGATACATACAAAAGTCCTTTGGAAATTAGTGGTATACCAGTGTTTAACTTATGATTTGTGCATGCCTACTTTGTTTTCTGAGTATTTCTCAAGTCAGTGATTTAGAAACATTAACCTGTCCAAATAATCAACAAGACAATATTAGTTTTTACTGTCATTATGGTAGATTATTTGGAGAAAATATTTATTATTTTTCTGTTGATAATTTACACAAGCAAGCACGCAATAATGCATTTTCTGGGTGGAATAATATGAGGCATTTTTTGTTTAAAGGAAAGAAAATGCCAATTTTACAAACTTCAGTTTATTAAAAGGTGATATGATATATATTTAGTGTAAGAAACTTGGGGTTAAACAGACTTGAGTTTGAACTTTCACCTTGACTTGCTAGTCATTCAGCTGAGGAAACTTGGGTTTCTTGAAGTGTAAAATAAGGATAACATGTACATCATGGGGTTGTTGACAGAAGTCAATGAGATAATTTGGAAGTGTCAAGCCGGAACCTCACTGCCCCACAAGCACAAATGGTATGCAGTAAATATTAAGTTCTCTTTCTCCTTGTTTCTTTTTCCTTTCTGATCCAACCTGCTGATTATGATTCTTCCATTATTAAATTCTGTCCTAGAGTTAATTCAATTTAAGTATAAATGAATCAAAGCACAACAGAATCTTGAGTTATAGTGATTATGGCCTGTGTTTATCAAAATCCCCCCTTCTTCAAATACATTTCTGTTATATTTGAGACTCTGTGGTGGACTTGTTTTATGACTGTATGACAGCTCATACCAAAATACGTTTCCCACTTGATATATTAAAAAACGGAAGGCAAGAAAAGTTTTAGCAAGAAAAGTATTAGTCTTCTGTAAATTATAGGAAATTTTCATTAATTAAGTCCCACTAAAAAGGAAATATATTAGAAATTTAATTTTTTGATTAAAGCCAAAATGGAAGTAATATTTTACAATGAGACTTTAAAAAATAAAGATATTAGAATCATAGTAGCTTAAACATATAAAAGCAGACAATGTGGTACATAGAATTTTTGTTTCCATTAGTAATTTCCACTGAATCATATTCTACTCAATTTTTAAAAGTTAGTGCTAAATGAGTAGTGAGATATTCCCTTCTACAAAGATATAGGATAAATATTACTAGCTTTGCATAATGATGCAGAGGGTGTTATGATGGTCTTAACATGAAACTTGTACTTAGTTTTGTTTTATGTTGCCTTAATTAAAGTATGTGTATGTGGTTTTATTTTATCACGACGCAGATGGAGAATTATACTCTGGAACAGCAGCTGATTTTATGGGGCGAGACTTTGCTATCTTCCGAACTCTTGGGCACCATCATCCAATCAGGACGGAGCAGCACGATTCCAGGTGGCTCAACGGTAGGTGCTACTACTTGCAAGAGCACAAGCACATAACATGGCATCTGTAGTAAGTCAGCGGGGAGCTTTCCTCCTATTGTGCAGACAATCTGAGTTGAGATGCAGTGTGCAGTTAAATTCATGGTGATGACTTCATGGCTGTGGGTGTGAGAAAGTGGGGCAAAAAAAGAAAAGAGATTAAAAATTCTGGAAAATATTTGCTTTGTGCCAAAAGTAAAGTTTCTCAGTAGTTAACAATGGAAAAAAATAGATCTGGGCTGGAGCCACGGAAGGGAGACAGTGGAAAAAGATAAGGTGCTTACCAATCTTGTCTTCCAGGGACACCACCACAAATCTCATGTAGTATTTTTTCCCTCCACACCTCTCATGTTGCCTTTAGAGCATCATATAAATTATTAAATGTTTTTAAAATTGTGCTAAACACATTACACTGAAAATATTTTTGAAACATTTGATTCTCCTTTAATCTTTCTAAGATTCTTTTCTCCACTTTACAGGTTGGAAAATTAAGACTAATATGTTAATCTAAGATTATATCTACCCAGTAATAGATTTTGGAAAAGAACCTAGTTTTTTGAACTTCAGGCACTGGTGTCACTCCTGGATCAAGCAGATACTTTTTTAAAAATTTTATTTTTTGAAGTGTAGTTGACTTACAGTGTTGTGGTAATTTCTGCTGTACACCAAAGCAATTGGGTATACATGTAGAAATATATTATTTTTCCTATTATTATTTTCCATTATGGTTTATCACAAAATATTGAATGTCGTCATGTGTTCTATACGGAAGTTCTTTGTTGTTTATCCATTCACTCTATGCTGGTTTCCAAAGCAGATACTTTTGCAATTCTTTTTCTTTTAAATATATAAATAAATTTACAATTGAAAATGAAAAAATTTATATGTCTAAAATAAGTAAACACTACTTTCACTCAAATTTTAAACCAAATAATCCTTATGTAAGTCTTCTATGTAGTGTTTTTTTTTTAATTTCCTTATGCATTCTTCAGCAATTTTTATACTGGTCACTCAAATATGTTCATAGATGTTTTTATTATTAAATAGGGATCTCCATTTATATCTGCCCTCAATCCTATAAAATAAAGTTTCCCAGTCCCTAATCTCATTTCCATGAATTCTCCTTTGGTTTCACATACCTCATTAAGAAAGATGAAGTTCATAGCTTACAATCCATCTATGTACTCAGTAAGGTCCTTGATTACCTCAGTATTCAAACTTCTGCCACACTTGTTTCTCATTCTCTTCTAGGGTTACCTCAAATTAATTTCATCTCTGTCTTATTTGTTAGAGGAAAATCAAAATCTGGTTCTGAACCTCTGAAATTTCAGGAGACCATGAGTTGTGGGTTTTTGTACTCTGTGCTCATGCTCAGTTGCTCAGTCATGTCCGACTCTTTGTGACCCCATGAACTGTAGCCCACCAGGCTCCTCTGTTCATGGGATTTTCCAGACAAGAATATTGGAGTGGGTTGCCATTTCCTTCTCCATTGTTCTCTGTAGCCCAACTCTAAAATGACTATTTAAATCATAAAATATACCTCAAATTAACTCAGTCAGCATTCATTTCTCTTATAGCAATGTTTCTGATTTTCCTGTTATTTTTCATGTATTAATGAAAATGATGTGCCTCTTATCTTTCACTTTTGACCGTACTACCTTTGCTCTTAATTGCATTTATTTTTTTCATAAATTTACCCAATTTACTTTTTTTTAGCTGACTTCATCAGTTTTTCACCTCTGATTTCTTCCCTGACCTGAAAAAACGTACTCATGTACCCTACCTAAATTCTCTGTTTAATGATGGTGAACCACAAGGTCCCTAGATGTCTTAAGTCCATAGTCTGGTTACGGAACTTGTTTACTCAACATTTTCACTACATTTAGGTATTTTCATCCTGACTTTGATCCCATGAAATTGCTCCTCCACTAATACTTTCTATGGGTTTTTTTTTAATCAATCTCCATTTAGACTATCTCTCCCACAGTATTTGTCACTAGCCTTTTCTCTTTAAAAGAGTCTCTTCTATGTTTCCTGTATTTCCTGCTCTCCCAAGTTTACAATAAATTCGACATTACTTGCCAGTTGCTGTCCTTTAAATTAATATGATGCCTAACTAAGATAATTCATGATTCAGTACAAGCACAGTGGTAATCAAAAGGGTTGGGCATATAGTCACATACCCCCCATCTGGGAATAGAGGAGGTCGAATGATACCAGGTGATCATCTGAGAAATTAGAAGCCTTACCAAGGAACAGAAAAGATGCTGAGATCGTGATAAGACTCTTTGTGTAAAGTCATAAAAGACCCAAAGTCTAAAATCCCAGAGGACAATTTTGGAATATCCACTGTCAATTATTTAACTTATGCTCTGTAGGGACTCAAAATTTGTAGGAACAAACTTCCTTAAACATGGCTATCTGTTCAGTTCTCAAACTGAAATATTTATGTAGTAGGAAATTTTTTTTTTTTTTAATTCAGCAAGGAGACTTTGATCTACTAAGAACTCTTAAGGGCATACAGGCTTTCACTGTCCATGAGAAAGAAAATCTCATTAGAAGATGGAATAACATAGAGGAGAGTGTAGCATACATTTCATTTTTATGGCCTTGGTGGAAAAAAAAGTCATCAAGTTAAAACTGCTTTTGTGCTACAAACTCACATGTTGACAGCTGAGTCTGAAGAATTTAAACTGTGGGAAAACAGTCCGCAGTTCTGTACTTCATCTCTGCAAATGTGCAGTTCATTTGAGAATTCAGTTATCAGTCTCTCAGCACTAGATGTGAGAACTGATTTTGCCAAATTAGCACAAAGGTTACATTTGACAGGGTGCAAAAACCAGAACTGCTGCAAGATGGAGGATGCAGACCTATCTGACATAGAACCAAGGGGCTGTGTGATCACAAGCCTCATGAAATTAAATACCACTGAAGGACAAAATTAGAAACATAATGTTTATACATACATGCATAAAATAAATGAGTTTTGAGGCTTCGGCATAGACTACACAATCAGTTGTGCTGCCAGAAGTAATAAATTACCTTGCAAGGTACTTTTTGAATGGTTTTCCAGGCTATTCAAATTAATTTTGGTACAGGAATTACTTTACTTTGATCAAATAAGTTCAAACCAATTCAATTATTTTTTTTTCAAACCAATTCAATTATTTTGGAAGAATTAGTTGGCCTACTTTAGATGACTTTTAATTTGTGTTTTTTGCAAAACTGAGATTAGAAAAGAAAAACTGTTTTCTAGAATTAGATCTTGAAATGTCTCAGTTTTTATGGAATTTCATTATTTTCATAATTAAAGCTTACTAAAGTTTCCATTTTTGTAATAGAAATAAAGGCTTAAATTCAGTTTCACTTTACCAGGAAATAAATCACTTTGATGGCAAAACATGAGAGAGATGGAATCTATTGATTTTTTACATAACTTTAAAAAAATCATTTATTCTAGCCTCTAGTTTAAATTGCTAGATATTAGAACAGCATTTGATTTCAGAAAATGTTCTGGTATGAGTTTGACCTGATGTGCCAAAATTCACTATTTTTTTTTGCTTTATAAATTCTATATTATATAGCTTTAAACTTCAATTCTAATTTTGGTTTACTAACATGTGAAAATTAGGTAAAATTGCCCTCTTCATAGTAAAAAGAAAAAAAGCTTTAATAGTAAAAAGAAAAAAAGTTCACCATGCTGTAATAATAATTATTGTTAATATTTATTATGTAAATATTATCACCTAGTACTCTAGTTCTTATTAGCCATGAACAAGAAGATGGAACAGATGGATGGCTAACCCACATTTATTTTTCTATTTGATTGCTAATATTATTTATGCCTTGAACTAAGGTTGGAATGCTATATGCTAGAAGAAAAGACTATTATCTTTTCACCTTGATCTTGGGCCTATTAATATAATACTACCTACTTCTTATAGTTAAAAATAAGTAAAAGGATTACATGATAATGTGTATAAAGTACTAAGCAAGTGATTGGCATGCAGTAAGCACTTAATAAATGTGAGTTTTTCTCTATGATTTATCCCAAATCCATTGGGTAGAGCATGCTTAGTAAGCATTTTTAGACTCATTCTCTGAGTATAACATTTGAGTCAGGACAGTCAGACTTGGGTTTAATATATGAAACCACATGGATCCTTGAGAGAGCCAAAGCCTAGTACACCCAAACAGACCTAAATGCGGTGCCCAGAGTGTGAGGCTTTCCCACTTATTTCGGGAAGATCTGTTTTCTTTTAGCGGAATTTCCTAAAAGGATTGTGCCTGTGGGTAAAGCAACTCATTTCCTTTTTTTCCTTCTTTTTTTTCCTTTTCTGTAATTGAAGTGGTATGTGAGTCATCATTCTACTTCGTCTCACTTGTAACATAGTCAGACCAGGATAGCCTGCACTTATTTGAATCAGCATGGCTTCCTCTGTGGTTATGCACTAGGATATTTCATGTTCTCTAATGATTCAAATTTCTCTACCAAATATATTTTCTTTTGAAAATGGAACCAAGAAATAAAACTACAAATATCTGAGGGCGCAAATTAATACTACATGGTACCAGATACCTAAGCTCAGATCGCTTGTACAGCTCTTTTGATAGACTATTTTAATTCTACCGTCTTTAAAGGCCTGAACTGTAACAGAGTTATCCAACTGGATTTTTTAATAAATAAAATTAATCACCTTGTTTGGCATAATGTCAGACTTATTAATGATGCCATTTTGAACTATTTCTCAGATGAAAGTTAATAATATTTTGCTGACTTGGGGGAGGAAGTCCACTGGAAGCCTTATTTTATGGTTATATGAGCACATGGTATTATAGATGTGGACTGACCATTCAGTTAAAGCAATAAGAACAACAACTAAACATCCTCTATGAAAGAAGCAACAAAGATAGTCTCTTTTAACTTTTGAATTATATATTCTATGAATTATATTCTGTATTCATTAGTTAACAGTTATGAAGTATCAATGCATAGAATCACAGAAGTGTTAATAATTTTGGTGAAATTATGCTGAAACATGGATATGTAATAGTTTAAAGTAAGTATTCATGTCTAGATCTAAACAGAGTCTGGAAGCTGTGTTTTGTTCTTCATGAATCTATTACCGGGAAAAAATTTCATCCTAGTAAAGGATGTACACCTGCCAGAAATGCAATTTTTCCAAAAAATAAATATATAAAATTTTTCTGAAATTACTCTTCTTTCTAAATCATGATAAATTTAATATACTCATTTTAATATACTCCATTTTTCATAAAGAGCAAAAGTTAGTAAAATATATCTTTACTTGATTGTCTTTCCTGAGGACCAATTTTTTATGTCACATTTTATTTAAGGACCATAATCACTTTTAACTTTTTTTTTTAATTACCTATACTAATGAGAAAAAATTGAATAAAACTTTGAAAGAAAAATTAACTCAGAAGTAATGTTTGGAAAGTCATTTGTTTTCAGGTCTCTGAGAAAATGTAGCTGAAGAAAATTGTTAGAATTTGCTATTTTACCATTTTTAAAAAATGGACTAAAAAGTACAACCCTCAAGTATGGCATATTAATCACAATATTTGAACCACTTATTTCAATAGTTGAATGGTGAAAGTAGAAAATAACAATTTGCTGTATGATTACATTAACTGAAAAAAAATTTTACTTTTTAAAAATTAAAATGAAAGAAAATGTATAAAAGTAGAGCAAAATCTTAGAAAATTCTATAAATTAAAGGCAGTTCCCTTTTTTCTCTTGGTTCTTAACATTATTTTTCTCTCATCTCACCATCGACTTAATGAATACAGAGCCTGTCTATACCAATTTCCTCTTCCAGAGTCACTACATTCAGAGCTTGGTGGGTCTCAATAGGGATTTACTGCTGACTGAGTAATCTGGGTTCATGTGTGCAGTGACATCTAGCAAGAGACTTACCCTGAGAAGTGGATACCATGACAATGCGTGTAACCATGGTGTGACTGGCCTCTCTGACATGGCTCTCAAAAGCTTTCCCTCTGTGAAAACAGAAGCCTGTTTGCAAATTAATTAGTTTCTGGCGGCAGCTTGATTGTTGACCCAGAGTTTGTAGAGTGGAAAAACAATCAGATTAGTGTGCTCAGGGTAAAAGACCAGTGTGCAGTTGCGTGTGGCTTGCTCAACTATTGAAACCATGAATGGACTGAAACAAATTCTTTTCTGAGAAACCTAGGCAGAGGTTAAGTGTGATGAGCCTAGAGCTCCCAACAGCAGGAGTGGGGAAATTAAAGGATTTTAGCCAGATAAAGCTGAATGATGGCAAGCAATGCCATTGAATTTTAATAATATGGACAGTTTTGATGGGAGGGTGGCATCCTGTTATTTTCTAATAACTGAGTAGAATTCAGTTCAGTTCAGTTCAGAAGTTTACATTATTATTAAATGTAGGTTTGACACAAATACTTCCATAGTAGAAATTTTTAGAAACTTTCAGATGGGGAAGTTTTCATTAAATTTGTCTCAGAGGCTGATATGATGATATCTAAATGAAAAACTGTTATGAAGTAACCTGCCTTTTTATATTGATAAAATTTTGTTTGTGTATTTACCCCAACTATTTTCTAAGATGCAATCCTCATGTGCCGAATGTAATTAATAATGAGTCAAAGAGAGATCTTGATTCATGAGAATGAATCTTTTGCTATTTTTGCAAGTATCAAATTAGGTTAACTGTGCCAGAGAATGATGTGCCAGAAGCTTAGGACAAAAAAATTTCTACATACAGTTTTTGATGATTAAAATTAGTCAATAGATTATTGTTTATGCTTACTTTTTTAAGATTACCTGACACAATAAGCCATATATACTCTTCCTTCTTAGATACCACTGGCAGATGTCTCCTTAAATATAGCTCTGAGGACTATCATGATACTTTCCCATTCAAAAATCATTTATATCTCTCAATTTACAAGTGAATTGAATCAAGATTTCGCTGCCTGTTAAGTTCTTTGTCATCCAATCCTAAATGACCTCTCCAATATTAAGCACTAAGAAACGCAAATTAAATTGTGTCCAAAAACTTACTATCATTTTCATTTAACCATAGCATTCTCTCAAAGGATTTTAATCTTTCCCACCTTGGAATCCCAGACCACATAAATGCATGTTTGGATTTAGCATGGAGCCTACCACTTTGCATTACAGTTTAGGATATACCAAATGAAAAACAATTCAATGAATCTGCTTTGCAGGCTCTGTAGTCAGATTGTCTGAGTTTGTATCCCAGATCCTCTATCCCTTGTGACTTTGGTGTTAATTTACCTTACTTATTTTCATCATCCATTTATGATTTGTAAAATATAATTAATACTAATACATTATTTTTCTGACAATGCATGAGACAGCCCTTACAAGGTAATAAGAACAGTGTCTGATAATATGGTCAATGCTTATTATGACTGTGGTTGCTGCTGCTGTTATTTGCATACCAGCTTTATATCTAGAATATAGTATACATTTTTCAAATTAATACAGTGAGCTAGTCTGCAGATTTTTTGCCTTTCTTAATCTGTTCTCAGGTTACTTTTTCTTAATTGATTGTTGTCAATGTATGTATGGGCAGTTAATATATCAAAAATATATGAAATAGTTGTCCTTAGTATTAAAATAATATATAAACTTTGTAATAAAATTGGGCTTAACAAAACTATCAGGTGAAACAATGATGAACCAAGGGTAAATGTCAATAAAATGTATTTTTCTAAGTATTAATTTAGCTCTATTAATTTACCACTGAAATCATTAGGTTAATATTTTAGTTTTTCCAATATACTTTTTTTAAAAAAAGACTGAATTGAATCCAGGATATTTCTTTATCTTGCCATATCACAGCTTAACTTTTTATTTTTCTTATGAAGACATCATCTATAACATTTGGGGTGAGAGTTGAAAGCATGGAGTCTATGGAACTTGACTGCTTGACTTGTACAGTAGCTGAGCAGCTGTAGACAGCTAACGTGAGCTCTCTGTACTCAACTTCCTCTTTTCAAGAGGAAATAATAATAGTTCCTTCCTTATTGGATTGTTATGAGGACCATGCATAAGTAAATTTCTATAGTGCCCTTGGAAAATAGACTACTTTTACCAAAAACAAACCTAACAAGCAAACAGAACAACTATTGATGTTAACTGGTTCCACAGCATTATGTAAGAATTTTAAATAATGGAAAATAAAAATACCTAACTATGGCAAATCACTAAAGATGTAGTAGAATGCACACACAGTCTTACTGAACTGAACAGCCATGCATTTCTGAGAAAGCAATGAAAATGACTTAAGGAAACCAAGCAAGATGAATAGTGATCTATGCCCTTTTCTTAGGTTAAGTCTATGCATAGAGAATTTCTTGTGGTCTGTACATTTTGATAAAAATAGATCTGCTACTCTTTAACTTTGATAAAGAGGAGGAGTTTTTTCTAAGCTTAGTTATATACTTAATTACTAAGTTACTTACATATAACATTGGTGGCAGGGGTGGTTTAGTTGCTAAGGTGTATCCAACTCAGTGATTCAGTCTGGGTAGCTATTTGGCACTGCCTTGAAAGTTTCCCAAAACCTGGCACATTCAAACACATCAGAGAACCAGAGGTTCTACTGGAGGAATTAATTTATTTTAAGCTCATTTGTATCCAACTCTTTGTGACCCCATAGACTGTAGCCCACCAGGCTCCTCTGTCCACGAACTTCTCAAGAATACTGAAGTGGGTTGCCATTTCCTTCTCCAGAGTACCTTCCCAAACCGGAGATCAAATCTATGTCTCCTGCAATACAGGGGAATTCTTTAGTGATGAGCCACCAGGGAAACCCCAAAAATGACACTGAAATGTTGTAAGCTTCATATAGTCAACCAAACATAAATCAGAAAATGTTATGTAAGAGAAGAGTGTTTAAAATATTTTCCTGGTAATGTTAGTAAGGAAGATTTAAGTGTGTTTCAGTTCAGTTCAGTCGCTCAGTCGTGTCCGACTCTCCACGACCCCATGAATTACAGCACGCCAGGCCTCCCTGTCCATCACCAACTCCCGGAGTACACTCAAACTCATGTCCACAGAGTCGGTGATGCCATCCAGCCATCTCATTCTCCGTCGTCCCCTTCTCCTCCCGCCCCCAACCTTTCCCAGCATCAGAGTCTTTTCCAGTGAGTCAACTCGTCGCATGAGGTGGCCAAAGTATTGCAGTTTCAGCTTTAGCATCAGTCCCTCCAATGAACATCCAGGATTGATCTCCTTTAGAATGGACTGGTTGGATCTCCTTGCAGTATAAGGGACTCTCAAGAGTCTTCTCCAGCACCACAGTTCAAAAGCATCGATTCTTCGGCGATCAGCTTTCTCACAGTCCAACTCTCACATCCATACATGACCACGGGAAAAACCATAGCCTTGACTAGACGGACCTTGGTTGGCAAAGTAATGTCTCTGCTTTTTAATATACTATCAAGGTTGGTCATAACTTTCCTTCCAAGGAGTAAGCGTCTTTTAATTTCATGGCTGCAATCAGCATCTGCAGTGATTTTGGAGCCCAAAAAAATAAAGTCTGACACTGTTTCCACTGTTTTTCCATCTATTTCCCATGAAGTGATGTTCCCAGATGCCATGATCTTTGTTTTCTGAATGTTGAGCTTCAAGCCAACCTTTTCACTCTCCTCTTTCACTTTCATCAAGAGGCTTTTGAGTTCCTCTTCACTTTCTGCCATAAGGGTAGTGTCATCTGCATATCTGAGGTTATTGATATTTCTCCCAGCAATGTTGATTCCAGCTTGTGCTTCTTCCAGCCCAGCGTTCCTCATGATGTACTCTGCATATAAGTTAAATAAGAAAGGTGACAATATACAGCCTTGACGTATACCTTTTCCTATTTGGAACCAGTCTGTTGTTCCGTATCCAGTTCTAACTGTTGCTTCCTGACCTGCATACAGGTTTCTGAAGAGGCAGGTCAGGTGGTCTGGGATTCCCATCTCTTTCAGAATGCTCCACAGTTTATTGTGATCGACACAGTCAAAGGCTTTGGCATAGTCAATGAAGCAGAAATAGATGTTTTTCTGGAACTCTCTTGCTTTTTGCATGATCCAGCGGATGTTGGCAATTTGATCTGTGGTGCCTCTGCCTTTTCTAAAACCTGCTTGAACATCTGGGAGTTCACGGTTTACATATTGCTGAAGCTTACATGCCCTTAAATGGAATATTTTCAACAGAAATGTTTCTGTCACTATATGATTTAGGTAAACTAAACAAGAGAAAATCATATCCCTTCATTCCCACCCCAGCCTCCTACAGCTTCCTTCAACAATCTGTCAATTTCCTGTGGTAATTTTGGATCAACACATAAATTCTCTATGACATTTTATATATGGTACTATTATTATGTTAAAATATATTGATTCAAAAATAAAGATATGCATTTTTAAACTATAATTATTAGTAATTTTCATAAATTAAGTATTTTTATTCATTATAGAAATATAATTATTATTATTTTGTGGTGATTTACTAAATCATAACGATTTTGGCATTTAATGTAGGCTGTTAGCATAAGAGATGCATCATATCTCTTCAGTATATTTATAAATCTCTCTTCTTGTTATTCAGTCTCTCAGTCATGTCAGACTCTGTGACCCCATAGACTGTAGCATGCAGGGATTCCCTGTCCTTCACCGTCTCCTGGAGTTTGCTCAACCTCATGTCCATTGAATCGATAATGCCATCCAACCATCTCATCTTCTGTCATCCCCTTCTCCTCCTGCCTTCAATCTTTCCCAGCATCAGGGTCTTTCTAATGAGTTTGCTCTTCACATCAGGTGGCCAAACCATTGGAGCCTCAGTTGTAGCATCAGTTATTTCAATGAATATTCAGGATTGTTTTCTTTTAGAATTGAGTGGTTTGATCTCTTTGCAGTACAGCGACCTCTCAAGAGTCTTCTCCAACACCACAGTTGAAAAGCACCAATTCTTCGGCACTCAGCCTTCTTTATGGTCCAACTCTTACCTCCATACACAACTACTGGAAAACTCATAGCTTTGACTATATGGACCTTTGTCTGCAAAGTAATGTCTCTGATTTTAATACGGTGTCTAGGTTTTTCAGAGCATTTCCTCCAAGGAGTAGGTGTCTTTTAATTTCATGATTGTAGTAGCCATCTGCAGTGATATTGCTTCAGTCGCTTCAGTCATGTCCGACTCTGTGCAACCCCATAGACGGCAACACATCAGGCTCCCCCGTACCTGGGATTCTCCAGGCAAGAACATTGGAGTTGGTTGCCATTTCCTTTTCCAATGCATGAAAGTGAAAGTGAAGCCGCTCAGTCATGTCCGACACTTCACGACCCCATGGACTGCAGCCTACCAGTCTCCTCTTTCCATGGGATTTTCCAGGCAAGAGTACCGGAGTGGGTCACCATTGCCTTCTCCTAGAGCCCAAGAAAATAAAGTCTGTCACTGCTTCCATTGTTTCTCCATCTATTTGCCATGAAGTGATGGGACCAATGCCATGATCTTCGCTTTTTTGAGTGCTGAGTTTTAAGCCAGCTTTTTCCCTCTCCTTTTTCACCTTCATCAAGAAGCTTTTTACTTCCTCTTCACTTTCTGCCATAAGGGTGGTGTCATCTGCATGTCTGAGGTTATTGATATTTCTGTTGGCACTTTTGATTCTAGCTTGTGCTTCAAGGGGACGACAGAGAATGAGATGGCTGGATGGCATCACCGACTCGATGGACATGAGTTTGAGTGAACTCTGGGAGTTGGTGATGGACAGGGAGGCCTGGTGTGCTGTGATTCATGGGGTCGCAAAGAGTCAGACACGACTGAGCTACTGAACTGAACTGAACTTTGCTTCATTCAGTCAAGGATTTCTCGTGATGTACTCTGCATATAAGTTAAGTGAACAGGGTGATATTATACAACCTTGACATACTGCTTTCCCAATCTGGAATCAGCCCGTTTGTTCCCTGACCAGTTCTAACTGTTACTTCTTGACCTGCATATAGGTTTCTCAGGAGACAGGGAAAGTGGTCTGGTATTCCCATCTCTTTAAGAATTGTCCACAGTTTGTTGCGATCCACACAGTCAACAGCTTTAGTGTCATCAATGAAGCAGAAGTAGATGGTTTTCTGGAATTCTCTTACTTTGACCAGTGATCCAATGAAGTTGGCAATTTGATTGCTGGTTCCTCTGCCTTTTCTAAATCCAGCTTGAACATCTGGAATTTCTCGGTTCACATTACTGTTAAAGCCTAACTTGGAGAATTTTGAGCATTACCTTGCTAGCATGTGAAATAAGTGCAATTGTGTGGTGGTTTGAATATTCTTTGGCATTGCCCTTTTTTGGGATTGGAATGAAAATTGTCCTTTTCCAGTCCTGAGGCCACTGCTGAGTTTTCCAAATTTGTTGACATATTGAGTATAGCACTTTGACAGCATCATCTTTTAGTATTGAAATAGCTCAGCTGGAATTCCATCATCTCCACTAGCTTTGTTCGTAGTGATTCTTTCTAAGGCCCACTTGACGTTACACTCCAAGATATCTGGCTCTAGATTAGTGATCACACTATCGTGGTTATATGGGTATCAAGATCTTTTTTATCTAGTTCTTCTGTGTATTCTTGCTACCTCTTCTTTGTATCTTCTGCTTCTGTTGGATCCATACCGTTTCTGTCCTTTATTGTGCCCATCTTTGCATGGAATGTTCCCTTGCTATCTCTAATTTTCCTGAAGAGATCTGTCAGTTCAGTTCATTTCCTCAGTCGTGTCTGACTCTTTGCAACCCCATGAACTGCAGCATGCCAGGCTTCCTTGTCCATCACCAACTCCTGGAGCCTACTCAAACTCATGTCCATTGCGTTGGTGATGCCATCCAACCATCTCATCCTCTGTCATTCCCTTCTCCTCCTGCCTTAAATCTTTCCCAGCATCAGGCTCCATAGTCTTTCCCATTCTATTGTTTTCCTGTATTTCTTTGCATTTCTATAACTACAAATAATCTCTTCCATTCACTTAATACAGAGTTTTAAAAATGTCAGGGTTTCAATGTCAGAGAGAGTCATCACTTATATAAAATCCTATGTGGTAGATTTATTTTTCCTTTGAAACCTCCATTGCCTTTTTCTGTTTGGCATATGTACAGCAGAATTTAAGTGACAGTCAGTATAGAGTTGTATTGCGAGGTGTGTATATTGTTTTTTGACCCATTTATAATTAGTAAGCTTGAATCTCAGTGATCCTGAAAATTAATAATACCAAGATTGATATCAAATGATGATTGCCACTAACTACTTAACACCTATAGAGTTTATCAACAGATATGAGAATAAATAAACACATTATACCCATGTTTTGCCAGACGAGAAGACAATCCTCTACATCAAACAAAAATGACAGTATTCTCAAAAAAGAAAACAAAACACAGAAATTACCACGAAGCCTTACTCATTTTTGGATGAATTAAAGAGACATCTAATCATATTAATAATTAAAATTATAAAATTTTGGCTTATAATACTAGGGTGAACTGGTAAGTTATAAAATCTCTTTCATCAGAGATTTTCTTGTATTTGCAATAATATTAAATATTTTAAAGAGAAATTATTGAAGTTGTGGGATATTTCTGTTCCCCATAAGAAAGCTAATGACTATTGTACTTCTGATGATTTCTTTTAAATAAATTAAAGGGGAAAAATCACATTCTTTATAAATATTAAAATAATATAGTCAACTCTGATCAAGCAATCAGTGACCTAATGGAGAAAATATACTGTAATTGGATTTGAGGGACCTTAATGGCAACCCACTCCAGTGTTCTTGCCTGGAGAATCCCAGGGACAGGGGAGCCTGGTGGGCTATCGTCTATGGGGTCACACAGAGTCGGATGCGACTGAAGCGACTTAGCAGCAGCAGCAGCAGCAGCAAGGTATTATACGTTAATGAATCTTAAAATGTAAACTGGTTTTACACATTTTTTTTCCTTACCCAGAACTACTTTTACTTCCTTTCTTGTCCATTTCAAATTGCTGAGTAAGAGCAACTTGCAGAAAGGAGTTGAAAAGACTGGCTGGAGATAGGGATATGGCAGCAGGAAAGAGAACAGGAATGGCAGAGAGTCAGAGAATCCAGTTTTAATGTCCTACAGTGTTGAAATTATGTAGTAATGATATAGCTGAGGCAGTGACAAAAAAGAGGGTAGCCATGTCATAAAGATATGCCAAATCTCTGCTCAGTTTAATAGTTTTGATAGTTTAATAGTTTCAATTTTGTACAGATGTGCTGCAATTCCATTTATCAATTCTGTCTGTAAGCTGCTCATGAACTCCCAAACTTTTCATCTTTGAAAGGATCATGCTTTGTTAGTATATTATGTCACAAATATTTAGTACAGAATATTTTTATATTAGTAGCAAAATGATGCTTCCTATAATACAGTGTAGTGCAACTAAGGAAGCTGAGTATGTCACTGCTATTAAGATGGATTACTTGGAACTAAAACATATTTTCTAGGATGAGAAAACATAGATTAAAATCATTAAGAGGGAGAAAAGTTTTCATAAAACTTAACCTATCAATTGCTTGGATGTAGTCCGAAAAGAAAGGTGAAAATTATAGAGAAATAAAGAACAGATTAATTCCTAATGGTTAATAGTAGCTTCCTAAATAGATTGTCATTATCACTTAACCACAGTAATAATATCTGTCACTATAATAAAATTTTTGATATCACTTGTTGAAATTAATATTCTTAAACTATGCTCTTGAGTCTCTAATCTAAAAGTCTAACCCTGAAGTTTATCATGTAAATTAGAAGTGATATGTATTAAATAATTTTTCACAGTCTTGGAACAGTGCAGAATATTATTGGAACATATGTTAATTCATGAGCCATTTTACATCTTATCATACAAAACAAATACTATATAATATGACATGATAGAGGTAAAATAGATAAGTTATTAATGAGACATTAAGAATAAAACACTTTTAGGTGAACTAAACTGTCATATTTAATTACTATATACAGTGTGCTTATATTCTGCTTTTTAATGAATGTCTTTGACTGTGGTTCAAATCATGAACTCCTTATTGCCAAATTCAGACTTAAATTGAAGAAAGTAGGGAAAACCACTAGATCATTCAGATATGACCTAAATTAAATCCCTCATGATTATACAATGGAAGTGAGAAAAAGATTTAAGGGACTAGATCTGATAGATAGAGTGCCTGAGGAACTCTGGACGGAGGTTCGTGACATTGTACAGGAGACAGGGACCAAGACCATCCCCATGGAAAAGAAATGCAAAAGAGCGAAATGGCTGTCTGAGGAGGCCTTACAAATGGCTGAGGAAAGAAGAGAAGCAAAAAGCAAAGGAGAAAAGGAAAGATATAAGCATCTGAATGCAGAGTTCCAAAGAATAGCAAGGAAAGATAAGAAAGCCTTCCTCAGTGATCAGTGTAAAGAAATAGAGGAAAACAACAGAAAGGGAAACACAGAGATCTCGTCAAGAAAATTCGAGATACCAAGGGAACATTTCATGCAAAGATGGGCTCGATAAAGGACAGAAATGTTATGGACCTAACAGAAGCAGGAGATATTAAGAAGAGGTGGCAAGAATACACAGAAGAACTGTGCAAAAAAGTTCTTCACGACCCAGATAATCATGATGGTGTGATCACTCACCTAGAGCCAGACATCTTGGAATGAGAAGTCAAGTGGGCCTTAGAAAGCATCACTACAAACAAAGTTAGTGGAATTGATGGAATTCCAGTGGAGCTATTTAAAATCCTGAAAGATGATGCTGAGAAAGTGCTGCACTCAATATGCCAGCAAATTTGGAAAACTCAGCAGTGGCCACAGGACTGGAAAAGATCAGTCTTCATGCCAATCCCAAAGAAAGGCACTGTCAAAGAATGCTCAAATTACCGCACAGTTGACTCATCTCACACACTAGTAAAGTCATGCTCAAAATTCTTCAAGCCAGGCTTCAGCAATATGTGAACCATGAACTTCCAGATGTTCAAGCAGGTTTTAGAAAAGGCAGAGGCACCACAGATCAAATTGCCAACATCCGCTGGATCATGGAGAAAGCAAGAGAGTTCCAGAAAAACATCTATTTCTGCTTCATTGACTATGCCAAAGCCTTTGACTGTGTGGATCACAATAAACTGTGGAAAATTCTGAAAGAGATGGGAATCCCAGACCACCTGAGCTGCCTCTTGAGAAACCTGTATGCAGGTCAGGAAGCAACAGTTAGAACTGGACATGGAACAACAGACTGGTTGCAAATAGGAAAAGGAGTACATCAAGGTTGTATATTGTCACCCTGCTTATTTAACTTATATGCAGAGTACATCATGAGGAACGCTGGGCTGGAAGAAGCACAAGCTGGAATCAAGATTGCCGGGAGAAATATCAGTAACCTCAGATATGCATATGACACCACCCTTATGGCAGAAAGTGAAGAGGAACTAAAAAGCCTCTTGATGAAAGTGAAAGAGGAGAGTGGAAATGTTGGCTTGAAGCTCAACATTCAGAAAACTAAGATCATGGCATCTGGTCCCATCACTTCATGGGAAATAGATGGAAAAACAGTAGAAACTGTCAGACTTAATTTTTTAGGGCTCCAAGATCACTGCAGATGGTGATTGCAGCCATGAAATTAAACGCACTTTACTCCTTGGAAGGAAAGTTATGACCAACCTAGATAGCATATTAAAAAGCAGAGACATTACTTTGCCAACCAAGGTCCGTCTAGTCAAGGCTATGGTTTTTCCTGTGGTCATGTATGGATGTGAGAGTTGGACTGTGAAGAAAGCTGATTGCCAAAGAATTGATGCTTTTGAACTGTGTTGTTGGAGAAGACTCTTGAGAGTTCCTTGGACTGCAAGGAGATCCAACCAGTCCATTCTAAAGGAAATCAGTCCTGTTTGTTCATTGGAAGGACTGATGCTAAAGCGTTGAAACTCCAATACTTTGGCCACCTCATGTGAAGAGTTGACTCACTGGAAAAGACTCTGATGCTGGAAGGGATTGGGGGCAGGAGGAGAAGGGGACGACAGAGAATGAGATGGCTGGATGGCACACTGACTCGATGGGCATGAGTTTGGGTGAACTCCGGGAGTTGGTGATAGGAAGGCCTGGCGTGCTATGATTCATGGGGTCTCAGAGAGTCGGACATGGCTGAGCGACTGAACTGAACTGAACTTACTTTCCCCAAGTCTAGTCCTTTCTTATCTCATTCAACACTGTCTCTCTTTGTGTAGATCTTAAGTTTATCAGTCAACACAATTTCTGAAGTAGAATTCTACTCTTTCCTCTGTATCCAGCACTTTTATTCAGCATGCTCCTAGATCACTGATAATAGTCCAGGGAATACCTAGCTACCTTTGCTAGCTATAACATATAATTCTGACCAACTTCCATTTTTTGGGTGCACATTAAGCACTCTTTTGTTACCAAGGATTATTATAAGAAACAGCTGAGTAAGAGAGATCTCTGCCCTCCAGGATAATACTAATAGAATTCTTTATCAAATGGAAAACTGTGGAGTTTTTAGCATGTCTATGGGATTGCATGAATATATGTCCAAGTAGTCTTAATATCTTAAAACCATTATTTAACCCATAAAGTAAAAGAACAAGTATATCCATTTTTCTTTCAGTGAAAGATGAACCTTTTGATTCAGTTGATTTCCAGGCTTTGTTTAACTCAGTATCAGAACCACTGAGTGTCTGAGCCTTTTACTATAAAATGATACCAAGATTTGACGACTTATGAGGGAGGCTGGTTTTTGTCCTTGCATCTACAGTTGTCTCTTAGAAAATATGTATTTAAGAGAGTACAAAATCCAAAAAATTGGAAACCCCCTTTTTTAAGTTTTGTGGAAAAAAATGGGAATCCGTTGGAATAAAAAAAAAAACTACATAATATGACTGCCAGTTTTTAGGAGATACTATTTTAGTGGAATAATCCCTAATTATACATAAATTTTTAAGGAAAGTCATCCCAAAAATAATGAGACAAAAAGAGATAATGGTTAGAGAGAATTAGTTAAGGAGTAGACAGAAACCAGAAACAATATTATTTTATATAAAGAATTTTAGCAGAAATTCTAAATGCTTTTAGATAGATATTCTAGAAGTTCTGGCTGCTTTCCAAAAAGTAAGTAAGTAAGGTCACTTCAACTAGTCTCTGAAATTTAAAATAAATATGTAAAAATAATGAATTCATCATTAACAATAAGCATGATTCTTGACCCATTCTCTAAGAGTAACAACATTTCATTTGTTTAAATTTTTTATTTTCTCATTTGATTATTTAAAGCAGTGGTTAAATAATCTTTCTATTTCTTTGGATTTTATTATATTAATCTATAAATTATATTGTTGCCATATTTTGGCAGCCTTTATTTTGCAGCTTCTCTATAAACATTTGAGGGGGGCACAGTAACAGATTGAAAGATAATATTTTAAAAGATGAGGAAATCTACTCTTACTCAGTGTTCTAAGCTAATTAATATACATAAGCATGTCTTGTTATATGGTCTAAGAAATTTATTCCAACATGTAATTATATAAGGTTCAGAACATTGCCCAGACAGTGGTTGTATGTATATTATAATTCTTATTCCATGGAAAAATATAGAAATCATAGGCCCACTAGAAAATAAAACAAATATAATCTATATTAAAGTTAGAAAATATTTCTTTGTGTTACTAAAATAAAGAGAAACAAGCCCTGTACTTATTAAAACAAAGTTGAAAATATCAAATTGGTTTAGAAAATACCTTTATTAGTCCTGACTAGTTGTCTGAAAGGTGGAATATAGGTGGAAACTATTCCATATTAGTACTCAAGATCTTATATAATCAATATTAAAGCAGAAGCAATGGGGAAGAGTTACAAGGAAAAAAATAGGAAATGGAATGCTTGCACTGAACAAAAACACAAATTGACTTAAACAGCACCAATTTAAGTTGCATCCACTGTACTGCAAAATGCATGACGTTTAGTGTTATTACCCCGAATATTTGAAAGTTTTAATAATGAAAGTCTTAATTTGTAAAATTGATGTTTTTACGTAAAGACATAATTGAAATAATTATCAACAACTGAAATCTTGTGATCATATAGTGTTTTATATTATTCAAAGTGCTTCCTATAAAGTCACTTCATCTTCCCAAAAACTTTGTGAAATAGAAAACTATAAGTAATAAAATTTAAGTAACCTACAAGAGGTCAGTAGTAACCTTGTATCAACTGAAAACAAGAAGAAATATACCTTCTGAACTCTGTTGTCTTTCTAACATGTTCATTTTATTATTACAGTTGTATACTTTTTAAAGCCAAGATTTGCCACACTTAAAAAAGCCAAGATTTGCCACACTTAAAGGATTCTACCCACCAGTGGTTCACATAATTATGTCATTTATACATAGCTCAAATCATTGAAAACTTAGCTTATATACATCCTTATTTCCAGGAGTTTGGCCCTGGGAGTAGTAGCATATGCATCTCCTGGGAATTTGTTAGAAATAAAAAATCTCAAAGCCCACTCTCACCTACTTAATCAGAATCTTCTCTCTGTCAAAATCCTACACCTGCGGACTAAACTATCAAAATATACCACACCTTTGATTGTTAAAGAAGAAACAGAAACATAACAGTTTTGTTACATTTTATGAGTGAACAATCCTATACCTCAACTCAATTGACATTGGCATACAAGAATGTTTGTGTGGTATGTGTGTATGTGTTTGGTGTTTAGACTCTACTGTGGTGTGGTCTTATCTTAACTTTGTCAGTATTCTAATTTTGGCTTTTTTTAAAAAAATAGCTATATTTATTCTGTGCTGCTTAGACTCTTCTCTAGTTGTGACTACTGGGACCTACTATCCAGTTGCAGTGTGTGGGCTTCTCATTGCAGTGGCTTCTCATTGTGTACCACAGAATCTAGGGTGCTTAGGCACAGAAGTTGCAGTTTCTGGCCTCTGGAGCACAGGCTTAATAGTTGTGGCACACTGACTTAGGTGCTCCGTGGCATGTGGGATCTTCCAGGATGAGGGATCAAACCCATGTCTCCTGCAATGGCAGGTAGATTCTTTGCCACTGAACCATGAGGGAAGCCTTAGCCTTATTAAATTAGTAAGTTTTGGTTCCATTTCAATTGGAGAATTATAAATAGCTAGTAAATATATCTTTTGAATGGGTTGATTGTAATTTTAAGCAACAATCACTGATAAGACCTTTGTGTAAGTCTAGTAAGACCCAATGTAGATAGCACATTAAAAAGCAGAGACAGTACTTTGTCAACAAAGGTCTGTCTAGTCAAAGCTATGGTTTTTCCAGTAGTCATATATGGATGTGAGAGTTGGACCATAAAGAAAGCTGAGCGCTGAAGAATTGATGCTTTTGAACTGTTATGTTGGAGAAGACTCTTGAGAGTTCCTTGGACAGCAAGGAGATCCACCAAGTCCATCCTAAAGATCAGTCCTGTGTGTTCATTGGAAGGACGGATGCTGAAGCTGAAACTCCAAAACTTTGGCCACCTGATGTGAAGAACTGACTCGTTTGAAAAGACCCTGATGCTGGGAAAAATTGAAGGCAGGAGGAGAAGGGGACGACAGAGGATGAGATGGTTGGATGGTATCACCGACTCGATGGACATGAGTTTGAGTTAACTCTGGGAGTTGGTGATGGACAGGGAGGCCTTGTGTGCTGCAGTCCATGAGGTCACAAACAGTTGGACATGACTGAGCGACTGGACTGAACTGAACTGAGTAAAACCCACCCTGCTCCTGCTAAGTCGCTTCAGTCGTGTCCAATTCTGTGTGACCCCATAGACGACAGCCCACCAGGCTCCTCTGTCCCTGGGATTCTCCAGGCAAGAATACTGGATGGGTTGCCATTTCCTTCTCCAACGCATGCAGGCATGCTGAGTTGCTTCAGTCGTGTCCAACTCTGTGCAACCCCATGGACAGCAGCCCACCAGGCTCCTCTGTCCAAGGGATTCTCTAGGCCAAGAATACTGGAGTGGGTTGCCATTGCCTTCTTCACGACCCACCCTACCCTGCTTGAATCATCTACCAAGACAGTGTTGGATTAATACAACTGTATCTGTGGGCTGGGAAGATTCCCTGGAGAAGGAAATGGCAACCTACTCCAATATTCTTTACTGGAGACTCCCATGGACAGAGAAGCCTGGTGGGCTACAGTCCGTGGGGTCACTAAAGTGTCAGACATGACTTAGGGACTAAACAGTAACAACAAAGCACCTTTATGATAACCCATAAAATCTCCCACAAGTACATGTCCTGCTAAACATTAGGAATTTTTTTTAAAGTAGT
This sequence comes from Moschus berezovskii, assembly GCF_049115385.1. Taxonomy (NCBI): domain Eukaryota; kingdom Metazoa; phylum Chordata; class Mammalia; order Artiodactyla; family Moschidae; genus Moschus; species Moschus berezovskii. The sequence continues at coordinate 43,961,185 of NC_142462.1, forward strand.
AGTAGAGATGGTGACATCTAGGTTCAGAAAAGCCTGATAGTTTTTAAAAAGTTGTTTTTAGTATAGGTTTATATGAATTAACTTCTTTACACTTGAACTAAACTAGGACTAATAATGTTTTATCTTAAATAATAAATGGATGATAAAACAGCACCATAGTATTTAAAATATGTGACAACTAATCATTTCCCTGTAAATTTCCCTGATGGCTCAGTCAGTTAAGATTCTGCCTGCAAGACAAGGCACCTAGGTTCGATCCCTGGGTCAGGAAAATCCCCTGGAGAAGGGAATGGCAACCCACTCTAGTATTCCTGCCTGGAGAAGTCCATGGACAGAGAGGACTCTGGCGGGCTACATTCCTTGAGATCGCAGAGTTGGACACAACTGAGTAACTAATCCAAATACCCTTTTGTCAAAAGCATCCAGTTAAAAAAAAAAAAACTAGACAGATTTTTAGTGCAAATATAGAGATAAAATTCAAAAATAAAACCAAAAATTATACATTTTATGTTACAAGTTTAAAATTTGAATTGTGACATTAAATTTTAAGTATTAGGGATGTGATATAATTTATATAGATAATACAGCATGTCAGATATTTAAATTCTCTGGCGTCCAGTGTACATAGATATAATCCTTAGATGTAAATCCATAGATGTAAAAAAAAAATATCAAAATAAGTGCAAGTTGTTTTGTTAAAGTAACAGTAATTGTTCATTTCCAATATATTGAGATTAAACAAAAGTACAAAAAAGATGGCTAAGGTTAAATTTGAATTATTAGTTCTTAACGGATAATCTTGAAGATTAAACAGAGTATGTAGTAAGAATTGTTTTCTGCAAATTCTAATCACTTTGAAAACTATGCTGTAAATTATCTTCTTTAGTGCTTTGAATTTCCTTCTCCACATAATTAGACGTTTTCAAGAATCAAAACTATTATTGTCTCTAAAGAACAAAAGCCATGGAAACTGCTAATTATATCACAGTTGAGCATGTTTTTCTTCTTTGAGGAGGTCCTGAATTTTCAGCATTTTTGAGAACACATTCTGATCAGAATGTGATAGAGTTAATTCTAAAACTTTGCTGATTTTGCAATCAAGATAATTAGTTTCTTCTTATAAACTCTACTGTTATTAAAAAGTTTCTAAGGTCTGTGTCAAATAAAAATTGACCTAAATCCTCCCTGGTTCTTAAATCATTATTTTAAGAAGCAGTCCACAATGTGGAAATAGATATTTCCTTTCTCTGGAATTCAGGGGCCTAATGAGAGGGAACTCAGAGGAAAGCCCCTATGGATGCAGTCCTTGACAAAGGGCTTGAGCTTTTCCCAAGTCCTAGGAAATGGGCAGATTAGAGAGAAGAAACTTTTTCCATTTACCTTACAAAATTAACTTTTTATTTCACAGAGGAAATTTTTTTTGATTACATATTCAGAAATGTTTTGGCAAAGTAAATTTTTATGATTAGATAGAACTGACTTGTTTTTTAATACAACTATTACTAAAATTTACAAATACCAGTTTTGCTATATGTAGATTCTGAGCTACTTTTCAGACAGAAAAAAAAAAAGTAAGTGGAAATTGCGTATACACCTGGATTTTAAGAACATTCCAAAGAAATAAATTGGTAGTACGTTTGCTTTTATTATTGTGTTACTTAAGTGGTTTTGTTCTTTTCTTGACAAAGTTTCAATGTATCAATTTAACTTTGAATCATATAAAATATGTGGGTGAGATAATTGTATGAAATCTCTAAAAAATATCTGAGAGAATAGACAAGAATAAATAGGCTTTCAGGCCATTCAAGTCAGCTAGAGCTATAGTATCACCAATATCAATATCAGACAAAAAGGTAAACTAGAAACATGTATTTATGAGTATCCAGATATTCTAAATAAATGCATGAAGTCAGTTCTAGTGTTACAAGTATGATTCAGTAAGTATAAACCTCTCAATTCATTACCTTTATATTTTAAAAATAAAACCTGTTACCTTTTTAATGTTGAATAATTAATCAGATTTTCTGACTAATTAAAATTTGTTAGCTAAGAGTAGAAGAATATGTCCTTAATGTGACAAGAAAGAATTGAACTACAATTAAAGTTCTTACTGCCCAGAAGAATACCAATAATGTATATGTTATATAATTATTTTTAAATAATAGACATTGTATTTTAGAGCACTTTCAGTAAAATTTACAGTAAAATTGAATGAAAGGGACAGAGATTTTCAACATAATTCTACTCCCCATAGGCTTCAGTTCAGTTCAGTCACTCAGTCATGTCTGACTCTTTGCGACCCCATGAATCACAGCACGCCAGGCCTCCCTGTCCATCACCAACTCCCGGAGCTCACTCAAACTCATGTCCATCAAGTTGATGTTGCCATCCAGCCATCTCATTCTCTGTCATCCCCTTCTCCTCCTGCCCCCAATCCCTCCCAGCATCAGAGTCTTTTCCAGTGAGTCAACTCGTCGCATGAGGTGCCCAAAGTATTGGAGTTTCAGCTACAGAATCAGTCCTTCCAATGAACACCCAGGACTGGTCTCCTTTAGAATGGACTGGTTGGATCTCCTTGCAGTCCAAGGGACACTTCTCCAACACCACAGTTCAAAAGCATCAATTCTTCGGTGATCAGCTTTCTTCACAGTCCAACTCTCACATCCATACATGACCACTGGAAAAACCATAGCCTTGACTAGACGGACCTTGGTTGGCAAAGTAATGTCTCTGCTTTTTAATATGCTATCTAGGTTGGTCATAACTTTCCTTCCAAGGAGTAAGCGTCTTTTAATTTCATGGCTGCAGTCAGCACCTGCAGTGATTTTGGAGCCCCCCAAAATAAAATCTGACACTGTTTCCACATCTATTTCCCATGAAGTGATGGGACCAGATGCCATGATCTTTGTTTTCTGAATGTTGAGCTTCAAGCCAACTTTTTCACTCTCCTCTTTCACTGTCATCAAGAGGCTTTTTAGTTCCTCTTCACTTTCTGCCATAAGGGTGGTGTCATCTGCATATCTGAGGTTATTGATCCTTCTCCCAGCAATCTTGATTCCAGCTTGTGCTTCTTCCAGCCCAGCGTTTCTCATGATATACGATGCTTGCTACTGCTGCTGCTGCTAAGTCGCTTCAGTCGTGTCCAACTCTGTGCGACCCCATAGACAGCAGCCCACAAGTCTCCCCTGTCCTTGGGATTCTCCAGGCAAGAACACTGGAGTGGGCTGCTAGCCTCCCCATTATCAACATCCCTCACCTGAGTATACATCTGTTACAGTTGATGTATTAATGCCTATACTGACACACACATTATCACCCAAAGTCTTATATTTATATTAGGGTTCCCTCTTGGCATTTGAATCAATGTATAATGACATATATCTGCTATTACAGTAACTGTACAAAGTATGTCAGTCGAGCACTGTGAAACTACTGACCCAAAAAGCCCCTGTGTTCAACCTCTTCATTCTTTCCTTTCCCTTTATCCCAGCAACCCCTGATCTTTTTACTGTCTCTATATTTTTACCTTTTCCAGAATATCGTGTTATGGAATCATACCACATGGTATGTAACCTTTTTCAGATTTGCGTCCTTCACTTACTAATATACATTTGTTTCCCCTGTGTCTTTTCCTGGCTTGATAGTCGTTAGCTCCAGATAATATTCCATTGTCTAGATTCACCTACTGAATCACGTCTTGGTTACTTGTAAGTTTGGGCAATTTTGAATAAAGCTTCTATAAACATAATGTGCAGCTTTTGTGTGGATATAACTTTTTAACTCCTTTGAGTGTATAGCAGGGAGCATGATTGTTGGGCCATGTGGTAAGGGTATGTTTAGTTTTGTAGAAACCACCTACTGTCTTCTATGGTGGCTGTATCATTTGAAATTCCCTGCAATAAGAGTTTCCATTGCGCCAAATCTTTGCCAGCATTTAGTGTTCTGGATTTTGGCCATTCTAATAGATGTGCTATGGTATCTCGTTGTTTTAATTTGCATTTTCCTAAAGTTATGGAACATCTTTTTCTGTGCTTATTTGCCCTCTTCGTATCTTCTTTAGTGAGTTGTCAAAGTCTTTGGCCCATTTTTTAATCCAATTGTTTATTTTCTAATTGAGTTTTAAAGAGTTCTTTGTATATTTTATATAACAGATTTTTATTAGATGTGTCTTTTGAAGATAGTTTCTCATCGTCTGAGACTTGTATTCTCATTCTCTTTATTTAATTGTTTTTCAAAAGATGTATTTATTTCTATAAAGTGTATCTTAAACTTAACATCTTTCCTTTTATTTTAAATGTTACCGAGTGAATGAGATATAAAGAGTTGAAAAGAGTTACTGCTATGTTTTTCTTCCTTCTCCGAGAGTTTTAAATCACTCCTGTACTATATCTCTTTGGTGTGTTTTCTTTTTTTAGCTCTTTGCTGAAACACTGAAACTTTTAAAAAATAAATCACATTCACTGAAATGTACTTTTTCATCTTGTTTAATAAAGCAGAGTAAGCACATTGTATAAAAAATTTGATGAACTTTCTGGCAAAGGGAAGGAAAACGTGCTGTAATTTAAAATGAGGTAAGTTAGGAAATAACATGATTCTTGAACCTCTACCAATTTTCTCTCTAAGGGAAAGTTTTAGTGTGAAGTCATCGATTAAGTAAGAGCATATAAATTATTTGTTATCATGGAGCAGTGGCTTTTCTAAACAAAACAAGTTTTATTTTCTTGGATGTAGACAGTGAAAGTTTGTTGCCTTGGCCCTTCATCCAAGCTCAAAATTTATTTTTAATTTGTATTGTATGCAAAATATTGTAATTACTTTATGAACATGGAATCCACTGATAGCTTGATTTTGTTTTTAGAGAGCAGGGTTTACATTATACATATTCCATTTAATGTTAACATCTGTAATGACAAAATATTTTTAAAATTTGCCTTTTCCCCAAACCTTTTCAATTTTGTAGAAATTCATTGGGAGAAAAAGTCTATATTAAGTTCTTGAGGTTTAAATATAATCAAAATTAACATCTGCTTATTTTTATCTCAAGAATATGTACATTGTGTATGTATGTGTATCCATTTGTAACCATTATTAGATAACAAAAATTCTTCCATGAAATTCTCTGATCTTCTCAAGTAACAAATCATCTAATCTAAACTTGTGCTCAGCCAGTGCCAACTCTTTTGTGCTCAGTTGTATCTGACTCCTTGTGATCCTATAGACTGTAGCCCACTGGCTCCTCTGTCCATGGAATTTTCCATCCAAGAATACTGGAAAAGGTTGCTGTTTCCTACTCCATGGGGTCTTTATGACCCAGGGATTAAACCCAGGTCTCTTACATGTCATGCATTGGCAGGCAGCCCTTCTTTACCACTGGTGCTACCTGGGACATAATTCAAAAACATAATGTAAATGATAAAAGGACACTTTATGATGATGCATAGATATGAATTTAACTATTTAGGACCTAATCCAAGAAATAATTTATAAATATTACAACTTCCTGTACTTAAGAAGGAATAAATAGTCAAAAATTATAGAAATACCTAAAAATATTATATTGAGGTAACTGTATAAAATCTAAAGACATGAACTATTTCTAATCCATATCTATCATGATATAAAGCATACCTACAGGTCATTATTCATAATGTGCCTATAAATAAAAAGAACATCATTATGCAACTCCTAAATTCTGCAATGGAGAAAAATCACTCTTAGCTTTAAAGAATAAGGTATATAATTATATCATTCCCATATTTAATTATTGAAGAATTGCTTCTTTTACAGCAATCAATAAAAAAAACATGCTTACAAGGTAAAAGAGTGAAAACAGACCACATTTATTAGATAAGTATCAGATCATAAGAAGTGATAAGTGGTCTTATGAACTGATAGATCCATTTAAGTTAAATTAATATTATAATCACTCTTCTTAAAACCTGCTTTGTGCTCATTACTGTGTATCTGTAATTTGAGAAATTCAATAAAAGAGAGAAATGATTGTATAATATACATGATAAAAATAAATCAACCAGCAGGACAGAAAGATGAAACAATACAGTAACATGTTATTTCTAAAAAAAAGAAAAGAAAAAAAACACAGAAACTAAACATTTATTACCAATTTACTTTTCAATCATTTCTACAGCATTTAGGCAATTACAATATGAAAATATTCCTATTTGAATGTAAGGTGTTAAAAACCACAATATTTAAGTAAAAAGAACATACATGCTATCTAGATATAGAAAATCAACCATACACTGAAGATTTTATCAGACAAATTTACATCTCTGTGAAAATCTAAGTGATGTTTTCAGTGCAGGCTCAGTTATACGGCTTGAATTTGTTGATTTTTCTTCAGTTTGAATTTAAGACTAAGTTATAAAGATAAGTATCAGTAAAGAAAAGAAAGTAAGTGATTTTCTTACCACATATGATAATTATTTACAGGCTATGTTTTCTTTTTTTTTTCCCAGTTTCAAAGGAATTTAATATTATATACACAGTTGAGCAACAGATGATACATTTCCATTTGTTAGAAACTGATCTGTAATAAAACAGATTTTAAATTCAGTGTATGTTGTCACTGGCTGCCTTAAAGGAAGCAGTCTTTACAGGCTGTAATTATTGCTGTAGAGTCACTGCATTCTGTAACTTCCTTAAGACACTGGATGGTCCTATCTCTACAGAGCTCTGATTGAGGCTCCTCCTTCTATGTAAGAGAAATTTAAAAATACTTGCTCTGTCCCTATTTTTGATTCCATGGCAGTTTCCAACAAAGACTCTAACCACAGATTTGGTTAAATTGATCACCAGAATATATATAATAGAGAAGATCACCCAGTCTCTGCCTACAGCCATCACCTGAGTTATAAGCTCAGTTACTCCAAATAAATACTTTTCTTACCACATATGATAATTATTTACAGGCTATGTTTTCTTAATTTATCTTAATCCTTATATGTGTCTTAGCACACCTTAACAGAAAGTTAAGAAAGACATATTACGTTTTGTTTCAGAGACATAGAAGTAGTTTTAAATTATTTTTCTAAGAAAAATTTTCATATACAGGAAATTTGAAAGCGTTTGATAATGATGCACGTTTGTTCTCTGTATTCTACAAATTTATAGTTTTCTGTAATTTATCACATATCCATCCATTTTTCTTCGTCAACCATCTTTTTTTTGTTAATTCAAAATAGATTTCAGACATCAGCACACAATTCTCAAATGATTAACAGTGATTCGAGTTCAATATTGTTTATTTTTTTCTATTGAGGTGAAATTTATGTACAATGAAATGCACTAATAACAAGTGTAGTACACATTGAGTTGTGACACATGAAACACTTCTGTACCCTAAATGCCAATCAAGGTTAGAAACACCACAGAAAGTTTTCTCTTGCCCTTTCCTAATCAATCCCCATACCTTTGTCCCCAGAGGAATCCACTGTTCTGAAATTTTTACAATAATTATTCTTGCCTAGTTGAGAAACGCATAAATGGAATTACACAATACGTGCTCCTTTGTTTTAATATTTTTGAAATGCATCCATATCATTACATATATCAGTATTTTGTTTCTTACTATTTCAGTTCAGTTCAGTTCAGTCGCTCAGTTGTGTCCAACTCTTTGTGACCCCATGGACTGTAGCACACCAGGCCTCCCTGTCCATCACCAACTCCTGGAGTTTACTCAAATTCATGTCCATTGAGTCGGTGATGCCATCCAACCATCTAATCCTCGGTCATCCCCTTCTCCTCCCGCCTTCAATCTTTCCCAGCATCAGGGTCTTTTCCAATGATTCTGGGAAATATTTACCTATTTGGGCTACACCACATCCTGTTATCTGTTCTACAGATAGACACCTCAGCTTAATAACGCTGCCATAACCATTCTTGTTCAAGTCTAGTTGTGGGCATATAAGTTTTCATTTCTCTCAGTTAAAAAGCAAGGAATTGAATGACTGGATCATGGGGTAGGTAAGCCTGTATGCTCAGTCACTCAGTCGTGTCTGAATCTTTGCGACCCCCTGGACTGTAGCCCGCCAAGCTCCTCTATCCATGGAATTTTCCAGGCAAGAAAACTGGTGTGAGTTGCCATTTCCTCCTCCAGGGGATCTTCCTGACCCAGAGATTGAACCCACATCTCCTGTGTCTCTTGCTTTGGCAGGTGGATTCTTTACCACTGAGCCACCTGGGAAGTCATAGGGTAGGTATATATGTGGCTTTATAAAAAAAGGCCAGAACAATTTATATTCCAACCAAAACTGTATCAAGGAGAATGTCAAACAATGGATTGCAAAAACAAACTGAATGTTGATGAAGCCGCTTGGCGTTGTTTAGAAGAAAAAAATGTAGCAAGGTAATACTGATAACAAGAAACTCAGAAAGCTATTTGGGTGAGAAAACTTTAGGGACCTAAATTACGACATGAAGAATAAAGATAGATATAAAAATATTTAGGAGAGATATGGAAATAAAACTTGATGACTGACTAAATATTGATGAAGAGTAAGGAGAAAGAAATGGGGTGGCATTGAGAAAGATGAGCTTCCAGTTGGAACAAGTGTGGGCAAGATGGAGATAGTTATTCTGAGAAGCTGAATGTGCAATACTAATAAACATGGTCAAAAGTCAGCCCAGAAGTGCTGCTCAGGCACAAAAGAATATCCTGATAATTGGGGAATCAAACTGATGAAGATGGAGTTATATATATTATATATATATATATATATATATATATATGAAAGTGAGAGGCAGCAACTATGGGAGTGGTACATTTCTGAATATATCCTTACTCAGAAAAATTCTTTTAGCAGTGGAAATAGTTTTAATTACTTCATAATGATTATACACACCTGTTATCTTACGTATATATAATGTGATTAAAAATGATAATCATTCAGTAATTGCAAAGGTGATGAGTACACTAAAGGTACAGATTTGTTGACAGAAAGTACAAGGGAGAACCTAAAAATGTTGCAGCACATCCAGTTTTGCTTGATGGGGAATATAGCTGTTTAAGTCTCAGCATTGAGAATCAAACCCCCTTTTGAATTTTTTGAATTCATGTGTCTTTATCTAAGTTTGTATGGAGAAACATGTGGCTGCTGATATTTTAGTGTCTGACTCATTTTGTCTCTTTCATTATAACCAGGTGATGTGGGGAAAAAGAAAAAGAGGAGCTGTTGATTTGCCCTTTGTTTGTGCCCTTTATTTTCCACTTTTGAATTTTTTAAAGATGCTTTTTTTTTTTTTACTTCAAAGGTGCTTTTCTTAAATGATTTCTGGAGAACAGAACATGGCTAAACTTTGAAGCAGGGGTAACCAATATTTGGAAAACAATGATAGCTCATTTCACTTGGCCTGTTGTTCTATGTCCATGTGTTTTAATGTCGTTAGGTCATTTGAGCTTTATAGCCTCACCATATTCTCACCTTATGATGAGAACTTGAAACAGATATGCTAAGTAATTTGCTAAGAGTCACACAGTTAGTCAGTGGTAAAGCTTAGCCAAATGTTGTGACAACCTCTTACTGTATCCTTCAAGCAGTTACTCTGCTATCACCTATGTGAAGGCAGTTTACAAACTGTAAAACAATTATAAAAATAGAATAGTGTTCAGTTGAGTTCAAATTAGCAAGAATTTAAATGGTAATATATACTATCTTAAGAATTAGGATTTGAAGATGAATGACAGAGCCCTGCCTCAAAAAAACTTTATGAAGAAATTGTAAAGACTATCTAGGGCAGGTGAGACGGTATAACAACTTTAACTGAAATCTAAGCAAAATATTGTGAAAACCCAGAAGACAAATTTCCAGTTAAAGAATTTAAAGAAAGTACTTTTGGAAAATATTGGGAAAGGATTTGAAAAATTGGCATGATTCTTCATATAGAATTTGCATAAATACAGTCATTTAAGAGTGAGTTTCAAGAATGCAAAATGATAGCAGGAGGATACAGATGAAAATGCAATGTGAGGTGAGCCTTGAATTATATGGTAGAGGGGCTGGACAGTGAAGACCTTGAATTCCTTTATGGAGTCTGAGGTAGTAGAAAGCATCAAGCTTTTACACTAATTTTCAATTAGTGTTAACAAAGCGGATCTCTTTATTAAAATAGTAAACAGTAACCAAATCGTGTGTGTGCATATTCAACTTAGATACATATTACAAAAATTACAAAATACATTGGTATAAATATTTGATGCTGCTTGGTACAGCAAAAACTCGGGTCTTTTTCACATCCTAGCTTGGACAGTTTCTAGTTTGCATTTTGGACATTTGTTGGATCTTAATGTCAGGTTTCTTTCTGGGATGAGTGTGGCTTAGAACAATGTATAAAAAGGACAAGGAAGGGTCAAAGTAACTAGTACCTTTTGTTTTCACTTACTGTTTGTACTCATCTTCCATCCTAATCAGCTCTTCTCGGTTTCCTGGCATGACTCATTTTGAACCTTTCTTTGGGTTAAACTATCCCAAGGGCCGTTCATAGTTTTCCAGCCAACTAAGCATCAAAAGTTTTTCCAGACCTATTTCTTGGCAGCCAGAGGTTTTTCTATTCCATAGCCAAAAATGATATATCCATTCTGCTTAGGCTGTTAGCTAAGAATGTGAGATGACCTTATGCTGCATTCTCTGCATTCTCAATGTGCTAGACGTTCCCATTCACGGTCTTCTGATTCTTTGGGGGCCTCCCCCCTGCCCCATGCTGCATCAGAGCTGAAAGGGAAAGAAACCAGTCACCTTGGGTGCCATCCTGGTGTGCTGGCCTTCATCTGGTGAGAGTTTTTCTCTATCAGCAACTTCCCTGCTAGTTAGCTTGTAAGTATTTTGAAGTCTAAGGCTGTGACATTGGAAATATTTTTTCATAATTGTAAAAATTAAGTTTTAAAATTTACATAATTTACAACTGCTCTTTGTTCTTCTCAGTTGTCTATAACAGGTGTATAGCTTCCTTATCATCCAGCTTCTATTTCTGTTTGCTTTCATTAGCAATCTAAGTTTTAGTTTCCATTAACTTTTAAACATATATTTACACAGTATATTTCTAAACTTTTATGTTCTATAATTATACAAGCTAGAAGTTTTTGAAGACCTGTGATACAGGAACATAAATAGGTAGGTAGGTAGGTAGATACACACACACAGACATATATATATATATATGTCGATGTATATATATATATATATTTTCTAATGTAATTCTTCCATTACCCCTCAGAGACATGTGTCTCTGATAGATAAGAAAGTTGAGACTAGTTGACATTTATTAATTTTTTGATGTTACAAGTCCAGTGAGTGGGAAAAGCCTCATTTTACCCAGTTTTTATTTGACTCCTATCACAGGATAGTTTTTATATATGTACAGAGAGATAAGAATTTATGTTGTTAATTCAAGGTATATATTTAGCAAGGATTTTCCTTCATACATAAATCATAATATCCGTGAAATCACATTTCAAACGTGAAGAAAACAAGAGTCTATATGTTTATTTGTGAACTAGGTGAATTTTCAAGTCTTCCTGTCCTGTTATAAATGGTGTCAGGACTGATTCAGAGATTTAGGTAATTAGCACTGTTTTTCTACAGTGGGCTTTTGTTCCTTCTGTTCTGCTCTAGAACCCCCTAACATACTTTACAAGAGGATCGTCTGTTTCATGGTGTGAAACTATTCGTCTTAAAGTTGCATAGGAGAGTTTATAATCATTAATTCCATCCTCTATCCAAATGAACTGTGTGTAATTTATGTCCTAGAAAACCAATGTATGTTATACCATTTGGAGTGTAGATACTCCACAACCTTAAATCATCCAGTAGGTTTGATTCATTTTCAGAAAAAATATTTCTGTGGTTTTGCTTGAATGTTCTTGCTCTTTGGGGACTCATGGGTACAAGGGAGAAGTCCAGCCAAATGCTGGTCAACATGTGCCCATTCTAGCAAATCAGACTGATCCTAATCGTGAACGCAGCAAAATGTGTTCATAATTTAAATAAACTCAAGATGCCAAATAAATCATAAAGGGAGCCGCGTGTCCTGTGCCAAGGTGTCATTTTCATTAAGTGTGAGATTGCACCTGAAGGACAGTTTAATTTGCAGCTGCTAAAAATATTTCGACAGAGTGGTACTGTTATAAGGGGCAGGTGGTGCCCAAACGTGAATTTTGCAAGGAATGCCATGTGTGGGATGAGGTGTGGAAGAATGTCAAGGTGCTAAGGGAGATAAAGGGGAAAAGAGAAGAGAAGTTATTTACTCAGCATTTGTTGCTATTATCATGATTAAAGACCCCATGCTTCACATGATAGCATTGGCCCAAGATTATTAAATGTGATTATTTGTTCAACTTCTACCCCAAGCTCAGGGGCATTGCAAAGGTAGCACAGTACCTGTAAAGACAGTTTCTTCCCCAAAGGCATACCATTTATAAGCTATTCAGATCAGAGAATCTTTCCAACTCTATTTACCCTTCATAGTGTTTACATTGCAGTTGTATGCTGGCAAGATTAATGCACTTTGATCTTGCTTAAATGGATTTTGCCCCTTTTGATGTTCAGCTTTTACTATATATCCACATGAACTTCCTGCTTCACATGACAAGAAATATTTTCAAATTGTACAAGCTCAAAGCTTTTGTTAAATCATTCTCACTTGGGATTTTGTTAACTTTACGGAGTAGAGAAATTTACAGAGTTGCAATGTGGAAAAGTATCTAGGGGCATTGTAACTGTTTACATTATTAAAAATCCTGTATGTGCATGTCTGTTATTTTCAACAGACTTGGCCATATTAAAATCAGGAATTTGTATCTGGAAATAGGCAATCACTGATTTAATGGGTTACAGAACACAAATTTAACAAGAAAAAGTAACTAGTGGGTTTGGGTTTTTCATTTCTGCTTGCCGTTTGCTGGGAGTAACTGGAAGTAGAATAACTTCCTCTGTAAATGCCAGGAATTTTCTTAGATTCCTAAAGAGAACTAATAAAATAGATCAATCTAAATGAATTTTGGTAAAACTTTTCCATGCAGTGTTTTTGATGACAGGGCAAGGTATTGAATATTGATTACAGTGGTAATCTCTGACTTCTAATATATGTATTATTCTTAGCTTCATAACATGAAGAAGGATGCTTTCTGATATTTTAATCCTACTGATGAAATCTAATTTTGAACAATTGCAAACAGATACTCTATTTTACTACATTAGTTACCTAACACAAAGGGATGCAATCATAAACAAAAAGCTTCTTCTCAGTTAAAAGAACATTTATAACATTTCAGAAGAACCTTTTGAAAAACCACTATGGTATAATAACTCTTAGAAATAGTTGCAGTTTAAATAAACACATCTAAACATTTCTTTAACCAGGAACTTAAACATTGTCAAAGCTATGATGAGTTCTGTTCATTCCCAAGCTTCAACAAACTATGTTCAAAAGCAATAAAATGTGATATATCTTAAAAAAAAAAACCCTGCACGTTTTAGTTCAGCAAATTCATTCATCTGTTTCCTCATTTATTCATTTAGGAGCAATGTTCTGTTTGAGAAATTATGCTTAGACTGGAAGAAATAGGGAAAGAATAGGGGGAACAGCTTACAAGAATAAAGAGGAAAGAAAATGCACTGTTAAATAGAATTTTATGGAAACTAATTGAGGAATACGCACCAGGTGCCTGGAAAGAGTTTATGTATTAAAAGGAGGTAGAATGTACAAGGTGGTTTGAAGAAGGTAAGGCCACAGGCAGGGAAAACATGAACGTGGGTGCCGGGGCAGAAGAGATAAGGGAATGCATTTAGGTAGCTGCAGTGAGATAGATTCACAATATGCTTAGGGGACAGGGAGGCCTGGCGTGCTGTGATTCATGGGGTCGCGGAGAGTCGGACACGACTGAGCGACTGAACTGAACTGAGAAGGTGAAGGTAAGAGAGGGAGAAATAATGGACAATGCCTGTCATAAAAAAAATGAAGGTGGGCATCATAAAAAAAAAAGAATTAAATGATTTAGAAGAGATAGAAGCAAATTTTCCTCCATGTTATGTGAATTAAATGACTATGAAGATGGTAGATGTGGTGTTTTCTGGAATGATATGTGGGTTTGCTAAGGAGTTAATAAAGGTGCTTGGTTCTACTGAAAGATAAGTCAAAGGTTTTAGTCTGTGGATGATGTGGCTTGCCTTTAGTTTATTGACTATATTAGAGACTGTGAATAATGCAACTGACAAGGTTTCCCACTTCCTCTTGTTTCTAGAAAGCTCTGAATCAAAACCATGCTCCATCTTGAGCATATGTATTGATAAACGTAGTATCTACTTTTAGCCCTGTTACTGACCTGGAATAGTATCAGCCCTATAGCCCTTTATGGTTGCCACATCTTGATTTATGGTGGTCATATCCTATGACATTTGAAATCTGTTATGGAAAAATACATGGTATAAATGCATTTGTACTTATTTCTGTAGCACTGTATGGATAGCTGCCTTAGAAGAAATAGATAATACATGTATAAGTTAGATTATTCCAAAAATATAACTGTAAAGTGAAAAGACTGAGTTTTGCTGGCAAAGTTAATGCTATAAAACAGGGAAAAGAAGTGAAAATTATAGCAGGAATACGTTTGAAAATAAATTTAGAGTACAAAACAGAAGTCCTGCAGGAGATGGAGGCAATTTAAGGTAAACTAGCATTTATATCTAGGTACTGATCTTCACATTAACCAAAATGGAAAAGTATGAGCAGAAACAGTTTTTAAAGAAAAGTTGACGAGTTCTTTTCTGGGCATAATGAATTTAAGTTGCAATAAGATATCTAAGTAGAATATTGTAGCCAAAATTTTGAAATGCAGAATTGAATATAGGAAGAAAAGAAAGGCTGATATAGTCTGGTGATACTTCAAGCTACAAAAGTGAATAAATTCCCAAAGGAAAAAACTTTAAAAATATAATAAAATTAAGAATATTAAAATAGTAGAAGAAATACTAGGAGATGGCTTTATTTATAGGAATAGAAGGAAATAAGAGGTGTCTGAAAAGAAATTTAAAGAACATATATATTTAGGGTTTTAGGAAAAATAGTCCCAAAGGAATTTGTGAAGATTAGATTATTAACAATTGAGGTTCAGAGTCAAAAAAAGGGACAAGCCAGAGAAGCAATAAAAATTTTTGGAAAGATGTGACTGCTTTATTGTGCCAATGGCTGATGACAACCAAAGGAGGATGAGTAATCAGTTGGCTGATGAGGTGGTTCCTGTTGATTAACACTCAGAATAATACCTTCCTTCTCCACTCTCAAATCTATTCTTCCTCAGTTGTTCCATCTCAGTAAATGATCCTTATCCAACCAGATGTTTAAATCAACTGTTTCTTTAATTTGTCCATGATTTTGCTTCCTACTTCTCATATCCAATGTCTTATCAGTGAACGTAATCCATTTTTTCTACTTTCACAAAGTCTCTGCATTTGTCTCCTTCTCTGGGATGCAAGTCTGCATCACCATAATTTCTCACCAGCCTTCAGAGTAGTCTTCTTGCCTTCATTCTTGCCTCAGTATATATGTATTTTTTCCTACAGCAGCCAATGGTCTTCTTAAAATAGAAACCTGATAATGTCATTACTAGGTTTAAAGTACTTTACTGGTTTCCCTTTTAGCCATTAGGAAAATAAACTACTGAACAATAAACTTCCTTCTTACTGTGGCCTTGGCTTAACATTCTGTCATCATCTCTGACCACCTCCCTCCTCTGTTGCGTAAAATTCTCTGTGGTTTCTGTAACCTCACACCTGTGTTTCTTCTACCTGGGAAACTCCTAGATATTCTTCAGGTCTTGAATTGTATGTCATTTCTTCTGAGAAAAACTTTCCTTAATTCCATCAAAGCAAGATCAAATTTCCCTTCATTTTTCATTACAGTCATTTCAGACTCTCTATTTTTGCAAATTATGTGCAGTTTAATAATTTCTGTGTTTAATTGTTGGTATTCTCTCACAGACAGTAAGCACCATCTAGGCAGAAAACATTTCCCCTGATCCTCCCCAATTCAGCGCACAGAGCAGGTGCTTAGAAATGTTTGATAAATGAAAATACAAATGGTGAGAGATTGTATAAAGAAGAGAGATTTTTTATTGGAGCAACCAACAGTCTGCAGATTACTGGATTGAGAGCAAATAGAGAGAGACCTTAGACATATAAAGGAAGAGAAATCATTCTTCCACAGAATGAAAGAAAAGAAAGATTGGGTGGGGAAGGAAGCAAAAGAAGGGAGTTCTTAATAAATGGCTTTGGTCTCAGCAGTATAGCAGATAAATAACCCATTCTGGAGGATAAATTGAGAGATGATTCATTAGTTATTTTGAAGACAGTGAGAATGATTTTAAACAGCAGCAGATAATAAGTCTAAAGTGAGTCACTGAAAGTAAATAAAATAATTCCTTAGCAACATTAGAATTTAGGATAAATAGTTTGAATGTATGTACATACATTTACAAAGACTATATGATTTTCTTCATCCTTGCTTAGGTGTGAAGATAGAGGAAAGTTTTGGGGTTGTATAGGCAGGTAACTGGAGGTTTAGGAGGCCAAGAAGTTCTAGGATGATAGGGAAGACAGTTAGAATGAGTGAATTAGATAAAGAGGAGTTCACAGAGAGGAAAGAAATAGACTGAGGGAGTGACAAAGAGGGGCAAGGAAGAGAAAGGCAAATTTTGGGCTCCTGAGAAGTAGAAAATGAATAGTGAGCAAAGGTTTGGGCCAAAAAATAAGTATATATAAGATCTTCTAAATTGAATATATTAAAAGAATGGCTTCTTTTAAATTTTTGGAAAACATCAACTAAAGATCTGATTTATTTTGAAATTAGAGTGAATATTTTATTCAAGATAATGATCTAAATTTGTTATAGACAAGTCACATTAAATTGACTTTGTTTTCCTTTGATATTTTAATATGTTTATTAAATTTAATATGTTTTCTATTTTAATATGTTTATTATTTTTTGTGCATGATGGTACTTTTTGTCATATTTGAAGTTATGTCAGATTTAATTTGGCTACCAAATCCTCTGTGCCTATAGTGTCAGGTACTAAAAAGATACTAGGATTGAAGGCCTTTTAACAATGAATATACACGATAAATTGCTTGATTTCCCACTAGAATCTACTTGTGTAAGATGATAATTATCCTCACATATTTTAGAGACAAACCATGATGCTTGATAAAGTCTTCTTTTTTATTTACTCTTCTTTATTTTGAGCTGGAGGATAATTGCTTTATACTGTTATATTGGTTTCTGCCATACATCAACATGATTGAACATGGAGCCCCCCTTCCACCCCCCAACCCCTCCCACCCTTCCAGGCTGTCACAGAGCACCAGGTTGAGCACCCTGGGATGCTTAATAATGCCTTCTTTCACTCCCAAATACCAACTTAAGAGAAAAGCTATCAGTATAAAATACTGTGTGCTTTGTTTTTATTTATTCTTCTATCACCACTTTTGCTTGATTATAACTTTCTAGAAGAAAATCTATGACCAACCTAGATAGCATATTAAAAAGCAGAAACATTACTTTGCTGACTAAGGTCCATATAGTCAAAGCTGTGTTTTTTCCAGTAGTCATGTATGGATGTGAGATTTTGACATTAAAGAAAGCTGAGCACCAAAGAACTGATGCTTTTAAACTGTGGTGTTGAAGACTCTTGAGAGTTCCTTGGACTGCAAGGAGATCAAGCCAGTCAATCCTAAAGGAAATGAGTCCTGAATATTCATTGGAAGGACTGATGCTGAAACTAAAGCTCCAATACTTTGGCCACCTGATGCAAAGAACTGACTCGTTGGAAAAGACCCTGATGCTGGGAGAGTTTGAAGGCAGGAGGAGAAGGGGATGATAGGGGATGAGATAGTTGGATGGCATCACCGACTTGATGGACATGAGTTTGAGCAAGCTCCAGGAGTTGGTGATGGACAGGGAAGCCTGGCATACTGCTGTCCATGGGGTTGCAAAGAGTCAGACGTGACTGAGCAACTGAACTGAACTGAACCTATTTGAGAACCAGGAAGGGATTGTTATGCTTGACTAGGAGTAAGGTATGGAAGGAAGGGTAGGTGGAAGAGAAGGCATGCAGAGTGGCAGGGACCAGTCATAGATGGCTTCGTTACTATAAGGAGTTTGTGTTTTACTGCCAGTGATTCGAAAAGATATAGGAGGGTTTAGAGAAGCAGTGATATATTAGAGGTACACACTGACCTATTCTGTGGAGACACAGCGAACTCAAGGGTGATGCCAGGGTTTGGAGCTTGAGTATCTAGTAAATGGCATTCCCATTTAATGAGGTGGGGTACAACTTGAGAGAACTTGTTTTGCTTTGTTTTATAAGAATCTCATCTCTCCCTTCCCACCCAGTTTTTACTGGAAAGTGGAATAGACCAACTGGTAGTGTGATTTAAACTATCTTATGCTTGAAAAAAAGAATAACAATGATGATGGCAATAAGTAATGCTTGATAGCTTTTACAGTTTACAAAATATTTTGATATTCAGTAATGCATCTGCATTATCTGGTCACACTGAGAGTTTCTGTACCTATTCCTGATTTTTATTGGAAAAAAATAATTTTTTGAGACATAAGTGATTTGTAACATACTTTAAAATGCATAAAGAACAGTTTGCTTCTGCTGAAAAAGAGTGAACCAAGGAAAATTAGCTCTTGAAATATATCAAATAGGATTTAAAAGAAAATTGAAAATAGACTATAATGAATTGTCTTATTTACCCAATTGTGAATTAATATATATGCTATAATTTGTCTCTCAGATCCAAGGTTCATTAGTGCCCACCTCATCCCAGAGAGTGACAATCCTGAAGATGACAAAGTGTACTTTTTCTTCCGTGAAAATGCAATAGATGGAGAACACACTGGTAAAGCCACTCACGCTAGAATAGGTCAGATATGCAAGGTGAGGTAAAGAAAAAATGAGAGTATCATTATCTAATCACAGTTTTTTCCTCCTTTCCCATCTTTGTACAAATATAATAAAAATATGGCTGAAAAGCCTGCCTGCTCATTATAAATATTTAAATGGCAAAAACTATTGAAAACATATTATAGTTGCTTATGTATAACCTCATAGTCAAACGTGCAGGTGGAGGTTGTCACATACTATTTCACAAGTACATTAAATGATACTAGTTTGAAATTCTAGAGAAATAATTTTTTATATTACCTTGGAAAATAGTTTTTGTATTCTCAGACCTAGTAAAGTTTCCTCCAGTGTGTAGTTTTTCAATGAATATATTTTGTTGGAAATAACTAAAGTATGAATATAAAAGAAAAAATATTATAGCTTATTTTTATAAATTTTTTGCATCCAATGTGCACATACAAAGCACACATACATAATTTTGAAGCTGTGAACTTTCGTATGATGTGTGGCACAAAATTGGATGTGAGATGCATTATAATGTTAGATAGAATAAAAAATTGATCAGTAAATACTTACGGGTTAAATAGTGTGAACATATGGTAACAGTACTGTTCTTACCCTCTATACTGTAAAATATGGTATATATGCCATATGATTAAAACCGTTATTGTATTATTAAAGCACCTTTCATCTCAAGAAAATCATAACGACAAAGTCAATTATTGTCTTCAAATGAAATTATTTTTTAAAAAATAATGAAATTTTATAAATCCCAATCCTAGAAGAGGAGCATAACCTCTTTTCTTCCCCAGTCATGATTTAATTATTTATCTGTAGTGTGTTAAATTACTGGAAAATTATAAGTTTTAATGATCTGGAAACATACAAATGATATATGAATATATGAGACTCTTTTCTCCACAAACTATAGAGCATCATTAAAAGCACTACTTACAAGGGTTAAAAAATAATCTCTATACTAAATAAAACCATATAAACAAAATATAAATCAGTGTTATAATTTTGAGGAAAAGTTATATTTCTTCAAAAATATGCACGTAAATACTATTTTAAAAGTCTAGAAGTTACCAGTAAAAGCATATCATCATAATAGAATTTATTGCTACATTGGGTTACAGTTAATTTTCATTTTCAATGAGCAGTTACTTTTTCAATATGTTACTCTGGAATGAGTTCTTTACTGAAATTGTTCTGATATTTTTTCAACATGCTCTTTGTAAAGTCAGAATTGTTTCAACTGTTTGGACTTATGAAAATATTTAATGCTTAACGTGCTTTTGTGTTGTGTTGTGAGTATGGGCTATGAGGCACGCAGTTATTCTTTCATTCAGTTCATACTCATAACCTGCTGCTGCTGCTGCTGAGTCGCTTCAGTTGAGTCCGACTCTGTGCGACCCCACAGACGGCAGCCCACCAGGCTCCCCCGTCCCTGGGATTCTCCAGGCAAGAACACTGGAGTGGGTTGCCATTTCCTTCTCCAATGTGTGAAAGTGAAAAGTGAAAGTGAAGTCGCTCAGTCATGTCTGACTCATAGCGACCCCACGGACTGCAGCCTACCAGGCTCCTCCGTCCATGGGATTTTCTAGGCAAGAGCACTGGAGTGGCTTGCCATTGCCTTCTCCGCCATTAAGTGCTGCTATGTGCAAATGTGCTTATTTCCATGAACCAGCTTACTTAGACAAATAAAATCTTACTACGTAAGAGAGAGAGACTTAAAGCAGACAAAACAGACACAAGAGTAATATTGTCCATTGCAAAGTGATAACAGAATGGAAAAAGTACAGTGACTGTTAAATGCTAAGGGATATTTACTATAAGTCACTCCTTGAATCAGTTTTGAATGAATAGATTGTACCAACAGTAGGATAAGAATGCAATTACTTATATCTACTCATTTAAAATTCATTTATCAATTTGAAAAATGAGGAATTGTGTTTTGTGTAAGTTTCATATACAAAAAATAAGAGACGATAAAACTAATATTTGAAATTGTCATTTGCATGTACAGTTTTTAAAACCATTATTCCCTCCATTCAGAATGACTTTGGGGGCCACAGAAGTCTGGTGAATAAATGGACAACATTCCTCAAAGCTCGTCTCATTTGCTCAGTGCCAGGCCCAAATGGCATCGACACTCATTTTGATGAATTGCGTAAGTAGCTAATGATGTTGATGTTGCATAGAGTATACTTGTTCAGGCTTTGCCATAACCTTCAGAAATGCAAATTTCCCTAATTTTATTTTTACAGAGGATGTATTCCTGATGAATTCCAAAGATCCTAAAAATCCAGTTGTATATGGAGTGTTTACAACTTCCAGGTAAATAGCATTTCACTCTCTTATTATCATAGAAAATCCATGTCCTTTGGACACTGTTTTAAGTGTACATATTTGTGAAAATATATTTTTGAAAGAACAATGTTGGCTTAACCTTTGAACTCTTGTGCATTCTTGGGTGCTTGAAATAAGTCATGATGTAAATCATTTTATACATAAATTTTAGCAAAGAAGTTCATTACTATAAATTTAACAATGAAATGCATGCCATGCCCTATGTATAGCTTTGACTTGAAAAATTTGAATGAAATATAAAATATTATAAACATAGAAATCTTGAGTTTTGTTAACAGTTTATAGTAATATAAACTGAGGGTGAAAAGTCTTTTTTTCCTCTTCCCTCCTTTCTCTTCTCCCTTGTCCTTACCCTCCTCCTCCCTCACCTTCTCCATCTCCCTCCTCCTCCTCCACCTCCCCCTCTCCTCCCCTCCTCCTTTCCTCATTTTCATCTCCCTCACAGCTCTTGCTGTCAATCAAACAGCACATTTTCTGACTGTTCTATTCAGCATAAAATTTACATTACCTGGAGTTGCTGAATTAAATATATATTTACATGCATATAAATAGCGTTATGTATTTGGATATGTATAAATTTTAAAGGGAAATAATTTAAAATCAAAAGTCAGGAAAAGTGCTGCAAAGGACTGTGATATCATAAACCAAGATTAAACTACAATGTCCAACACTGATTTATTCTGTAAGTATCAAAGCCGTTAAAATTTGATTGGACATATTCACTTAATTTTTTAAAGTAACATGATATGAATGTATATATTTGTATCATATATTGTCTATTTATTATATGAATACATATATTCTATGAGTACTTAGGGGCTTCCCAGGTGGCGCTGGTGGTAAAGAACCTGCCTGCCAATGCAGGAGATGTAAGAGATGCAAGTTGGATCCCTGTGTCGGGAAGATCCCCTGGAGGAAGACATGGCAACCCACTCCAGTATTCTGGCCTGGAGAATCCCATAGACAGAGGATCCTGGAGGACTGTAGTCCATAGTGTCACACAGAGTCAGACATGACTGAAGCAAATTAGCATGCACACATTAGTACTAAAGATGGTTTCATCCATGCCTTCTAATTATGAGCAATCATAATTTGTTCTCATGTCTTATTAAAATATATATACATGCAGCTTTAAAAATACTAAACACTATTTGAGAATTTATGTTCAGGTATTGATAATTGCTATCTGAAATTTAAGACATCAGTGTAAATAGCTGTGTCACTGTATAAAAATGAAATTCTGTTTTTGTTCTCTCTGTTTTAGTAACATCTTCAAGGGCTCAGCCGTGTGCATGTATAGCATGAGTGATGTGAGAAGGGTGTTTCTTGGACCGTATGCTCACAGGGATGGTCCCAACTACCAGTGGGTGCCTTATCAAGGAAGAGTCCCCTACCCACGACCAGGAACTGTAAGTGACCTAGGTGTTCAAGACAGGAAATGAGTACATTTATGCTGAAGACTTAGTGAAAAAGCAGCTATACACATATTTAATGCAGATTATATAAAAGAATGATTCCAAGACTATAAATGAGAGCAAGATGAGGATTTTGTCTGATACCTTGAAATTCCACATTTAACGACATGTTCTTCAGAGGCGTCAGTGTTTAAGTTCAGTGCCTACCAGTAGTTATTACCCATGATTTCTGAGAAATAGAAACTAAACAGAAAGCTTTATTTATTTTCTTTTCTGAAAGGGATATAGTAAAATTTGCTTTCATGGAGAGCTGAGACAGTTAACATACACCTGGACTTATTCTCTTTGATCATGGTGAAGGCTCAAGAATTGCCATTAAATAGTTTTTAACCAGTTTTTAACCAGTGTTTTCTTCCTGTGAAAATCCCTCATGTAGGTAAAGAAGATATGCAAGAAATAAAAATACCTCATGGAACAGGGCCCCCATATTTTAACAGACGCTGTCTACTCTCACCTGCCCTTCTCCTCCAGCAATCCTAGGCACACTCTGGCTCAAAAAAATTGGACTGAGCTCATAATAAAACCAGATTTAAGCCTACAGTTTAAAGTAGGGAGAAAAAAAAGAAAAGATCAATATGGTCAAAAGTAAGCAAAGTCAGCAATATGATATCTGTTCTAAAATACGCGGATGGATTCATCCAGTGCAACATTTTCTAACCCTAAAAATCTTTAAGGAAATAATTTAATATGATGAAAAAACTTGTTCTTTAAACTTAATTGCTTGTTTAATTTCACATTTTTATTGTTTAATTCAAGTAAATGCTATTTTTATATGATTTTATTGGACATAGAATGCTTTTAATCTTGTTTTCTGTATTACTAAACTTATTAGCATTTCATAAAGATTACTTCTGGTTGATGGATCTTGTAAATAAAAATTGATGGGTTTTGTAAATAAAAAATTAAATAGACTTTCAGAAGAATAAATGAACAAGATAGAATATCCATTGATTGTAAGAAGTCAAATGGTTTTATAAAAATGTATATGATATTTACTCCATTTCTTAATGATATACTGTTTTACTTTGTTGATGGACAGTTTTATAACTTACAGCTGTTTTTAATCTCTATGACTAATTAATGTCAGTGTATTCGAATTATAAACTTTCCCTGGGCTTACTTCAACAAACTTGGTGAGTCTTTCATTAGATACTGTGCTGTTATTTGGAGCTACAGAGTATTTGATCTGAAGATGTCTACAGTGTATTTAGAATGAATAGCAATTAAAATTTTATTCTGTGTCAGGCCTATTTATATGTGTATGTATATTATATTCAGTAGCCCAATTATTGTCCCCATCTTACAGATCAAGACTCTGAGGCAAAGAAAGGAGCCAGGATTAATTCAGGCAGTTTGGTTCTAAAGCCTGAATTCTCACCCATTATTCACAGATAGTTGTTATAACATGGAAAATCATGGCAGCAATTTGCACCAAGTGCTGGAGGCAGAAGGCAGAAGGCCTTAATTCCTTCTCTAAGCCAGGAATTAGAGAAGGGCTTCCAAGAGGAGATAGCACCTTGCACTGTGAATAAAATTCACTTAGATGAATCCATTAATTTCAAAAGTGGGCTTCTGAGAATATGTCATTCCATCAACACTACTGGAGAAAAACACAGTAAGTGGCCTTCAAACAGTGTATCAATAGAATGGCATTTTCTTTATTTTTAAACAAAAACCTACAGCTTAAGTAGTACTAAATACAATGATAAAAGTAAGGCAAGAGAATGAGACAAATTGTAAGATAAAAATCTAAAATAAATAAATCTCTTAATATACAATCTTACATTTCTAAATTTTTGCAAGTTATTTCTAAATGGTGGTAGAAAAGCAAAAAAAAAAAAATAATGTCATAAAATATGTTTTATTGTTTCTTTTAGGAATTTATACAGCTATACAGCTACTTGATATTTCATTAAATAAATATTTTTTTAATTTACTAAAACAGAAATAATTCCCTATTAATGTGTTATTGTGTGTGTATCTGGTTACTGTATACATATATATTAATAGACACTCTTCACATTTCAAAGCAAGTTTTATTTATTTCATTTCTCATGAATTATTAATGATCTGTATCAAGGTAATGACAAAGACAATTGATTTCTCCTTCTAAGCCTCTTGCAAGATCAGGAACCACTTAATTATATTTCAGCTTTCAAACTCTTAAACTAAATGGCAGAAATTACCTAAGTGTAAGGCAAAAAAGCAAGAAACGGTTATATTGTACTCTTAAAGCTTTTACCATATAATTAAATGCAATGAAAAGAGAGACTAAGATCAGAATTTTCTTGTTTTTGTTTTATTGCTTTAAATGGAGCATTTAAATCAGAGGTGATGTTATGGCAGTATACAACACTGCATTCTGTCTGGCTTTCTATGGCTGTCATCTTTTCTGCCTGGTCCAGTGTGTTTGGTCAGTTTCTGTGCCATACAAGTTGGTAAACACTTTGAATAACACATCTTCTTTTCCCTAAAGTTACTGTAATTATTAATTAAATAATATTTTTGGTACTTTTGTAGTATTTTTTCAGAGTTATATTAAAATAAAGCAATAAAGAATAGTTTATATTCTCTTAATTTGAAAGGAACATATTTATGTTTAGCATGATATCATAGGGAAATATGAATGTATCCAAGAAAATTATTGACTTTTTCTAAACTAATGATTAATTGCATTCAGTTATACCATATTTCATTTGCTATTTCAAATTCTTCATTGATAACATAAAGTAGATGGTATTGTCACTAATGAAAGGCATCAGACTTCTGTACCCTGAGTTCATTAGATACATTTATAGTTCTTGGTAAGAAATGATAACATCCCATTGAGATTTAAGATATGTTTAGAAAATATATACTACATATTATATCTACTAATTTAAGTAACATTATTTTATTTTTGAGTTTAACCATTAATTAAATTTTTAAAAATTGCAGATTTAAATGACAATTGAGGCCATATAATATACAAATTATAATCCTATTCATCATATTGTAACCAAAAGATATTATTCTCTTTATTTCAATAGTGTCCCAGTAAAACATTTGGTGGATTTGACTCTACAAAAGACCTTCCTGATGACGTTATAACATTTGCAAGAAGTCATCCAGCCATGTACAATCCAGTATTTCCAATCAATAACCGGCCGATAATGATCAAAACAGATGTAAATTATCAGTTTACACAAATTGTGGTTGATCGAGTGGATGCAGAAGATGGCCAGTATGATGTCATGTTTATTGGAACAGGTAAATGTTTTAACTTCAGCTCTAAATGTTCTTCCAGAACATTTGCATTTAACTAATTAGGTATACTAAAAACAGGGAATTTTTTATAGTCACTGTCAAAGTATGCTATGCTGTGCTTAGTCACTCACTCATGTCTGACTCTGCGACCCCATGGACTGTAGCCTGTCAGGCTCCTCTGTCCATGGGGATTCTCTCAGCAAGAATACTGGAGTGGTTTGCCATGCCTTCTTCCATGGGATCTTGCCAAACAGGGATCCAATCCAGGTCTTCCCCATTGCAGGTGGATTCTTTACCATCCGAGCCACCAAGGAAGCCCAGAATACTGGACTGGGTAGACTATCCTCTCTCCAGGGGATCTTCCCAACCCAGGAATTGAACTGGGGCTTAATGTATAGTTCACCTTTAATAAATGACTAAAAAAAGCCCTGAACATTGTCCCATTCTAATGTGTCATGTTTTTAGACAAGTTGACATTATTTACTTAAATTTACTTTTCAATCAAAAGTTGATAAATTTAATCAGGTAAGGATAATGATTAGGTGAACAATCAGTGTCTATAATTGAGTCATAACTCTTTTTTGACCGGTGGTTTTTCAGGACAAAGATATTGCTCAAACCATGAATAAAATTCCCAAGACAGTCAATAAATATTCTAGAATATATTGATGCAAAACTATCTGAACTTTAAACGTATCATAGAGTGCAAAAAATCTTCCAGAAAATAGGTTTTGGCTACACAGTTTGTTTAGTGTATTTACCATACAATGAGAAACAAAACAAAGCAAATCAAACTTCATCAGAAAAGCAACAAAGTGGACATAAGGAATCAGCATATACATTTTAGATTAATTGCTATATAAATTTAACAGTATATCTTACCAATTGTGACTAGAAACAAGTATTTTGTAGGTAGGTATATTTTCAGAATGAATTTCATTACTATTATAACATATTACTCTATTTCCCCCCTACTGTCTTTAATAATACTATTTTGAAAGCACCAGTTACAAATCTGAAACTTGCTACTTAGGGTCAGATTCCAAGGTAATAAATTCCTGGTCTCCATTAACGTTAACTGACATAAATCAGTGGGAAACAGAGTGAGTGCTCCTCTGAAACCTTGTGTAATAACATTTATTTTCCCTTGGTGAGAAACAGAGAAAAAAATTGCATTAACTATAGGGGAATGGCACCTGTGCAGTAAGTGCTTTGAAGACTTAAAGTTTTATAACAAAATTGTGAAATAGTTATCAGGTGTAACAGTGTCAGGTTCTGAGCAATACATTATAGTTTCTTTTTATGAGGGAGAAAGTTTCTCTATCAAATTAAAGAATCCCAGTGAGACTTGGAGTTCAGTAAGTCAATGAATTGCAAGTATCAACTTCTGGTTATAAATATCTTGAGAAATTATAAGATGATAGGATTTCTCGTCAATAAATATTAGTTTGTCATTTAATGTCAAATTATAATTAGATCTCTCTACAGAGTAGTTAAGCTTGTTCGATAAAGTCACACTTGCCTTTTCTTCACCTCTGGCCTTTCATGTTGAAAAGTCCCCCACTCATTGTCACTGCAACAAAAGCTCGCTTCTGGCAGTTTGACCAAAGAAATCCAAGCGTGAGTTTTCAATTCTTCTTGGGACACAAGCTGTCTTTAAAGGAACCAATTTTATGAGCATGTTGAACATCTGATGTTGTGGATGGCTATTGGTCAGCACAGAGCAGGGTCATCTGTCAGCAAAGTAAATTGATTACAGTAATTTTACCTTTTAACTAAGTTGCACATTGATGCTGGTTGAGTAATCTGATTCAATTTGTGTGAAATTATTTGAAATACTACTCAGTAAAACTTGATCTGGAACACAGATAAGGTTATGTTTGGATACTGGAGACCGATCAGAGGCACAGAGTAGATTAACCTAATTTACTTTTAATCTTTGGTGTTATGAGTAGTCTAAGGTCCTGTAAACATAAAAAGACCCTCTTAAAAGAAGGCTTTTTAAAAAACTTTACAAGGGATACACTAGCAGCCTTTCTTGAGCTCACATACCACGTCTTATTGATCCCCTGAAAATGGTTATCTCTGGTATGAATACTTTGAATTATTTTTATGGTGCAACATTTTTTACAGACAAGATTTTTCTTCTCAAATAATTTGTCTGTTAAATTTGATTAAAATGAGCCATCCATAGCTAAAAATAACTAATCATCTGATGAAACAAAATGTCAAAGAGTCAAATTTTTGAATTTCATAAACCCCCGTTCTTTCCTCTACCAAGAACGCATCTCCAAATACTGGGAAATTAGTAGGCTTCCCAGGTGGTGTAGTTGGTAAGGTTGGTAAAGAATATGTGTGCCAGTGCAGGAGATGCAAGAGATGTGGGTTAGATCCCTGGGTTGGGAAGAGACCCTGGAGTCGGAAATGGTAACCCTCTCCAGTATTCGTGCCTGGAAATTTACATGGATAGAAATGCTGGTAGGGGTTGCAAGAGTCAGACACAACTGAACATGTACACAAAGTAGCTTCTTAACCCAACTTAGAGTAAAAATGGCAACACTTATCATTAAAACACTTTGTATCTTTTAGCAATGAATAAATAATACTTGAAATATCTGTTAAAATGTATTCACTTTAACAGTTTTTATTATTTATAGTGATGAATTTGAATTTTTTTAGCACTCTAATATGTTAATTAAACCAAAGCCAAAATTGATTAGGCCAATTATTGAAAAACCACTCTAATAAGTAATGCAGTATTTATTATGAGAAGTCAGATTATTATCATTTAGCACTAACTGGTCATTGAGCTGTCTTTTTAGGGACCTCTAAGTACTAAAGGCTTCCTCATGGGAAGATGATGAGCAGTCAGGCTCTGAAGTTCAACTACCTTTGTTGCTTGGCAACATTGCTTCCATTTTGCTTGAATATTAAATATTGATAGTAGTTCCTGATTTCATGACAAGAATGAGAAAAATTTGTCATGTCAAAGTGTAATTTTTCTTCTTTTTTGTTTCTTACTGGATGAAAGATTCTTCAATTTCTATAGTGCTTTAAAATTTTCAAAAGTTTCACACAGATGATTCCACATAACCCCATAATAATCCTTTTTTGCTCCTACCCCTATCCCATCCCTCCCCCATTCTCTCTTCCCACTGTTTAACCACTCATTTTGTTCTCTATATCTG
Organism: Moschus berezovskii; assembly: GCF_049115385.1. Lineage (NCBI taxonomy): Eukaryota > Metazoa > Chordata > Mammalia > Artiodactyla > Moschidae > Moschus > Moschus berezovskii. The sequence continues at coordinate 43,990,389 of NC_142462.1, forward strand.
TGAGTCTGCTTATTCTTTTGTTATATTCTAGTTTGTTGTATTTTTTAGATTCTACATATAAGATAGATAGTGTTTGTCTGACTCATTTTACTTAGCATAATGCCCTCCAGGTCCATCAATATTGCTATAAATGGCAAAATTTCCTTCTTTTTATTGCTGAGCAGTATTCTACTGTATATACACATACCACATCTTCTTTATCCATTCATCTGTTGACAGACACCCAGTTTATTTGCATACCTTGGTAGTTGTAAATAACACTGCTGTGAATATGGGACAGCATGTTTCTTTTTAAGTTAGTGTTCTTGGTTCTTTTCTGATATGTACCCAGGAATATGGTTGTTCTGATTTTAGTTTTTTGAGATGCCCCCATACTGTCACATTGATACTATTTTTAATTTAGTTTTTTTTTGAGACATTAATAATTGAGATTAGAAATAAAAATAATCCAACCCAATGATTATTATATATATATTTTTTAATGATACAGGTTTAGAATAAAACCACCTTCAGAGCTTCATATATTTCTAAAAAATTCAATTATACATTTATATTTTATCTAGTTTCTTGAAATGCATTTGAATATATATATTACTAATGCTATAACAATAAAATAAATTTTAAAAAGCTGACATCAAAATGCCATTCTTTCTATTCAATTACTGATTTAATTTATTAACACTAAACTCTCTTTAGATCTATTTAAATTGTGGTGTTCTCTTTCTTTCAAAGATGTTGGAACTGTTCTTAAAGTAGTTTCAATTCCTAAGGAGACATGGCATGATTTAGAAGAAGTTCTGCTTGAAGAAATGACAGTTTTTCGGGTGAGTGCTGCTTAATTTCAAGTGTCAACAAGTTCACTTGTATGTCCTTCCCCAAGACAGCTGCACACTGATCTTGGTGTGGACAAGTAGTCTAGCATACCCTTCTAATTAGCTTGTCAATTAAAAAGCCAGACACTAGTCAAAATAAACCTTGAAACTTTCAATGCTAGTTAAACCTAAAAATGTAAAGAAATATATCCTTGGCTCATATTTTGTTTTCTCAGTGATAAATTATATGATTTTCATTTTATACTATTAATATAAGTTACCTCACTGAACAAACTCTGTGTGCTTTCTGCCTCCCAAATCCCTTCTTTCACACTTTATGGTATAACTGAGGTGACAGATAACTTCCATGAATGTATTAAAGAAATACATTAAAGAAATACATTCAAAATGAAGGAGTGAAGACATTTCAGTAATTTTTAAAATCTTATTTGTGAGTTGTTTTATCGCATTTTTTCTAAAGAAATCATTTGTTAGCAAAAGAAAATGTTCACAGTTTTTATATCACTGGGGGAAAATTTGTTACGAATTCCTAGTCTTCACAAGTAAGAAAGGTACTGGTAGTTGTCCCTTTTTCGTGAATCACTTATGGCTCAGCTAAGTTTATACAAGACTGGGGGTAGAGACAGCAGTTTATGTGTTGCAGTGAGAGAAGAAAACTAAAGAAATTTTAAGATATACCACAGTTTGTTGTTCCTTTTAGAAAATCAGGTAGGAGGAAGTTTGAATTAAAGCACACCTTGATATGAATTATTTATGAGATGGTGTAATCACTCACCTAGAGCCAGACATCTTGGAATGTGAAGTCAAATGGGCCTTAGAAAGCATCACTACGAACAAAGCTAGTGGAGGTGGTGGAATTCCAGTTGAGCTATTTCAAATCCTGAAAGATGATGCTGAAAAGGTGCTGCACTCAATAAGCCAGCAAATTTGGAAAACACAGCAGTGGCCATAGGAATGGAAAAGGTCAGTCTTCATTCCAATCCCAAAGAAAGGCAATGCCAAAGAATGCTCAAACTACCGCACAATTGCACTCATCTCACATGCTAGTAAAGTCATGCCCAAAATTCTCCAAGCCAGGCTTCAGCAATATGTGAACCATGAACTTCCAGGTGTTCAAGCTGGTTTTAGAAAAGGCAGAGGCACCAGAGATCAAATTGCCAACATCCGCTGGATCATGCAAAAAGCAAGAGAGTTCCAGAAAAACATCTATTTCTGCTTCATTGACTATGCCAAAGCCTTTGACTGTGTGGATCACAATAAACTGTGGAAAATTCTGAAAGAGATGGGAATACCAGACCACCTGACCTGCCTCTTGAGAAACCTGTATGCAGGTCAGGAAGCAACAGTTAGAACTGGACATGGAACACCAGACTGGTTAAATAGGAAAAGGAGTACCTCAAGGTTGTATATTATCACCCTGCTTATTTAACTTATATGCAGAGTACATCTGAGGAACGCTGGGCTGGAAGAAGCAAAAGCTGGAATCAAGATTGCCAGGAGAAATATCAATAAGCTCAGATATGCAGATGACACCACCCTTATGGCAGAAAGTGAAGAGGAACTAAAAAGCCTCTTGATGGAAGTGAAAGAGGAGAGTGAAAAAGTTGGCTTGAAGCTCAACATTCAGAAAACAAAGATCATGGCATCTGGCCCCTTCACTTCATGGGAAATGGAGAAACAGTGGAAACAGTGTTGGACTTTATTTTGGGGGGCGTCAAAATCACTGCGGATACTGATTGCAGCCATGAAATTAAAAGACGCTTACTCCTTGGAAGGAAAGTTATGACCAACCTAGATAGCATATTAAAAAGCAGAGACATTGCTTTGCCAACAAAGGTCCATCTAGTCAAGGCTATGGTTTTTCCCGTGGTCATGTATGGATGTGAGAGTTGGACTGTGAAGAAAGCTGATTGCCGAAGTATTGATGCTTTTGAACTGTGGTGCTGGAGAAGACTCTTGAGAGTCCCTTGGACTGCAAGGAGATCCAACCAACCCATTCTAAAGGAGATCAGTCCTGGGTGTTCATTGGAAGGACTGATGCTAAAGCTGAAACTCCAATACTTTGGCCACCTCATGCGAAGAGTTGACTCTGGAAAAGACCCTGATGCTGGGAGGGATTGGCGACAGGAGGAGACAGGGAGTACAGAGAATGAGATGGCTGGATGGCCTCACCGACTCGATGGACATGGGTTTGAACGGGAGTTGTTGATGGACAGAGTCCTGGCATGCTGTGATTCATGGGGTCACATAGTGTCGGACACGGCTGAGCGACTGAATTGAACTGAACTGAAAAGAGAAATGATGCCTATCAAAGGTGTTATTTCAGTTTTTGATAGAAGAAGTTAAAAACAATCAGACATTTATAACTAAAAATAAATTGATTTATTTAGTGAACAGAAAATGAGAAATGTTGGATCTAGTCTCACAACTTAAAATTACCTCATTTAGTCTCCAGGAATCTCAGACACTTTATCTATCAAGTGAAGCGCCTGTATTGAAGTTTTCAGTTGATTAAATATTTTGATTGTAAGCAAAATCTTTCCAAGACTTCTTTTAACCCTGTACTTACTAACTGAATAGGGCTCTTGCTCCCTATTTCAGTAATTGTTTGAAGAGAAAATAGAGTAAAATATGGCAAGTTCCTAAATGATATTGATTCGAGTAAAATTGTAATTAGCTTTGAAACATGTAACTGGTAAGTCATGACACAGACACCTAATAGTAACTAAGAAATGTTCTACTGAGAAAGTCTTAGGTTCTTGAGTCATACCTCCATAATAGTTCTGTTTAGACCACAAACAGTACATCTGAGCTTTTTCATCAGTATAGACAGGGAAAATAATACCCATCTCACAAAGAAGCTAGAATTAAAGACACTATCTGTGGAATATCCAGGACAGTGCCAGTTACTGTGCTCAGAATCTTATCATCAATATAATTTTATTTGTTTTAGTTTGCCCACAGTGAATATAAGCTGCATTTACAGTAGCTTTCTCTGCTAATCCTTGGTTTAAGTCTTAAAATCACACAATCATTATAATTCTACTATGATTTTTAAAAATTAAGCACTTGGACCTTATTTTGTCTGTTATAGAATGATGACTAATCCCTATCTTTCACTGCCTCCCATTTCAGAATTTACACACTGATACTATAGCCTACAAATTCAAAAATACAGTTATCTAAATGGACGGTGTCAGTCATATAGAGTCCATTTAGATATAGCAAACAAATTATGGGCACTAAGAGGCAGATATATAAATTTCTGTCTTATATTCATTATTGGGTTTTCAGAGCCTAAAATATGTTTTCAACGAGCATTTGTTAAATGAATAAAGAAATCAGTATTTATGCAAAAAATGAAATATGAAAAATTAAGGAGTTTAAAGTCTTCTCTAGGGAGACCCTCCTTAAAGTGAGGTGCCAGAGTATGAGGAAGATAAACCAAGAACAGCAACAAGTTATCCTGCTTGATTATATCCCATATTATTTTTTAGTAGAAAAAAAATTTACCAGTTATTTGTTTTTGGAAATCTATTTTGCCACCACCATGCAAATGAAGTTATAGGAGATACTAAAATATTATGTAAACTTTAGAATTTCTTAATTATTTCCAGAATCTTTTACTTTTGGATTTGTCATAGTTCCTCTGCATATTCCCCCTCAGTTACTGTTTATTATTATAACAAGTATCATTTACTAATTCAACTCTAAACAAGTATGTCCACTATTGTTCTGGCACAGTGCTAAGTTCTGCTGAATCAGGGATGAACACTATAAACATGGTCTCTGACCTTACCTAGCTTAGAGACTCTTTTTAACATATTATCCCTCATAGTTTCAAGTACTTGATTTATTATTAGTACAATTAAGTTTTATCTTGTAGAACTGTATTGCTATGTCATGCCATTAAATAATAAGATTCTTTTTTCTATGATTTAATCATTTTCTGGCATTTTATGAATCAGAATGTATATAATTTTGTACTAATGCTATATTCTAGCTAATTTTCATTCCTTGTATCTCTGGGATTTTAAGTTTATATTTCACATCTTAACTAGATTTTTTTTAGTAAATCAGAACAAGTTTTAGTTTAAAAATGCCACTTCAAACTGTTAAATGACTTTCAGCAAAATCTTCAGAGATGGGAAGCCAACAATCTTGCAAGCACAAATATTTAATGTCTACTAGATTTTATTAGTGTTTTGCAGTTTCCAAAGGATTACACAATCTAATTATACCTGTAATAATTACTGAATGATTTCTGCATGGTTTAAGATGTCATGAGAGAGGTTCTTTATCAGTTTTTAACAATTAGGTATAAATAAGTAATAATATGCTTTCATGGAAATGATTGTTTATGAGTTTATGATTTTATGAAAAGATTTTTTGTGACATAGGGATGCATCTTCCTCGGATAAATACTCCATTTTTCTCCCATGTTCTCTGCTACGCATTGTTGTCATTATTATTTCTTTGGCACTCAAGTAGACAAAATGTATTTGGGCAGAGTTTAAACAAATATTTACTTTCAACATTCTATTCTATCAGGCAAAGTTCATACATATATTGTGGGGAGCAATTGGAATATTTCACTGTCAAACTTTGTTTAATTTTGCAGAAGGAGGGCAAAAAACACAACACATTAAAGCTATTTCTATATATACTGAAACTAGCAGAGAAATGTTATAGTTTCCTTATTTTTATTTGAGCGTTGCAAGTTACTACATTTAACATAAAATTTAAAAGGGTTAACTGAAGCACTGTGTTGATTTGACAAGGTGAATAGAGAAGGAACAGATTTAGGGTCCTGGTGGTATCTGATCCTCTTGGATTTTAAAAAGAAAGACATTAATGTCAACCAAACAGTTAACTTTACCATAATATCATCTCCAGGAGACCATATTCATTATGTATCTTTTCTAGACTGAATAACCAACCTCATAAAATTCTAATTTAAAGCCAGTACTGTGTCCATTGCATTTTGAGGTTGGTTTTAGGAAAACACCCTGGCTAATCACAGGACATTCCAGTGGTTCTAATTACATCTAAGATATTTTTATTCAGGGTGAAATCAAATCCCAATAAGAGTATAGTAGGAAAAATATTCCTCAGTGATAAAATTTCCATTTTATAGGAAAATTTTAGTGGAAAGTAAAAGATGAAATAAATTGGCTTCCCAGGTGGCTCAGACAGTAAGGAATCTGCCCGCAACGCAGGAGTTGCAAGTTTGATCGCTGGATTGGGAAGATCCCCTGGAGAATAGAGTGGCTGCCCACTTCAGTATTCTTGCCTGGAGAATTTCATGGACAAAGAGTCAGACACAATTGAGCAGTTAACACTTTCATTTTCATAGGACTTTAGAAATTACTTTAAATAGCTATCATATATTCAAAATGGTATTAAAGTACTAAGACACAAACCTCTTTCAAATATTATAACATAAACTAGTGTTTGAATCTCAATTACTGTGATATTCCAGACAAATTGGTTAGTCAGTTGAGCCTCAACTTCTTCATTTCATCACTTTTTTTGTTTTTCTAATTAAGGTTACTAGTCAATTGTAGCTGTTAATAACTAGTTAAATAAATGACAGTCTCATTTAAAGTAATTGCTTGAAAATTCTAAATCTATACCTTGTTACAAATATTCAAAAGCTATGAAAAGTAGAAGTATGCTGATTTTTACTTTATGCAATTGAGATTTTTTTTTTCCAAGTCCAAGGAGGGTTTTACTTTTGATACGGTGGTTGATTACATCAAGTTGGAATGCATTTAGTACAGCAGATTTTATTTATACTGCTATTGACTGCAAAGGATTGCAAGGCATTTACATAGATAATGCATTCATTTTAAACCCAATTGATGCAGTATTCCATGAACAGCTGAGCAAACAAATGAAAGAGTTTAATTTTCATTCAAATGTAAAACATAATTGATGCTTTCCAAAACCTAGTCTGTTAACTCATTCTAAAGGAGCTTCAGCATGCTTAGCATCCAGGGAGCGCTGTCTGATTCTCCTGGGATCAGCAGGTTGAAAAGCTCTGCAAGTGTGAAAGTTTAATAAGGACTAGATTTAAAATATCTGAAAAAATATATATATAGCAAATTAGAGTCATAGAAAACCTTGAAAAGATGCTAAGTTTTTAATTTCATTTTTACTCAAACTCCAGTTCAGTTAAATTTGCAATTAAAACCAGTTTCATGAAAAAATGCTTATAGAGCTACATCTGTTTTAAATGGAAGTCATATTCACTACCAACTATGGCTCAGAAAAAAACATAGCTTATTTAAATGGATGTCATCTTAATATATTGTCTGTTAAAATTCAACCACAGGCAGCATATAGCACATCCTATTCTGAACTATTTCATGGTCTAAAATATAAGTAAGCTGCTTTTAATAAAGAGATTCTAGGATCTTATTTAAGAACATTGAAATCATTATATGGCACAGTGGAGTTTCTTGTGTGTTGAGGTTTGTTTTCTTTTACAGTTTATATATAGAGTGATCATTTCAGTATACCTTACAGACATTTTAATTTTGTATTGTCAATGTATGTGAAATGTGTGAAAATTCACCAGCTTCACTTATAGATAGTTTCACTGAAGTTGTTTGAAAAGAACCTAGATATAGCTAACTTTCATTTTAATTATACTACCTGTTAATTCTCTAAGAAGTACTTTCCTTTAACCTTGGCTATAAAATTTATTTCACGAAAGTCTCCATGAAGTTAGCTGCTTATGTACATAACAACATAACCATTTTCCCTGTGAAACTGTTGGAATGGAAGAAGCTGCTGTGGAATATTCTTCTGCTTTAAATTCTTTGTTTGGATTCACTGATTCCAATATTATGTAAGCCTAAATGCAATAATCAGTTTTGTCTTTTAAAACTAAAAATCTGTGATAACTTGGTCCCTTGATTTTTGTGATTTGATGGAATAAATTCCAAAAATCTTATTTCTATATAGAGAAAATTGATAGATATTCCTTTCATCATAGTTGTCTTTATGATTGATAATTCCTATAGAAAATTGTTATCTTTAATATCAGTAAGCTATGAAAATGGGTAACTATGGGGCAATTCTAAATTATCCTATCAAATTAATTTACATCCTAAATCATTTGTCTCATTTATGTCTGAGGCAGGTAGTCTTAAATCTGTTAAGAAAATGCTATGCTCAGCTTAGATATCAGGGTTCGAAGTGGAAATCTGCAATTCTATAGCACATAGGAAGTAATTAAAACCGCAAGAGTGGATAAGCCCATCAGGAAAAGAACGTAGCATCCAAGGAGGAGTGGATAGAGTCAGTAAGGGAAGGCAAACATATGAAGAATGACTAGAGATAGAAAAAACTCTGAAAAAATTAAGAATAGTTAATAAAGAGTTGCAAGGCATAATGAAATATAAATAGAGGAAGCAGTCAAGAATTGAGTGGTCACTAGTGCTATATCAAACAGGAAGTCCAGTAATAATAAAAGACTGAAAGCTTCCATTCAGCACTACATGCTATCAGTGAGTCCTCCTTCTGAAGATCGTAGGCCTCTCTAGAGTAAGGCCTGGACTCAGTGGGCTGAGGGGTGAGTGGCACTTAATGAGACATGAACAAGTACATATGGAGAGTACAGAAGAATCAGATTAGTTTCAAATAAAATACATATAAGCTTGAGGGTTGAGGGAAAACTTTTTTTAAAAGTCTCATACAAATTCAGTGGAAGGAACAGAGTATAATGAAGAGAGTAAAAGAGATATGAGAGAAAGGGGGGAATTTGTAGGGAATTCATTTGTTCATTCCCTTATTTAATAATTATCAAAAACTTGAAAATATAGTTGTCCTTTGAACAGCTTTGGGGATTAGAGGCACCAACCTTCCGTGCAGGGGAAAATCTGAATATAAGTTTGCAGTGGCCCTCCATTTCTCTGGTTTTGCCTGCGTGAATTCATCCAACTGTTGATGGTGTAATACTGCAGTATTAACTATTGAAAAAAAATCCCTTTGTGGACCCACAAAGTTCAAACCCCTTTTGTTCAAGGGACAACTGTAGGATAAGCAATCTCAGGTATACGGCAGTGAACTAAACAGCCAAAAATCCCTGTGCTAAATTAGCGTTGGGTGGTAGGCGATTGGGGAAGGCTTGGGGGCAAGGAAGATAGTTAAGAAAACATGACATGCCTCTTCCGCTGTCCTCACATCCTATCAGCCTAATCTCTAATTCCCACTGTGTATCTTTCACTTTTTTTCCCCATACTTCTCTGACAGTCAAAAGGGCAAGCAAGAGTCGCAGCTAGGGGTCTGGGAGATTTCACAGCCCTGTGGGCATGCAATGAGTAACTTTTCTTGGTACTAACCTTAGTGGATAGCTTTGAGAGAGTCATTGGCTACTATCCTCAGATTTTCTCTCAGTGATGACTTACATGACCAGTCTTTTTATTGGCTTTTCCTCCTTCCTCTCAGTCCTTCTCCCTACCTTCAGATAAGAACTTTGAGGTATGGGAAGAAACGCGTAAGACACAAGATAAAAATCACCTATAAATCATATACATACAAAAAATGTCATATATGTGTATTTCTAGATAGTGATAAGCGCTGAAGAGAAAACCTGAAGCACAGGAAGGATATGGGAATGTGTATGTGTGTGTGTGTTGAGGATATGTATGCACATGTGAGAGATAGGAGAGGTCTGAATAAACACCATGTGACACACATGTTTGTAAAGTATTTTACATTTATTAATTAATTTAATCATTAAGGCAATCCTGTGTGGAAGATACCATTGTATTTATTTTTCAGATGAGAAAGTTAAATTAGAAATAGTTTCTATACCACACCTAATATCAACCTTCTGACAAGATTTGTGTTACTACCATTTGAATTCATACAGTTTGACCCCTGAGTCCAACTCTTTACACTTTCTTCAGGGCATGACTTCAGGTACTTACAGAGGGAGAACTTTTAGGATTTTGTTCATCCCGTCTAAACCTCCTTCTCATTCCCTTTCTCTAAAACCCCCCAGTCCATCTCTTGTTAGTGTTGTGTTTGTCACTGATGAAACAGGATGGATCGGAGTTCAGTGAAAGTGAATCTAAGAGAACATACTCAAATGTGTTTAGGTAAAGAGTATTTTGGTGGTCTGAGTTCATCAAAGAACAGCATTTATTTATGTAGCCTACATATGCTTATAATAGGGTTTAACAGAGTAATAAGTGTGCTGGTGATTATTTCTTCTGTAGTCATAAATTCTCTAAATTAGTCTATTGATAGAAAGTAAAGAGATTACGTTCTTCAGCAGAGACCTGAATGTAGACCTTTGTACCTTAAATAGTCATTTTAATAATAATGAAGTAATATCATCTCAACCAAGCTCTCACAGTTCTTGTCAGCAGGACACCAGCTCTATACCCTTAGCTCATCCTAGGAGCTGGTCTGACATTCTCACCTCAGCCACAGTGTTCTCCAGTTAAACATACAAATTTTCACAGAACCCCAACATCAGACAGGGCTATTCACAGACCATGATAAACCAAAACAGTAACAAGTTCATTTTGTAATCATGTCTGAACACAGAAAAGAACATAAACATTGTCCAAACCATAAAAATGAACAGTCTCCCTATCTGCCCTAGTGAGTGATTGCTACTTTCCCAATAACTGCTCTACTTTCACTCTGTTTTTTCCTCCTTCTAAATAAAACTTATGAAGATACCTAATCATAGAATTACCTTTGCTTTGTGACAGCATCCAACGTAAAGCGAAATCCTGCTTCCTGGAACTCCCTCAGATCACCCAACACAAGTCCAAAACATATTAAGTCCTTTCCCTCTCTCTCTCACTGAGTCTCCCCACAGTCTCCTTTATCATAGTAAGCAGCCACCCAACTTGATCCACAGGTATGTTCTTCATGGTTTTTAATTGGAAAATGCACTTATTGTCTGCTCCACACATAGAACACTTGTCTATGAAATTTCTTTCACATGTTTTTTTTTCCCAATTATGCTGCTTCTTGTAGGCACTGAAGTTATCTTTCTGAAAGTTTATGTTGGCATTCTGTAATTTTTCTAATTGACTGAATATTTCACATTTTCTTTTTCTTCTTTAGGAACCAACTACTATTTCAGCAATGGAGCTTTCCACTAAGCAGGTAATAACATTATACATTACAACTGGTGATCTATATTTTGTTAACTTTGTTTCAAATAGATAAATATATTTATGTTCCATCAATTTATAGGTTTATTAACAGTTGTTCAAAAAGCAAGAGGAAAAAATATATTCTTACTATAAATAGCAGAATGAAAGCTAATTTCATTGCCCTCATGCTTTTGACCAGTCTCATATATGTCCTATGGGTTTCCCAGGTGGCGCTAGTGGTAAAGAACCTGCCTCCCAATGCAGGAGCCATAAGAGAGGCAGGGTGGATCCTTAGGTCAGGAAGATCCCCTAGAGGAGGGCATGGCAACCCACTCCAATATTCTTGTCTGGAGAATTCATGGACTGAATAGATTGGCAGGCTATTATCCATAGGGTCGCAGAGATTTGGGCATGGCTGAAGCAACTTAGCACCCTTGCACACATATATGTCCTATAGATATATTTATTAATATGCATGCAATGTTGCTTCAATTGTCTCCGACTGTGACTGACCGTATGTACTAGAGCCCACTAGACTCCTCTGTCCATGGGATTTTCCAGGCAAGAATACTAGGGTGGGTTGCCATTTCCTTCTCCAGGGAATATTCCAAACCCAGGGATTGAACCTAGATCTCCTGAGGCTCCTGCATTGTTGTAAATTTTCATTTATAGTATTTCTTTCTTGGCCATTGTAACATAATTTCCTCAGTAATAACTGATATTTTTATCTGTATATCCTCAGAAATAACATAGGTGAATGTTTCGGAATACAAATAAATGTATAATTTAATTTACATGTATAAACAAACTGTATTATACAGGCTAATAAAATCATGCACTGGACAGTATATTTTTGGAGAATTTTGACTTAGTTAATTTTACGTTTTCAGTAGTATCATGTGCTGGAGAAAACATTTAGTTTGGCTAAATAAAAAGGGAAACAGCAAAACAGTCCCTGCAAATGATTAATTATTAAACTCCTTGAATTCAAATCTTGAGGAAAGCATGTTAATAGCCTTCTCATTCCTGTTGAATGAATGCTTTAGCAGGACTCTTAAGAAATGCAAATAGAGTCTAAATGCTGAATGATAATAGCAAAGCAAATATGATTTTAACTTATAATGAGTTATCTTTTCTGCAAAAATGTTACCTAGCCTTTCTATGAGTATATCAAAGTTAACTTTAAAAAAATGACTTGGAACCTGAGTTGAAATTAATTATTAAATAATCTAGGAGAAATAGTCAAAAAGTAGTTGGGAGCTTCTCACTCTCTGAAGTGAAAACTTACATACAAAATTGCTTGATATGAGACTGATTTGGCAGATTTCTGATGGCAGATCTTACTTACATGTTTTATCTCTAACCATGCCATTTTTTGTCATACAAAATGCTAAAATACTGTGCTAGTAAGACTTAGTAGATACCTTTTCAACACATTTGTATCAAAATATACTGATAATCTCCAAGATATTTAGAGAAATCCAGAGTGCAGATATTATTGACCTGATACTGTCATCTTATACTTCATAAGTATGTGTTCACCTGTTCTTGTAATCTAAAAATTGTCAAATGTTGGCAAGGAAATCCGGGGAGTTCCAGGATGGAAGCTAGACTGGGATATTCTTTTCTATAATGATTTTTTAAACTATTTATTTATTCTCTGCTGGACTTCGTCAGTCTTTATTACATTGCATTTAGTTTTGTAAACCGTCTCTTTTCTGTTTTAACATTTTTAAACCTACCTTAAGAATGGCCCATTAAATGCAATACATTTTACCAAGAAACAAAAACAATTTATCAACCTAAATGCTAAAGCTGAAACTCCAATACTTTGGCCACCTCATGCGACGAGTTGACTCACTGGAAAAGAGTCTGATGCTAGGAGGGATTGGGGGTGGGAGGAAACGGGGACGACAGAGAATGAGATGGCTGGATGGCATCACCGACTTGATGAACATGAGTTTGAGTGAACTCCGGGAGTTGGTGATGGACAGGGAAGCCTGGCGTGCTGTGATTCATGGGGTCGCAAAGAGTCGGACAAGACTGAGTGACTGAATAGGTTAGAAGAAAGTAATTCTAGCCTTCATTTTCCTTTACTGGAGTTTGATTTCATTCAGATGTGAGTCAATTTCTTTTATGCTCACGGAAATTTTAAAAGTGAGGCAGTAGTATCAAGAGGGACAAACGTGTTGCAACTAATTTTCTGGATAAATGGACTCATATCCTGCTTATGACCTGCAACTTGTTAAGAAGGATAGTGAGAAAGCCTGTGGTGATGTTAAATTGGGCAGAAAAAGCACATCAGGTTATTTGCTGGTGACTGGATTATGCTCAATGGTGCCTGCAAGCCTCCTCTACATTTCATTTAGATGGCATAATTTATTTGCAAATTATTAATAGTACAGCGGAATAATTATAAAATGAAAACTACATTGATTGTATTAAATTTTTGCCATTTTATCACACTTTAGGTTTTCATTACAATGATTTCAGTTGCCATATTTTTTATTTCATGTTTTTCTCAGGTATTATTTCTCCAATTTTCTGCCAAAGGGATCTGACAGATGTAGAATTTATTACTTGGGTAACAACTCCTTTATTACTCAATGCCGTATTCTTAGAAATCTCTAAGTATGAAGTTTTTTCATGCTTCTTAAAAGTTATTGGTCAAACATAGAACTCTTTTTCTTATGTATGACCAACTTCTTCAATCGCTTTTTAAATAGTTATGTCCACAGTATATGGTTTGGCATATCTAATATTCACCAATGCCAGACATGCTTCTAGATACTGCTACCTCATTTTAACTAATTTATCATTTAAATATTATGGTTGTTTCATTTTTTTTATCACATTGAGATTTCTTGCCTTTTTTTTTGCCACTTAATTTTTTTTAACTGAAGGATAATTGCTTTACAGAATTTTTTGGTTTTCTGTCAGACATCAATAGGAATCAGCCATAGGTACACCATGTCCACTCCCTCCTGAACCTCCTTCCCATCTCCCTCCCCACCCCATCCTTCTAGATTGTCACAGAGCCCCTGTTTGAATTCCCTGAGGTGTATAGCAGGTTCCCAGTGGCTCTCTATTTTACATACGATATTATAAGTTTCCATGTTACTCTCTCCATACATTTCACCCTCTCCCTCCTCCCCATTCAATCTAAGTTCATTTTATTTTTTTAAGGTGCTTTTGGAAGAGAGAAATACTAGAAGGCAAAAAAGTTCTTTCCATTAGTTGAGTTCTCTGTTAACAGTTAATCATAATTTGAGAAATATTATCATATGCAGATTCTGTAGATGGTGTAAGAGGGGTCCAAATAAGTCTCATTTTCTCTCAACAGAAAGGCTTAATAATATTTCATCTTTTACTCCCAGAAACTTTAACCATCATTTCTTAATTTGCTGTGGTTTGTAGCATCTTTCAACATATAAATACAAGGTGAATATACTGAGAAGTTGAACATCTGTATTGTATACCATATTCCATATACTATACTGGAATATTATTTAAAATAAATATTCTTCACTTTACTGAAATGAAATAAATAATATTTGTCAGGATTACTACCTCCATAATAGTTTAGTTTTTATTGTATTATTTCTTCCCCCTTTCTTTTCCCTGTTTTGTGTTAACATATAAGTAAGTTGGTTAGCTTTAAGCATATAATTATTTTCTATAAAATGCTCCTTACCCTCAATAATTTCTAGATTCTAATAGATACTTTATCTTCATTCAAATATATCTGCTATATGTAGTCCATCTTTGAAAGCCAACTAGAAATGTGATTTTAATTATATCCATTACTTACTAATAGGCAACTTGTAATACTAAAAGAGCACACCATGGTTCCAAGATGGTCTTTTCTGTAACGATTCTTTTTTATAGTGGAGAAATTAAAATACACTTTTGGGGTCTTTTTTATATGTACTGTCCTGTTTCAGTACATAAAAATTTTCACATTTATTTAATATTTATTATAATTATTCAATCATCTAGTACAAGAAAAGGGAGCTAGTATAGTATATAATTTACTATATATTGATAGTAAAATGTAGAACAATCACAAAACAGTTTTATTTGTATTTCATTTTGTGTTTACATAAAGTTGCAACTGATATGGTACATTGGGCACCTTTGTTAAAGGTATTTTTTTACTTGTATCAAAAACCTAAATTAATCACTGCTAGAAAGCTCTTTTCCCTCCAATTCTGGCTCCTTTGATAACTTCAAATTCATTGAGAATAATGCCAGCATAGATGTTTTATTTGGATGCATACTTTGAAGCTCTAGTTAAACATGCTTATTTTATGAATAAGGAAGTTAAGTCTTAGGAAAATTATGTGAACAGCCCAAGGTCAACAGAGAGTTAATGTCAGGCAAGACCTAGAATCCAGATATGTGCCCAATATCCCACTTTTTTTGACAACATTTGAGCTTTTTGTTCAAGTCCATGGCACCAACCAGTATGTACTTGATTCCCCTATATGATGATATTTGAGTGAGAAGTTAATTGAGTACTTCTGTTTAAAGTAGTCTTCTGGAGGTAAAGATAATTAAAATTTAGCAAAGCTTCTTACCAATACAAGAACCAAAACTTCACCGTTTCCCTTCTTATAGGAGGGCAAACTGAAAGTGAAAGTACCCAAGAGTCAAAAGCAAAAGATCCCTGCTTCAAAACCAATCAGAATATATGGCAGGGTAGGTAATCTGGTTAATCAAAATTATAAACAGCAGAAGTTTAAAAAGCAAGCTAAGGGCAAACTGAAATTGAAAGTACCCAAGAGTCAAAAGCAAAAGATCCCTGCTTCAAAACCAATCAGAATATATGGCAGGGTAGGTAATCTGGTTAATCAAAATTATAAACAGCAGAAGTTTAAAAAGCAAGCTAAGAGCAAACTGAACGCTTGGACTTTACATTGCTCAGTAATGTCATTTAAAATTTTTTTATTTTTATGAGATTTAATTGACATGTAACTACTACTGTCTTCCTTCATCTTCCCTTATAGAATATACCTGTCTCAGTCAAACATATGAATTTTGACCTTGCTATATTTTAGATGGTCACATTTTCTGCCAGGCCTTTGAAAAAATTACCAGAAATGAAACATTTTAAACCCACAAAGATAAATGTATGCTTACCCATCACTTCATGGGAAATAGATGGAAAAACAGTGGAAACAGTGTCAGACTTTAATTTTTTGGGCTCCAAAATCACTGCAGATGCTGATTGCAGCCGTGAAATTAAAAGATGCTTACTCCTTGGAAGGAAAGTTATGACCAATCTTGATAGTATATTAAAAAGCAGAGACATTACTTTGCCAACCAAGGTCCGTCTAGTCAAGGCTATGGTTTTTCCCGTGGTCATGTATGGATGTGAGAGTTGGACTGTGAAGAAAGCTGATCGCCAAAGAATTGATGCTTTTGAACTGTGGTGTTGGAGAAGACTCTTGAGAGTCCCTTGGACTGCAAGGAGATCCAACCAGTCCATTCTAAAGGAGATGGAAAAGTCTCTGATGCTAGGAAAGGTTGGGGGCGGGAGGAGAAGGGGACGACCGAGAATGAGATGGCTGGATGGCTTCACCAACTCTGTGGACATGAGTTTGAGTGAACTCCGGGAGTTGGTGATGGACAGGGAGGCCTGGCGTGCTGTGATTCATGGGGTCGCGGAGAGTCAGACACGACTGAGCGACTGAACTGAACTAAAGCATAACATTTTCTTTTTTTTTAAGGAAAAAGATATTTAAAAAACAAGGTAATTTTTGTCATAACAGTAAACTCTTTCCACAGCAACAACTATATATTGGCTCTACCACCGGGGTCACACAACTCCCTTTACACAGATGTGATATTTATGGGAAAGCCTGTGCAGAGTGCTGCCTTGCCCGAGACCCTTACTGTGCCTGGGATGGCTCCTCATGCTCTCGCTATTTTCCTACTGCAAAGAGGTAGGAGGACTATTATAAATAAATACTCTGTTCGACATTTATCTTACCTGATTTCATTTTTGGGACAGCTTCTTCATATAAGTACATCATCTCTTTTTTTTCTGTGTGTAAAGCAAAGTGTTACAATTCAGGGAACTCTTAGACATATCCTAAACGTCTACACAAACTTGGTTTACTTTTGTTTTAGAAAACAAAAACACCATCTTAATTTGGCAAAATAATCATTTCAATGTATTCTTTCCTACTCACTCAAGGCTACCTGTTCCCCTTGAAATACTTCACCAGTATTTAAGAAACAAGCAATGATAGAAGAAAGTAATATATAACACTTACTAATATAAACCTAAAGATTAATGGTATGCACATCAACCTATTGATACATTTAATAGAAATTAGTATAACTACACTGATGCATTACAGGGGCAGTAAACTTTGCTTTGTTTTTTTATTGTAGCTAATGTTTTACAAGAAGCTGTGAACATGACATTTTTCATTGCTAATGAGATGTGTTCTACAACATTTGGATCATTTTAAATGTTTTAGAAAATATTAGGGAAAGAAATAACCCAAATATCTAATTAAATATTTTGATTACACATTAGATATTATTGACTGTAGGATTAAATTATCTACAACTTAAAACTTTCATATATTCAGTCCATACAGGTTAAAACACAGTTACCTTGTTAATAATAATATTAAATATAAATGTATTAACCTATTCCATTTACTAAATACTCGATTTTCTTAAGCCTTCAGTATTCAGAATTGAAACAACGTATTTACATTACTTTCATGTACCTATTGACTTCGTTGGAAGTTTAAATTTAAAACAAAACTTAGTGTGCAGATAATGTGTTACTGATCAAAGAAACTCTGAATATATTAATAAATAGCAATATAATCTTGTCACAGCAATAAAATTAAATTAATTAAGAATAAGGTTTTATGCTTCTTAAATCATTTAGCTCTGGAGGGCTTTATTGCCTGAAAGTGTGGAATTCACGTTTGAACTAAAAATGTATATTAATTTCATCCCATGTGAAATGTATATACCATTGCCTAATTTAGTAATAATTCATTTGAATTTTAAGCTTTTCTTAATGAAAAATAATATAAAAATAACATCATAACTAAATCTGTAATAAGTTAAAACCTGGATATTATTATATATTTAAAATGTTTACTGCATACCTAGAATCCAAGATTGAAGGATTGCAATTAACACATTTTTGTTGTGCCTTGCAGATTTTACCCAATCCAATTTCATGTGTCTTTTAAAAGGATGCTTAGAGGCCTTAGAATTTATATATTCTTTGTGATGGCATTTTTGAAAAGCCTAAATGGCAGTAAAAAAAATTCCGTCCCAAATGCTTTGTGGTTCGTGTTTCACAAGTTCTTTTGTTGGCTCAATTTTGAAATGTGCACCATCTGTTTGATAGTGTCACCAATCCTACAAATAGAAATTTATAAATACTTAGGACTTCTAAATTTATGAATACAGTAACAAATTCCACGTTTGCAGTTCTCATTGGCCCCTGTGAGAACTTTTTTCAGTGTTGCTAACTAACTTTGCAGCAAGATAATACCCATTAAAATAGATGCGGTATGCTGCTGCTGCTAAGTCACTTCAGTCGTGTGCGACTCTGTGCAACCCCATAGACGGAAGCCCACCAGGCTCCCCCGTCCCTGGGATTCTCCAGGCAAGAACACTGGAGTGGGTTGCCATTTCCTTCTCCAGTGTGTGAAAGTGAAAAGTGAAAGTGAAGTCGCTCAGTCGTGTCCGACCCTTAACGACCCCACGGACTGCAGCCTACCAGGCTCCTCCATCCATGGGATTTTCTAGGCAAGAGTACTGGAGTGGCTTGCCATTGCCTTCTCTGAGATGCGGTATACAGTTGGGCAGTTGCCCCCAGTCTTTTCCAGTCAGTTACACATAAGCAGTCTCCATTTTTAGCCTTTTACTTGAACTACACACCTTGTTTGCACCACAATGGCGGGAGACAACCTCCTTATTCCCAGTTAACCGTTGGCAAATTGTAGAGAAGGTGCCCAGAATGTAATATAACAAACATTAGCTGAGCAGTAGAATGCAGGAGAATTTAATTTCGGTTTATAGCAAATTTGCTTTTCTTTTAGAGGTAAGTTCATCTTTTCTCTCACCTTCCTCTTGTAAAAGAAGACTTGCTCCTTAATATTTGTTGTTATTTTGTCCTTTTACTCACTTCATAAGTAAATTGGTGTGCAATCATAACTATGTAATCATAAAAGAAACATTTTATTAAAAAAAGGTTGATATAGCAACCAAAAAGAAAAATTATAGACTAAATTACAATATAATTCTTTGTCTTAATACTATAATTTAACAAAAATTAATTTAAGGAATTATGTATAAACATTAAGACAAAAATTCATATGATTTTTAATTTTCAATCTTACTCCTTCATTAGTGATTAGGGGGAAAAAAGTTTCATTGTATTCACTGAATAAATGGGTTGCTATTCTATATTTTGTGTTTTTTCCTCAGAATTTAAGATTTTTAGAATTTTGAATTTTTTAGATGTTAGGTTCTTATTGATTGACATTCAGTAGCAAAAGAACCCATGAATTTCCTGTTATCAATACCTTGAAAGACTTTTAATGCATTGTTATTTATTTAGTGCATTTATATACTATTTTCCATTTTGATCATCTTGGAGACTGCTCTTACAGGTATAATGAACTGCTTTAAAAACTCCTTTAGTCATATATAGATTCATCTCTTCTAATAAACTGCTGTGATCTTTGATTTTGATTCTTCTCAATTCTTAATGACAAATCTCCAAGAAGGAACAGAGATACAGTAATACCTTTTAAATATAATTGTTTTAGACGCACAAGACGACAAGATATAAGAAATGGAGATCCATTGACCCACTGTTCAGACTTACAACACCATGGTAAGTTACAACATTTTTAATCTTTCAACTTGCTAGCACTAGGATAAAACCAAAAGCAGCAATACATATGCTTACACATCATATACCTCTGCCAGAACACTTAAGAGAAGTGCAACTGAAGAGAAAGAACATCTTGTGGAAAAAATTATAATGAACGCAAAGCACTGAATTATGTTTTATTATTACAGGTATGATAAGTTCAAGATATAGACCCTTATGAGACTTCATGCTCAATTTTCAAATGTTAACCAAAAGAAGTCTGGCTTAAGTATACGCTTCTATATATAGTTGCAACCTGAGTAGTAGGCAACAAATATATTCATTTAAATATATCCAAGAAGAAAGTGCAGTCTTAAACTAAGCCATGCAAATTTTTCATTTATATGCTGATAGTATAGACCCAGTACATTATTCCTGAGTATCCTACTCAAGTAAAAGATAGTTTGGATGACTTCACACTGATTTACCAGTAGGACATTCCCCTGAATCGGGGGATTTTAGATCAAGTTCATTTTGTGCTTTCTAAAAGATGTCAAGTTGCTTATTTAATGATGAAATATAAACCAATCTTTATTTAAAATGAAATAAAATTATAGTATATCCCATTCCCCCCACTTCAACCCTTTACAGAAAACAAAATTAATTAGGCTATGCTTCCCTCTGCTGGGAAAACTCAGCAATGACATCACTGCTTATGAACAGCTCAGTTAAAAATGGCTAAAATATCAACTGTAAATATATTATGTGTAATTTGACATAATTATCCTTCTAACTTAACTAATTATCCTATTGATATCCTATTATCCATAATTATCCTCTTGACTTTTTGGGTGCCTTTTACATTAATCTTAAAAGAAGATATACTGTTTTTATCAATTACTTGAACTTGATCTCCTAATTCTGTGTAAAGAATATTCATGGGTAATTCAGTTCAGTTCAGTTGCTCAATCGTGTCCGACTCATTGTGACCCCATGGACTGCATGCACCATGCCAGGCCTCCATGTCCATCACCAGCTCCCAGAGTTTACTCAAACGCATGTCCATTGATTCTGTGATGCCATCCAACCATGTCATCCTCTGTCATCCCCTTCTTCTCCCACCTTCAATCTTTCACAGCAACAGGGTTTTTTCAAATGAATCAGTTCTTCAAATAGGGTGGCAAAAGTATTGGAGTTTCAGCTTCAACATCAGTCCTTCCAATGAATATTCAGGACTGATTTCCTTTAGGATGGATTGGTTGGATCTCCTTAGAGTCTTCTCCAACACCACAGTTCAAAAGCATCAATTATTCAGCCCTCAGCTTTCTTTAGAGTTCAACTCTTACATCCATATATGACTACTGGAAAAACCATAGACTTGACTAGACAGACCTTTGTTGGCAGAGTAATGTCTCTGCTCTTTAATATGCTGTCTAGGTTGGTCATAACTTTTCTTCCAAGGAGTAAGCGTCTTTTAATTTCATGGCTGCAGTCACCATCTGCAGTGATTTTAGACCTAAAAAATAGTCTGTCAGTGTTTCCACTGATTCCCCATCTATTTGCCATGAAGTGATGGGACCAGATGCCATGATCTTAGTTTTCTGAATGTTGAGTTTTAAGCCAACTTTTTCACACTCCTCTTTCATTTTGATCAAGAGGTTCTTTGGTTCTTTTTCGCTTTCTGCCACAATGGTGGTGTCATCTGCACATATGAGGTTATTGATATTTCTTCCAGCACCCTTGAGTCCAACTTCTGCTTCAACCAGCCCAGCATTGCTCATGTACACTGTCGCATATACTCTGTATATAAGTTAAATAAGCAGGGTGACAATAACCAGCTTTAATATACTCCTTTCCCTATTTGGAGACAGTCTGTTGTTCCATGTCCAATTCTAACTGTTTCTTCCTGACCTGTATATAGATTTCTCAGGAGGCAGATCAGGTGGTCTGATATTTCCATCTCTTTAAGAATTTTCCACAGTTTATTGTGATCCACACAGACTATGACTTTGGCATAGTCAATAAAGCAGAAATAGATGTTTTTCTGGAACTCTCATGCTTTTTCGATGATCCAGTGGATATTGGCAATTTGATCTCTGGTTCATCTGCCTTTCCTAAATTCAGCTTGAAGATCTAGAAGTTCATGGTTCACGTACTCTTGAAGCCTGCCTTGGAGAATTTTGAGCATTACTTTGCTAGCATGTGAGGTGAGTGCAATTGTGTGGTAGTTTGAGCATTCTTTGGCATTGCCTTTCTTTGGGATTGCAATGAAAACTGACCTTTTCCAGTCCTGTGGCCACTGCTGAGTTTTCCAAATTTGCTGGCATGTTGAGTGCAGTACTTTCACAGCATCATCTTTTAGGATTTGAAGTAGCTCAACTGGAATTCCATCACCTCCACTAGCTACCTAAGTAGTGATGCTTCCTAAGGCCCACATGACTTCACATTCCAGGATGTCTGCCTCTAGGTGAGTGATCACACCATCGTGATTATCTGGGTCATGAAGATCTTTTTTGTATAGTCTTCTGTGTATTCTTGTCACCTCTTCTTAATATCTTCTTCTTCTGTTAGGTCCATAACATTTCTGTCCTTTATCGAGCCCATCTTTGCATGAAATGTTCCCGTGGTATCTCTAATTTTCTTTAAGAGATCTCTAGTCTTTCCCATTCTATTGTTTTCCTCTATTTCTTTGCATTGATCACTGAGGAAGGCTTTCTTATCTCTCCTTGCTATTCTTTGGAACTCAGCATTCATATGGGTATATCTATCCTTTTCTCCTTTGCTTTTTGCTTCTCTTTTTTTCACAGCTATTTGTAAGGCCTCCTCAGACAGCCGTTTTGCTTTTTGCATTTCTTTCTCTTGGGGATGGTCTTGATCCCTGTCTCCTGTACAATGTCACGAACCTCTGTCCATAGTTCTTCAGGCACTCTATCAGATCTAATCCTTTGAATCTATTTCTCACTTCCACTGTATAATCGTGAGGTATTTCATTGAGGTCATACATGAATGGTCTAGTGATTTCCTTACTTTCTTCGATTTAAGTCTGAATTTGGCAATAAGGAGTTCATGATCTGAGCCACGGTCAGCTCCCGGTCTTACTTTTGCTGAGTATAGAGCTTCTCCATCTTTGGCTGCAAGGAATATAATTAATATGATTTCGGTGTTGACCATCTGGTGATGTCCATGTTTATAGTCTTCTACTGTGTTTTTGGAAGAGGGTGTTTGCTATGACCAGTGCATTCTTTTTGCAAAATCCTATTAGCCTTTGCCCTGCTTCATTCTTTACTCCAAGGCCAAATTTGCCTGTTACTCCAGGTGTTTCTTGACTTCCTACTTTTGCATTCCAGTCCCCTGTAATGAAAAGGACATCTTTTTTAGGTGTTAGTCCTAGAAATTCTTGAAGGTCTTCATACTGTTCAATTTCAGTTTCTTCAGCATTACTGGTCAAGGCATAGACTTGGAATTACTGTGATACTGCATGGTTTGCCTTGGAAACAAACAGATATCTTTCTATTGGTTTTGAGACTGCAACCAAGTACTGCAATTTGGACTCTTTTGTTGACTATGACAGCTACTCCATTTCTTCTTAGGGATTCTTGCCCACAGTAGTATATATTATGGTCATCTGAGTTAAATTCACCCATTCCAGTCCATTTTAGTTCTCTGATTCCTAAAATGTCGACATTCACTCTTGCCATCTCCTGTTTGACCACTTCCAATTTGCCTTGATTCATGGACCTAACATTCCAGGTTCCTATGCTCTTTACAGCATCGGACTTTGCTTCTATCACCAGTCACATCCACAACTGGGTGTTCTTTTTGATTTGACTCCATCTCTTCATTCTTTCTGGAGTTATTTCTTCACCGATCTCCAGTAACATATTGGGCACCTACCGACCTGGCGAGTTCATCTTTCATTGTCCTATCTTTCTGCCTTTCATGGTATTCTCAAGGCAAGAATACTGAAGTGCTTTGCCATTCCCTTCTCCGGTGGACCTGTTTTGTCAAACTCTCCACCATGACCCGTTCATCTTGGGTGGCCCTACACCGCATGGCTCATAGTTTCATTGAGTTAGACAAGGCTGTGGTCCATGTGATCAGATTGGTTAGTTTTCTGTGATTGTGGTTTTCAGTCTGTCTGCCCTCTGAGGTAGAAGGATAAGAGGCTTATAGAAGCTTCCTGATGGGAGAGACTGAGGGGGAAACTGGGTCTTGTTCTGATGGGCAGGGCCATGCTCAATAAATCTTTAATCCGTTGATGGATAGAGCTGTGTTCCCTCCCTGTTATTTACCTGGGGCCAAACTATGGTGGAGGTAATGAAGGAAATGGTGACCTCCTTCCAAAGGTCCCCTGCATGCACTGCTACACTCGGTGCCCCAAACCCTGTTGTAGGCCACCAGCAACCCATGCTTCTGCTGGAGACTTCTGGACACTCCTGGACAAGTCTGGATCAGTCTCTTGTGGGGTCACTGCTCCTTTTTCCTGGGTTCTGGTGCATGCGAGGTTCTGTTTGTGTCCTCCAAGAGTCTAATTCCCAGTCCTGTTTAAGTTCTGGCAGCTCTATGGTGGGGTTAATGGCGACCTCCTCCAAGAGGGGTTATGCCATACCCAAGTCTGCTGCACCCAGTGCCCCTGCCCCTGCAGCAGCCCACTGCTGACCCGTCCTCCACAGGAGATGCTCAAACACATTCTGTCAAAGTCTCTGTGGGGTCTCTGGGTCCATTCGTGGGTCATAATTGTTAAGAAAGAAAACACATTGTAGAAAGAGCACCCGGCAACATTCAAAAACCTGATTATCTTTCTGAAGCTCCTTGTTGTGTATCCTACATGTGTTGCTGTGTAATTTGTGAATGCCTACAAGGTTGTTTGGGAGATGCCATACTAGGAGATAGGTGGCCTCATATTGGACCTATATTTTGAATCCATTTTGCTTATAAAATTTTCTTCTCTGTTTATTTACTTTCCTACCTGTTACTGTTCTCATTATGAAGAAAAAATACCACTAAATAAGAGCAAGAATTTTTGTGTTTATACAGATTTAGTACATTGTTGATGCACACTCTCATTAAATTTTTCAGAATTTATTTCTCTTCCTTGGTTCTTCTCTTCTTGGTTCTTCATTGTGTTTCATCACAACAAAAATTTTGAGCATTGGACTAAAGGGTTAAAAACAACTGACAAGTTACAGCTCAGTCAGCTCAAGCAGACAGATACTTTATTAGACAGACACTCCTAAGCCATGTGAGCAGGCTTACCCCAAAAGGAGCTTTCTTCATTCTTCCTCTTGGTTTCCCCGCTTTGTACTTCTAGTCTACTCCTTTTGGTTATGCCCAGTGCAAAGCAGGGCTTATACTCACCACCAGTCAATGAAAGGGAATGCAGAGGGCATATGCTCAAGGCCAACTGATAATTCCAAGTTACAACACAGCAGGCTGTGTTGTTTATGTCTTCCCATAATTCAGTCTGTTATAATTAGATGTAAAATATTCATAAGCCCATTATGGGCTCCAAACTGGCTTCTCTAAGGTTACTTAAGCTCCTTTGATTATTTTGTATCCACTGTGTACCTAAGGCACTTGTGCAGGAGTTGAAAAGTCTCTGTGATTATCTTAGGACTTCCCTGGTGGCTCAGACAGTAAAGTGTCTGCCTACAATGTGGGAGACCCAGGTTCGATCCCTGGGTCAGGAAGATCCTCTGGAGAAGGAAATGGCAACCCACTCCAGCACTCTTTCCTAGAAACTCCCATGGACAGAGGAGCATGGTACGCTACAGTCCCTGGGGTCGCAAAGAGTCAGACACGACTTAGCGACTTCACTCACTCTCTCTGTGATTATCTTGTAGGCTATCTGTGAGCGCTCCTGGGTGTGTCTGGGATGGAGTTTAGAGGTCAGTTTTCAGCCAGGCCTCCCCTTGTTGCTCATCCTACATAACAAGTTTTTGTCTTTATATGGATTTAATCAGCTTTTCTGCAGTGCAGTATTATGAAATACTAATTCCTTATATTAAGGAGTTTATTTGCTTAGATATGGACTTTCCTCGTTATTCAGACATTAAAGAGCCTACCTGCAATGTAGGAGACCCAGGTTCGATCCCTGGGTTGGAAGATCTCCTGGAAAAAGGGCATGGCAGCCCACTCCAGTATTCTTGCCTAAAGAATTCCATGGACAAAGGAGCCTTGTGTGCCACAGTCCCAGGGCATTGCCAAGAGTTGGACACTACTGAAAGACTAAGGGACTAACGCTTTCACTTTTTCACTTTTCTTAAATATGGAAAGACTAATGATACTAACTAGAAGTAAACAAAACAAGATGGTATAACTAGAGTGCTTTTCCTATCAAATTTAGTCTCCATGGCAATATAAACTTGCTATTTTGCTCAGGTTTTTATCTCTAGCTGTAACAGATGCAATAATGTGACTGTTATAGATATTCATTGAACAAATATTTGTTGAATGAATGATCTAAACATTTCAAGCTATAGAATAGTATTATATTTGTTTATCAGTAGAGATTTGATCTAAACAGCATTTGTTATTTATTGTTAAAATGATTTATAATACATTGTTAGCAATAGCATTGTATTCAGAAGTAGACTTTTTCTTAAGAAATATTGTAATCCAAACAATTAACTAATAAATTGTAATTACAGACCACTTTACATAGGATACCATGCTATGTTTGAAGATTGTTAAATATATATATATATATATATATATGTATATGCACACATATATCTTACCAATATATTCATTTGTTTAGCAATTCGGTCCCTTCATAGACTCAGTTAGGTGTTTTTTCAAAATAATATGTATTCTGGAATTATGAATGCACATATATACAAGAAAAAGCTGACCAAAGTCATATTTATTTAAGTGAGACAATGGATAAATAAATATTGTTGACTATTGAGTGTATGGACTTTGGAAAGTACTTCAGATTTTGAGGCTTTGTTTTGATGAAGTTAGAGTGGCAGCCTCGGAGAAGGCAATGGCAAGCCACTCCAGTGCTATTGCCTAGAAAATCCCATGGATGGAGGAGCCTGGTAGGCTGCAGTCCATGGGTTCGCTAAGGGTCGGACACGACTGAGCGACTTCACTTTCATTTTTCACTTTCCACTTTCACACATTGGAGAAGGAAATGGCAACCCACTCCAGTGTTCTTGCCTGGAGAATCCCAGGGACAGGGGAGCCTGGTGGGCCTCCGTCTATGGGGTCACACAGAGTCGGACATGACTGAGGTGACTTAGCAGCAGCAGCAGCAGCAGAGTGGCAGCCTATAAACTTTGGGAATATGAAACTGCTTAGCTATAGAAAGTTAAAATCAATGTGAATAATTTTTTTCTTCTGATTCTTCAGTTGGAATGCATACTATAGGGAGAGAAAAATAATTGCTGATTTTCAGTGTTACCTGGTGTGTGTGTGTGTGTGTGTGTGTGTAAAAACAACCGCAAGAGGGAGAGAAAAATAATTGCCGAGTTTCAGTGTTACCTGGTGTGTGTGTGTGTGTGTGTAAAAACAACCGCAAGAGGGAGAGAAAAATAATTGCTGAGTTTCAGTGTTACCTGGTGTGTGTGTGTGTAAAAACAACCGCAAGAGGGAGAGAAAAATAATTGCTGAGTTTCAGTGTTACCTGGTGTGTGTGTGTGTGTGTATGTGTGTGTGTAAAAACAACCGCAAGTAGATGCTTGTGATATATGGTAGGAAATGGTAAAATAGTTTAAGAAGCTCTGCAGCAGTAAAAACATTCCATTTTTGAAGGCCTCTTTATTCCTTGTCTGCTTGTCTTGCTAATTGACCAAACATAAAAAATATACACCATAATTTACAGTGAATTTCAAATGTTTGGAAACTTAAGTCAGACATTCCCATATGGTCAGATTGGGTCTTACCATTAGGAATCAGTGAATTATCTTAGAAGAGGTGATGTCAATCTTTGAAAGTAAAATGGGCAGAAATCCAGAGCTCAGCCCTGTTAAATCATGTATGTTGTCTTGCTAATGTCACATCTCACATTGAGTAAAATATATGAGGTCATGTGGAAACATATAAAGATATGATATATCTTTTCACAGAAAACTGCTAAACGACCTGAAGCCAAATTACACACTTCAGGACGATTAGTTCCAGCTGTAATGGTAAACATATTCTGTAACACTCTATATTTTACATATCTTGGAGATTTTAATAGAGAGGCTATATAAAACAACTCAGAATTAAGGTGGAAGAAATTTCACTCTTGATGAAACCTTTGACACTCACTCAGTGCTCTGTTCCCTCTCTTGTCAAGAAGCACTAATGATGAGCTGACCTGGATGACAGAATAATCCAGCTCCACTTCCCTTTGGTCCAGCACATTCTCCCCCATAAGTGGTGGCCTTTTGCCTATGGAAATTTCAGTACAAAACCCTAAATATAGCTGTGCTGGCAGATCTTCTTGTCTTCCCACTCACACCTCATACACAATGCTAACGAGAAACCTCCAATATGTTCCCTTCCCTAAAATAACTATTGTGTACAAAATTGGAGTTTGATTTTGCATTCAAGAACATGAGTGGTTGAGTCAATTTACTTTTAAGGTACCTCTCATTCTTCCTTCTTTATTGAACAAGCTATACTATGATCTACATGTCCAGAAAGGAATAAGTTATACCAGCGGTAACAATTTTAAAAATTAACATCATTTTAAATGTTTGAATCTTTGAAATATTTTATGTTCTAACTTCTATGTAATGCCATCATTGAATTAGTTCTCTTGACTGTTCTACATACATGCATTTCCATTCCAATAACCCACAGTAGAATGTTCTCTGAGTCCAATCTTCATTATTTCTACAGCTGCTTCATATCAATTTATGTCTTAGTTGGATTCAAAATGGTCCTAAAATTTCGTAAAATATCTTTGGCAGTGTCATCTTTATGGTCTGTAAAACTTTTACTTTTCACTTTTATGCATTGGAGAAGGAAATGGCAACCCACTCAAGTGTTCTTGCCTGGAGAATCCCAGGGACGGGGGAGCCTGGTGGGCTGCTGTCTATGGGGTCACAAAAGTCGGACATGACTGAAGCAACTTAGCAGCAGCAGCAGCAACAACTGCTAATCTGGTCTATGCTTTAGCTGCTTTGAAATGTATAGAAAATCCAACTATGAATCTGAACATTTGGCCCAAAAAGAAGCCTTAAGATTGATAAATGAACTGATGTCAATCCTAAAAAATAAATCCCTAACTTTGATAAATTATCAAATTGTATCAAGTCTAAGATGTCACAGAATATCGAAGGCACCATTTTGTTATATACTGCTTAGAAAAATACCCAAAATGAACAATATAATATATGGTCCCAGCATCAAACCAGAACTTTTCAGTGTGGACACAAAGGAGAAATAAACTCCAAACCAGAAAATAGCAAAGAAATTTCCCTGTTTTACTCCTTGAGCCACAAAGTTGATCCTCCTGAAGGTTTACTTTCTGAATTCACAGCAACAAGGTGGACCAAAACTTCAGACAAAACTTTAAAGAGGTATCAGCTTAGTAGGGTCTCATGTGTCTGGCAGAAGTTAAGAACAAATTCTTTCTGAAAGAAAGCAACTTCAACTCAGATAGAGAGCAATCGTAAAAAATTCTGATGTCATAGACATTAAAATATAAAGAAGTATGCATCCTAGAATAAAATTATTATAGTGTCATCTTCTATAAAATTGTAAACCCTTTTTGAAACTTTTCACAGGAAAAAACCATCAACACAGCCATCTTCTGATATTACATTAAGCAAATAATCCAACTATTCATAGTATAAGTATGCAAGGCATACACACAACCTGAATAAGAAGAGGTTTGAAATGTTTTGTGAAGTTCCAGCTTCAACATCAGTGCTTCCAATGAACACCCAGGACTTATCTCATTTAGGATGGTCTGGTTGGATCTCCTTGCAGTCCAAGGGACTCTCAAGAATCTTCTCCAACACAACAGTTCAAAAGCATCAATTCTTTGGGGAATTCTTTGGGGAATTCTTTGGGGAATTCTTTCTTTTCTTAAAGAAACATCAAAGCTTTGTTTATGGTCTAACTCTCACATCCATACATGACCACTGGAAAAACCACAGCCTTGACTAGACGAACCTTTGTTGGCAAAGTAATGTCTTTGCCTGTCTAGGTTGGAGTAAGTGTCTTTTAATTTCATGGCTACAGTCACCATCTGCAGTGATTTTGGAGCCCAGAAAAATAAAGTCAGCCACTGTTTCCACTGTCTCCCCATCTATTTGCCGTGAAGTGATGGGACCAGATGCCATGATCTTAGTTTTCTGAATGTAGAGCTTTAAGTCAACCTTTTCACTCTCCTCTTTCACTTTCATCAAGAGGCTTTTGAGTTCCTCTTCACTTTCTGCCATAAGGGTAGTGTCATCTACATATCTGAGGTTGTTGATATTTCTCCCAGCAATCTTGATTCCAGCTTGTGCTTCTTCCAGCCCAGCGTTCCTCATGATGTACTCTGCATATAAGTTAAATAAGCAGGGTGACGATATACATCCTTGACACACTCCTTTTCCTATTTGGAACCAGTCTTTGTTCCATGTCCAGTTCACTTCAGAGCCTTTCAATTTCACTTTTATATTTTAAAGTAATAAGTATCTTAAAAATGAGATACTGGCAACTCTTTAATACAATAATTACCTACAAATAATAAAACTAAAATACCCTAGTCTGTTTTTCTATCTATCTATACACTCACAAGAGCATTCTAACACAAATCCACAGGTATCTGTGAATTCAAAGAAAACTGTAAAACTCCTTGAACTGTAAAGTTTTAAGTGTTGTAATCTGGTAGATAATTATTTTCCAGCATCAGGGACAGATAGTAATTAAAGCATAAAACAATTTACCATTTAAATTTATTTTAGCAATTTGATAAATTATGTTTAAATTTTCTCTATGGTTCCATTAATTAAAACTTTTGTACTTAAGAAATACATATATTAAGTACATGAACTTTAATACATATGCACACACTTCTAGGTGCATGTTTGCATGCTAACATGCAACAAACATTTACTGAGAAACTAGTTTCTCATCATACAAAAGAGCTGAGAAACATTATACTAAGCATTATCTTTATAAACAAATGAATTATACCCTTGTTACATAGCTTATATATACTATAAATTTGTGTTAAAAGCATTGCAGTATATGAAATTATTGAATCAGTTGTTAACCATCTTAATATTGTCAGGATCAAAATATACACAAGTATTAAGGATGAATAAATTTTTGTATTTTATTTTAAAATATTTAATGGCTTTCCAAGAGTTACTGATTCATCAGTAAAATGTCTTTTCTGCTACTGCTACTTTAGAAAATATTATTCATCCACTTGAAGTCAAATTAATAGTCTTTTCTGTTGATAAAATGCTGGTTGTGTTTCTGGAGAAAATAATCTAGAATCCAGTAAGAAGAATCTAAGTAATGTTGTTTTTACATAAGAAGTGCATATCTGTGTCACCAGGAGTTGGTGGACAACATTTCCTTTTCTGTTTTGCTTGACCTTTACATTGAATATGTTTAGTTGCTCACTTGTGCCTGACTCTTGGCAACCCCGTGGACTGTAGGCCATCAGGCTCCTCTGTCAGTGGGTTTTCTCCAGGCAAGAATATTAAAGTGGGTTCTCATGCCCTCCTCTAGGCATCTTCCCAACCCAGGGATCAAACCCAGGTCTCCCGCATTTCAGGTGAATCCTTTACCATTTGAGCTACCAGGAAAGCCCTTACATTGAATAATATTATAGAAAAATTGACAGTGTAAAATATTAAAGATATAATGTGATGAATACAAGTAGAATTATATTTCTCTTTACATAGTTTGGTAGCTAACTGAATTTGCTAAATATTTAAAATAGCTTGCAACCAATTTCCCTCTGGCAAATTATTTTATTTTTATACTCCTTATTTATGAAATTCAACTTTTTAATAACCTAAAAGAGAGAACATGAAAAATGACAGCAGAGAGCAAATTGTTGAATACATATATAGTTCACTACCTAACCTGTATCTTTCTTTTCTACATGAAATCAAATTTCCTAAGATTCTTATATTATTAACATTTCAATCGTGGGAGACATTTATGGGGTTAAAATGGAAAGTGAAATAAATGGAAAGTTGAAATGTGATGCCTTCTGTTTCTGCAATATTGGAAGAGAATCAAATACTAAATAAGGTCTTTAGCAACATCATGTTTCTGGACAAATGATGAATATCATGACTTTTTGTTGTTACAAAAGGAAGCAATTTATTTAACTTCTTTTTTTCCTCCCATTCTTTCTGGTTTATTAGCCTCATTTCATTTCCATAAATTATCCAACTAAAAGAGGAAATGATTAATTGAAGATTGCTTCCTTAAAAACATTATTTCTTGTCATTAACAGCTGCAGCATATTGTAATATATGCTATTCAAACACACTGATGCATTTAAAATAAATTTAATTTTGTTGCTCTCAATTATTTTGCTCTATTAAGTTTAACCCACAAGAATTTCTGTGCCAATTTAACAACTACACCCTTATCTACTGCTAATATTCATGACAAAAGTTTGTATTCAAAACAGTTGCTCAGCGTGAAAAGTTTTTTAAAATGGATTAAAATGAGATTGCTTTCTTTCTGGAAAGATTACTCGTTGGCATGGACATCCTTTAGAGATAGAGGTGACCCTAGAGATGTGAGGATTTATGCATATAATTTCTGAAATCTCTGTTATTATCCCATATTTGGATTTTTGATTTTGGAATACACTTGACTAATCATCATCTTCTACCACATCTCAAATTAACTCATGTAATATTATAAAACTTAACAAATTTAGAAGACTTGAAATGTTTACAGCTCAATCATTTATTCTGTCATATTGAGGGTATACACCCTATGCCATTTTAATTGATTGAACTCTTAATGATTTATGTAATTATGATAACTCTGTGTCTTGAGGATGTCAAAGTTACGTGAGATTTTAGCTTTTAAATGCAGAGTATATCATTACCTTGATTTGCCATTTAGCAAACATCATTTAAGGGTTAATGACACCCTTGTGCCAGAATTTTGGGGGAAAAAAAATGGAAGGAGATAACTAGACTGATAAATAATTGTAACAATTAAGACCACATGTGCTCTAAAAGTACATGTAAAGAGAGGATTTTTGAAAGCATAAAAGAGAAAATACCTTCTTTAATGGGGATGAGAGAGCAGGATTGATGTTGAGAAGGAGTTCTTAATTTGTCTTATTATAGATTCTCAATAAAGTATTTTAAGTTCTGGCATCTAAAATATTGAAAACTTAGTAAGTTTAGAAGTCAAGAATCAAAATGTTGTTCTTGTTTGCAATTACTCTTGGAGAGAAGGAGAGGGAAAGAGAGACAGCAGTAGGGGTAAAGGGGCAGGGGGAAGAAAGGAGGGAAAAATGAGAGAGAGAAAAATGTATAGTTATTAGACCCCTGATGCTTCCTGTGTTGTACAAAATTTACTCAAGTAGTTGGAGTAGAAGGGTCAGAAAAGGGAGTGGGTATTTACTGAGTGCCTTCCAGTAGTCTATTTGGTATAAGTTCAGCTACAAGGACATATTGAACAACACAGGGAATATAGCCAATGTTTGGTAATAATTGTTAATGGAGTGTAACTTGTAAAATTATATAAGAAATAAAACTTAAAAAAATATATTTATTGAGTATCTATTTGTAAGGTGTCAGGTATGGTGAGATTAACAGTAAAAACTGTTACTGAGTTGTGACATGTAAGTACTCAAATATAAGAATACTTATCTGAGGCCACTTTAAATGAAAGTTGTGATCCACAATTAAAAGTTGCTGGTGACAGAAACATTCTACTGCAGAGGAATTAACAGAAACAAATATATTCAGTGGAAATTTTGTCTGTTTAGTGTTTGGCAATTGGCAACAGAACTTTACAGTCATAGAATAGGAGGTCCTGCTGTCATCTGCATACTCATGGTACCTCTGAATATGACTGTGAATGATAGTTAATATGACAGGACTTTTAGCTTACTTACTAACTAGAGTTTCTTTTGCTTTTAATTTTGACAGAGGAGAGAAAGAAAGAGCCAACTTAGAGGAAAATGAAACCTTAAGGTATTGGCAAGAGTAGTTATTAAAGGCCTCAAGCCAATGAACCAGTTTCACCAGTTGTGGTTCTTAGCTTATTCAGGTGGGAAAGTGCCTGAAGGTCATTATATTTTTTGAAGAAACCCATGGTCTATTGCTATATTAAACCATAAATCACTCGGTATAAATCCTTGGCTAAATCAAATAACATATTAGATTCTACTATAGACAAGTAACAGACTTCCCTTGTGGCTTAGATGGTAAGAATCTGCATGCCATGAGGGAGACACAGGTTTGATCCCTGAGTCAGGAAGATCCCCTGGAGAACGGAATAGCAATCCACTCCAGTACCCTTGCCTAGAGAATTCCACCGACAAAGGACCCTGGAGGGCTACAGTCCATGGGGTTGCAAAGAGTTGGACAGGGCTGAGTGACTAAACTTTCACTTTCTTTTCATAGACAAGTAACAGGTGAATTAAAAAAAAAAATCAGGAAACTTGTAAGAGAATTATTTTCTTTACCGTACATTGGGAAATATTTGCTGTCACCAGAAGAGATTTTGGAGAGAACATAAAGACTAAGTTGGTTTGCTAGGACTAAATAAAGTTAGCAGAACACTATGGATCAGTAAGAATGATTAAATTAATTGAGAAGACAAACTGACTTTTTGAAAATGTGCCTAATAGATGTTTTATTTATATTAAGCTCTATTATTTCTTATTGTACAAGTTACATTGATTTTCTTAGCTGAATGTCCGCTAATGTACTGAAGGATTTAAACAGATTTCTATGTTTGAGAGCAATAATTTATTTATGCCTTAGATTTTCTATAGTTATCTGCATTAATTTAAACAGATTAGATGAAAGACAAGTCAAGTATTATAAATTTCTTCAAGAAAAAGACCCAATAAGCATGGCTGGTAAGAGAGAAGATACTGGTGGATCACCATGTTGTTTGTTTTTAAATCCAGCTGATTTTTTTTTCTGCTTTATATTTTTCTGCTATATATATATATATTTTTTCTGTTGTATATCTTATGATTCATTAATGTTTAAAGATTGAATGAAAAGTGTCTTCCTAAAAGTAAAAGGATTTCTTTTCTTAATTAAAAAATCCTTTTTGATTTTTTGTTTGTTTGTTTCACTGGAGTAAGAACACTAAATATGAGATCCACTGTCTTAGCAAATTTATTTTATTTTATTTTTTTTAATTAATTATTTTTTTTTATTGGAGGCTAATTATTTTACAATATTATATTGGTTGGTTTTGCCATACATTGACATGAATCCACCCCAGGTGTACATGAGTTCCCCTTCTGAGCCCCCCTCACACCTCCCTCCTCCCTTTATCCTCCCTCTGAGTCATCCCTGCACACCAGCCCCAAGCATCCTGTAACATGCATCGACCCTGAACTGGCGATTCATTTCACATATGACAACATACATGTTTCAATGCCATTCTCCCAAATCATCCCACCCTCACCCTCTCCCACAGAGTCCCAAAGACTGTTCGTGTCTTTTTTGCTGTCTCGTATACAGGGTTATACAGCCTTGACATACTCCTTTTCCTATTTGGAACCAGTCTGTTGTTCCATGTACAGTTCTGACTGTTGCTTCCTGACCTGCATACAGGTTTTTCAAGAGGCAGGTCAGGTGGTCTGGTTTTCCCATCTCTTGAAGAATTTTCCACAGTTTATTGTGATCCACACAGTCAAAGGCTTTGGCATAGTCAATGAAGCAGAAATAGATGTTTTTCTGGAACTCTCTTGCTTTTTCCATGATCCAGCGGATGTTGGCAATTTGATCTCTGGTGCCTCTGCCTTTTCTAAAATCTGCTTGAACATCTGGAAGTTCACGGTTCACATATTACTGAAGCCTGGCTTGGAGAATTTTGAGCATGACTTTACTAGCGTGTGAGATGAGTGCAATTGTGTGGTAGTTTGAGCATTCTTTGGCATTGCCTTTCTTTGGGATTGGAATGAAGACTGACCTTTTCCATTCCTATGGCCACTGCTGAGTTTTCCAAATTTGCTGGCATATTGAATGCAGCACTTTCACAGCATCCAAATAGGAAAAGGAGTACGTCAAGGCTGTATATGGTCACCTTGCTTATTTAACTTATATGCAGAATACATCATGAGGAATGCTGGGCTGGAAGAAGCACAAGCTGGAATCAAGATTTCTGGGAGAAATATCAATAACCTCAGATATGCAGATGACACTACCCTTATGGTGGAAAGTGAAGAGGAACTCAAAAGCCTCTTGATGAAAGCGAAAGACGAGAGTGAAAATGTTGGCTTGAAGCTCAACATTCAGAAAACAAAGATCATGGCATCTGGTCCCATTACTTCATGGGAAATAGATGTGGAAACAGTGGAAACAGTGTCAGACTTTATTTTTTTGGGCTCCAAAATCACTGCAGATGCTGATTGCAGCCGTGAAATTAAAAGACACTTACTCCTTGGAAGGAAAGTTATGACCAACCTTGATAGTATATTAAAAAGCAGAGACATTACTTTGCCAACCAAGGTCCGTCTAGTCAAGGCTATGGTTTTTCCCGTGGTCATATATGGATGTGAGAGTTGGACTGTGAAGAAAGCTGATCACCTTAGAATTGATGCTTTTGAACAGTGGTGTTGGAGAAGACTCTTGAAAGTCTCTTTGACTGCAAGGAGATCCAACCAGTCCATTCTAAAGGAGATCAATCCTAGATGTTCATTGGAAGGACTAATGCTAAAGCTGAAACTGCAATACTTTGGCCACCTCATGCGATGAGTTGATTCACTGGAAAAGACTCTGATGCTAGGAAAGGTTGGGGGTGGGAGGAGAAGGGGACAACAGAGAATGAGATGGCTGGATGGCATCACCGACTCTGTGGACATGAGTTTGAGTGAACTCCGGGAGTTGGTGATGGACAGGGAGGCCTGGCGTGCTGTGATTCATGGGGTCGCAGAGAGTCAGACACAACTGAGCGACTGAACTGAACTGAACTGATACAGGATTATCATTTGCATCTTTCTAAATTCCATATATATGTGTTAGTATACTATATTGGTGTTTTTCTTTCTGGCTTACTTCACTCTGTATAATAGGCTCCAGTTTCATCCACCTCATTAGAACTGATTCAAATGCATTCTTTTTAATGGCTGAGTAATACTCCATTGTGTATATATACCAAAGCTTTTTTATCCATTCGTTTGCAGATGGACATCTAGGTTGCTTCCATGTCCTGGCTATTATAAACAGTGCTGCGATGAACATTTGAGTACATGTGTCTCTTTCATTTCTGGTTTCCTCGGTGTGTATGCCCAGGAGTGCAATTGCTGGATCATATGGCAGTTATATTTCTAGTTTTTTTAGGAATCTCCACACTGTTCTCCATAGGTGCTGTACTAGTTTGCATTCCCACCAACAGTGTAAGAGGGTTCCCTTTTCTCCACACCCTCTCCAGCATTTATTGCATGTAGACTTTTGGATAGCAGCCATTCAGACTGGTGTGAAATGGTATCTCATTGTGGTTTTGATTTGCATTTCTCTGATTATGAGGGATGTTGAGCATTTATTCATGTGTTTGTTAGCCATCTCTATGTCTTCTTTGGAGAAATGTCTGTTTAGTTCTTTGGCCCATTTTTTGATTGGGTCATTTATTTTTCTGGAATTGAGCTGCAGGAGAGACACAGCTGTATAGAACGGTCTTTTGGACTCTGTGGGAGAGGGCGAGGGTGGGATGATTTGGAAGAATGGCATTGAAACATGTATATTATCATATGTGAAATGAATCACCAGTCCACATTCGATGCATGATACAGGATTCTTGGGGCTGGTGTACTGGGATGAACCAGAGGGATGGGATGGGGAGGGAGGTGGGAGGGAGGTTCAAGATGGGGAACACATGTACTCCCGGGGCAGATTCATGTCAATGTATGGCAAATCCAATACAATAATGTAAAGTAATTAGCCTCCAATTAAAATAAATTTAAAAAATAGTGTACAATACAGTATTGTTCAGCATAGGCATAATGTTATATAGCAGATCTCATTTATTTTGCATAACTAACATTTTATACCTGTTGGATAGCAAATCCTCATTTCCCTTCTCCCCAACCCCTGGCAACCATCATTTTACCATCTGCTTCTAGGATTTTTTACTACTTTAGATACCTCATCTAAGTGAGATCATGCAGTTTATGCTTTTCCATGACTGACTTATTTCATTTAGCATGTTCTCATGTTTCATCCATGTTGTTGCATATTGCAGATATCTACCTTTTTTATAAT
Organism: Moschus berezovskii; assembly: GCF_049115385.1. Classification (NCBI taxonomy): domain Eukaryota; kingdom Metazoa; phylum Chordata; class Mammalia; order Artiodactyla; family Moschidae; genus Moschus; species Moschus berezovskii. Next base: position 44,028,592 of record NC_142462.1, read on the forward strand.
ATTATAAGTAATTCATAAATAAGCATAAGCAAAATAATTTAAATAACAAAAAATGTTAAACTGTACAACAGTTAGCAGGAAAAAATGTATTCTGTGTAAATTCTCATGACCTCTGTGAAAAGGCATTCTAATTATTCATGGTAGCTCCTGAATCACAGATCATCCAGCTCATGTTGGACAAGAGATTCAATTTATCTCTATCCAAAGAAGTAGATGTCTTGCAAACTAGCACAGCAACACATATCATATTTTTTCAATAAAAATATACTAATAATTTCAGGGGGAAAAGAACAACACTGCCATAGTCAAAGTATACATTAATAGACAGATACACATATCTCCCAAATGAAATGAAATGTGACTTGAAATCAGTTAATTATTATTTCTTTACATTTCAGTCATTTCATGATTTTTTTTTTAATTATTATTTCCAGGGACTTAATCTTTTAAATAAGAAGGGACAGATACTTCCCAATATTAGAAGAGTTTTGATTCATACCTAAAACAATAAAGGAAAGGACACTGGGATAGACATCCCTGGGGACAGCAAATACAGACAGAAGGTCGACAATAGACAGGATGAGAATAGGAGATGATGGCCATAGGCTGTGTACAGGGATTGGGTGGAAGCAGGATTTTGGAAAGCTTTAAACTTAGAGCAGATCGTACTGTCTATGACAGACAAAAGTACTCAGATAATTATAATGAGAGTAAAACTGTCAAAGTAATGGAAAAAAGGGGCAAACATTTTTATAATTAAAAATCTAGCTGAGTTTGAAAGAGTAAGCAAAAATTTTTCATGTCTACACTGTCAGTCCTCTGTGCATGTGAAAATATATATTATTTTCTAAATGAATATAATGAGTACCAGATTGTACAGGATATCATAATGGAAACAGGATTATACAAGATAATAAGGAGTTTTTTTTTTCTCTAAATGAGTTTTACCTAGACTCCCTGTGTCATAGTTTTGATCTTAACTGTGTTTCATTTACCACATTGAAGAAGGTTACATAAAGGGTAAAATAATAGAAACTTAATCAGGAAACAGGCTTTCTTATTGCTGTATTTTATTATATACTCTTGCCATATTCTTTAGCCTAATTCTTGAAAATAATAAAAGATGTGTCATTTTAAAATAAGGACAATTGAAACCACATTACATTATAATTGTGCATCTTTCTTCTGAGCCATCCCAAACATCAGTTGATCTTCAGAACAAACTTGTGGATTATTTAAGGGTTATTGGTAGGGAATATAAACTTCCTGAACTCGAAACTTCTGTAAAATACTAGACAAATATTATTGGTTGGTGAATTTAATTTTAAAGATGAAAAACAAAGAGGCAAAATTAAGTTCTCGAAGAAAAACTTGTGTTTTCAAAAACACAATCGAATTACTTTTTCTGCTGGAAAATAGTGCAATATAAACTGGCACAATTAGAGCATAGTTTTACAATGAAAAAAATTTCTTGGAAAGTATTATCATGGCATATAAAGATGTATAGTTACACTGCACATATGACTGATTTTGTTAATGTAATGCTATTTTCTGGTAGACAAATCTCTGTAAATGCATTGTATAACCCATAACGACTAGTCTGTTCAGGTAGACACTTGAGTTCTGAAACCTTGACATTTCTGCCATCCTCAATAAAATTGGAAAAGATTTCCAACTCGGCAAGTCCATCTCCTGAATTTCCAAATAAATACTCTGGAAAATTGAGTTTACTTCTCTAACATTTTGTCATTTCATTTCCTCATCACCGGCCAGAAAATCATCATGGCCACAGCTTTGAAGAAAGAATCATCTATGGAGTAGAAAATAGTAGCACGTTCCTGGAATGCAGTCCGAAATCACAGCGAGCTCTGGTCTATTGGCAATTCCAGAGGCGAAATGAAGAGCGAAAAGAAGAGGTATAGGAAAGAAACTGGATTCACTCTAACATATACTATTAGGTGACCCCAGCGTGGTTGACTTAAGAGGGGGAAAAAGAAGTACTATGAATATTTATTCTTTTCTTAACCTACTAGTACCTATTCATTAAATAAGTATTAATTGAAGATGATTTTATGGCAGGCTTTGTACTAGGAGTTCGGAGAAGGCAATGGCAACCCTCTCCAGTACTCTTGCCTGGAAAATCCCATGGACGGAGGAGCCTGGTAGGCTGTAGTCCATGGGGTCGCGGAGAGTCGCTTTCACTTTTCACTTTCATGCATTGGAGAAGGAAATGGCAACCCACTCCAGTGTTCTTGCCTGGAGAATCATAGGGACGGAGCCTGGTGGGCTGCCGTCTATGGGGTCGCACAGAGTTGGACACAACTGAAGCGACTTAGCAGCAGCAGTGCCGGGAGTTAAAGGAACAAAGTTGAACTGTAAGAATTTAGAAGCTGTTTGCGGCGAGGGAGGGGAAGCGGGGTCAGCGGTACACTTTAGAGATTTTTTTTGTCTGCCTGGAGTTATCTATTGTTATATTCATTTGTATACAAGAAAAAGAAAAATCCTCCTAATTTTAACTTTTGTTCAATTGATTCTGCTATCCAAACATGTTTCCCTTTCTTTATTAACTTCTTCCTCAAATGGGAAGAGGCAGTTAAGAGAAAGGAGTAGGAGATTCAGGAGGAAAGATCTTAAGACCCAGTATTGAACTCTGATGTGAATTATGCACGTAGTTTCATACAAATATTCCTCTTCAATGAATCCATTAATTCCTCTGTAAAATTAAAAAAAATTATACATAGGAAATCTCAGTGAATACGCTGAGGCTTTTAAACTTTTTTTAAAGCTTTAAATAAGGGTAACCATACAATGTACAATGTGATTTATGAATGTACATTTTGCAGACAATTTTACATAAACCGAATGTATAAGTGAAAGTACCCCATTATCTCTTTTGACAGTTGAAGCAGTCTTTGAGCATGTAATGATGTCATATAAATGTTAAGGTTGATTTTATATGTTACCAGCTTAGGCTTTCAGAGATCTCTTGTAAACTTCATTCAGAGTAAAAGTGCAGTTAGACATATTAAATAACATGTCTTCATGTCACATCTAAGACAGGAAATTGAATAAATAAGCATGTAATCCCATAATTTTTCTGCTTGCTCAACTACTGAATTTATTTCATTTTTTCAAACCTTATTATAAACTCATTCTAATGCTGCACTGTTTCTAGTATTATGTTTCTGTATTTCCAATTCCAATATTCACTTTCTCATATATTTATACACTTTATTTTGAAGTTTTAAAATAGAACATATCTTTGTCCTTTCATCCTCTTAATTATTTTAAATTATTATGAGAAATTTTATTAAGACAATAGACAATCAGTATTTTGCAATATGTCTTAAAGACAGGAGAAATTTATAACTCTTTTCTCTGATGGGGAAATGATATAATTTCTCTTAAACTAGAAATTTTACTGTTAAAATGTGCCTTAGTATACAATACAAATTTTTACTGAGACAGATTTTTGGAGCTTATATTTCTTGTAAATATATATGATTTCACTGCTTATTTTCTTTTGCTAGATCAGAGTGGATGATCATATCATCAGAACAGAACAAGGCCTTCTACTGCGTAGTCTACAGCGGAAGGATTCAGGCAATTACCTCTGTCATGCGGTGGAACACGGATTCATGCAAACTCTTCTTAAAGTGACCCTAGAAGTCATTGACACAGAGCATTTGGAAGAACTTCTTCATAAAGATGATGATGGAGATGGGTCTAAGACCAAAGAAACATCCAACAGCATGACGCCTAGCCAGAAGGTCTGGTACAGAGACTTCATGCAGCTCATCAACCATCCCAACCTGAACACAATGGATGAGTTCTGTGAACAAGTTTGGAAAAGGGACCGAAAACAGCGTAGGCAAAGGCCGGGACATACCCAAGGGAACAGTAACAAATGGAAGCACTTACAGGAAAATAAGAAAGGCAGAAACAGGAGGACCCACGAATTTGAGAGGGCACCCAGGAGTGTCTGAGCTGCATTACCTCTAGAAACCTCAAACAAGTAGAAACTTGCCTAGACAATAACTGGAAAAAATGCAATATACATGAACTTTTTCATGGCATTATGTGGATGTTTACAATGGTGGGAAATGCAACTGAGTTCCACCAATTATAAATTAAGTCCATGAGTATACTAACAGGCATTCTTCCAAGTACCAACACCTATTAATAGGGGTCACATGAACACAGGTGTTCACACTCGTGACTTAATGTTTCCTATGAGATTTCACTATACTACAGGTTTCACTTTTTTCTTTGCCTGAGAAATAAAAATGTGATTTGCCATAGTGCCATCTAAAGAATAAAAATGGCATCAGCAAAGCCATTTTATTGAACTAGAAGTTTAAGATAAACTGCATGGATTTACTAAGCTGATGAATATTCCAAAACATTGTTGGATTAAAGGATATCTTTTGGCCACCAACACTCATGTTTATGTGTACTGGAGGAGTAAAATGATACTGAATGAAATGGTCTGTGGAAATAAAAGCAAAAAACATAAACCATTCATCATCCAGAAGAAAAATGAAATACACTGATCTACTACTGATGTCTTTCTTCCAGCTTTGATCTAAAGATGTATTTTATTAAAACTATAATTTAAATGTACCATGACAAATATGCAGAAAAAATTAGCTCTTTTCTAAGCTAGAGTAAGTTTTTGTCTTACAGTTATTGTGGTATATAGTTTTTGTTTTTAAAAAAACTCCAGTTGTGTGCTGCTTTTTAAAAACGTTTTCAGTTTTGCAAGAAGAATAACCAATATTGTCCTAAAGCATATATACATCATTAACAACTAATTCCTAACATCTGAATATAAAGTATGCTTTATTTCTCTGAGGAATTAAGAAAATAGCACCTCCCTTTCTTCAAATATTACCTAAATTAATTAGAAACTGCATAAATATTCTTAGAAAAACAGAACATTTATCTGGAAAGAAAAAAAAAGAAATCAATTTGCAAATGCATTTTGTTGTACCTAATGAATCAACAAAGAGAAAAAGGATTGTATATTTCATAAAAATAGTAAGCATTGGTTTAATTTAATGTTAATAGAAAATGTCTTAATTCTTCACTTGAATCCTTGTCTGGTATTTGAGATATAAAAACTTTCTTGACTCTATTAGGATTTTTATCTGTGTCACTTAATTTTTTTGAGAAGAGGGAAATCAAGTATATTCAGAACAGCATCCTAAAAGCAAATTTCCCAGCTCTGTTCACATTTTTATCACCTGTTTCTTATCTCACCTTAAGACAATTATCTGTCTAAAGAACTCATGATTCCTTTCAAGTCAGTGGGAGTGACTTTTATACAAACTATTTTCCAGGACACAACCCACCCTTAAAACATGTCAAGCTCTTTGTTTTCTGCAACAACTTATAAAATAAGATAATTATTAATTAAGGGCTTGCCTGCTTCATTGTCTTAAGATAAAGATGTAAAAAACCTTCAGCATTGCAATGCAGTTTCTTTTGTGCTGCACTCATCTTTCCAAGAATTTCTCTTTGGGTCCTTCATCCTGCTCAGAAATGCAAAGGAAACATGTTATTGCTAATTAATGAAAGCAGCATTGACATTCTGACTATAGCTGTCTTGGGATTCTAAATAACTCAGAATTAATTTCTCACTCAGACTACAGTGAATTTTCAAAAAATCCTATCAACTGAAATGTTTCACAGATGAAAGAAAGCTCATGTTTCAGTTTTAATGATTACTTTGAATAAATAATTGTTTGACATTTGTTTCAAATGGAAGCCTAGAAGTACCCTATATTCAATTTTAGGCTCTGTTGATTAATACAGTGTTACTTTTAGAAGTGCATCCTCAAATGGTAGCTGAATTTTAAATTATTTGAAGAACAGACTCCTATAGAGAAAAAAAAAAAAAACTGTTTGAGATGTAAATCAAAGAACAAAGAGTGCTCCAAAAATAGGTCATTTAAAATTTTTTCATAGAGTATCTTAACTGTACTGCAATTCAGTATTGCATTTTATTCTAAATTTGCAGCTGAAACACATTTATTGGCAATAACAAAAGTATCTTATTTCTTATTAGTCCTCAAAAATAAAAGATTTGAAAGGATAGAGATTATGTAACTTTAGGGTTGCCTTCTAATATCTGAATGCATTTTGTTCAGCACTATGAAATACCCATAGAAAGAAAGTCTAGATTTCAGTTAAAAGAAACAAACAAATCCACCAGCATGTCTTAATAAATCATCAGGTATACATTTTTGAAGAAAATTATAGATGTAACTTACAGGTAAATAACTCTTATTCCAGTCTTAATCTTCTGCCAGTGTGAATGGGGCAATTTGCACAAAAAATAATCAATATCACATTTATTCAGTTTTAATAGACTTCGGCTCATGCTGGTATCATCAGAGTTGAAAGTTTTTTAAGAGACTCATGTGACCTTGAATAGATTATGACAACAGTCTTAAAATAGGAAAAAGTACATAACAGAAGAGAAATTATGGCCCACTTGAAATCAAATGTAAAATGTAAATGCATGTACATGCACACTTAATGCTACTTTTTATGTATTATTTAGTGATTTTCAATGGTATGTGTTTAATATTTTTGCTACCTACACATTAGGGAAAAGAGATGTAAATAATTTTGAAAATAAGAGGAAGGACAGTGTAAAATGCAACTTTTTGTAGGTACTCCATTTCAGTGTGTTCAACATCATTCTAAAATGCAAGATTTTCCCACATAGGTGACAAAGTGGCTCATGTGCTATTTAAGGGAAGAAGCTGTGTGCCCATTCAATAAGCATGTTTTTTGCCAGGTAGTAAATATGTTCCATATCTGTATTTATCATTGGATTTCAGATGGGAACTAGAAAACTGGAGAGAAAAATGTAATGAAACTGCTGCTGTAAATTACTCCTGTTAGCATGTATTCAGTTGCTAAATACACATTTCTTCAAAATATTTGAATTCAGATGTCTTTACTATTCCGTGTAGCATACAGTGTCAAGGAACATAAGAGTAGAAAAGGTTGAGAACCAGAGTCAAGTTGCTAGCATATTTTTTTATTGTAGTCATCTGTAAGCTGAACTCTATACTTCTGGTGATAAATGTGAATGTTATGCCTTTAAATTGAATATTGTTATTTTATGCCATACTTATAAAGCAAATATGGGGAGGAAATTCTATAGTGTGTCATTGTCATAGTCAGTTTCATTCAAGATCTACAAAGATGCCTGAAAATTATTATTGAAATTGCCTATCCTGAAGGTCATAAGTAAGCATTTTATTAATTTATTAATATGGAGTGATTAGTATAACATTTTGAAATCTTTGTTTTAAGAATTTGTTTTTAAACAAAATTTTCTTTCACTTTAATGGAATCTGTCCAGTTTCATGGCTTCAAATACACACTTAACAAATAGGATTCAAAATTAATGTAACAGTGTATTAGAGATAAAAGAGCCTAATGCCAAAGACATACATGCTTTATATTTTAACTTTGTAATAATTATAAAGTCAGTGTTAATATTTGCAAAATACATATTTCCATCAATAAGAAAGCATTTTTCAAAACTCTGCAGAACCTCTGTTTTACTTCTAATAGTTTATATACTAATTAATTAAATGAACATACTTTTTAAAGTTAAAATACTAAGAGGACCTATACATGAAAGAGAGAATGAGCCCATGGAAATGTTGCCTCATATACTACGGTCATTTTCACAGTCACCCTGACCAAAGAAGACAGCTTGGTTTTCATTTCAAACGTGCAAGCACACATAGACAACAGAGGCAGAGCACCAAATCAAATTAAACCAATAATAATAATATTTTTGAATATAAACAAATCAGTCTTTTAGACATTTTGTTCTTTAGAAACAGATTCCTACCCATTGTATTAAATTCTACTCATAAGTCTTACTACCTGCAATGTGCTAGGCACTGGTAGATAATGAGGATACTAACATGAATAAGGCATAGACTCAAGAGCTCACAGTGAAATAAAGAAAATGGATTGTAATATGACTTGGCATCATCTTACCTGGCCAATTTTCTGATCCTCCCATCCCTAGATTGAACTAACCATCTTCTCTGCACTAAATCTGTGCCTTGGATATAATTTTCACTATCACACTTATCACAAAAATGTAATTTCTTTATTTACAGCCCAGTCTCTTTTCTAGACTGTGAGTGAGCTCCTTGAGGGCAAGGTTTGTATCTAATTTATTTCTGTACCCAGTGCCTAGCATGATGACTGGCACAAGAAAGGAACTCTTCAGATTGTTGCAGAAAAGAACCATGTTACACTGTGATAAGTGCCAAGAGCAAACTCAAAATAAAAGTGCCATGGGAATGTCCAGGCTGTCCAGTTTTCCCAGCACCACTTGCTGAAGAGGCTTTTTTCTCCTTTGTATATTCTTGCCTCCTTTGTTGTGGATTACTTGACCAAGGTGTATAGGTTTATGACTGGACTTTTTATTCTGCTCCATTGATATATATACCAGTTTTTGTGCCAGGATCATGCTGTTTTGATTACTGTAGCTTTGTAGTATTGTCTGAAGTCTGAGACGGTTATGCCTCCAGCTTTTTTTTTTTAATCCCCTCAGGAATGCTTTTGTAATTCTAGGCCTTTTGTGGTTTTATATAAGTCTTAGGATTATTTGTTGTAGTTCTCTAAAATATATCATGGATAATTTGATAGGGATTGCATTAAATCTGTAGATTGCTTTGGGTAGTATGCTCATTTTAACAATTTGAATTCTTCCAAGAGCATGGGATATCTTTCCATTTGTTTGAATCACCATTTGTTTGTTTCAGTTTCTTTTATGAGTGTTTTTAAAGTTCTCAAAATATGGGTCTTTCACCTACTTGGTTTAGGTTTTTTCCTAGGTGTTTTATTTATTTATTTTTTGACCTGAATTTTAAATGGGATTGTTTTACTTTTTCTTTTTGATATTTAATTGTAAGTGTAAAAAAAATGCAGCAGATTTCTGTATATTAATCTTGTATCCTACTACCTTGCTAAATTCATTTATTATTTCTATGTTTTTGCATAGTCTTTAGGATTTACTATATAGTGTGCCATTCAACTGCATATAATGAAAACTTGAACCCCTTCCTTTCCAATTTGGATGCCTTTTATTTGTTTTTCTAGAACACTCCCTCATAACATATCCAAAAATAAACTCAGAATGTGAAGGCCTAAATATAAGACATGACACCAAAAAACTGCATAAGAGAACATAGGCAGAACATACTGTGACATATATCATAGCAATATTTGCTTAGATCAATGCGAAAGAATTAAAAAATAAATGGGACCTAACCAAATTAAATAGGTTTTGCACAGCAAAGACCATCAGCAAAATGAAAAAAATATATATATGGAATGGAAGAAAATGTTTGTGAACAACTAAGAAAGGTTTGATAGCCAAAATATGAATATAGCTCATACAACTCAATATTTAAAGAACAAAACATCCCAGTCAATAGGCAGAAGTTCAAAATAGACATTTCCTGAAAGAAGGATACAGATAGCCAACAGGTACATGAAAAGATGCTCAACACCACTAATTATTAGAGAAATACAAATCAAAACCACCTCATACCGGTCTGAATGGCTATCATCAAAAAGTCTACAAATAAATACTAGAGAGCATGTGGGGGAAAGGGAACCCTCCTACACTATTGGTGCAAATGAAGATTGCTACAGCCACTGTGGAGAATGTATGGAAATTCCTTAAGAAAACTAAAAATAACGTTGCCATATGATGCAGCAATCCAACACCTTGTCATATATCCAAAAAAGATGAAAACTCTAATTCAAAAAGATCCATGCTCCTCAGTGTTCATAACAGCACTATCTGCAATAGCAAGGACATGGAACCAGCCCAAGTGCCTATCAACAGATGATTGGTTTAAGAACATATAGCATATATATATATATATATATATATATATATATATATATACATAATGCAATATTAGCCATAAAAAGGGAAAAAAATACCATTTACGGTAATGGATGGATCTAGAGAGTATCATACTAAGTAAAGTAAATCAGAGAAAGACAAACGTTGTATCACTTATATGTGGAATCTCATAATACAAATGAATTTATTTATAAACCAGAAACAGACTCACAGACATAGGAAACAAACTTACGGTTACTAAAGGGTAAAGGGAGAGGGACAGAAAGACAAATTTGAGTATGGGATTAACAGATACACACTATACAAAAATAGAAAAGCAACATGGATTTACTGTATAGCACTGAAAACTATGTTAATAATGTATAATGGAAAAGAATCTGAAATATATAAAACTGAATCACTTTACTGTGTATCTGAAAACTAAGACAATATTGTAAATCAACTATACTTCAGTTTTTTAAAAAAATGCTATGAAATCAGAGAGGAGTCAAGAATTTGGTGGGAGATATCACAGAAAGCTTTAGAAAAGAAGTGACCCATACACTATGTAATGAAATATGACAGATTTGTCCAAATGAAGTAAAAGAAGGCATTCTGAGAAGACAGAATAAGGAGAAAGGAAGAAAGGTATGAAAACACTTTTGAGAACAAGCATCCCAAATGAGAAGAGCATGGACTTCATAAAGAAAAGTTAAATGCCCCCTCTCTTATGAGTCAAAATGGTGCATTTGTTTGGTTTTTACTGTATTTTGATTAATTGCACTCTCTTTGCAGCCCATATTCTCATCACTGGTACATAATGTCATTCACTCTGCTTGAGTATGCCCTGTGCACCCTTTGCCCTCCCTGTCTTTTCTCTAAATGTTAACCTCTTTGATATTTACTCAGCTGGAGTCACAGCACTGGGAAGTATTCCCACAGTTCAGTTCAGTTCAGTCGCTCAGTCGTGTCCGACTCTCTGCGACCCCGTGAATCACAGCACGCCAGGCCTCCCTGTCCATCACCAACTCCCGGAGTTCACTCAAACTGTGGCTAAGATCAAGTGTAGTATCAAGTGTAGTATTCCCACAATCACTTTCAAATTAATCTTTATGCCATAATCTCTTTGCTGGTTCAAGTGACCACAGGTCAGCTGGAATTTGGAATTCCACAGATGAATAGCTGAGAGAAGATGGCTTCTTCAGGTTAGTCCCACTCCTCTTGTATTTTACCTACCTTCAGCATTATCTCACCCATGTAGCACTAGACAGCCAGGTCATGAGTTCCAACACTGCCTAGCAAGATGACTCACAAACAAGACTTCGCCAAAGGTAGCACTGAAATAAGCAGCATGTGTTTGTTCAGTGGATGCCCTAGATGGAGTCCGTTACAGCTAAACAATAACACAAGTGAAGTTAGCACATACAGTTGACAGGCAAAGACTCCCATTTTCTGTTCTTAAATGAAAATTTTTTTTAAAAAAGTGAGAGCCACATCTTGAGTCTGTCAACTCCATATCACCATTATAATGTCAAATTTTCTCTCCTATAACAAAAATATATATATATCTTATTTCTCTTAACCTAAACATTATACTTGTAGATGCAGTATTTACTTATACAGTACCTAAGCAAAAGGTTTCATAAATGTGTTCAAATCATCACAGTTTGGGTGATTTTGAAGTTTTAACTTCCATTTTCTCTGTAAACCTCACTGAAGCATTAGATCTCAAGTAAATATGTTTTTTAAAAAAATCCATGTTATTTGTGTAGCCCAATTCTTGAAGTTTCGATTGTTTGGTTGATAATAAGTCCAGAGAGGCTTAAACTTTTTCAGCAAAGTTTTGTGTCTGAAAATCAAATAGCTTTTCCACTTTACAATTTATTTACTACAATTTTTAGTGGGTTTGCACCTTTGAATTTCAAAATAAAGAATGAATTTTGTTAGTCCTCAAATATTCTTATTTGAATTAAATCAGTGGTAAATATCAAGAAATTAATACATATCGCCATGTACCATTTAATAAATCCTACTTGAATTTAGATACTGACTGAAAATGATTCATCTATACTGTATTGTTGGCATGTACCAATTTCAGAAAAAAAAATGTTCATTTCCTTCTTTGTATTACTTTTGATTCTAAAGTATATATTTGTTGAAATTAACTTTTACTATTTTGGTTTAAGAGGCAGTTTAAATTTATTACCTAGTGAATAGTATACAGCATGATAAATAAAATCTGGCATCTATATGAAAAAGTGTACTGTTAAAAAGTATATTGAATTCTTAACATTATAAAATCTGTTCACTCAGAAAAGCATAAGTAAATTCTCATCCCAAGATTATTACATTTTGACCTAATCTATAGTCTAGTCACTAACTTTAGAAACATGCCATTATTAAGACTTCTCCTTTAATTTCTTCATAGGTTTAAAATATAAAAAAACAAAATCACATATTCTGGATTACAAAATCCATAATACATTCATAAAAATAAGATATCCTATTCCCTTTGGAGATTGGAATGTAACTTGCAATTATTCCTATACTGGTCTCTTTTGAAGCTCCTCTTAGACATTGGACAGTTTATTAAAATTGTTTAATATCAGGTGGCTCTGTATTCACTATTGAGAAGTAATATTCTTGAACTTCTTTGAAGGAAATGCTTATATATTTTATAAAATTATCTGACTGATATCAGTACATAATAAACCTAAGAAGAAATTTTATGATATATTGCATTATATTGTATTTAATATTTTAATTTTAAATAAAATCAATATAAGCAAAGTATAAAAGCAATAATAAAGCCTTACTAAAGCTACTTCTTGACAATAGCAATATTATATTTTTATATCACTTTATAATGATCCAGGTATTTTTGTGATCTCATTTGACCCTCTTTATATGAAGTAGGGCAATTTTATTATTGTAACTTTGTAGGAAAGAAAAGTAATAAGTGATTTGTCTTAGATCTTACATTTAGACTTATTAATCAATAATTTAGGTCTAATGTTGAAACATTAACCTTTTAAACCCCAGATTACAATCTTGTTATTTTATCTAATTAGAACAGAAACTTTTATCACCACATTTCATCATATAGTAAAAAAAAAGTCTATTAAACTTTTAATAAATTACCACTCCAAAAGTGTTATTTTGTTTCAGTCTTCTAAAAATAATGTACATTCGAAGAAATAACTTATTGACTTGGGTACTTGATAAGATATTAACGTGAAAGATGAAAGGTCCAATGAAAAGTTCATCAGTCTTCAGTTATAAAATACTTAATGTCTATACTTTCTCAAAGAAAAAAATATTGGTTACTTCATGACTTGTTCTTAAACAATTGAAGCAAAAAAGAAAACTTTTATACTAAATGAGCTTTTTTCACATATTTAACTATGTGACAGAAATAATAAAAATATTTTGGAATAATAAATGCATTTTAAAGTCTGTGTTTATAAATGAAAATTATTTTTTTAGAAAATACTTTAATTTTTAATAACAATTTGAAGTGTATACTTTTGTGTGAAATAATATCCTTACAAATTTAACATATCAAGGACAGCATTCCATGAGCAAACTTTAAAAATATACAGCATTTTCATAAAAATACATAGTGAAAAAACTTTATACTTCTTATTGAATTGCTACTTTCTAATATGTCATGATTATCAGTGCCTTATGTCAATAAATGGCAGAAGAAATTCTATACAGATTCCCATTCTTCAACAATAGTAATTATAAACATTCTATGTACATACATTCAACTTAAATATATATAGTTTTTGAAATAAATTATGTTTTTACTGGACATATATGCCTAGATAATATAACTTTAAAACTTTAAAGAATATGATAGAAAATTTCAAGAATCCTAAATTGTATGAATGATATATTTTGTTGAAATCCTAAATTTTTCAATATGTCACTTGGTTTTAAAATTCTCCAGTCCCACCCATTAAATGAGTGTCTCAATGGAAATGAACTCTAGCAGACACCAGCTTCCTTAGGAAATATGCATCAAGATACGTTAACTTCCAATTAAATATGGTACCCCAGAATGTCAGATTTGTTCTTAGTATTCACTAGGTTGTCTGAACCATTTTGAAAATGGTTATTTCAAAATCCAAGATTAAGTATTAAATGTAGATTAAATTTGTCAATTCCATGTGGATGTCTTTCATCTCCACTTGTATTATTGTGTCACTTCTGTTGTACCATATGGTATCTCACAGTTGTGTGTTTTGAAAACTGGGTCAATACAGTAATGTTTTAAAACAGTATTTCTATATAATTATGAGCCTGTGGTCTCAGAAAAAATTATCCTTGAGTGAATAAAAGCATTCTTATTGCCTCATACACTTCCAAAATATAAGCTGAAATCAAAACTTCAAAACAAACAAAACCTCATTGTGTTTTGAAGAACTTGCCATCTTCTTATTGTTTGTTTAGTCCTTTAAAAATTAAATACTAATTTCCCTGATTCTCTTCCATCTTCTGCAGTTTCTGTCGCATCTTTCCTACCAGTTAGCAATCCATTTTAAAAAATTCAGTATCCTCTAAAGAAGATGTGGTACATATGAACAATGGAATATTACTCAGCCATAAAACAGGACAAAACTGGGTCATTTGTAGAGACATGGATGGACCTAGAGACTGTCACAAAGAGTGAAATAAGTCAGAGAAAAACACATTACCACATATAACTGGAATCAGGAAAACTGGTACAGATGAACCTATTTACAAGGCAGAAATAGAGATACAGATGTAGAGAACAAATATGTGGACACCGAATAGGGGAAGGGGGTGTGATGAATTGTGAGACTGTGATCGACATATATACACTAATGTGTGTGAAATAGATAACAAATGAGAACCTGCTGTATAGCACAGGGAACTCTACTTAATGCTCTGTGGTGACCTAAATGGGGAGGAAATCCAAAAATAAGAGATGTATATATACATACAGCTGTTTCCCTTTGCTGTACAGCAGAAACGAATACAACATTGTAAAGCAACTATACCCCAATTTAAAATTGAAAAAAAAGTCAGTACCCTCACTGATGATCCATCTAACATCTTGATTGCACAGTTAATTGACCTATTTCTCCAATTCACCTTCAGTCATCAAACAGAGACCGGAAGACTTCAATGGCATGTAAAACAAAAATGAGAATAAGGGCATGAGCTGTGGTTAGAGCAAGGAAAGTAGAGCACAGTTTCCAGAAAAGGAAGATATAGGCCTCAGACCATTTATTTTGCATGTGTTGAGTGCATCATAAGTAACAGACACAATATGCTATACGTGGGTATCAAGGAAGAGAAAAAAATGTGTCTCTTATTTTGAGAAACTCACAAAATCAAATGCCAAACACCAGAAGAAAACATATCAAATACCATAGATGGGGTATACTAGTATTAAATCATCATAGTTATAGTAGAACTGGTAGCAGTGATACTGTTTATAACATACTGTTTTTTTTTAACAAAGTACTTTATTTGTATTGCTTTATTTAATTAATACAACAGCTCCACAAACCTTGTTATTTAGTACCTATTTAATCAATAAAGAAACTGGCACACTGGTTAAATAACTGATTAACTATAATTCCTGATAATGTTTCTAGAAACATAAGTAGTTATTGTAATATTATTTAAAAGAATGCTGTACAGAAAAGAAAGAAAAAGTATGTCAACAAATCTTAGAAAATGAAGAAGACAGGATCTGGATCAACTAAGGAAGCAGAGAACACCTTTTTCATAAAGCAAGGTAGTCAATCAATGGGCTTTTTTCTCTATTTCTTCTGATAATGGTGAAAAAATCGTTTTCCTTTTTAAAAAATGAATAAACAAAAGGTTCTTAATTATGTCTGTTGCTGCCCTCAGTCATTCATCCCACCATGTCTTCTCAGTCTCTTGTACCTACAGTTCCTCTCTACCATTCTAAAGCAATAAGTATTAACAAGAATAATTTCCCTCATTTATACTATTCATCAGAGTACTTTTCTACTTGCCTTTTCCCATAAGAATTCTCAAAAGAAATTATAAATATTCCAAATAAAAGATAAATAACTTAGGTGCTTGACATTTATCCTCTTGTAAAACCTCATTAAATGAGAAGATACCAGCAGATTTTTCTTAATTTCCATCTAGGTCAATTTGTAATTTTTAGGGCTACTGTCTGTCTGCCATCATCACCCCAAAGGATGTGTCTCTATAAGTGACTCACCGAGTTGTTCTGTATTAAGTAATCACTTGCACGTGTATAGAGTTTCCAGAGTTAACATTTTCAAGCCTAGAAAGAAGACATTTCTCTATACATTATATCTATCCTCCAGAAAACAAAATAATCCTTTTTTATACAGTCTCAAATAAATCACTTTTGCATTATATGCTTTTGGGTATGAAATCTTCAGACACAGTCTGAGCAATTGCAAGTTCTGGTAAAGAACTTTCAAAAATAGAATTGAACTTGGAAAATATAAAAAATTATATTTCTTTTAGTAAGATATAATTTACAGGAATAAAATATAAGAACAGGCATTTACTCATAGTCTCTAAAGAACACATGAAAAAGACCACTACCATAATTCACACCTAGAAAGATAATAATTTATGCAAAATCACTCCCTTTAAAATGTAGAGATGAAAAGAGACATGACACCTCAAAACCCTGCCAAAATAAGGATAAACACAAGAAATAAACCATATGTGTTGTGGGAGGCAAATCACAAAGAAACTGTTAGGCTAAAATAAGATCAAACTATGACATGATCCAGATGTTCACTAGTATGACGGTCTCAGCAAAATCTGACGGACATCAAGGTCTGGTTGGAAGTGATAAAAATTTCAAAAGTGTGAATAATGATCAGCTTCAATTACTTGGTAATTCTTTTTTAAATACTTGCTTTTTGTCTGAAGTATTATCATCTTTCAGCTGTATCTTGGAAAGTGATAAAATGAAGCATAAAGAGATCAAACAATGATTGCAAGCTTGAAGTAGAATTATTCTATTCATATGAACTCGATACCATTTGAGCTGGTGTCTAGAAAAGACTACTGTATCTATTACACAAGCTAGAAGGAGAAAAAGAATAAGGACTGTACAAAAAGTATTTTATACTGTCCTGATGCTAAAGCTGAAACTCCAATACTTTGGCCACCTCATGAGACGAGTTGACTCACTGGAAAAGACTCTGATGCTGGGAAAGGTTGGGGGCGGGAGGAGAAGGGGACGACGGAGAATGAGATGGCTGGATGGCATCACCGACTCTGTGGACATGAGTTTGAGTGTACTCCGGGAGTTGGTGATGGACAGGGAGGCCTGGCGTGCTGTGATTCATGGGGTCGCGGAGAGTCGGACACGACTGAGCGACTGAACTGAACTGAACTGAACTGAAAGCTGGAGAAGACTCTTGAGAGTCCCTTGGACTGCAAGGAGATCCAACCAGTCCATTCTAAAGGAGATCAATCCTGGGTGTTCATTGGAAGGACTGATGCTAAAGCTGAAACTGCAATACTTTGGCCACCTCATGCGACGAGTTGACTCACTGGAAAAGACTCTGATGCTGGGAAAGGTTGGGGGCGGGAGGAGAAGGGGACGACCGAGAATGAGATGGCTGGATGGCATCACCGACTCTATGGACATGAGTTTGAGTGAACTCCGGGAGTTGGTGATGGACAGGGAGGCCTGGCGTGCTGTGATTCATGGGGTCGCAGAGAGTCGGACACGACTGACCGACTGAACTGAACTGAACTGAACTGAAGTAAAAAGAGCATTAAGTTCAGAACTCAATGGGCAGTATATATATTCATGGTAGTACTGAAGATAATCTTCAGAGAAAACTGAACTAGAGTTTCATACCTTGCGTCTAGGTCTACTAACTGGATACATCTCCAGGCTCTGTGTTCCTCAGTGTTTGTGATCAGTCTTGCTATGTTTAAATGTCTTTTACTGAATACAACACAACTATTCAGCTTTCTTTTATTGACCAGATGATATAACATTTAACATAACATTAAGGGATGGGGTTGGTGATGGACAGGGAGGCCTGGCATGCTGTGATTCATGGGGTCGCAAAGAGTTGGTCACGACTGAGTGACTGAACTGAACTGAAGGGATGGGAAGATACTGCTCAAAAAGAAGAAGTTTTAAGAGCATAGAGGCAGGAAAAAACAGACATTGTGAGAGCATGATGAAAGAATGGAAGCTGGGAAGGCAAGGGAAGAAAGTGCATTGATCTTTAAAGGAAGTAAAAGCCGAAAGGAACACAGATAGCATCTCTTTTATTAACTGTAAGTGCTTGGGTTCCTATGTGCTTCTTCTTTATCCTTATGGAGATCCCTGTCTTACATACTATTGATCTATCTTTAACTTGTCTACTTTGGTCAACCATTTAATTTACTAAGTCCAGTTACTCAGAACCTGTAGTCAACTGTGGACTCTCAATATTGGTATCACCTGGGAGTTTATGAGAACTACAGTTACCCAAGACCCTCCCTAGACCTACTAAATCAGAACTAAAAAGCATGTTAGCTCAATCCCCCAATAATGTTTGAGCAGCAAT
This sequence comes from Moschus berezovskii, assembly GCF_049115385.1. Taxonomy (NCBI): domain Eukaryota; kingdom Metazoa; phylum Chordata; class Mammalia; order Artiodactyla; family Moschidae; genus Moschus; species Moschus berezovskii. The sequence goes on from NC_142462.1 coordinate 44,047,069, forward strand.
TCCCTGACTCATTCCTATAGATTTGAATCTCATTTTCTTTCAGGCACACACATTTAGCCAGCCCTTCCTGGTTGATTTCTCAAGATTTCACTGGCCTCCCATTGCTCCATGCAGGATTTTGCCTGTCTGTCCTATGAAGGCTAATCTGCTTCCAGGGTCTATAGGCACCTAGAGGCCTGAGACCAGTCACTAAGATGTCTGGGCCCTTGGATGTCAGGTAAAAATTACTTATCTCATTAGTTTAGAGAAACTGTTGTATATTTCAAGAATGATTGTGATAGAAATTGACAGAAAGTTGTCTTTTAAGTAATATTTGCTCATCAATGATAATAGGCTAAGCTGAAGGTGGGAGATTCTTAGAAGATAATTCTACTATTCAGATGTTTTAAAGTTTTGTTTCCTGTGTTTAGTTTTGGGGTGTTTCTGTATAAAAAAAAATACAGAAAAGTTCAGCTGTATAAGTAGCTTTATCTAGTTTTTGAATAATATTCTTATGAGAAGGAGCATAGCACAATACGAGAATATATTTTATCAACAATATTGTCACCTCATCTCCTTAGATTTCCTGGGATAATGAAATTACAGATTTTCCTGAAGGATCTCAACATTAGGCTTCCTAAAATTTAGCAGCAGTATGAATGACTGCATTTCTCAACCACTTTTTTTCTAGTAATTTTATAACATTTAAATTCTATGAAGAAAATATAGTAATTTAAATACTTCCTGTAAATAGGACTACTTGAATTTCCACCGGAAAGTCTTTTTAAAATAAAATATGCATTTTAGCAAAACAATAATCAAAGTCTATTTCCTTAGACTATTTTGGTGCCATTAAATCTCAATAATGTGTAATGCTAATACTTAAAAGCATGAGCAGCTTTAACAGTGTACGCATGTGTACATGCCATATATTTCTAAGATTTATTTTTCACTTCTTCCTGGGTGGTCTCTACTACTGCCTTTTACACGACAACCAACTGATCCCAAAGTTCAGGGTTATTGAAAAGCATCATAAATAAAACCCATGTGTATGTTGTTTAAGTACCAGATGATATTTACAAAGGTTTCAGCAACTTTGTCAGTTCACTGCCAGCAAAAATTACCAATGTCTGCCATTAGTTGTACAATCACAAATGTTTTTGTAAGGTTGAATTTACCCTGATAATCTTTCCTGGAAAATTCTAGTAGAACTGTAAAGGAATGATATTATTTATGTTGCACTCACTGTTGCATGTCAAAGCAATGATACTGTCTGTTTAAAGCAGCCCTTGAACTTCTTGTTGGACTCCCAATTGTCACAGATCTATACCTTCTTGAGGAAAGAATGTCTGTCTTTAAGAGAAAGTCTCTATGCTATTTTTTTCTATGAAAATAGTTTTCTGATTAGCAGAAACATGTGAGCCTATTAAAAATCACTTCCCCAAAAAAACTAGTTAGTAGTGAAGTATTGGATGTTTTATGTCAATGAGATTTCAGGAAGTGAGGACTTTAAATTAAATCTCAAGAGGGTTTCCAGTCATGGAGTTTAAAAAGTGCAGTTTTCTTTTAATATCTCTGTAAATCATCTTAAAATACTGCTGATTTGCTAATGTGTAACACAGACCTCTAGACTTTTTGTTGAGGAAAAAGGATAAATTGGGATCAATGGGAATGGGAGCCTGGGGGCAATTGAGGTACAGAAAATTTTCAAAGCAGTTTTTGAATAGTTGTGAGGACAAAATGAGGTTTCATTGGTGGCTCAGATGCTAAAGAATCTGCCTGCAATGCAGGAGACCAGGATCCGATCTCTGGGTCAGGAAGGGAAACCCACTCCAATATTCTTGCCTAGAGAATTCCATGGACAGAGGAGCCTGGCGGGCTACAGTCCATGGAGTTGCAAAGAGTAGAATATGACTGAGCAACTAACAATACACTTCAAGGAAAAAATGAAGTCACTGCCAAAGAAGTTCTGGTTTTCTCTCCCAGTCATGAAACATAAGCATTTCATGTTGTACCATTGAGTATCAGCTTTTAGATACGACTTAAAGCAGAATTGTATTTTTTATATTTTTAGCATAAAAGGGTAACCTTGGATAAAATCTCACGTAGCATCAACAGCTATGTCATTAGCCAATACTAAAGAATTTAAAACCCCAAATCTACATTTGTATCAAATAAATCACTCCAGTCTTAGGTCACTTTGGCAAATTGTGACAGTTTCTTTGAGCATTTAGAAGTTGTTTCCATGGCCAAGTACAGTAAACAATCCATGTTTTTTACTGGTCAGTTCCTGTACTGATCACCATAGAATAGTGGCCAGTAGCTTACAACATATAAATGTTATATAGAGTGGTCAAGGTTTTAATCAATCAGGCTGCTACTGCTAAGTCGCTTCAGTCATGTCCGACTCTGTGCGACCCCATAGGGCAGCCGACCAGGCTCCACCGTCCCTGGGATTCTCCAGGCAAGAACACTGGAGTGGGTTGCCATTTCCTTTTCCAATGTGTGAAAGTGAAAAGTGAAAGTGAAAAGTGAAAGTGAAGTTGCTCAGTCGTGTCCGACTAGTAGCGACCCCATGGACTGCAGCCTACCAGGCTCCTCTGTCCATGCGATTTTCTAGGCAAGAGTACTGGAGTTGCTTGCCATTGCCTTCTCCGTAATCAATCAGGAGTGTCTGCAAATTAGAAGAACTCCACTTTACAGGAGCCCTCTTATCCTTTACACCTTGAGGCTGAATAGAGGACCACACAGGACAAGGGTACAGGACTCTGACCACTTTCAGAGAAAAAGGATATCTTCTAAAGCTAAAGCAAAAGAACTACCTGTGGGTGAAAGGTCACAGGAGATGCTAGAAAATGGAAGTAGAAAATGAAGTGAGTAAAAGGTAACAGGGAACTATAACTTAACCTTCCTTCCTTTAGGAAACATGACTTTTCAAAAGGAAAGAAAAATAAGGAAGATAATTTTAGAATTTGGGTTCATCTGTAAAAGGACATGATTAAAAAGATTGATTCTGGGAGTTGCTTATTTAGCTCAAAATACTCAAGACTTGGGTTATTTCATCTGAGTTCTAAAGAGCTGTGTGTATGTGCTTATGTTTTTGTGTTTGTGTGTGTGTCAGTTCAGCATATATAAACTAATAACCCTTTTTGTATTCAGATTTTAAAGCTGGTAACTTGTAGAACCCTTATTTTCAAGGCTAAAATTGCTTGTTGGGAATCTACAGTGTTTATATCTCAAGCACCTATTCACTTTCCCCATCTGTGCTTTCTAAACACCATTAACTAGGAGAATAGATCATAGCTTCTCTTTCTCTAGAGATGTCCATTTCAGTGAGGAGAAATTAAGTGGTCCCACCTTATCTCCAAACTCACAGGCAACTCATTTGGAAAATAAAATGAGGTACAGCAAATCACAGTTGTGGGTTTCTCCTATAAAACTTTCCAGACAACCTCTTATCTCTTGCCCCTGCTGCAATCCACCTTCAGTGCCCACTGCTCTTCCACATCCACCCCAACTCTATGCCTCTAGTCTACACGTCTACACTCAGCCCAAGCCGACCATGACACTATTATCTGTTCTCCTTTGAGCACATCTCTGGATACTCACACATCTAGCACCAGACACTCTCTGAGGCCACAGCAGCCCCTTGTGCCAGTTACTGATGCCATCCCAAATCCTTCACTACCCCAGTCTTGCTACACCTGACATAAACTGGTTCCTGTTATATTCAATAGAATTGAGCAATAGAAGAAGTACATCTAGACAGATTTTTTAAATTTCCTCAATAATCTCTTTTAAAAGAGTGTTAAAATGATGGCACTGACAACCCACTCCAGTACTCTTGCCTGGAAACTCCCATGGATGGAGGAACCTGGTAGGCTGCAGTCCATGGGATCGCAAAGAGTCGGACACGACCGAGCGACTTCACATTTTACTTTCATGCATTGGAGAAGGAAATGGCAACCCATTCCAGTGTTCTTGCCTGGAGAATCCCAGGGACGGAGGAGCCTGGAGGGCTGCTGTCTATGGGGTCGTACAGAGTCGGACACGACTGACATGACTTAGCAGCAGCAGCCGGAGGATGATGGCAAGATAAAGGATTATCACTAAGACTTTCTTCTGTCTCACATTAGAATACTCAAATGGAACATTCTTCACTTCTAGAAGTGTAGTTTCTAAAGGAGAAAGTAAAAGGAGGCCTCCAAATCTTTCATCAAGCTTCCTCCATGATTACAGTGGAAAGAAGGTAAACCAATTAAGTCCCTTAGGATATGCTATAAATATTTTAAAACTGTTCCAGAAAGATTTGAAAATATGAATCTATCCACCTCCCAGATTGTACTTAGTAATGTAATAAAACTTTTATAAGTGAGGGAAGTTCAACAATCTAAGTCACAATATTAAATATTGAAAGGGAAGCATTTGGGGGCCAACAAGGCTCTGCCCTGAATCTCATCCAGATTATTCCCCTTCTGCCTGCCTGGCTGCTAAGTTCACTTTCAGTTTCTCTTTCCATGAGAGACCTCAACAGTTTTGCTCATAATTGGGGGTACTAAGGCTCTTGTTCCAAGTTTATTGTGATCCACACAGTAAAAGGCTTTGGCATAGTCAATGAAGCAGAAATAGATGTTTTTCTGGAACTCTCTTGCTTTCTCCATGATCCAGCAGATTTTGGCAATTTGATCTCTGGTCCCTCTGCCTTTTCTAAAACCTGCTTGAACATCTGGAAGTTCACGGTTCACATATTGCTGAAGCCTGGCTTGGAGAATTTTGAGCATGACTTTACTAGCGTGGGAGATGAGTGCAATTGTGTGGTAGTTTGAGCATTCTTTGGCATTGCCTTTCTTTGGGATTGGAATGAAGACTGACCTTTTCCAGTCCTGTGGCCACTGCTGAGTTTTCCAGATTTGCTGGCATATTGAGTGCAGTGCTTTCACAGCATCATCTTTCAGGATTTGAAATAGCTCAATTGAAATTTCTTCACCTCCACTAGCTTTGTTCGTAGTGATGCTCTCTAAGGCCCACGTGACTTCACAGTCCAAGATGTCTGGCTCTAGGTCAGTGATCAAGCCATTGTGATAATCTTGGTCATGAAGATCTTTTTTGTACAGTTCTTCTGTGTATTATTGCCACCTTTTCTTAACATCTTCTGCTTCTGTTAGGTCCATAAAATTTCTGTCCTTTATCGAGCCCATCTTTGCATGAAATGTTCCCTTGATATCTTTAATGTTCTTGAAAAGATCTCTTGTTTTTCCTATTCTGTTGTTTTCCTCTATTTCTTTGCATTGATCGCTGAGGAAGGCTTTCTTTACTCTCCTAGCTATTCTTTGGAACTCTGCATTCAGATGGGTATATCTTTCCTTTTCTCCTTTGCTTTTCACTTCTCTTCTTTTCACAGCTATTTGTGAGGCCTCCTCAGACAGCCATTTTGCTTTTTTTCATTTCTTTTCCATGGGGATGGTCTTGGTCCCTGTCTCCTGTACAATGTTACGAACCTCCATCCAGAGTTCATCAGGCACTCTATCAGATCTAGTCCCTTAAATCTATTTCTTACTTCCACTGTATAATCATAAGGGATTTGATTTAGGTCATATATGAATGGTCTAGTGGTTTTCCCTAACCTCAGATATGCAGATGACACCACCCTTATGGCAGAAAGTGAAGAGGAACTCAAAAGCCTCTTGAGGAAAGTGAAGGAGGAGAGCGAAAAGGTTGGCTTGAAGCTCAACATTCAGAAAACGAAGATCATGGCATCTGATCCCATCACTTCATGGGAAATAGATGTGGAAACAGTGGAAACAGTGTCAGACTTTATTTTTTTGGGCTCCAAAATCACTGCAGATGCTGATTGCAGCCAGGAAATTAAAAGATGCTTCCTCCTTGGAAGGAAAGTTGTCACCAACCTAGATAGCATATTAAAAAGCAGAGACATTATTTTGCCAACCAAGATGCGTCTAGTCAAGGCTATGGTTTTTCCCGTGGTCATGTATGGATGTGAGAGTTGGACTGTGAAGAAAGCTGATCGCCGAAGAATTGATGCTTTTGAACTGTGGTGTTGGAGGAGACTCTTGAGAGTCCCTTGGACTGCAAGGAGATCCAACCAGTCCATTCTAAAGGAGATCAATCCTGGGTGTTCATTGGAAGGACTGATGCTAAAGCTGAAACTCCAGTACTTTGGCCACCTCATGCGATGAGTTGACTCACTGGAAAAGACTCTGATGCTGGGAGGGATTGGGGGTGGGAGGAGACGGGGACGACAGAGAATGAGATGGCTGGATGGTATCACCGACTCGATGGACATGTGTTTGAGTGAACTCCGGGAGTTGGTGATGGACAGGGAGGCCTGGTGTGCTATGATTCATGGGATCGCAAAGAGTTGGACATGACTGAACGACTGAACTGAACTGAACTGAACTGAAGGCTCTTGTATTATGATTATAATCTGAGTGTACTTAAAAAAAATCATCCCATTTTCTATATTATTCTATGACCATACTCTGATTATGTTAACCTTGAGTTCTGTTAATCAGAAACAAATGCATATGCCAGACATCTATCACAAGCTTAGAACACATAAAAATTCATACAAAATTACATTATAAAAGAGTCAACACTGAGCTTAGGAAAACCAGAAAAGATTGATATATCTTACTTATTCCCTTATAAATATTTATCAGGTCTTTACTATGTGACAGACACAAGAGATATAAATCTGACTTCTGTGAGGTGACAACCTATAAGCTGAGTGTTAACACTGAAATATATAGTAGAAAGCAACAAGCATATTACAGAAAATAAGAGATTTACATACTACTGAAATTCATAGATTATTATATTTAAAAAAAAAGAATCTCAGATGTAGTTCTGGAACAACTTCCCTCTCCCAGAGAGATTCAGCATTCTTAACCCCATTATACAGAGAGACGGACAAATAGTGGAAGGTTTTGATGCTAAAGTTCATGGCTCTTTATATATTGCTTTCACACTGATTATCACTGTCTTCTATGATATACAAAGTTGACATAAACATTTCTCTGTGGTAACTAAAATATTTATGCAAATTCATGCATATAAAATGTTTTGTATAAATATTTTTGAAATTTGAGGAATAAATATTTCAGTTTGGTAACTTTCTGCTTTATCAGTTTGCCTACTGGTAGCCTCAATGACTTCATACCTAGTAATCTCTCCTTTGGAGAAGGCAATGGCAAGCCACTCCAGTACTCTTGCCTAGAAAATCCCATGGATGGAGGAGCCTAGTAGGCTGCAGTCCGTGGGATCGCTAAGGTTGACATGACTGAGAGACTTCACTTTCACTTTCCACTTTCACACATTGGAGAAGGAAATGGCAACCCACTCCAGTGTTCTTGCCTGGAGAATCCCAGGGACAGGGGAGCCTGGTGGGCTTCCGTCTATGGGGTCACACAGAGTCGGATACGACTGAAGTGACTTAGCAGCAGCAGCAGCAATCTCTCCTTAATATTTGTTTTGGTTTTAATGAAGAAAGATCCTAGGAGTTTAGATTACTCATTTCACATAACTCTGATTTATGCACAATTTATATATATATGTATATCTATGTGTGTTCACTTTTAAAAACGTGTTGAAAGAGTTCAGTCTTGAGAATGGGTTTATGCTAAGGGAAAGCATCATCAAGCTGTCAGCTTTTCAAGCAAAGACCAGTCAGAACATGAGTATCTTGGGATTTTGCAACAGCTGTTTTCACATCATAAAGTGTCTCAGTCTAATTTTCTTGGCAATATTTGTTTTTGACATTTTATTTTTCAATTCAAAGACATTTCAATGTGTCATTATCTTGAACAATGTAATATGACCTGTTTCCAGATAAGTATAGAAACTTAACAAAAGTTCCATGATTTTAGCCAACCTGCACCTGCCACCTTCCCTGGAGACCCAGTCCTGTGTGGTTTTTTTTTACATGAAGTAAAAGCTTTTTACAGATCACACTTCAGTAATTCACAAATGCTGTGGAGTTGTAAAGCTCTCTCATTATGTGATTTTTGCCTTCTATCTATAGCATCTTGGAAAATTTGAAGGAATCTCAAGTTAATCTAATCTTTCTGAAAGCCAAAGTGATAAAATTACATAATGAGATGGAGAGGAGATTATAAAGTAATTATTTCTCCCCTTTGGATTGGGCTGGCATGCCTGTGTAAGGAATTGCTTCAACACATGACGTCTCTTTCTATACCCCTGATTCATCTATAACCACTCCAAGAGAACATCTTTCTGCCTTTATTCATTCGTTCATTCTGTAACTATGGCGCTGAGTGCCACGCATTGTTCTTGTTGTTGTTCAGTAACTAATCATGTCCAATTCTTTGAGACCACATGGACTGCAGCACACAAGGCTTCCCTGTCCGTCACTGCTTTCTGAAATTTGCTCAAATTCATGTCCATTGAATTGGTGATGCTACCCAACCATCTCATCCTCTGCTGCCCCCTTATAATCCTGCCTCAATTTCCCCAGCATCAGGGTCTTTTCCAATGAGTCTGCTCTTCACATCAGGTGGTAAGGTATTGGAGTTTCAGCTGTAGCATCAGTCCTTCCAATGTCTATTCAGGGTTGATTAGGATTGACAGGGCTGATTAGGATTCAGGGTCCTTTAGGATTGACTGGTTTGATCTCCTTGCTATCCAAGGGACTCTCAAGAGTCTTCAGCACCACAGTTTAAAAGCATCAAGGCACTCAGCCTTCTTTATTGTTCAAATTTCACATCTGTACAGGACTATAGGGAAAACCATAGCTTTGAATATCTGGATTTTTGTTGGCAAAGTGATGTCTGCTTTTTAACACACTGCCTAGGTTTGGCATAGCTTTGCTTCCAAGGAGCAAGCATCTTTTAATTTTATGGCTGCAGTCACTGTCCACAGTGATTTTGGAGCCTGAGAAAATAAAATCTGTCAAGTTTACACTTTTCCCCCTTCTATCTGCCATGAAGTGATGAGACTCGATGCCATGATTTTTGTTTTTTGAATGTTGAGTTTTTAGCCAGCTTTTTCACCATCCTCTTTCATCCTTATCAAGAGGCTCTTTAGTTCCCCTTCACCTTCTGCCACTGGAGTGGTTATCATCTGCATATCTGAGGTTATTGATATTTCTTCTGGCAGTCTTGATTCCAGTTTGTGCTTCATCCAGTCCAGCACTTCTCATGATGTACTCTGCATATAAGTTAAATAAGCAGCATGACAATATACAGCCTTGTTGCAATCCTTTCCCAATTATGAACCAGTCTTTTGTTCCATACCCTATTCTAATTGTTGCTTCTTGATCCGCACACGGATTTCTTAGGAGACAGGTAAGATGGTCTGGTATTCCCATCTCTTTAAGAATTTTCCACAGTTTGTTGTGATCCACACAGTCAAAGGCTGTAGAGTAGTCAATGAAGCAGAAGTAGATGTTTTTCTGGAATCCCCTTGCTTTCTCTATGATCCATTGGATGTTGGCAATTTGATCTCTGGTTCCTCTTCCTTTTCTAAATCCAGCTTGTACATCTGGAATTTCCCAGTTCATGTACTTCTAAGTTTAACTTGAAGTATTTTGACCTTCAAACATGTGAGATGAGAGCAATTGTGTGGTAGTTTGAACATTCTTTGATATTGCCCTTCTTTGGGATTGGAATAAAAATTGACTTTTTCCAGTCCTGTGGCCACTGCTGAGTTGAGTACAGTACTTTAAAGCATCATCTTTCAGAATTTGAAATAGCTCAGCTGGAATTCCATCACCTCCATTAGCTTTGTTCATAGAAATACTTCCTAAGGCCTACTTGACTTCATACTCCAGGATGTCTGGCTCTAGGTGAGTGACCACACAATTGTGGGTATCTATGTCATTAAGAGGAGAAGGCAATGGCAGCCCACTCCAGTACTCTTGCCTGGAAAGTCCCATGGACAGAGGAGCCTGGTAGGCTGCAGTCCACGGCATCAAGAAGAATCGGACACGACTGAGCGACTTCACTTTCACTTTTTACTTTCATGCATTGGAGAAGGAAATGGCAACCCACTCCAGTGTTCTTGCCTGGAGAATCCCAGGGATGGCGGAGCCTGGTGGGCTGCCATCTATGGGGTCGCAGAGTCAGACACGACTGAAGTGACTTAGCAGCAGCAGCAGCATGTCATTAAGACCTTATTTTGTATAGTTCTTCTGTGTATTCTTCCCACCTCTTGATCTCTTCTGCTTCTCTTAGGTCCTTACCATTTCTGTCCTTTATCGTGCCCATCCTTGCACGAAATTTTCCCTTGACATATCCAGTTTTCTTGAAGAGATCTGTAGTTTTTCCCTTTCTGTTGCTTTCCTCGTTTCTTTGCACTGTTCACTTTGTATTGTTCACTTAAGGCATGGTCCTATGCACTGAATATTTAGTGGTAAAAAAAGACAATTCCTATACTAAAGGCTCTTAACATTTCAGTCTGTGAAACAATAAAACATTAAACAAGTAGAACTTTGTATGTCAGTTCAGTTCAGTCGCTCAGTTGTGTCCGACTCTTTGCAACCCCATGAATCACAGCACTCCAGGCCTCCCTGTCCATCACCAACTCCCGGAGTTCACTCGAACTCATGTCCATCAAGTCGGTGATGCCATCCAGCCATCTCATTCTCTGTCGTCCCCTTCTCCTCCTGCCCCCAATCCCTCCCAGCATCAGAGTCTTTTCCAGTGAGTCAACTCTTCACATGAGGTGGCCAAAGTACTGAAGTTTCAGCTTTAGCATCAGTCCTTCCAATGAACACCAAGGATTGATCTCCTTTAGAATGGACTGGTTGGATCTCCTTGCAGTCCAAGGGACTCTCAAGAGTCTTCTCCAGCACCACAGTTCAAAAGCATCAATTCTTCGGCAATCAGCTTTCTTCACAGTCCAGCTCTCACATCCATACATGACCACTGGAAAAACAATAGCCTTGACTAGACGGACCTTGGTTGGCAAAGTAATGTCTCTGCTTTTTAATATACTATCTAGGCTGGTCATAACTTTCCTTCCAAGGAGTAAGCGTCTTTTAATTTCATGGCTGCAATCAGCATCCACAGTGATTTTGGAGCCCAAAAAAATAAAGTCAGCCACTGTTTCCACTGTTTCCCCATCGATTTCCCATGAAGTGATGGGACCAGATGCCATGATCTTTGTTTTCTGAATGTTGAGCTTCAAGCCAACCTTTTCACTCTCCTCTTTCCCTTTCATCAAGAGGCTTTTTAGTTCCTCTCCACTTTCTGCCATAAGGGTAGTGTCATCTGCATATCTGAGGTTATTGATATTTCTTCCGGCAATCTTGATTCCAGCTTGTGCTTCTTCCAGCCCAGCATTCCTCATGATGTACTCTGCATATAAGTTAAATAAGCAGGGTGACAATATACAGCCTTGACGGACTCCTTTTCCTATTTGGAACCAGTCCATTGTTCCATGTCCAGTTCTAACTGTTGCTTCCTGATCTGCATACAGGTTTCTCAAGAGGCAGGTCAGGTGGCCTGGTATTCCCATCTCTTTCAGAATTTTCCACAGTTTATTGTGATCCACACAGTCAAAGGCTTTGGCATAGTCAATGAAGCAGAAATAGTCAATGAAGCAGAAATAGATGCTTTTCTGGAACTCTCTTGCTTTTGGCATGATCCAGCGGATGTTGGCAATTTGATCTCTGGTGCCTCTGCCTTTTCTAAAACCTGCTTGAACATCTGGAAGTTCACGGTTCACATATTACTGAAGCCTGGCTTGGAGAATTTTGAGCGTGACTTTACTTTGTGAGATGAGTGCATTGTGTGGTAGTTTGAGCATTCTTGGGCATTGCCTTTCTTTGCAGCGAACAAATTTGTTTAGCACCAAGCAAAGTATTTTGTATGAAATAAGCATTTAGTAAGTATCTCCTAAGTGAAAGATATAATCTGGCTTTGTTACTTACTGGCAAGCTACTTATAGTTGCTAAATGAGAACAGGTATCTTCTGGGTTTCTGTAAAGATTAAATAATATAATTATTTAATATGTGGGTCATGGTACCTTGCATATAGCAAATGGTGGAAAGTATCAGTTCACAAAATTATGCACAATATATTAGAAACATTATGGAAATTGAAGACAAGGAGTTACTGATAATCTGGTAGTTAGGTAAGTGAGGTTTGCTGGACGTGAATATATAATAAAGAATGGAAATAAAGACATGCTATCATGCTATTCCTTCTTCCCCTTCAAGAATGGTACCTGATAATTTATAACTGAAAAAGAAAAAGATATAAAGGAATAAAAGAGATTTCAATTAATAATTTATGTCAGCCTGACTGGTGATGGCAATAGCATTGTTAAATGAGAAATAGGTCAGTATTTATGTGAAGACCATAATTGTTAACCAGGGAGTTCCACAGCTGTGCCTGAAAATTAGTCTTTTCCATGTGACTTTAGAGATTATCTACTTAGGGTCTTCCCTGGTGGCTCAATTGGTAAAGAATCTGCCTGCAATGCAGGAGACCCAGTTTCAATCCCTGGGTCAAGAAGATCCCCTGGAGTAGAGCATGGCAACCCACTGCAGTATTCTTGCCTGGAGAATTCCATGAACAGAGGAGCCTGGTTGGCTACAGTCCAAGAGGTCGCAAAGAGTCTGACATGACTGAATGACTAACATAGATTATTATGTGGCTTAAATATACAAACTGAAGCGGCAAAAGTACTCAGAATGGCAGATGTACCAACTGGGAGAATAAAATGTATTACAAGTACTAACAAGTGATAATTATAATATTTAATAATGCACTATTTACATGATGTCCCTTCCCTTTTATCAGGATTAATAATTAAATTCTATCATTATTAATAATTAATATTTATTATATTAATATATACCATAGTTTATTGATTCGATAAATATTTCATATTTTTATTTTAAACTAGAATATCATACAGAAATCCTTTAATATGAAACAAACTTCTCCATATGATTATCATAATATAAATTCTCAGCTAACTGACCCTTAAAATCCTTCCATTTAAATGCATTCCTGTTGTCCAACCATATAAGAGCTTTCACTTGCAAATTTTGTGCCATGAACATGAAATCCAGTGGGAATCCCTTAAAGGAGGACTGGCACCACTCAGTTTGAATCTCAACATCTGTCCTTCAAATTAAAAAAACTCTGGAGTTAGGAGGGATGACACATTATAAATCTATTATAGTTTCAATCAATACCAGTTAGTAGAATGTAATTAATACTATTTGAAGTTCCAATTGCATGAATGGAGTCAAAGTGTTTGACACATGTAGATTCCAAACACGAACTTAGTTCGTGCAGTAATTCATCCATTTTTACTAAAAGGTTAGAAGGTGCCATTAATCACAAAATTATAATCCTTCACTGATGGAGAACCAAAATAAACAAGTGAATATTTGCAAACAGTGAATAATTAAACCTGCGTGCCAGAATTATCCCTTTAGCCTCCAAGTCTTTCTTGTTAGAAACCATACCATGAGATAGTATGCTTTTCTTTCTAAACTTTCTCATGAGCTATAGAGAATAAAACCTGATTGGAAAGGGGGAAAGAAGTAATGTAAAATCTAATGAATACATGGAATAGATTAACAGGGAGAAATGTGGACAGTGTTTTTATTCAGGAATATTTTCTTAACAACAGCTCTTTTCTGCCACTATCTCTTAACTCTGAAATCCCAATGGATTTAAATATTATATTTTCTTATTTGGGTTGCTTCCCCCAATTATTTTTTTAATTGAGAAAGCGGATATTGTATGAATTCTCCAAATGACTGTGGTTTCAAATGAGAAGTACATTTATAAAAGAACTTTTAATTTCTATATTTTTAAAATGAGAAGACTCTTAATCTTAATTACATATTATTATAGCACCTAGGATTTTAAAACTGGGGAGTAACTTTAAAAGAGTAAAATTAAACTTTTTTAAAAAGACCTTCCCATTTGAATGCAACAAAATTATGTTTTAAATACAACAAATTTTTCTCCAAAGTATTTCAGACTTGTTTTATTTAAAAGACATTGACTTCATATTCATTGCCAAGTAATTCAGCTCTGAAAGCTACCCAGCTATACATCTTGAGTCAGCTACATAATAAAAATATTGACAATCTGAAACACTTGGGCAAAAGCTGAACCTGGATGAACTATGTGGATGAATTGCAATTCACAGTACTTCAACCATCTCTCAGTTTTATCAATACTTTCTACTTAATTCAATATTATTTATTACTTTGATCACATTTGTAGCATATTGAATGCAAATATGAAATAACAGGAAAATGGAGGAATATTAAAATATTTGTGCAAAACTATGCAGACAATAATCTCAGAAGTATTATAGATTAGCCAATACAATTTTTAGAAAGATGTAAAATGTCAAAAGACATATTAATGTACAGTGATGTTATGTAGAATAATTTCCATTTTTCTAAAAGTTACTAGCTAATGAATACCCTAAATTATCCAATAGATAAAGGAAGGAAATTTCAACTTACTGTTTAAAATAATTAAATTGTATGAATCTTTTAAAATGTATTTTTCTTCTAAAAAAAAAACCAGAAGCATGATAAATCTATGCCAGATATGAGAAAACACAAACAATTGTCTTCAATAAGATCTGGCTGAGGAAAACCCATTTTAGTTCTATCTAATTAGGATTATTTGCTTAGGCTATTTTGGGCCAAGTGTTTGTGAAGAATACCAGTAACAGGATGGTTTCTAAAATCAAATATAGTGAACCCAGGCAGAAAAGAATATAATAAAGTTGTTGCAGAAATGCACCTGCCACATAGATTTGTCTCCAGCAAAACAAAGGCAACAGACAGGGTAGTCTGACACTGAGCTAAGATAGAGTGATATTTTTTAAGCAAGACTTCACACAGATCACAAGACAAAGAGATGAAGTCAATAGCAGTTGTACAAAGAATGAAAAAACAGCATAGAGTCCTTGTATGCTCAGATAACCATAACCATGGGAAGCCAGGAGACTCAGACATGAAGCCTTAACCAAAGCAACGCTGTTCTGCCAGTAAGAGTCCTTGAACTCAGATAAAGAACAGACAGTGAACAAAAGGCAAAAAAAGCAGAGGCAGCTACTGGATCTTGATTCTTCAAAGGCATAGGTCATATTGCTTATTTTTAATCTTTTTTAATCCTCAAAGAAACTTCCTGATGTGCTTTTATTCTAGCACTCATTATATTATATATCTATATAGAGATACACTCTATATTTTTATCTGAATGACATCATAGCCAGATGTTGAGCTTTTTGAAAGGAAAAATCATGTCCTATGTATCTTGATATCCACAGTTTCTAGCTTAGTTCCAAACATATAATAGTAAGTACTCAATAGATGTTTAATTGATTGATTTGTAGTCAATGTACTATTAGAAGGAAATCAAGCCAGTTAATCCTAAAGGAAATCAACCCTGAATGTTTATTGGAAGGCCTGTTGCTGAAGCCCTAACACTTTGGTCACCCAATGCAAAGAGCCAACTTACAGGAAAAGACCCTGATGCTGGGAAAGATGGAATGCAAAAGGAGAAGGTGACAGTAGAAGATGAGATGGTTAGATAGCATCACCGACTTAGTGGACATGAATTTGAGCAAACTTGGGGAGACAGTGGAGGATGGAGGAGTCTGGTATGCTGTAGCCCATGGGGTTGCAGAGTCAGACATGACTTAGTGACTGAACAACAAAGCAGTGCCATTTTTGAATTTGAATGAGAATCGAGGTAAGTGTTTGTATAGATATAGTATCAAGTGTATGTAACAATATACCATAGCATTGGATAGAAAGGCATACTGAATACACAGTGTAGTCTTTTTACCTCACAGTGTAACTTAGAACTGCTTTTATATAGCCATACTCAGAAATAAGGAAAGTTTCAGAAGATCAAAACTGAGTTATTCCTGAGAGACTGAAAGAACACAAATTTTGAACAGATAGAATAATGTGAGTGCAATAAACTTTTGAAAGAGTATGATTTTTCAAGCTTGATAGCAAATCCACAGAAATTCCATGGCGGATGCCTGGAGCAGGAGGGAGCTGAAACAACTGCACTAGAGAAATTAGGGTAGCTCCGAGGTAATAGTTGTCTGCCAGCTCTAACACATTTCCTGCCTCTGCCTTTGCACACAGCATGCTCCTCTCCACCAAGATAACCTGTGGCATTAGTGTTTATCTCAAAGTAGACTTGCAGGTTGGGTACAAAGGACAATGCTCTAGGTAGCTGGCAATGCTGGAGAAAAATTAGGGAAAAAAAGCACCAAACAAAAGGACAGAAACACCTCTAAGGCTAATCTTACCCTTGTACCAGTCACTGAAAACTGAGTAGTAAAAGAGCCAGCTGTAGTTTGAGTGCTCTACCCTCAGATAGACTTCACAAAGTAAGAGAGTCAAACATCTGAAAGGGAAATTGAACTACAGATAAGAACATTTTCGGAGACCACAGACACCTTAGAAGAACCAGCCCCAGGAAAGAGAAACGACAATTAGGAGAACTGAAACCAGAGGGAAGGGAATCAGAGCAGAGATTTTCAACCACTGCTGCACTGGAATCTCTTTAAAAAGTGTTGAGACCTAAATATCTGATGGTCAGATATTATGGTGTGCTCGATCCAAAGTGCTACCTAAGGATTAGGTTTTTTAAAAAGTTCCCTAAGTGATATCAGTGTGCAGCTAAGGATGAAGTCATTTGTCATGGGGCATCAAATACAGGAATTTAAAACACATAAGCACCCTCATAGAGTTAAAGGAGAAATTGATGTCTATTATATTTAAAGATCCTTTTAGGATTTATGATATTATCTTTAACTTCTGCTTGTTTTCCGCTGTTACCACTGACTACTATCGGGGGAGATAGAGTTGAATAAAGAGATGCCGTGTTGAGTTAGGGCATCTCCAAGGGATTTCCTAGAGATTAACCAAACAAAGGCCACATAAAGTAGAATTTACCTGTTTATATTCAATAGGGCCTGGTCCTTCTGTGTTCAGAAACCTGATCTGCCAGGTTTCAAGACCCAGTATGTTCAGGGCTGTTGTCTCCATAGTACAAAATACAACTCAGAAAGAAAATGGACAATCTATTAATTTACAACAAGAAATATATTGATAGCTGTGAATGAGATAGAAAACCATACATAAGAACATTTTTATTTAGCATGGTTTCAGAAAAAGAATTAGTCATATGTCTGAAAGGTTTGAGGGTCTCAGCTGTAATTACTGAAAGCATTTCCTCATGTGATAGAAAGTCATTGAATGACACTGATTCTGTGATTTAAATGAGAATAAAGAACTAGCCACCAACAAATGGCAGTAATAATGCTCAAGGTAGAAGAAATGGCTACAACAAATATTCTAAGGCTGTAAAAAGCATGCTATGTCCCAGAAACCAAAATCAGGCCAGTGCAGCTAGAGCTAATGGGCTGAGGGCAGAAAAGTAGGAGACTAGGTTAGAGAGGAATTCAAAAAGCATGCAACATAAAGATTTATATAGATCTTTAAGTGCAATTTGAAAATGTTGGAAAATCTTAAAATAAGCAGAAAATGGACTCAATATGATGAAGGGTTTTAAAACATCCTTCTGGTTGCTTTGGAGAGAATGTGTTTTGTTCAGTTAACCCTTCAACAGCAAGCATGTGCTCCTAGTGAGGGATACCTGGGAATGGACAATGTATCCTTTCTAGATCTAGCTCTTTATCCAGTCACTGTTAGATGTTTTAGCATCGACAAAATGGCAGTAGGAAAGGAGAAAGACCACAACACTGGATAACTGTCAGGAGTACCAGCCCTCTTCTGCATTTGCTTTTCATTAACTCTCATTAGAATACATGTATATGCAAGGGATTCTAATATTTATAAATAATTCTGGAAATTTCCAGTGTATAGTTTTGGTATTTATACAGTCACTAAAAGGGAGATGAATAGCAGGTAAGTACTTTGCTCTACTAATAAGAAGCAGGGTAGCGATTCAGACAGATAATATGGTGTGCCCCAGTGAATTTCCCAGTACATAAAGTTGAGAATAACAGCTAGCGATGGCATAGTTCTTTGGTCACCTACTTCAGAACAGAAAAACAAAAAAGCAAAAAATCTGGGGAACTTGTGCTCACCTGGGGAACTTGCTCTCATCTGCTGATTTTGAGAACAGGAAAAAGGAAATTGCATCCCAGGCAGCCTGACGTGAGACAACGGGGCAGTCTCCTTATTGCTTAAACATACAGCATTGTGCAAAGCCGTTCTGCACGTTCCTCCTCACAAAAGCAAAATCGGCCTCAAAGACCAGGGAAGATATTGCAAAAGGGGATTTATTGAGCTTCATTACATCTTGAAAGGATTAGTTGCACCTGCGTGTCAAGAATCTCAGTCAGTTCAGATAAACAGGCAGGAGGCGCCTGCTTTATTACACTGCTTTCTGGGGCAGATCTGTGACTGGGGCTCCTCTCGGTTCACTGCCGAGAAGCAAGAGAGCCATCTTCTGGTACGTGAGATAGAGAACAGGGAAGGTTTTTCTGCGACTTGTTGTGAAAGAAAGTTATTAAACAAAGAATTTTCATTTCTTTGAAGCTGAATTACAGAAGTGTTGAACATACCATCTCCTCAAGATTTTATTCCACTCTCAGTTGCATAAAACTAAGTGAAAATATACTCTAAAAAGTAAAGTGGGAAGGAGGAGGAAAAAATTAAAAGGCTATCTTTAGTCAGAGGACAGTAAGAGACAAGTTCTAGGTTTAGGGTTGAGAGTCATTCTCCTCCCCACTAAGAAGTTATTTATTTTTTTCTTATAAATGCATTCACATATATTAGCTATTATATAATTTGGAAATTCCTGAGAGTTAAAACATAATTATCTCTGCTCAAGACATTAATATCAACATTTAGAATTAGAACAAGCATGTATCAAATAATAGCAAAGCATAATAACTTTATTAATGTTAAATTATTACAATAGTTTCTATGTTCCACTCACTTATGTGAGGTAAATTAATGCTTTTCTCTCAATTTCTGATCTATATTTTAAACCATATGCTATAAACATCCATATATTAATCTTTATTTGAATCATCACATTGAAACAATTCTATTTGGTCTGTAAAACGGACTTTGTTACTCACTACATTTAACAGTTCTAGAGTCCTCACTTAACTAGCAGTTTACATGAATTTTCCTTAAATTTAAGCTGTGATAGACATTCCCAGGTAGTCCCAGTGGTTAAAAAACAAAAACAAACAAAAAACCTAGCCTGCAAATTCAGAAGACACAGGAGATTCCAGTTCAGTCCTTGGGTCAGGAAAAATCCCCTGGAGAAGAAATGGCAACCCACTTCAGTATTCTTACCTGGAAAATCCTATAGACAGAGGAGCCTGTTGGGCTACAGTCCATGGAGTCATAAAGAGTCAGACATGACTGATCACACCCGCACTAGACATAACAAAGCATCTCCCAGATTGCATTTCAAAGAGGGCTTGTTATCCCAGATTTTAGCTTCCAGCCTTTTTAGAGCTTCCTCAGTTGTACCTACTTACTCTTCTGATGGCTCCAGGTCCCTGGTGGTCAACATCCAATGATAGGTGAATATAAGAATATGAAGGCCTGCCATTTTGGCCTAACTTTGGATCATTCTAATGGACCACCATGGCCCCAGAGCAACTTGTAATGTTGACATCTATCAAACTTACAGCATGAATTCAGAATTCGGCCTCTTCCCAGCCCTGCTTCCTTAACCTTCCTTTCACAAGTGCTCATCCCAGTGCCATTCCCTAATGAGCAGCTTCTTTGCAGGCTCACTCGATCTCAGTGTCTGCTTCCAGGAGAATTTGGCCACTCAAGCTGAAAGACTGCCTCATTGTAACCAGGTACTTTGTTTTGCCCTCTCTAGGTGGTACAGTGGTAAAGAGCATGCCTGTCAATACAGGAGATGTAGGAGATGTGGGTTTGGTCCCTGGGTGGGGAAGATCCCCTGGACGAGGAATTGGCAACCCACTCCGGTATTCTTGCCTGGAGAATCCCACGGGCAGAGGAGCCTGGTGGGCTATAGAGTCAGTCGGACATGACTGAGTACACACATCACAAGTCACATGAAGAAAGATGTTATTTTTACCTTAATATTTTTTTTTTTTATCAAATCTTATCAAATACTTGAGATGCATGGGTTTTGGCCATTTTATCTATTTTATATAACTAAAATATTTTACATAATCCTGTTTGGGTATTGTGTATGTATATGTGTGTATTGGTAATATTGACCTAAATTCAAGATCCTGAACAATTTATTGGATTAATGTTTTAAATTCTAGCTAATTTAACTCTAGATCGTGAATGCTTCAAAATGTATTTTAATATAATATGTGCCATAAGGACTTTGTAATTTGAAATGATAGATTGACCTGAAATATTTTATCTTTACAAATTAATAAAGCATACTGAGTACCTTTGATTAAAAAAAATAAAATCAAGGACTAGAATAAGTATTTTAAAATGGAAGGGAAATGCCCTCTAGTGGTAAATACTAATAAACTTTCTCCTTAAAACATTAAGCTCAGTGCCTGGTTTATCACATAGTTAAGGGTCTACTATGAGCTAAGCCCAGGATATAATTATGAATAAAGTAGAAAGAGTACAAAACCTCTTCTAATGTACATTCTAGTTAGAACGACAAATTTTAAAACATAAAATAGTTTCATATTTAGTGAACATGATATAGGGAACATAGGATTTTGAGATAGAGAACAGTTAAGGGGAAAACTTGCTTTATTGTCAAATACTACTTACTCCTTCATTTCTAGGAAGCTACAATCCTCTCATTTATATTTTGTGGAGTAAGGGTGGTTGTCTTTGTTGTTTTTGCTTTGTTTTATATATTTGAGGTGTAAGAGTGTTTGAAGCTAGAATCTCAAATTGAAAAGCGAACCCAGAGCGAAATTGGTTGTCTAGAGACACCCTGAACTACCAATTCATATATACAACATCTAAAATGTTATGTAGCAGTTTTAGCTGGTTTGCAGAATAACAATGACGAGGAAACCCATTTTATTTCCCGTAGAAGGGTTTCACAAATATTTAATAATTCAGAACCTTCTCACTACAAGTATATAGTCTCACTGATATAAAGAGATAACTTAAGGAAATCATTATAATTATATCAGTTATATGAGCATTAACAAAAGAAAAATGAACTTGAAATCCTACAAGATCCCACTGCCTTCATTATTCATGTTCCCTGGTCTCTTTCAAAGTTTGTTTTAGAATTAGACCCAACATGCTGCTCATGAATTGCTCCCTGACAGTTTCAGTCTCCCCAACCACACTTCCACTGTGATGTGCGCTATTAGCTTCTGCATTACTAACAAGTGCCTAGCTGATGCCAGGGTTGCTGGTCCAGAGAACACACTTTAAGTAACAGAAAAAACATGCCTACCTACACGTACTTAAAAGAAAACAAACAAACAAAAAACTTGGAGAGGCAAGAATCAGTATTCACAGGATGTCAGTTCTTCAATTTAATCTGTAGATTCCAATAGATCTGTGGGAAAAAAGCCATAGATTTGTGAAAGAAGTCAATCTGAAAAAGCTACATACTGTGTGACTCCAAATATATGACATTCTAGAAAGGGCAAAGCTATTGTGATGGTAAAAAGAACATTAGTTTCCAGGGGTTAGGGGTGGAGAGGAGAGATGCAAAATGGAGCACACAGTATTTTTAGGGCAGTGAAAAAATGCTATGTGAGTACTGTGAACATAGGAAATTACACATTTCTCCAAAGCTATAGATCCTCTGGAGGAGGGCATGGCAACCCACTCCAGGATTCTTGCCTGGAGAATCCCCATGGACAGGGGAGCCTGGCAGACTACAGTCCACAGGGTCACAAAGAGTCAGACATGACTCAGCAACTAAGGACAGCACATAGAATGTACAGCCCCATGAGTGAATTCTAATGTAAACTATGGACCTCAGGTGATAATGATGTATTAGTATACGCATATCAATTGCAATAAATGTACCACTATGGTGGAGGATGTAAAAATGGTGGAGGCTCCATGTGTTTGGGGCCAGGGATATATGGGATGTATACATCTATTTTTCTCTTAATATTGCTGTTAAAATAAAACTAATCTGAAAAAGTAAAGTATTTTAAAAAACTAATAAAAACAAAACAATCTGTCTCAGAATGTCTTTAGATTTACGTTGAATACTAACCTTCTTTCATCAAATTTCAGTTGTTGCTGCTGCTGCTGCTGCTAAGTCGCTTCAGTCGTGTCCGACTCTGTGCGACGCCATAGATGGCAGCCCACCAGTCTTCCCCGTCCCTGGGATTCTCCAGGCAAGAACACTGGAGTGGGTTGCCATTTCCTTCTCCAATGCATGAAAGTGAAAAGTGAAAGTGAAGTCGCTCAGTCGTGTCTGACTCTTCACGACCCCATGGACTGCAGCCCACCAGGCTCCTCGGTAATCTCAGTGCTATGCTCAGTGCCTGATCCAGGCCTGAAAGCTGTTAATGAATAAGTGAATGACTGATGAACCAGTGAAAATGAATGGGGGAAGGAGTTTCTTGTAGCATCGAAAGAGTAATCGATATCCTCTAATTTTAGAACACATTTTGTCCAACCTCATGTACCGTATCTGTACATTTCTTCATAAGTGCTGCTCTTTTTCTATCTGCTCTCAGTGAGCATCAGTTTTATTACAATGATTTAGAAAAGATGCCAGGCAACTTCAAATTTTTCAGTATATAAAGCATTCAATAAAACACAGAATTCTGTTAGCTCAGGTAAATAAATAACTCAAAACACAGTTTTTTATAGCTGAAGATAAAAGAAATTGTGAAGTACAAGACATGGCAAAGTAATATAAGTACAAGACATTGGAATAAAATGCATATGGGAATCACATATTTTGACAGCAAATATTTCATTTATTTAATAAAACAAACATATTTCTGTACTGATGTATAAGGAAGCACATTCTTTAAATCAATTTTTTCCTGTTAGAATTTAGGGTAATTATATGCAGGAACTAAATACTCGAACTGGACAACTGGATTCTGACTAACAGAGCTTAGGGCAGAGACCATTTTGTCAGTGATCATGAAGAAAATTATTTGACATACACACTCACTGAAATATCATGTCTAGTCACCCAATATCTTCCCTTTGCATATGCAGAGAAAAAAGGAAATGACCTTAATTTTTTAAAACAAAATTGATGAAAAACTTTTTAAAAGTAGAAGGTATATGGCAGCTTGAACCAGTCATTAATGGGAAAACCTGACTCCTGTTATTATGAATTTTGTGAGATGCAAATTTTTAAACAAGCTTGAGAACCTAAAACACAGTATCTCCAGACTACAGGTTAGAAACCTAAACAATAAATTGCTAAAAGCCAAGGGAATGAAATCTTGATATATTTCCTCAAAAACTACTTGTTAAGAAATTAGAATCTATCAGTTCAGTTCAGTCGCTCAGTCGTGTCTGACTCTTTGCGACCCCATGAATCACAACACTCCAGGACTCCCTGTCCATCACCAACTCCAGGAGTTGACTCAAACTCATGTCCATCGAGTCGGTGATGCCATCCAGCCATCTCATTCTCTGTTGTCCCCTTCTCCTCCTGCCCCCAATCCTTCCCAGCATCAGAGTCCTTTCCAGTGAGTCAACTCGTCGCATGAGGTGGCCAAACTATTGGAGTTTCAGCTTTAGCATTAGTCCTCAATGAACACCCAGGATTGATCTCCTTTAGAATGGACTGGTTGGATCTCCTTGCAGTCCAAGGGACTCTCAAGCATCTTACTCTATAGTAAATTAACATGCTTGAGTTTATTATTCTTTCCTGTCATGCCCAGAACTGGGGAGGATAGCTTAACATTGAGATTGATGGCCTCCATAAAGTAATAATCTGGCTGCTGCTGCTGCTAAGTCACTTCAGTCGTGTCCGACTCTGTGTGACCCCATAGACGGAAGCCCACCAGGCTCCCCCATCCCTGGGATTCTCCAGGCAAGAACACTGGAGTGGGTTGCCATTTCCTTCTCCAATGTGTGAAAGTGAAAAGTGAAAGTGAAGTCGCTCAGTCGTGTCCTACCCTTAACGACCCCACGGACTGCAGCCTACCAGGCTCCTCCATCCATGGGATTTTCTAGGCAAGAATACTGGAGTGGCTTGCCATTGCCTTCTCCAATAATCTGGCTACTTAATTACAAATGAACAGTTTCTATCATTCTCTTCCTTACTTGTCACTCTATTGCATAATCTTTTTGGTTGTTCCATTAGAACAGTGGTTCCCAAAGTGTTTACTGTGAACTCCCAAGGGAACCCGAGCCCCATTCAAGAGATCCACAAGATGAAAATAATAATGTGTTATTTGCCTTTCACTCTAGGCAGTTCATAAGTGTATAGTGGATTTTTTTAGAGTTAGATAGGAGAATCTAGCCATTTTCTACTCTCACATTTCAGAAATTTGATAAAATCTAAAACAACACTGCTACTGCTGCTAAGTCACTTCAGTCGTGTCCGACTCTGTGCGACCCCATAGACGGCAGCCCACCAGGCTCCACCATCCCTGAGATTCTCCAGGCAAGAACACGGGAGTGGGTTGCCATTTCCTTCTCTAACACAGATATTATTAAATCTGCAAACCTGAATAAGTTTGCATGTGGATTCATTACTTGAACCTCCATGAAGGAAAACAGTCTTGCTGTTTGATGTTGTCCTTGTGAAGCCCAGGATGAAGCAGCAGCTGAGCTATATGGTGCCTGGGCTTCCAACACACTGAAATTGAGAGATATTATATAGGTTTTATTTTAAGCCACTAACTTTTGGTCATTTGCTGCAGTGAAAATAAGAAACTAATATGGGAGATAAGTAGTCCCATATTTTTATTTATAAAAAATAAATATTCCACAAATATTTATAAGAGTTGTAGTGAGACATTTGGAAGTAAGAATTTTCTATTATTCTAGGTAAAGAAAGCATATGCTCTTTGGTAAAATATATGCAGTTATATAGATTGATATTTTATAAATAACAATTTTGGCATAGGAAATAGAAAGATGATGGTCATTTACAGGCTTAGATTTTGGTTTGATTACGTAAATCATCACAGAATTAGGGATCACCTCAGTCTGACAGTCTCCTTATTTAGTTAATTTAACAATTCCCCCGATTTGTTCATCCTTTCATACATGAGAGAAAGTGTGAAAGTGAGAGTGAGTCTCTCAGTCGTATCTGATTCTTTATAATCCTATGGACTGTAGCCTGCCTGGTTCCTCTGTTCCTGAAATTCTCCAGGCAAGATCACTGGAGTGAGTATCCATTCCTTTCTCTGGAGGATCTTCCTAACCCAGGGATTGAACCCGGGTCACCTGCATTGCAGGCAGATTCTTTACCTTTTGGGCATACATGAGAGATTAACTAACAAATTTGGTGTCGACCCCACTCTCAGTCACCCTCAGACTTAAGTTGTTCTTGTCTCAGTGTGGAACTCTCACATTATGAGGTCAGATTACTGGAGGCATTACATTTGCTGTCTGTATTTCATCTTACCTCTTTTTCTCTAAGAATAGTGAGACCATCTGAAGTACTGTTCATTTCGATTGGTGGCTATTTCTATTTCTACTGATGACTGTGAACAGGCACTTGAGACCTTTGACCAAACATAGCACAACAAGGAGACTGCAGTGATGACCATTAGGAGGATATCACTAAGAGATTGAAGTAAGCCCCCATAAACCAAATCAGTCAGTATCAAAGAAATCAAAGCAAGGGGGATTAAACTGTTTAGCCAAGTGCCTTTTGTTTGTTGACTTCTTGTACTTGCTACAATACCAGAGGTTTTGAGCCTGGTACAGCAAGATTTATACTATGGAGACATTCCTTATTGGTCAGTCAATAAGTTATCTAAAGCAATTATGTTGTTGAAATCCACCTTAGCAAAAAAGTCTAGAAAGTTTTGTTGTACAGGTGTTAATGGTCTGCATTACATCTAATAACACCTTTTTCTTATAGTTTTGATTGCATACATTTTGATTGCCTCTTAAATTAACAATCTACTGCTGCTGCTGCTGCTAATTTGCTTTAGTCGTGTCCGACTCTGTGCGACCCCATAGACGGCAGCCCACCAGGGTCCTCTGTCCCTGGGATTCTCCAGGCAAGAATACTGGAGTGGGTTGCCATTTCCTTCTCCAGTGCATGCATGCTAAGTTGCTTCAGTTGTGTCCGACTCTGTGTGACCCTATGGACAGCATCCCACCAGGCTCCTCTGTCCACAGGATTCTCTCGGCAAATATACTGGAGTGGGTTGCCATTTCCTTCTCCAATAATATCTACTACAACTTACTATAAGGAGAATAGAAAATACACTTTTATTGGAAGTATTTCAGCCTCATAATTGTTATCACTTAATATCATGTATGTTTTTAGAATTGTTGTCAAATTGGGGAAAATGGTATCAAGTCTCTTCCCACATAAGCCATAATATTGTAGGAGTCTATTATCATAATAGTGTATTATAGGTTTTATATTATTTTCATGAAAGGTATTTCAGTTGTGTTCATACGATTCATTTCTTTTCAATAACTTGATCATCATATAATCAAAGACCCTATTCATTATTTACACTCTTTCTCTTAAATGACTGATTTTACTATTTACCTAAAATTTTTTGGTACAGTTCACTTCTCAATATCAGAATGACTTATGCTGATGTACATTTCTAAAATTTTATTTTATATTTCATTTGTATATGAATTTTCTCTTGTGTGTGTGCATGCCAAGTTCTTTCAGTCAAGTCTGACTCTTTGAGACCCTAAGTACTGTAGCCTCCCAGGCTCCTCTGTCCATGGGATTTTCTAGGCAAGAATACTGAGTGAGTTGCCATGTCCTCCTCAAATTTTCTCTTGGGTTTTAATAAATATATTTTAAAGTGACAAAAGAAGGTACACTTCAAATGTGTCCAAGTCAGAATCTATAATTTCTTTCTGACTTAAGCATTCCAAACCATTTTTCAAATTGCAATTAAAATAGATCAATTAAGCTTTTCATCTTTTAAATCCATTTTTTTTTGCTTTCATTTGTGTTTGGGTTTCACTTTAAAATATTAAAAAATACATTTACAACTTTATAATAAGGAGCAGACTTTCTCTTTAGAGAAAAATCCAAGTTGTCAAATGTGTTTAGGATAAACTAAAGAAAAAACTTTGTGGAAAAATACCAAAGCAGTAGTTTTGGTACCATGGCAATAACTTTTTGTTTAATGACATCAAGGTTAGAAGCTGTTCATGGCACTTTTCCTATGTATTTAGTGATGTTTTTATGGAATGCTTACAGCTCTTAAAAGTAACTGTCAAATAACAGACTGTGAATATTATTCAAAAGTAGGTTACAATCATGCTGGTTTTCTGGTGATAAAATGGTTTGAAAAATCATGCAGAGGATTTTCTCTTGAGGCAGTAGGACTCAATAATTGTTAATGATTAGTATTTATTACATGAAGCAAACTCTACAGCTATGAGTGATAATTGTTTTGGGGTTGTTTATTTAGGCCATTATTATATATAATCTTATATATATTATATATATAATCTTATATATTTGACCTAAATCAAATCCCTTATGATTATACAGTGGAAGTAAGAAATAGATTTAAGGGACTAGATCTGAACTCTGGACAGAGGTTCGTTACATTGTACAGGAGACAGGGACCAAGACCATCCCCATGGAAAAGAAATGCAAAAAAGCAAAATGGCTGTCTGAGGAGGCCTTACAAATAGCTGTGAAAAG
Source organism: Moschus berezovskii (assembly GCF_049115385.1). Lineage (NCBI taxonomy): Eukaryota > Metazoa > Chordata > Mammalia > Artiodactyla > Moschidae > Moschus > Moschus berezovskii. The sequence goes on from NC_142462.1 coordinate 44,074,810, forward strand.
AAGAGAAGCAAAAAGCAAAGGAGAAATGGAAAGATATAAGCATCTGAATGCACAGTTGCAAAGACTAGCAAGGAGAGATAAGAAAGCCTTCCTCAGTGATCAATGCAAAGAAATAGAGGAAAAAAACAGAATAGGAAAAACAAGAGATCTTTTCAAGAACATTACAGATTCCAAGGGAACATTTCATGCAAAGATGGGCTCGATAAAAGACAGAAATGGTATGGACCTAACAGAAGCAGAAGATGTTAAGAAGAGGTGTCAAAAATACACAGAAGAACTATAAAAAAAAGATCTTCACGATGAAGATAATCACGATGGCGTGATCACTCACCTGGAGCCAGACATCTTGGAATGTGAAGTCAAGTGTGCCTTAGAGAACATCACTACGAACAAAGCTAGTGGAGGTGATGGAATTCCAATTGAGCTATTTCAAATCCTGAAAGATGATGCTGTGAAAGTGCTGCACTCAATATGCCAGCAAATCTGGAAAACTCAGCAGTGGCCACAGGACTGGAAAAGGTCAGTCTTCATTCCAATCCCAAAGAAAGGCAATGCCAAATGCTCAAACTACCGCACAATTGCACTCATCTCCCACGCTAGTAAAGTCATGCTCAAAATTCTCCAAGCCAGGCTTCAGCAATATGTGAACCGTGAACTTCCAGATGTTCAAGCAGGTTTTAGAAAAGGCAGAGGCACCAAATTGCCAACATCCACTGGATCATGGAGAAAGCAAGAGAGTTCCAGAAAAACATCTATTTCTGCTTCATTGACTATGCCAAAGCCTTTGACTGTGTGGATCACAATAAACTGTGGAGAATTCTGAAAGAGATGGGAATACCAGACCACCTGACCTGCCTCTTGAGAAACCTGTATGCAGGTCAGGAAGCAACAGTTAGAGCTGGACATGGAACAACGGACTGGTTCCAAATAGGAAAAGGAGTACGTCAAGGTTGTATATTTTCACCCTGCTTATTTAACTTCTATGCAGAGTACATCATGAGAAACGCTGGGCTGGAAGAAACACAAGCTGGAATCAAGATTGTTGGGAGAAATATCAATAACTTCACATATGCAGATGATACCACCCTTATGGCAGAAAGTGAAGAGGAACTAAAAAAACCTCTTGATGAAAGTGAAAGAGGAGAATGAAAAGGTCGGCTTGAAGCTCAACATTCAGAAAATGAAGATCATGGCATCTGGTCCCATCACTTCATGGGAAATAGATGGGGAAACAGTGGAAACAGTTTCAGACTTTATTTTTGGGGGCTCCAAAATCACTGCAGATGCTGATTGCAGCCAGGAAATTAAAAGACACTTACTCCTTGGAAGGAAATTTATGACCAACCTAGATAGCATATTAAAAAGCAGAGATGTTACTTTGCCAACCAAGGTCTGTCTAGTCAGTTCAGTTCAGTTCAGTTCAGTCGCTCAGTCGTGTCCGACTCTCCGCGACCCCATGAATCACAGCACGCCAGGCCTCCCTGTCCATCACCAACTCCCGGAGTACACTCAAACTCATGTCCACAGAGTCGGTGATGCCATCCAGCCATCTCATTCTCCGTCGTCCCCTTCTCCTCCCGCCCCCAACCTTTCCCAGCATCAGAGTCTTTTCCAGTGAGTCAACTCGTCGCATGAGGTGGCCAAAGTATTGGAGTTTCAGTTTTATCATCAGTCCCTCCAATGAACATCCAGGATTGATCTCCTTTAGAATGGACTGGTTGGATCTCCTTGCAGTATAAGGGACTCTCAAGAGTCTTCTCCAACACCACAGTTCAAAAGCATCGATTCTTCGGCGATCAGCTTTCTTCACAGTCCAACTCTCACATCCATACATGACCACGGGAAAAACCATTGCCTTGACTAGACGGACCTTGGTTGGCAAAGTAATGTCTCTGCTTTCTAATATACTATCAAGGTTGGTCATAACTTTCCTTCCAAGGAGCAAGCGTCTTTTAATTTCATGGCTGCAATCAGCATCTGCAGTGATTTTGGAGCCCAAAAAAACAAAGTCTGACACTGTTTCCACTGTTTTTCCATCTATTTCCCATGAAGTGATGGGACCAGATGCCATGATCTTTGTTTTCTGAATGTTGAGCTTCAAGCCAACCTTTTCACTCTCCTCTTTCACTTTCATCAAGAGGCTTTTGAGTTCCTCTTCACTTTCTGCCATAAGGGTAGTGTCATCTGCATATCTGAGGTTACTGATATTTCTCCCAGCAATCTTGATTCCAGCTTGTGCTTCTTCCAGCCCAGCGTTCCTCATGATGTACTCTGCATATAAGTTAAATAAGCAAGGTGACAATATACAACCTTGACGTACACCTTTTCCTATTTGGAACCAGTCTGTTGTTCCATGACCGGTTCTAACTGTTGCTATGGTTTTTCCAGTGGTCATGTATGGATGTGAGAGTTGGACTGTGAAGAAAGCTGATCGCCCAAGAATTGATGCTTTTGAACTGGGGTGCTGGAGAAGACTCTTGAGAGTCCCTTGGACTGCAAGGAGATCCAACCAGTCCATTCTAAAGGAGGTCAATCCCTAGTGTTCATTGGAGGGACTGATGCTAAAGCTGAAACTCCAATACTTTGGCCACCTCATGTGATGAGTTGACTCACTGGAAAAGAGTCTGATGCTAGGAGGGATTGGGGGTGGGAGGAGACGGGGACGACAGAGAATGAGATGGATGGATGGCGTCACCAACTTGATGGACATGAGTTTGAATGAACTCTGGGAGTTGGTGATGGACAGGGAGGCCTGGCATGCTGTGATTCATGGGGTCGCAAAGAGTCGGACATGACTGCGCCACTGAACTGAACTGAACTAATATATAATCTTTCTCATGATTTCTGTTTTTTAAATATTTTCCAAATACTCAGAAAGATGAATCATATTCAGCACTAATTCAATATTAGTTTTTAATTCACTAATTCATATAAAGTTTTCCTTTTTAATAAAGCATCACTTTTCATCTTGACTACTGAAGGCAAATACATTTTGCCTAAAAAATATGTAACCGAGACTCTTGTTTCACGTATTAAAACAAAAAAAAAAATCAAAGGTTTCTTGTTCTGAATATAAGGAACTTGAAAGTCACCAATTTATCCTATCAAGTAAAAAGCTGAACAGTTTGGAAAATCACCAACTTTATTTGGATCTGGAAGAGAAGGGGGACACAAGGTAAATTGTTGCCTCCAAGATTGGAGAGAGAGGCAAATACAGAATCACAACTCATCACTAAAGCAGAGACTCAAAGTGGCAACTGCAGCAGAAACCAGTGCCAGGGTATAGAACCTGAACTCTAATTGATGAATCGCTGAAGGCTCATGTAGACACATCTGAGAGTTAGAAATTTTGGGGTCCTAACCATACAGGACCCCCATAATATTGAGGTTTACTTCTAGGTAAATCTCACCATAAAGCTGAGCAATCCTGTTTCTTGATATTTACCCAAAGGTGCTGAGAACTATATTCACACAAAACGCCCGCTCATGGCTGTTTTAGCCACTTTATTCATAATTGCCAAAACTTTGAAGCAATCAGGATGTCTTTTAGTAGGTGATAGATAAATCAACTGTGGTACAGCCAGACAAAGGAGTATTATTCAGGATAAAAAGAAATGAACTAATGAGCTATCAAGCTATGAAAAGACATGGTAAAATGTTAAATGCATATTACTAAGTGAGAGAAGCCAATTTGAAAAGACTATATACTGTGTGGTTTCAACTGTATGACATTCTGGAAAAAACAACAAAACTACAGAGACATTATAGCTAATATTTTTAACTATCTTCTTCTATTCTGTGTTCTTTTTATCCCAAACAAATACCTAAACTGGTTTTTTTTTTTTTCATCTAGTGTGATGACCCAAACCTTTATTCCTGGACACTCTGGAATCTTTAGTAGTCCATCATGAATTGCAGTGGCTATAGTCAGATTGGCCTTGGTGAGTAGAAGCCCATGCTTTTGACCCATGCATAATCTCTGTCCTTGCCACCATCACCACTTTGTTCATGAGCCCATTGGAGAATGACAAGAGTGATTTAGGAAGGAGGCTGATTAATATTCACAAAATGGGTCATCCTATCCTCTTGATCATTAAACTCTTCCTTACATGGGACTCAAATATCTTCATTTTGTCTGTCCTTTCAGAAAGATCTGTCCCCAGACCTTTTCGTCAGACTTCTTCATTGCTAGTTTTCTAGTCATACTACCCTCAAGTCCCTGATCATTTAGCCAGCTCCCTGGCCACAGTCAAGAATTGGTATACACTCACACATCTGGCCATTTCTCCTTCCAGACAAAATAAGCAAGCAAGAGCACTGCTTAAAGTTCTGCTCACTGTGTGAGTTTCTCTTTACTATTGTCCTTCAGGGATGACCCAGAAGGGACTGTAGTGCTAAAGATGTCCACTCTGGGGTGGTGTCTGCATATCTCTCAGTACAAGATGCAAACCAGACTGAGGTTTCTCTTCCTCAGTCCAGTGATAGGGGACCTCCTATGATGACATAGTTGCAGACTGGAAGAGAAAAAGTAATATGACAGGAGTGGGGACCATAGGCAACTGGGCCTCTTTCTTATGTAACCAAGTTGTGTCTTCACTACCCAATCTGATACATTTCCATTTGATAACAGAAAGTTGCAGTTGTGCACACCCACCCTTATAGCTTGATGAGTCAGCCATGCCCTGTTCATAATGGGCAACTCAGGTCACATAGTAACTTGATCTTTTCCAAGGCCTAATAGCACGCCTGAAATGAGAATAGTTATCTACAAGACTGTCAGGGCATTGCTCCAGAATCATCAGAGTCTTTGATGTGATCACCTACAGAGCCCTGTTAAAGATTCCAGACAGCATCCTGGTCTACCTGTGACACTTCAGGCACCACTGGATCTGGTCCAAAGAGGAGAACAGCTGTGCAACAGCCTGAATTTGTTACAGAGCTTCTCTCTTATACTGGACTCTACTCAAAACTAGCAGCTTTGGTGTTACTCAGTGTGTTAGAGTAGTGCATGTAAATGAGGAACATATTGTATCCAAATCTAAAGAGGTCCACTAGGCATTATACCCCTTAGTTGGTTACAGGATGATACAAATGCTGCGATTTATCCTTTAACTCAGAGGGGATGTCTTGACATGCCTGAACCCCTAGAAATTTTGCTGAGGTAGAGGCCACTGCCATTTTTGTTTAATTTATTTTTCACCCTTTGACACATAAACATCTTACCAATGAGCCTAAAGCAGTTGCTATTTCTTGCTCTCTATGTCCAATCAGCATAATATCATCAGTGTAATTATTGTGGTCTCTTGTGGAAGGGAAGTCAATCAAGATCCCCAGTGTGAGCTAAATTGTAACACAGACCTGGAGAGTTGGGATACTCCTGACATAAGACTGTGAGGGTATTTTTCTGGCCTTGCCAGCTGAAAGCAAATGGTTCTGGTGATCTGTACTAGTAGACATAGAGAAAACAGTGTGTGCTTAGTCAACAATTACATACCACCTGATGAAACTTACAATACTCCACTGTTATTCTCCAAGATACATTTTCTGCAAAAGTCAAATAGATGAGTTGAATGAGGATGTGGTAGGAATCACCACCCATGCTTCCATCAAGTCCCTGGTGACGGCAGTATTCTCTGCAGTCCCTCTATGAACGTGGTATAACTTTTGGCTTCTCAGATAGCGCAATTCAAGTGGCTTCCACCTGGCCTTCCCTACCATAATAGTCCTTATTCCACAGACCAGGGAACCAGTGTAGTGATTCTGTTAGTTTCTATGTATGTCTATTCCAGAACAGGAGAAATGACAAGACAGTGGATTTGCAGACTAAATGGAACCACTTAGAGACAGACCTGAACTACAACTCCATTGGCCTAGATTCAGTCCCTGGGTTCGGAAGATGCCCTGGACAAGGGACTGGCTACCCACTCCAGTATTCTTGCCTGGAGAATTCCATGGACAGAGGAACTTGGCAGGGTGCAGTCCATGGTCACAAAGAGTTGGACACGACTGAGCAACTAACACTTTCACTTTCACATGATCATTTCAAGAAAAAAACTGTAAACCTATTTAGTTGCCATTATAGACATAAAAATTCAGTAGGAAGAAAAAAATCCAGAGTCATATCTATGCAATCTTTGAGAAATCAACTTGAGTCTCAACATGATAAAGAATATAATGTGTGAAGAAACTAAGAAATGCAAGAGATAAGCATGCACCACAGCAAGTTTTGTTCTTTTCTCATGAAAGTTCAGAATGATATATTAATAATTACAAGAAATATTTAAGAGGGAAATTCCTTATACTTTACTGTCTGTGATGGCTAACATATTAAGCAAAAACTGGTCTAATTATTACTATAGTCTGCCACACCATTTTCAGCATTTCAAGAATGTATTCTTGAGATTTTCTCAAGTCTGAATCATTGGTTTAAGATTCCTCTGGAAAACATGCTACTGAAAATCATTTTCCTGAATTACATTCTAGAGTGTAAAAAAATCTTAGTGGTATTATTAAATGTACTGTTTGAAAGTGATTGACTGTTAAACATTTTCATATTAGCACATGACTCAGGCATTTTATAGGAGTTAAAATTTTTGCAAAACTATGTTCCTGAAGTATAGTGGAAAACTTTATAAAATATGTTTCTATATATTTAATAATAAAATTTAATAACTGTTATATTCCTTTACATAAAAAGCAGAATTTCTTTTTATATAGCAGAAACTCATTTTGTAAGTCAAATTTTTTTTATTCCCACTTCCAGCCAAATGTGATTTTAAGTAAAATCATTTAACATTGAGTAATCTGTGTGTGTTTGTGCCCTTCAGAGTATCTTTCAATTTACAAAAGTGTCATATAAACCAGAATATGCTGTTTATTGCATGTGGCCAGAACTTAAACAGGAAATCCAAGAACAAGAGTGTAGTACTTTCCATGTTATCAGAATTGAGGGTTTATTGGAATTATGACCAGTTTTGAACCACTGTAGTTAACAGCTTCAGACATGGAAAGTTAATAAAAACAGCATACTGATACTTTGAGTTAATATGTAGGAATCACACATGTGTATATTAAAGGACATTATGAAAAAAAATTGCTGGGGCTTAACTACAACAAAGAGACTTTGAGTAGTCATATGGAAAAACATCTTGAAATATTATACCGTAAAACCTTCACCAAGGAAGATGGTTCAGTTCAGTTCAGTTCAGTCGCTCAGTCGTGTCCGACTCTCCGCGACCCCATGAATCACAGCACGCCAGGCCTCCCTGTCCATCACCAACTCCCGGAGTTCACTCAAACTCATGTCCACAGAGTCGGTGATGCCATCCAGCCATCTCATTCTCCGTCGTCCCCTTCTCCTCCCGCCCTCAACCTTTCCCAGCATCAGAGTCTTTTCCAGTGAGTCAACTCGTCGCATGAGGTGGCCAAAGTATTGCAGTTTCAGCTTTAGCATCAGTCCCTCCAATGGAACCTCCTTTTTGGAGATCTAAATGAAAAGGTTGACTGGATTTTATCTTTCAGACTTAAAACCTGTGTAGTGTCAGGAACCCAAACAGACAAAGTTTTTTGTTCTATGATTCCATTATTTGAAAGGTTTGAAAAATCTCAGGCCTTCATTTGCTTTCTGAGGCTTGTCTCCTGCTGAGTCCCACAAAGGAATCAGAAGTCAGATTGCCAACATCTGCTGAATCATTGAAAAAGTGAGACAGTTCCAGAAAAACATCTACTTCTGCTTAATTCACTATGCCAAACCATTTGACTATGTGGATCACAACAAACTGGAAAATTCTTACAGAGATGGGAATACCAGACCACCTGAAATGCCTACTGAGAAATCTGTATGCAGGTCAGGAAGCAACAGTTGGTACTAGACATGAAACAAATCATGAAAGGAGTACATCAAGGCTGTATATTGTCACCCTGCTTATTTAACTTATATGCAGAGTACATCATGAGAAATGCCGGACTAGATGAAGCACAAACTGGAATTAAGATTGCTGGGAGAAATATCAATAACCTCAGATATGCAGATGAGACCACACTTATGGCAGAAAGTGAAAAGGAACTAAAGAGCCTCTTGATGAAAGTGGAAGAGGGAAGAGAAAAAGTTGGCTTAAAACTCAACATTCAGAAAACTAAGATCATGGCATCCGGTCCCATCACTTCATGGCAGATAGATGGGGAAACAATGGAAATAATGACAGACTTTATTTTTGGGGGCTCCAAAATCACTGAAGATGGTGACTGCAGCCAGGAAATTAAAAGACGCTTGCTTCTTGGAAGAAAAGCTATGACCAACCTAGACAGCATATTAAAAAGCAGAGGCATTACTTCACCAACAATGGTCCATTGAGTCAAAGCTTTGGTTTTTCCAGTAGTCATGTATGGATGTGAGAGTAGGACCATAAAGAAAACTGAGTGCCAAAGAATTGATGCTTTTGAACTGTGGTGTTGTAGAAAGCTCTTGAGAGTCCCTTGAACTGCGAGGAGATCCAACCAGTCCATCCTAAAGGAAATCAACCCTGAATATTCATTGGAAGTACTGATGCTGAAGCTGAAACTCCAATACTTTGGCCATCTGATGTGAAGAACTGACTCATTGAAAAAGACCCTGATCCTGGGAAAGATTGAAGGTGGGAGGAGAAGGGGACAACAGAGGATGAGATGGTTGGATGATATCACCAACTCAGTGGACATGAGTTTGAATAATCTCTGGGAGTTGGTGATGAACTGGGAGGCCTGGAGTGCTGCAGTCCATGGGGTCGCAAAGAGTCAGACATGACAGAGCGACTGAACTGAACTGGTATGTTTTTTTCCCAGGCACCAACCCACTTAAAGCACAGCAGTCACTGGAGTTGCCAACTCATCAAAAGCAGGGTCTAGCCCAGCATTAACCTAATTCTATGCTGCAGCCACTTTCTTGTGCATTTGGGAGTAACTCTGGCTTCCAGCCAGCAACTCTGGGATCTGATTTTCAAGTGACATAGTCAGTTACTTTAAAATGTTTACCTCCTGCATGCTGGAGATGGAATGTCATCATTACAAAGGAGCAAATTTACAATCAGACTGAAAGCCTCTGATCATGGCTTTGCCAGTGGATTTGAGCCCTGGTTTCTGCTTTCTCTAGACTCATATTTCCTCAATAATGATGCAGTACCTTGGTCATTATGATTCACTCTGAGATGATGAAGTCATTATGTGCCTTGCTTTTTCTTTTGCAGAGCATTGGTAAGCACTTTAGGGAAAATTTTATACAAATCTTTGAAATCTCTGGCAAGGAAAATAGGCAGACATCTGGAAAAGAAGCAGCATCACGTATTGCCATCCAAAATGTATTTTTACTTCATGTCTATACTTTTCCCAAAAGCTTATAATACAAGTTCCTCTTAGCCATGAGCTTTCCTTGAACACAAGTACCTGAATAATATATGAGTTATCTTCCATAATTTAGAGAAAGAAGTCTATGTTTCTATCCCATCCCTCTATTTCAGAGGGCTGCAGTGTGGTACAGAGCTGTCACATGCATTAAATCAATAGCGTTTACTGTTGGCAGGAAAATATAATTGGCACCCAATAAGTAGAAACATAAATACAACCTTGCAAGGAAGTTAGTCAATAAGTGCATTTCTTCTCCATCTGCTGCTGCTGAATTTGGCTACAGTTTTCCTTTCTGGTGGTTTGTAGTCTCCGTCTTCTGATATGTTCTCCTTGGTAGAGGCTTTACGAGGTGATTTCCTGAGCTGTTATAAGATTCTTTTCCACACTCGTTGAGTGGCTGCTTTCATTGAACTTAACAGTACCTTCAGAAATTCTGGTGGAAATCTTTTCTTAGTTGAAGTTTTTAGATATTGGCTATATAACTATATAAGGAGTTCCATATTTCAAAGTAGTGTGTTTGGAAGGGTGCCCAGAGTAAAGAAAGCATTAATAGGCATAAAAAGCTAGCATATGGATGCTATAAGAAGTATAATGGAAAATGTCCAAATAGAATAGTGGAACCTTCCAATCAAATGGTGTGAGGGGCAGTGAGGAAAATATGTTCTCTCTTATGTTTCTGCCAAAATGTAAGGACAATACAACCTATAGAGTAAATCCAGCAGATGCTGGAAACTGAAAAAAAAAAAAAAGAACATTAGTTGCAGCCAGCTTAGTTTAAAATAATTTACTATTTATGTCTGAATTTGACTGAAATTATATTCCATATTACTTGACCTATTTTATTTATTTTATTGTCTATTAAGACCACCTTAAATTAATGTAATTAGATTGTCCTTTATTGTTCACACAGAAAAAATAAACAATGAAGAATTATTCCTTGAAAAGGCCAATCCAAAAAAGAAGAACTCAATCTGTTGGTAATTGTCTTTACATTCCTTTTATGTATCTAGGTATGTGTAAGGTGTATAAGCAGGGAATAAGGCAAAACTGCTTCTTTTCATGGGTTTGCTGCTGCTAAGTCGCTTCAGTCATGTCCGACTCTGTGCGACCCCATAGACAGCAGGCCATCAGGCTCCCCCGTCCCTGGGATTCTCCAGGAAAGAACACTGGAGTGGGTTGCCATTTCCTTCTCCAACGCATGAAAGTGGAAAGTGAAAAATGAAAGTGAAGTCACTCAGTCATGTCTGACTCTTCAGGACCCCATGTACTGCATCCCACCAGGCTCCTCCATCCATGGGATTTTCCAGGCAGGAGTACTGGAGAGGGGTGCCATTGCCGTCTCCATTCATGGGTTTAAAAGCTAGCAAAATGATAGTTGTCAACATTTTCTTGTCCATGTTGGGGCAGTTATTTCAAGGTTTTTGATTATAATTTTTTTTGTTCTTGAATTTTAAGGAACACTTCTCAACTGGAGTCCTGAATATAACTGTTAATTGAATTGTTTTTATGTCAATGCACATTGCTTTTAGGTAAGGTTTTTCATGTCCTTTATAAGACTTAAAAATTCTTCTAATGGTATCCACTACACTTGGATAGATGAAAGGCAGAATTTTTTGTTATTTACAGCTCCAAACTAGAAAAGGCTGTCAGGCAAGGCCAACTAGGTTGCACCCCAGGGACAGAGTTAATACAAACTGTAGTTGGCAGAGGCAGCTTAGGTATGGCAAGCAGGGTGGGTTCCCTGAAGCCTCAGTTCAGTTCAGTTCAGTTCAGTCGCTCAGTTGTGTCCGACTCTCCGTGACCCCATCAATCACAGCACTCCAGGCCTCCCTGTCCACCACCAACTCCCGGAGTTAACTCAAACTCATGTCCATAGAGTCGGTGATGCCATCCAGCCATCTCATTCTCGGTTGTCCCCTTCTCCTCCCGCCCCCAACCTTTCCCAGCATCAGAGTCTTTTCCAGTGAGTCAACTTGTCGCATGAGGTGGCCAAAGTATTGCAGTTTCAGCTTTAGCATCAGTCCTTCCAATGAACACCCAGGATTGATCTCCTTTAGAATGGACTGGTTGGATCTCCTTGCAGTCCAAGGGACTCTCAAGAGTCTTCTCCAACACCACAGTTCAAAAGCATCAATTCTTCGGCGATCAGCTTTCTTCACAGTCCAACTCTCACATCCATACATGACCATGGGAAAAACCATAGCCTTGACTAGACAGACCTTGGTTGGCAAAGTAATGTCTCTGCTTTTCAATAAACTATCAAGGTTGGTCATAACTTTCCTTCCAAGGAGTAAGCGTCTTCTAATTTCATGGCTGCGATCACCATCTGCAGTGATTTTGGAGCCCCCCAAAAATAAAGTCTGACACTGTTTCCACTGTTTCCCCATCTATTTCCCATGAAGTGATGGGACCAGATGCCATGATCTTTGTTTTCTGAATGTTGAGCTTCAAGCCAACCTTTTCACTCTCCCCTTTCACTTTCATCAAGAGGCTTTTTAGTTCCTCTTCACTTTCTGCCATAAGGGTGGTGTCATCTGCATATCTGAGGTTATTGATATTTCTCCTGGCAATCTTGATTCCAGCTTGTGCTTCCTCCATCCCAGCGTTTCTCATGATGTATTCTGCATATAAGTTAAATAAGGAAGGTGACAATATACAGCCTTGACATACTCCTTTTCCTATTTGGAACCAGTCTGTTGTTCCATGTCCAGTTCTAACTGTTGCTTCCTGACCTGCATACAGGTTTCTCAAGAGGCAGGTCAGGTGGTGTGGTATTCCCATCTCTTTCAGAATGTTCCACAGTTTATTGTGATCCACACAGTCAAAGGCTTTGGCATAGTCAATGAAGCAGAAATAGATGTTTTTCTGGAACTCTCTTGCTTTCTCCATGATCCAGCGCATGTTGGCAATTTGATCTCTGGTGCCTCTGCCTTTTCTAAAACCTGCTTGAACATCTGGGAGTTCATGGTTCACATATTGCTGAAGCATGGCTTGGAGAATTTTGAGCATGACTTTACTAGCGTGTGAGTTGAGTGCAATTGTGTGGTAGTTTGAGCATTCTTTGGCATTGCCTTTCTTTGGGATTGGAATGAAGACTGACCTTTTCCAGTCCTGTGGCCACTGCTGAGTTTTCCAAATCTGCTGGCATATTGAGTGCAGCACTTTCACAGCAGCATCTTTCAAGATTTGAAATAGCTCAACTGGAATTCCATCACCTCCACTAGCTTTGTTCATAGTGATGTTAAGAAGAGGTGCAAGAATACACAGAAGAACTGTACAAAAAAGATCTTCATGACCAACATAGTCACGATAACGTGTTCACTGACCTAGAGCCAGACATCTTGAAATATGAAGTCAAGTGGGCCTTAGAAAGCATCACTACAAGCAAAGCTAGTGGAGGTGATGGAATTCCCTGAAGCCTAGGATCCTACACTCTATCAATCAGATCTAGTCCCTTAAATCTATTTCTCACTTCCACTGTATAATCATAAGGGATTTGATTGAGGTCATATCTGAATGGTCTAGTGGTTTTCCCTACTTTCTTCAATTTAAGTCTGAATTTTGCAATAAGGAGTTCATGATCTGAGCCACAGTCAGCTCCTGGTCTTGTTTTCGCTAACTGTATACAGCTTCTCCATCTTTGGTTGCAAAGAATATAATCAATCTGATTTCGGTGTTGACCATCTGGTGATGTCCATGTGTAGAGTCTTCTCTTGTGTTGTTGGAAGAGGGTGTTTGCTATGACCAGTGCATTCTCTTGTCAAAACTCTATTAGCCTTTGCCCTGCTTCATTCCGTGCTCCAAGGCCAAATTTGCCAGTTACTCCAGGTGTTTCTTGACTTCCTACTTTTGCATTCCAGTCCCCTATAATGAAAAGGACATCTTTTTTGGGTGTTAGTTCTAAAAGGTCTTGTAGGTCTTCATAGAACCGATTAACTTCGGCTTCTTCAGCATTACTGGTTGGGGCATAGGCCTGGATTACTGTAATATTGAATGGTTAGCCTTGGAAACAAACAGAAATCATTCTGTCATTTTTAAGATTGCATCCAAGTACTGCATTTCGGACTCTTGTTGACCATGATGGCTACTCCATTTCTTCTATGGGTTTCCTGCCCACAGTAGTAGATATAATGGTCATCCGAGTTAAATTCACCCATTCCAGTCCATTTTAATTCACTGATTCCTAGAATGTCGACGTTCACTCTTGCCATCTCCCGTTTGACCACTTCCAATTTGCCTTGATTCATGGACCTAACATTCCAGGTTCCTATGCAATATTGCTCTTTACAGCACCGGACCTTGCTTCTATCACTGGTCACATCCACAGCTGGGTAGTGGTTTTGCTTTTGTTCCATCCCTTTATTCCTTCTAGAGTTATGTCTCCACTGAGCTCCAGTAGCATACTGGGCACCTACCGACCTGGGGAATTCCTCATTCAGTAGCCTCATTTTGCCCTTTGTTACTGTTCATGGGGTTTGTGACATTGTACAGGAGACAGGGACCAAGACCATCCCCATGGAAAAGAAATGCAGAAGAGCGAAATGGCTGTCTGAGGAGGCCTTACAAATAGCTGTGAAAAGAAGAGAGGCAAAAAGCAAAGGAGAAAAGGAAAGATATAAGCATCTGAATGCAGAGTTCCAAAGAATAGCAAGGAGAGATAAGAAAGCCTTCCTCAGTGATCAATGCAAAGAAATAGAGGAAAACAACAGAATAGGAAAAACAAGAGACCTCTTCAAGAAAATTAGAGATTCCAAGGAAACATTTCATGCAAAGATGGGCTCGATAAAGGACAGAAATGGTATGGACCTAACAGAAGCAGAAGATATTAAGAAGAGGTGGCAGGAATACACAGAAGAACTGTACAAAAAAGATCTTCACGACCAAGATAGTCAACGATAACGTGATCACTGACCTAGAGCCAGACATCTTGGAATGTGAAGTCAAGTGGGCCTTAGAAAGCATCACTACGAACAAAGCTAGTGGAGGTGATGGAATTCCAGTTGAGCTGTTTCAAGTCTTGAAAGATGATGCTGTGAAAGTGCTGCACTCAATATGCCAGCAAATTTGGAAAACTCAGCAGTGGCCACAGGACTGGAAAAGGTCAGTCTTCATTCCAATCCCAAAGAAAGGCAATGCCAAAGAATGCTCAAACTACCACACAATTGCACTCATCTCACACGCTAGTAAAGTCATGCTCAAAATTCTCCAAGCCAGGCTTCAGCAGTATGTAATCCGTGAACTCCCAGATGTTCAAGCAGGTTTTAGAAAAGGCAGAGGAACCAGAGATCAAATTGCCAACATCCGCTGGATCATGGAGAAAGCAAGAGAGTTTCAGAAAAACATCTATTTCTGCTTCATTGACTATGCCAAAGCCTTTGACTGTGTGGATCACAATAAACTGTGGAACATTCTGAAAGAGATGGGAATCCAAGACCACCTGATCTGCCTCTTGAGAAACCTGTATGCAGGTCAGGAAGCAACAGTTAGAACTGGACATGGAACAACAGACTGGTTCCAAATAGGAAAAGGTGTACGTCAAGGTTGTATATTGTCACCTTGCTTATTTAACTTATATGCAGAGTACATCATGAGGAACGCTGGGCTGGAAGAAGCACAAGCTGGAATCAAGATTGCTGGGAGAAATATCAATAATCTCAGATATGCAGTAGACACTACCCTTATGGCAGAAAGTGAAGAGGAACTAAAAAGCCTCTTGATGAAAGTGAAAGAGGAGAGTAAAAAGGTTGGCTTGAAGCTCAACATCCAGAAAACAAAGATCATGGCATCTGGTCCCATCACTTCATGGGAAATAGATGGAAAAACAGTGGAAACAGTGTCAGACTTTATTTTTTTGGGCTCCAAAATCACTGCAGATGCTGATTGCAGCCATGAAATTAAAAGATGCTTGCTCCTTGGAAGGAAAGTTATGACCAACCTTGATAGTATATTAGAAAGCAGAGACATTACTTTGCCAACCAAGGTCCGTCTAGTCAAGGCAATGGTTTTTACCGTGGTCATGTATGGATGTGAGAGTTGGACTGTGAAGAAAGCTAATCGCCGAAGAATTGATGCTTTTGAACTGTGGTGTTGGAGAAGACTCTTGAGAGTCCCTTATACTGCAAGGAGATCCAACCAGTCCATTCTAAAGGAGATCAATCCTGGATGTTCATTGGAGGGACTGATGCTAAAGCTGAAACTGCAATACTTTGGCCACCTCATGCGACGAGTTGCCTCACTGGAAAAGTCTCTGATGCTGGGAAAGGTTGGGGGCGGGAGGAGAAGGGGACGACCGAGAATGAGATGGCTGGATGGCATCACCGACTCTGTGGACATGAGTTTGAGTGTACTCCGGGAGTTGGTGATGGACAGGGAGGCCTGGCGTGCTGTAATTCATGGGGTCGCGGAGAGTCGGACACGACTGAGTGACTGAACTGAACTGAACTGAGGATCCTACAGAATCATTCAGTTTAGCAGATCTTTAGCCTGGGGCTGTCTCTAGTCTCTTCCCTGGCCTTGGCGTAATTAGGGCTGATACATTGTTGCTTAGAATGAGAGCCCAGTAAGGGAAGTCATCTATTAGATACAAACTTAATTAGCTACTCAAGAAAAGAAACTGATCAACCTCAAGTCAGGACTTCATAACTGTGTTAAGATAGCACAATTATATATACATATATATATATACATACACATGTATATATATACATACACATATATAAAGTGATAGAAACTCAAAATATTATTTATATTTTTTTCAGGCATTCAGTCATTCATTCAAACTTGCAATAAGTATTTGATGAATGTACATTAGAAGCTGATGCCATGGTGAGCACAGAGAAAGATGACTCAAAGGCTTTCAGTTCAGCTAGAGACAAAACAATGACAATACGGTAGACATTGTAAGAGATTCATAACAGGTGCTATCGGAACACAAATGTGATTGTCAGTTGACAGCACAAAGCACTCAGGAAAAGCTTCCAGACATAGAATGCATCTGAAGAAAGATACAGAGTCTAGATAAAATGTAATAAGCAGAAATCTTAGAAAAAGCCAAGAATAAATGAACTTTATAAGTTAAAAGAAAAAGAGAGACTCAGAAAGATACACTTGGTTCATGTCACAGATGTGGAAAACACCCATTATTCATCTTTATGTTCCCTTGCATAATCAACATCAACTTTGCTTAATCACACATTGCATGTATTTGACCATCTAGGCATGATATATGAGCATTGTAATAATCTGGCCAGAAGGACCTAGCATAGTAAAGAATAGACTTAGAATTTCATTCTTCCAAAATAGACGCACACTCTCTTCCACGGGACCAATAAGCATCTGGGTCCTCATCTGATCCAGAAGCCTTAGACCAGAGTTTTATGGTGGCTATAACTAGGGTTGAGCTTTGCATGAGGCAAAGGCAAAGAGTAAAATAAAGGTGGAGTCTCATGCAGAGACATAAATGAGTTCTCAAAATGTTAAATGTTAAACCCAAAGGAAAAGGCAGGAAGTAAATTTAAGGTTTAGTGATACATGGGAGGAGTGTGCTGGATCCTGGAATCCAGCCTAGAAATACACTCAGAACAAGAGATGGGAGGAAAGTTGTAATGAAGGTTGGTGATTTAACCTGTAGGTAAGGAGGGAGCCCTTAAGGACATAGTGTGTTGATGGTGGAGTTTTATAAAATCAAGACTTTCTGTTTGTATTTTATGACATCAAAATAACTCTATACTGGAAGAAATATATTGGGATAGTTGATTTTTAGGTAATAGTAAACTGAAGTCTGACATGACTGAAGTGACTTAGCATGCACACAAGTGGAAACCAGCATGCAAATTAAATTATACTTTTAAATTTTAATAATAAAGAAATTTACTGTATTATATTGATTCAGAGCCCATATACAATTAAAACTTGATTTTTAAAAAGAATTATTGATCATCAGAATCTGATAAAATTTATTAGGTGTGGCTCTAGAGCTCCCTCTGTGGGAGGGCTCTAATGTAGAAAAATATATAATATACTTATTGTCCCATTGAGAAATGACAAATCAAATAGGGTCAAAGAAGCATAAAATGTTTCAGTTGTACATACCAGTTATATGAAAGAGTTAACCTCTTGGATTGTGATCCCTTTGCTTCTCATTGAAGATGCAGACTGTAACTTGTACCCTAAATGCATAAACTCCATTTCTGAGTCATCCCCTGAATCTTCTGAAAACTCAAGGTTCAAATTTTAACTTGTCAATTTCAAACTGACTTCACTATTATTCTCCTGTTCAAATTCCCCTTTATTGCCTAAAATATGTCTCTTTACAGTTGGTTCATCTAAGTCATGATTGAAACAAAATACATTTATTGAGTTTAGTCGTACATCTCGGAGGATACACATAAATAGATTTTATTCACACTCTGATCTTTTCCACTCCAACTTCACTACTATTTTGACAGCACTGGCTTGTGGACAGTAGTCCTTGGAATGTCCAATACTCTGGCATTGACTACTTACTTCATAGTTTTGCCATTGAATATGTTTCTGTATCTCCAATACTATTCTTATACAGGTGTTATACACATAGATGGGTTTTATCATTTTTCTGATAGCTTCTATTTTTCAAGCTTGGTTTGTTATATCTACTGTGATTACTGTACTTTATGGACTCATTTCTGCCTCTTTTATTTTATTTCTATCACCATTATTTACCATTCTTAATGTGTCATTTTTCTGTTCTCATTTTTCTTATATTTTACTTTTTGACATACTGATTGTTTCTTCCTTTTGAAACTGGAAATACTTTGAAATTGTATCACATATATATTTAATTTAACAGTTTTCTGTTCAGTATCTCAATCCCCTACCAAATAATATAATGTAATTAGAGCACTTTAATTCTGAGCTCTCCTTTCCTGATTTATAGCTTGTTACACATTGAGTAGAATATAATTTGTATTTATTGTTAAATATAAAATTGGACTCCACTATTGTTATTTAGATAACATCTATTTCAGTTTACTTATGTATTTACTTGTTTCTTTACCTATTATTCCTACATCTGAGTTCCTTTTCCCTCTTCCTCAAGTGTATCTGATAGAAATTCCTTTTCTGCGGGTCTGTGAATGTAAACTTTTTTTATTTTACATTTATTCAGTTTGGTTTCTATTTTATCTTTTCTTTTCATTGTTTTTGTTTCTGTTGATTGTTTTATTTGTCACTAAAAATTTCTTGAGTTTTCTTATGAGCCCAGTAATGAATTAAAAGTATGTGTTTTCACTGATTTAAAGTCTCATTGTTTTGTTTCCAGAGGCCTGTTCGGATATTCATACCATGTGCTTCAGAGGAAAGCTATCACAGAATGTTTTGATTTGGGTGACTGGTAGGAGAAATGGGAGAAGACTGTTTATAAACCTGAAATCAGACCTAAAAGGGGAAGTCCCCACAGGAGACAGAGCAAGACAAGGAGTAAGTGCCTCAAAAGGGGATGGGGAATTGGGAGGAAAATCTTGTGAATGTCTTTATGCTGTAATAAGGAATTTGATTCAAGGTCACTGATACTGACACATCAAGACTAACTGTCATTCTGACTTGGTGAATAATCAAGCTAGTATGTTACAATTTTTTAAAATAAATGGAGTTCTATAACTTTGGTTAATAAAAGTTTACAACTAGTAGCCCTTTGCAACTAACCCTTTTAACTTTTGAAGATTCCACTCGTAAAGTAGACACAACGGTCATGGCCTAATAAAGACACACCAGAATTCTAGCCTTTCTAAAACACAAAGAATAAAAGTGTGTTTGTGTGTATATGTTTAAAAATCCCTTTCCATCTGACTTAACCACCTTCTTTTGGATCTGTTACCTCTGGTCATCTACTTTGACCCAGGGATAGAATTTAAAAGTCACCACGCCATCTGGCAGGGTTTCTTGCCCTGAAACATGAGGTTTCAGGGAAGCTCATGTTAGAGCAACAATGTGATATTCTGAGGCTGCCTGTCTCAGCATAGCTCATTACTCACAATGTTTCTCACAACTCATCTGTCCAGTCCTTTATACTCTTCATGCAAATAAGTGTTCTGTCCTCTGTAATTCAACTGACTTAAAGGGAGGTGTAACTTTTACTTGCTGTTTTCACTCCCCCTATATCAGATAAGACTCAACATGGTGTTTTGCAAAGACATTGAATGAATAAATCAGTAAGTTGATAACTTGATTCCTATTTTCTGAAAATACCCCTTATAAGCCTTTCTCTTAGCCATAATTTCTTATCCTCTGAACCTCAAATTAAAAGCCAACTCCTAACCAATATTATAGGCTCTGGGACTTAGCATCTGAAAAATGTGTCTGAAATATGCTTTCTGTCAGGTGTGGCAAGACAAATGCAAATATGATATTCTCCTTTTTTCTTAAATAAGTTGAGTGCCATGTAAATGGCATTCATTACATTCTATTTAATTCGACTTTTATTACGCTCTCATTTTTCTTTAAATTACTATGAAGAGCACACTCTGTCAGAAGCATCAAATTTATAATGAACATGAGTTATCAAGGCAATCAATTGCTTAGTTTTGAAAATCACTCATTTGCAAAAACTGAAATTATTTCCAGTGTGAAAACATAAACAATAGCAAAAACACAGTTGGAATTGGGGATGACTTTTTTTTTTTTTTGGTCAAAATCACTTAATTCATGATATAAGCCTCATTGACCAGAGAAGCAAAAAAAGAGATAAAAATAATTTATCTGGAATAAAAGAAAAAAGTTACACATTTTCAATTATTTTGAAATATCCAAATATTTTTAATTGGTGAATTTTATTTTACTGATTTCAAGCAATGGTGGCTCAGAGGTTAAAGCATCTGCCTCCAATGCGGGAGACCCGGGTTCGATCCCTGGGTCGGGAAGATCCCCTGGAGAAGGAAACGGTAACACACTTCAGTATTCTTGCCTGGAGAATCCCATGGATGGAGAAGCCTAGTAGACAGTCCACAGGGTCGCAAAGAGTCGGAGACAACTGAGCAACGGAACGGAACGGATAGTTGTTTCAGTTACATAACTTAGGCTTTCATAAAGGTGAAACAAAAGACTAATCTCTACCATCGCCACATGAATTACTAACATCACATATAAATATAGGGTTTTCTGTACATCTGTTTCATAATCCTCCTCCCAGGAGGACTAGCTAGAGAATTTAAATATCATGAAGGCTCTACACCAGCTGCCATGCTCAAAGAGCCCTTCCTGGAAAAAGTCTAGTGAATAAGCATAAAGAATGCCATTCTTGTAAGTAAGACTGGAGGCATTCAGTTTTGCAGTAACTGAACTGTCATGTATCCTCAAATTTAACTCTAATCTAAAAACAGGTATTTCCCTTGATTTGCATTTGTGATATAAACATTTACATAAAACCAAGAATTTAGGCAAATCCAAGGTTGCCACAATATGAATTATCTCAGTGGAAAAGATTACATTTATGATTTATGTGTATGGTTGATTCATGTTTTTCTGTCTACTGTTCTAATGAAATAGACCATTCAGGTTTTAAGAGAAATTGATGTGTGCTTTCTTTTAAACATTGTCCACTATCCATTCTTTCTTTCTGCTAGGATACAAATAGTGCAATTAGAAAGTAGAACCTGTAATACACATGGACCTAGGATAGCAGAATTCATGTTGAAAGTTTACCAACCCAGAAAGCTTCATTTCCTAGACTACAGTAAAATATTTAATCAATAAAAGCACACAATTTTCACTCAAATTGAATGTTATATATTCAATTGCTTTATATTCTTCTTATGAAAGATAGTTGAAAAAAGTATAATTTAAGTAAAAATGAAAGTTGTAAAAAAATAAAAGCTAGATAATTTAATCCCCTCCCTTAAAAGTCTAGACATATTCTAAAATGTCAATCAAGATTAGAATGAAGCATTAGAAGGGAATATTTAGAGGGTAAATTCAATGATATAGCCCCCAAAATGAAAAATTTCATGTGATGAACAGAGCAAAAACTTTTGAGTACATTTCAGTTTAACAGAATTTTCCCAGTGGACAAGTATTCAGTAAAGATAAAATTAATAGAAAGTTATTGACAAGGCTTAGTTACAATTTTATATGTTCTTCTTTGTAAAAAAGTCTCAAAAGTGTGATTGAATATGTTTGTTTAATTTGAAAAATCCGGGGGCGCAGACGCGAGAGACACCGCCTCCGGCGGCACAACCAACCACACGCAGAAGCGTGGCCGAGAGGAGGTACCCCACGTCCAAGGTAACGTACAGCGGCTGTACTTTGCTGGAGAAGCTGTAAAGAGATAGTCCACGACCAAGGTAAGAGAAACCCAAATAAGATGGTAGGTATTGCGAGGGGGCGTCAGAGGGCAGGCACACTGAAATCATAATCACAGAAAACTAGTTGATCTGATCACATGGACCACAGCCCTGTCTAACTCAATGAAACTAAGCCATGCCGTGTGGGGTGGAGAGGTCTGAAAGAATGTGGTCGACTGGAGAAGGGAATGGCAAACCACTTCAGTATACTTGCCTTGAGAACCCCATGAACAGTATCAAAAGGCAAAATGATAGGATACTGAATGAGGAATTCCCCAGGTCGGTCGGTGCCCAGTAAGCTACTGGAGCTCAGTGGAGAAATAACTCCAGAAAGAATGAAGGGATGGAGCCAAAGCAAAACAAATACCCAGTGATGCTAAAGCTGAAACTCCAATACTTTGGCCACCTCATGCGACGAGTTGACTCACTGGAAAAGACTCTGATGCTGGGAGTGATTGGGGGCGGGAGGAGACGGGGACGACAGAGAATGAGATGGCTGGATGGCATCACCGACTCTGTGGACATGAGTTTGAGTGAACTCCGGGAGTTGGTGATGGACAGGGAGGCCTGGTGTGCTGTGATTCATGGGGTCGCAGAGTCAGACACGACTGAGCGACTGAACTGAACTGAAGGAACTAATAAACTTTAAAGATAATTTACTTCTAGAAATAGTAGTAGTTGTAGTAAGTTACAATAGTAATGAGTACTAGTACTAATAGTAGTAGTAACAGTTGGTATTTTTTAAGCACCAGTGTGTGTTCAGTTGCTCAGTCATGTCTGACTCTTTGCAGCCCTATGAAATGGAGCCTACCAAATTCTTCTGTCCATGAGCTAATCCAATCAGGCATACTAGAGTAAGTCTCCATTTCCTCCTCCAGAAGATCTTTCTGACCCAGGGATCGAATCTGTATCTTCAGTGTCTCCTGTATTGGCAGGTGGATTCTGTACCACTGAGTCACCTGGGGAGCCCTATTAAGCACCTGTTCAGTTCAGTTCAGTTCAGTCGCTCACTCGTGTCCGACTCTTTGCGACCCCATGAATCACAGCACTCCAGGCCTCCCTGTCCATCCCAACTCCCGGAGTGCACTCAAACTCATGTCCATAGAGTCGGTGATGCCATCCAGCCATCTCATTCTCGGTCGTCCCCTTCTCCTCCCGCCCCAAACCTTTCCCAGCATCAGAGTCTTTTCCAGTGAGTCAACTTGTCGCATGAGGTGGCCAAAGTATTGCAGTTTCAGCTTTAGCATCAGTCCTTCCAATGAACACCCAGGATTGATCTCCTTTAGAATGGACTGGTTGGATCTCCTTGCAGTCCAAGGGACTCTCAAGAGTCTTCTCCAGCACCACAGTTCAAAAGCATCAATTCTTCAGCGATCAGCTTTCTTCACAGTCCAACTCTCACATCCATACCTGACCACTGGAAAAACCATAGCCTTGACTAGACGAACCTTGGTTGGCAAAGTAATGTCTCTGCTTTTTAATATGCTATCTAGGTTGGTCATAACTTTTCTTCCAAGGAGTAAGCGTCTTCTAATTTCATGGCTGCGATCAGCATCTGCAGTGATTTTGGAGCCCAAAAAATAAAGTCTGACACTGTTTCCACTGTTTCCCCATTTATTTCCCATGAAGTGATGGGACCAGATGCCATGATCTTTGTTTTCTGAATGTTGAGCTTCAAGCCAAACTTTTCACTCTCCCCTTTCACTTTCATCAAGAGGCTTTTTAGTTCCTCTTCACTTTCTGCCATAAGGGTGGTGTCATCTGCATATCTGAGGTTATTGATATTTCTCCCAGCAATCTTGATTCCAGCTTGTGCTTCTTCCAGCCCAGCGTTCCTCATGATGTACTCTGCATGTAAGTTAAATAAGCAGGGTGACAATATACAGCCTTGACGTACTCCTTTTCCTATTTGGAACCAGTCTGTTGTTCCATGTCCAGTTCTAACTGTTGCTTCCTGACCTGCATACAGGTTTCTCAAGAGGCAGGTCAGGTGGTCTGGTATTCCCATCTCTGTAAGAATTTTCCACAGTTTATTGTGATCCACACAGTCAAAAGCTTTGGCATAGTAATGAAGCAGAAATAGATGTTTTTCTGGAACTCTCTTGCTTTCTCCATGATCCAGCGGATGTTGGCAATTTGATCTCTGGTGGCTCTGCCTTTTCTAAAACCTGCTTGAACATCTGGGAGTTCACGGTTCACGTATTGCTGAAGCCTGGCTTGGAGAATTTTGAGCATGACTTTACTGGCATGTGAGATGAGTGCAATTGTGCAGTAGTTTGAGCATTCTTTGGCATTGCCTTTCTTTGGGATTGGGATGAAGATGGACCTTTTCCAGTACTGTGGCCACTGCTGAGTTTTCCAAATTTGCCTTGATTCATGGACCTAACATTCCAGGTTCCTATGCATTATTGCTCTTTACAGCATTGAAACTTGCTTCTATCACCAGTCCCATCCACAACTGGGTGTTGTTTTTGCTTTGGCTCCACCCCTTCATTCTTTCTGGAGTTATTTCTCCACTGATCTCCAGTAGTATGTTGGGCACCTACCGACCGAGTAGTTCATCTTTCAGTGTCCTATCTTTTTGCCTTTTCATACTGTTAATGGGGTTCTCAAGGCAAGAATACTGAAGTGGTTTGCCATCCCCTTCTCCAGTGGACCACATTCTTTAAGACCTCTCTACCATGACACATCTGTCTTGGGTGGCCCCACACAACATGGCTTAGTTTAATTGAAATAGTTTCAATAAATAGAGGAAAACAATAGAATGGGAAAGATCTCAAGTTCCATACCAAGGGAACATTTCATGCAAAGATGGACTCAATAAAGGATAGAAATGATAGGGACCTAACAGAAGCAGAAGATATTAAGAAGAGGTGGCAAGAATACACAGAAGAACTGTACAAAAAAAGATCTTCTTGACCCAGATAATCACGATGGTATGATCACTCACCTACAGCCAGACATTCTGGACTGGAATGTGAAGTCAAGTGGGCCTTAGGAAACATCACTATGAACAAAGCTAGTGGAGGTAATGGAATTCCAGTTGAGCTATTTCAAATCCTGAAAGATGATGCTTTGAAAGTGTTGCACTCAGTATGCCATCAAATTTGGAAAGCTCAGCAGTGGCCACAGGACTGGAAAAGGTCAGTGTTCATTCCAATCCCAAAGAAAGGAAATGCCAAAGAATGCTCAAACTATGGCACAATGGCACTCAACTCACACCATATTAAAGTAATGCTTAAAATTCTCCAAGCCAGGCTTCATCAATATGTGAACCATGAATTTCCAGAAATTCAAACTGGTTTTAGAAAGGGCAGCGGAACCAGAAATCAAATTGCCAACATCCTCTGAATCCTTGAAAAAGCAAGAAAGTTCCAGAAAAACATCGATTTCTGCTTTATTGACTATGTGAAAGTCTTTGACTGTGTGGATCACAATAAACTGTGGAAAATTCTGAAAGAGATGGGAATATCAGCCCACCTGTCCTGCCTCTTGAGAAATCTGTATGCAGATGAGGAAGCAACAGTTAGAACTGTACATGGAACAACAGACTGGTTGCAAATAGG